>NC_140945.1:140889485-141489485 GCF_014529385.1 Adiantum capillus-veneris
TGAAAAGACTCGAATCCACTCAACTCGACTGAAGAGTAAGCCTAAGAGTCGTGGGTAAGCTCAAAGACACTTTGAGGTAAAAAATTTCAAGAGTTTGGCAAAACTCAGATTATTTACTTTTTCTTGACATTTTAGGCCAAATTAAGTTTTGACTTGATTCGTAGGCTTAAAATACATCATATAAAGACTGTCTTTGAGAAAATTGCAAAAAAGTGCTCATTTTAAGCATAAAGTCAATAATTGTAATTATTAACTTTCTGCTCTAAATTGGCCAGGTTCATTCCATTGACTCATTGCATGTATACAAACAAATTTTGTAAAGGCCCAAAAATATTTGGATCACTAAACTGACAAAAAACTGGGTAAAAACTAAAGTTTGTACTGACTTTTTGAACCTCGAGTATAACTTTGGAAAAAAATTATCCAAACTTGTTGACAATTGTTTCATAGGCTTATGTTGATGTGATACGCATGTGTATATGCTCAGTTGACCAACAAACATTTGTTAGAAGTAAATAATTGTGATTATTTACATCTTTCCTATTTTTCAGCTTTTTTGACCAAGTCTGCATACCACTAGCTTCACCATGTTGTAATAAATCCACAAACCAAATTTGGTAAGATTTGGACCACTGGAGTGAAATTTGTGACTAAAATTGCAAAGTTAGTCTGCGGACAGATAATTGATGACCATCTGACCAAAAATTATCCAAACTTGATGAAACTTGCCCAGGGACGTTAACTTTAGGTGCTTAACAGACCTGTGTCAAAGTTGGGGTAAAAACTTGCAAAAATCTAGCTGGAGTAAATAATTGCGATTATTTACATCTGCTTCAAAACTTGATGATTTTGCAAATTTGAGTATACCACAAGGTCAAGCACATCAAGTAGACATCACAAATCAGTTTTGGTGAAATTTGGATTCCAAAAGTAAGACTTAAGCCAGATTCTCAAAATCAGAGTCTGCGGACACTGAACAGTTGATAAACTCGATTATTTTGTCCAAACTTGTTGAAACTTGCCCAGGGACTCTAACAAGTTGTATACTTGCCAAACCTATCAAAAAAGTGCAAAAAACTATCAAAAGTAAATAATCGCGATTATTTACTTCTTCTATCTAAAGACATCATTTTTTACTTTTGAACTTATAGAGTGATAGACCAACATTATATAAAGCCACTCGGAAATTTTGGGTTCAATTGGATCAAAATTGATACATGTACATTGAGTTTTCAGGGTGCAAATCAAACCTTTGATTTTTGCTAAAGTCGAATTTGAAAGTCAAAATTTTGACTCTCATAGCTCAATTTGAAGTGATACACAAAGACCAACTATAAGGGTTAGCAAAAACTTTACTGTCTTTATAGAAGAACAACTAACTTGATCAAATTTGTACAGGAATCAGATTGCAGACGAGGAATCAATGGCTTGACAAAAAGTTGCAATTGAATCGAGTGAAAATTGACGACAAGTCAATCCAAAGGTGAGTACTCTCTCCAGGGCTTCATAAGTCTATATGAACCTTAGATCTGGTCGAGTACTAGGAAATCAGGGTATACTTGAAGAAACCTCCAGTAGAGTATCTACCGAAGAAATAGTGAATCAAGGCAATTCCTTGCACACAATTCCTGAAGAAGTCTCAGACACTTTTTCAACTTCAACATCCGAAATACCTTCTTACTCAACTCACTCGAAAACCTGAACGACAGTGCGCTACAAGCATATACTATCTTTTTACAAGACTAACTGTCACGGAGCCCAGGTTTACTTGGACCCTGTTGGAGCTATATATGGCTCACTCTACTCAACTTGGTCTCACCTATATATTTGTATCTTGTCCTCAATATGAATCAGTCTTTGGGAGCGTATATGGTGTGTCACTTGTCTCGTCTCTCTCTCTTTCTCTCTACATCTCAACATGGTATCAGAGCAGTAACGATCATGCGCCGATTCAATTCATGGTGACAAAACAGTATGTGTATGCGATTTGCATGTAAGATTCAAAAATTGCTACAAATTTTATTTTTGAGCATTGATTCTTGTTAATTGTGGTTGTTTTGTGTTAAGACGAATATGATTAGTGTTTTGTGTGACGTTTATTGCTAATCAATTTAATCGTTGATTACGTTTTCTTGTTGATGACACCCTGAACTTCATCTCAATTTTTCTTACTGTTCTGCTCAAAATTTGGAGAAACGGGAAAAGCTCAATGGCACTTTTCATCCAAAACTTGTTCGTCTCCTCAAGCTCTTCGATTTGAGTTCTAGGTTTGCGTCAATCGGAGTTCGCAGTAGAAAGTTATGTTGTTTTTACTACAATTGAGCTTTACGCAGCTTTCTTCGTCCTACTTCTTCGTGAAGCGTCCGCGATTGTTTTTCTTATTTTGGCGTTAACTTTTTCGAGAAGATTTAGCTTTTTTCTATTCATATTGTGGCCGTCAATCTTGCGTCTCACGCCACTCTATTTTGAGGACTCTTTTATTATTAACGTCTCCTTTACCCTGCCCTTTTTGGGTGACGTCTCTCACATCTTTGGAAGTTCTTTGAGCATCCTTCTTACGTTTATCGTTGAAAAAACGCAGTCCTCATATCTCTCTCATTCTCAATTGCGGCCTTCACCATATATGGTGTGCAAATTCTGCGATCTTATCTTATAGGTCTTCTCGTAACAAGATATGGCTATGAATATTCTCGTCAACGGCTTTCCTTCCGGCCAGCGTTCTGTTCCTCCTTTCCAAGGTCAAGGTTTTCCAGGCTGGAAAGCAAAGATGTTGTTAATTCTTGAAGGCGATGAACTCTCCGATGTTGTTCTTGAAAATCGTGTTTGTCCACCTCAGCCTATTGATACGGATAATGATAACGTGCTTATCACTGAAGGACCTATATTTGAAGATTGGAATGTTGCCTATACGGATTGGCAACGACGTGATAAAGCAGCTCGTCGGTATATTCTTTCTGCTCTTACTGATTCCCTTTTGCTTGATATGTACGAACTGCCTACTTCCCACGACGTATGGAAGTACCTTATTGCAAACTTTCAGAAGAAATCTGTCACAGAAATACTTTATTTGAGAGGGTTGCTTAACAAGTTACAATATGAAGTTGGTACTGCCATGACGGGAAATATTGAATCTTTCAAATCTATTATTAATCAACTTGCTGCTGCCGGTGATCCTGTTCCACAAAAGCAAGTGATTACACTTCTCCTTGATACGGTGAAGGACTCTTCTTATGATAACATTGTTACTATTCTCTCTAATAAAGATGGTCTTGATTTCGACCAAGCCTGCATGTCTTTAATTGAATACTCTCAACGTCAAGATCGTCGTAATGCTAGTCATGATACAGCTATGATTTCACACGAGGAGACTGAGTCACAACAGATGGAACGGGCTTTTTATGCTCGAAGGCGTCCATTTCAACGAGGAAACCGCAGAGGTGGCCGTCGCTGTAATATTTTCTCTCGTCTCAAATTTCCTAATAGGCAATGTTCTTACTGCAACAGAAATGGCCATACTGAAGATGATTGTTGGGCACATCATTATGATGAAGAACACAATATTACCACAAAACAACCACGTTTATCTAGAGACTCTTCTTCTTCTTCTTGTGAATATTGTGGACGATCTGATCATCCCACTCATATGTGCTATAAGCGTCGATTCGACACAGATCGGAATAGAGCATATGCTACTGAACATCGAAACAACATTGTACCAGAAACAAGCTGCGTCCTATGTTCAGTTGCTCCAGACAGAATACTTCATGTACGCGATGGATCACTTTTTATTGTCGATTCTGGTGCTACAGGAAATATGACATATCAGTCTAAGTGGCTCCATAACTATCATCCACTGCCAGTTCAACGTGTTGTTTATCTTGCTGATGATACTACTTGTCAAGTAAAGGGTATTGGAGACTTACATCTTGGTACCTTATCTTCTTCCACTCGAATTTTGCGAGGAGTATTACATGTACCAGATCTTCAACGTAATCTTCTTTCAGTTGCTAGACTTGTTGATCTTGGTCTGTTTGTTGGATTTGATCATACCAAATGCCGAATTGAGAAAGATGGACAGACTATAGCCACTGCTCCTCGAAATGGTAATTTGTTTGAACTCTCTCTCAACGATGCTGTAGAAAATGTTGTCACTGCTCCAGGTGATCATGATTGCAAAGTATGGCATCACCGTTTTGTTCATGCTGATTTCTCAAAACTCCTTGATTTTCAACGTCGTGATCTTGTTCATGGCATGGATCTTAAAGCCCATCCTCATATGGGAATTTGTGAATTTTGTGCTCTTGGGAAACACAATCGCAAACCCTTTCCTCTTTCAAATACAACTCATTCTCATGACATATTGGATCTTGTTCATACTGATATATGTGGACCTCTACCTTCTTCGAGATCACAATATCGCTACTTCATTACTTTCATTGATGATTTCTCAAGGTATACGACTGTATTTCTACTTAGACAAAAATCTGAAGCCTTATCTGTTTTCAAACAATTCCACAAGGCTGCGGAACTTCAAACTGGTCGTCGCCTTAAGAAGCTTCGTAGTGACAATGGAGGCGAATATGTTTCTCGAGAGTTTGTGAGTTACTGTGCTGACAGTGGAATTCATCATGAACACACTATTCCATATTCGCCTCAATAGAACGGTGTTGCTGAACGAAAGAATCGCACTATTCTCAATGCTGTAAGATGTATGCTGATTCATTCTGGCTTATCTCGTGTTTTTTGGGCTGAAGCTACTTTGACAACATTATTTATTCAGAATCATCTTCCTACTACTGCACCCTCTGGTAAGATACCCATCACAGCATGGACAGGTGACATTCCTTCTGTATCTCATTTTCGAACCTTTGGATGTATTGCTTATATTCATGTTCCCAAAGAAACACGAACAAAGCTTGATGCTCCTGGTCTTAAAGTTATTTTTATTGGATATTCTGACACTTCCAAAGGCTACAAATTCTATGACCCTTCCTCCAAGAAAGTAATTGTGAATCGTGATGCTACTTTTAACGAACAGCTTATGGGAGGCTCATGGTCCATGGATGATTCTGATGATACTAAATCATTGCTTCAAGCTTTTCCATTTCTTTCAGAAGATGAAACTCTTCCTATAGAGCAACTTTCCTCTTCACAACCATCCATTCCGAATGTCGCCAATGATGATATTGATATTTTTGTTGATCTGCCTATTGATTTTGAACATGGCTCATGTCATGTTTATGATGACGATATTGCTGATAATGCTTTTTCTACTTCCGAAGATCCCATTACTTATGATGAAGCTATATCTTCACCACAAAAGGATCAATGGCAAGAGGCTATGGAAGCAGAGTACGATTCTCTTATCTCTAAAGGTACATGGATACTAACTGAATTACCTCCTGGTCGTACAGCTATTAAATGTAAGTGGGTGTATAAGACAAAAGTAAAAGCAGATGGATCTTTTGACAAGTTCAAGGCGCGTTTAGTTGCAAAAGGTTATTCCCAAGTAGCTGGTGTTGATTATCAAGAGACTTTTTCACCAGTTGTTCGCATTAGAAGTGTTCGAGTTTTATTGGCATTTGCTGTTCAATTTGATTTAGAAGCTCATCAAATGGATGTGCGAACTTCTTTTCTTAATGGTGACTTGGAAGAGGAAATTTATATGGAACAACCAGAAGGGTTTGTTATTCCAGGTAAAGAAGACCTTGTTGCTCAACTCCATAAGGCACTATATGGTCTCAAACAAGCTTCGCGAGCCTGGTATACAAAATTTGATCTTTTTCTCACCTCTAAAGGATTCATCTCTTGCTCGTCAGACCCCAACTTATACATAAAATGCCAAGGTAGCAGTTTTGTGATTCTTGCTCTTTATGTGGATGATACCATCCTTGTTTCCAATGATTTGGGATTTCTTCAGCAAGTGAAAAAGTTATTGTCTTCTGCATTTGATATGGTGGATCTTGGAGAGATTCACTCGTGTCTTGGCATTCAAATCCAACGGAACCGTACAAAAGGTATTTTATTTCTTCGACAGTCAAAGTTTATTGCAGATACTATTCAAAAATTTGGTATGGAATTTGCACATTCAGCCAACACACCTTGTCTTGCAAGCTCTACGAAGAACACTTCTGGCAATGGCGGTCAACTTGTCACAAATAAACCTTATACTAACTTGATTGGATGTCTTCAGTTTGTTGGCATGAACACTCGTCCTGATATTCTGTTTGCTGCTAATTATCTTGGACAACATCTTCCATGTCCTTCTCTTAAGCATTGGTCTGCAGCAAAGTGTGTGTTGAAATACTTGAAAGGCACTATAGATTTTGGTTTAGTCTATCGACGACAACTCACATCGGATTCTATGCAATCTCTTTCTCTTTTGGGTTACACAGATGCAGACTGGGCAAGCTCACATTTATCTATGCGATCAACTAGTGGAAATTGCTTCTTTATAAATGGTTGTCTTGTTTCTTGGACTAGCAAGAAACAACGTTGTGTTGCAGTTTCTACGACTGAGTCAGAATATGTTGCGGCATCACTTGCAGCTCGTGAGTTGATTTGGCTGCGACAAATGCTGGTTGATATTGGTCACTCTCCTCTTTCTAGCACACCCTTGCGGTGTGACAACCAAAGTGCTATTAGTCTTGCAAAAGACTATGTTCAACATAATAAGTCAAAGCACATTGCTGTCCATTATCATTATGTCAGGTATGAAGTACGCAAAGGAACCATTATGGTTGAACACTGTCCAAGTGACCAGATGATTACAGACATTTTGACCAAAGGCCTCAACGAGTCACGTTTCATCCTCTTGCGCTCGGAGCTTGGAGTTGCTTCGACCTCACTCTTTCTAGATTAGCTTCTTTGCTATTGTAATAGCTTTGTACATATGACATTGTAATCTTTTAGGTACCATGCACTATGCACACTCCACATTTGCACATTGTGATCTCTAAGTCACTTGAATATTTGTACATAGATGCACAATTCACTTTCACATCATCATCACTGGTTCATATTTTCACATTGTATAGGGGCTTGGGTTTTTCCCTTGAACTCCCCAAGGGTTTTTTCATCCAAAGCTAGAGACCTTTGTTTGAGTGGGGGTGTTGGAGCTATATATGGCTCACTCTACTCAACTTGGTCTCACCTATATATTTGTATCTTGTCCTCAATATGAATCAGTCTTTGGGAGCGTATATGGTGTGTCTCTTGTCTCGTCTCTCTCTCTTTCTCTCTACATCTCAACAGACCCTAACGAGGAGTATGTTATTCGCATTCATGACCATAGTATTGAGTTCGAATAAGAGGTTAGGGTAAAAAACAAGGAAAAACGTACATGGATCAAAACGGAACTCAGTATTTACAGGTAGAAAACCCTGACGTGATAGACAAATGGGGGATGGAAGTAAACACCATAATCCCAGATATGTCAGCAAAAGAAGGACCACCAACTTTAGAATTCGAGGGATACGATCAAGTAGACTTTTTGCCTTTGAAACGGCTTAGTACGGATAATCCTAGGATCGAAGTCTATTGTTGGGAAGATAGAAACATAAAAGATCTTTTGTGGACTTCTCATGCCAAACCAGGAGAATTAATGGCCATGAAGATCATCTATATCTTCAAGATCAAAGAAAAGGGATCAGTAGACCTACCAACCTACCTGTTTAGGGATTGTTATAACAACAACTTTGTTATGATGACTCGTGAGGAGGTAGAACAAACCAAATACCAAGGGTATTCCATACAAAATTGGATATTAGGGCAAGGACCAGAAAAAATTCCAAGAGATGAACACCGTGAGAGATCATCTGAGAGTAATGTGAAGAAACTAGAAACCACCTCATCACATAGAAAACCGGGTGACACTAAACCAGTCCAGGGCTACATGAGTCACTATTTCCAACAAACTGGTTTGAAGGACTCGGAACAGGACCAACTCCCACAAGACCTAGAGTTGAACCAAAGAGACGCGTCAGACCAGCTGAATTTCAGAAATGGGTTAGAAAATACAGTGGATCAGGGGATCTGTACGACCACTTAGCAAGCTTTAAGAAAGTGCTAAGATCAGAGCATATATTCGATTTCCATACTCAATTCGGGGGGTTTGGAATGACATTAGAAGGAAAAGCTTTGACATGGTTCCAAAACATTTCACCAAGGTCAATCACGGACTTGAACACATTAGCTCAAGGATTTGTAGCTCTGTGTTCCAAAACGGGGATTAAACATAATATGGTAGCTTAAATTTATAGCTTTAAATAGAAACATGGTGAGGCTGTTAGGGATTGTGCAACTCAAATGAAACAATACATTGCCAGATGCCCAGAGATGGAGATACCTGCAGAAGAACGACTTATATCTTTTTTTTTGGAGGGACTACTAAACAAAGAACTTCATGCTATACTCTATACTAAAAAGCATACAATCCTAGAAGCGTGTGTGTCTGATTCTATTGACCTAGGAGACAATTGCGAGATCTTCAATGAAGAAGATGTCCATAAAGATAACCAAAGCGAGAAGACAACGTCCACAAAACCAGCACAAGTGGGAACGGCTGCTGCGGCATCACTCTCAACCATAGAAGATATGCTAAAAAGGAAGAACGACATGATGAACAATATGCAAAAAGCACATATGAGAGGACTAGGACAAGGGATACCCCCATAGGGACAACCAATTAGGCCACAAAAATGGTGTGCAATTAAGAGAAAATGGACCAACCACGAGACCCACAAGTGCTACTTCAGACCAAATTATGATGGGAATGTTCAGTACGTGCCCATGAGGCCACAAGGACAACACATGTACAGATATCAACCTAATATGGCCCAAGCTCAAAGGCCACCAATGGGTATGGAAAAACCTCAACCTATGTTGGGACAACAACCTCTGTATCCAGGACATAATGCAGTGCCTGTAAAGTACATGCACTCTGAAGGAGTCATAGATGAACAAGCATTAGTTCCCGTTACACCCTATGTAGAGCCTAATCCATCTACAGTAATGGTAGAGGGAGATTGGTATAATCCACATCCACCACCAATGGAAGAAATCGTGACTTATGCTCCACCAGAGATAGCACCGATGTATTATGTAGCTAATCAAGGTGTAAGACCTCCCATGGGAAGACCCATGATGAAGCTTAGGACAGGAAACTGTCATAATTGTGGTGGTGACGACCATTGGAAAAACGAATGTCCAGAGCCTGACAAAAACCTCAAACCGATTGAAGTCTATTGCATACAATGTTGCAAAAGGGGAGGACACTTTTCGGAAGATTTTCCTAAGAATCCTTTGAACAAGGGTAAAACCGTCGTAAACATAGTCCAAGTGATGCCTAGTAGCTCATCAGAGAGTGAACTGATTGTTCCAATCAATGTAATCACTAGAGCCCAGGCAAAGAAAAAGAAACACAACTCCTCTGATGATTCGAAGAACATGAAAGTTTCTTCTCAAAGAATCAAAAGGAGCAGAAGCAAAAGATATGAGATGAGAAAACAAAAACAACAGGTTGAAGACAAATAAAAAATGCTAGCACATGAAAAGTTGAAAGAAATTGATAGTGAATTCAAGGAAACAACCGTGAAATCTGAAGGATCCATTCTAGTTGATAAAATTTTTGAGCCTATCAATGCTTCCTTGGAAGCCTACCAAGCAGGACTTAAAGCAAGCCAAAACATGGAAGTAGCGAAGCTAGAAGCTTATCAAAATTTGGTAAGAATCATGCAAGAAATGCTGGAAAAACAAAAATCCAAGCTTGAAAGTATTGCAAAACCTAAAGAGCTTGCGGTAGAAGAAATGAAAGCAAAATCTGATGTGGTGATAGAATCCCACCTTGAAACAAATGAACCAGCACTTATAGTGTCTGACAGCGAAGATGCCTTAAACGGAATTCCATTCATAGAGTAGGAGTGGCCAGGACACTTATGGGAAAAAGTGAGAGAGATCAATGATGGGAGCCTAACTTTAAAGTCATCTCCTATATAGGAAGTCTGGTTGGATAACCTACCTTTTGATATGAACATGGATTTACAATCCTTGTACGGGGATTGCAGATCGGAAGCTTCAAGAATGTCGAAATCATTTGACATTAAAAGAATTACCTTCTTACTTGGGAGATAACGAAGATGAATTCATCGTGTGCAAGACCACTCAAGTAAAAAGAGCGGAACAAACCCTTAAGGTAGACAACATTCATTCGATCATGTCTACACCCATCCAATGCACTCTTACCTTGGAAGAACTTTTAAAACTCAGACCATACTTATGGAACAATCTACAAAAAACCCTAGAGAAGGTGGGGATAATGGGGTTAATCTCAAAGAATTTGGGAAAATTGAAAAATAAAATGGAAAAAAAAGATATTCGATCAGTTCCTATGAACAAGGGTGGAGAATATTATGAAGGGGAAGAAGGAAACACCACCCTTCCAGTGAAATATAATGACATTGAAACCATGGAAATACTGGATAGTGGAGCTAGCATAGCCATAGTCACTAAAGTAGTATGGGAATCTTGGGGGACAACGAGCCATCAGACAAACTCGAATAAAATTGCAGTTGGCGGATGGACACATTGAGAGACCACTAGGGCTGCTTGAAAAAGTGATAGTCAATTCCTGTGGAATTGAATATCAACACACTTTTGCCATAGTAGACTTTGGGAAAAAACTCAACTATGAAATCATATTGGGAAGACCTTTCATGCGACAGGTACAAATTATCCAAGATTGGGAAAAACAACTATCTGTACTTGAAGCAAGTGGGATCTATAACCAGAGTCAATCTAAAAGATCACACTTATAGAGATGTCTTGAAAACACCCATCCAAGAGTTTGATTCAGTCTCTTCGGTTGAAACTAAACTCCCATCCTGGTTAAACAAAGACACTCCTATTTGGATGTGTGGATCTTCAAAAAATGGAACCTTAAGACGAGAAGAATGTATCCTAGAAAGGGACTGCACAGACGAAGCCTACGTACCTGAACCCTTTCCAAAACATTTACTTGCGCCATTCGAGTGGACTCAAATTTTAGCGACAATGGATGTATGTGTGAATAGGTCTATGCCTACTCAATTTTGCAATGAGGATGGCTACTACATAATTCCCATCCAAATGATTTCAATCCTCAACATTGAAAACAAAGATGAGGAACCCAAGGACTTGATGAAAACTCAACAAGTCTTTTCAGACCTCTATTATGATGCAACTGATGAGTTAGATGAAGCTGAGCTACCTCAAAAGATTTGAGGTCAGAAAAAGAGCATACAAGAGCTAAATTACTCTTAAAGGGAGGGGAGGAAAAGTTTTTTGACTTTTCAAACCAGAAATCAAGAAGACAAAAATGGTATAGACGAAAGAGAGACACCGGAATTGTGAAAACATGACCTATACCATCAGTCTCTAGTAAAACACAATTCCTGATGCAGATAGATGCTAATGATAGTGTCAAGAACAAAATAAATGACAGATATCCTTCAAACAAAAACTCAAAAATGTCTCATACATCGAGAAAAACAAGGAAGGGTACCCAAGAAAAATCCCAGAATAAGAAATCACTCATGACGAGAGTTGAGCGGAAAAAGAAGTATCAAGAATTGAAAAAGGATCTAAAGGAGATATACATAACCAAAATGGAAACCACGGAAGAGAATGGTAAGGATGCAATGCATGTTCCATCCCATTACAAAAAGTATACTCTCCAAGATTGGAAAATCATAATTGAACAGCCTGTTAGAGAACTACGGAAACAAGGAAAATCTTACGAAGGGCCTGAAAACGACAAAAGGGTAGACTTGGCTTAACGAGGAGAAGAGCCTAGACCTGATTATATTGCGAATGACCTAATAGAAGAAGAAGAAAAGATTTTGTTGAGCTTGTTAAAGGAATACCAAGATATCTTCGCTTGGTCTAACAAGGATCTCAAGGGTGCTGATCCAAAAATCTGTCCACATACCATACCCATGAGATATGATGCGAAACCAAGTAGACGGAGACCATACACTTATAGGGAAACATTTGCCAGGATGATGAAAGAAGAGATTGAAAAACTAAAGGAAGTTGAATTAATTTACAAAATTGAACACACAAATTGGGTGTCTCTAATTGTGGTAGTACCTAAGAAGAATGGGAAATTACGAGTGTGTGTTAATCTCAAAAGGGTGAATGCAGCCACCATCAAAGACAACTTTCCTCTTCCGATAACTGAGCATGTTTTAGAACACGTTGTAGGAAAAGAAGCTTACAACTTCTTAGACGGCTTTTCGAGATACAATCAACTTTTGGTTGACCCAAAAGATCAACATAAAAATGCTTTTGTAACAGACTGGGGTATATTTTCCTATCGGGTTATGTCGTTTGGGTTAACTAATGCTCTAGCCACGTTTCAAAGGTTGATGAGCCATGCTTTCAAAGAGTATCTTTGGAAATTTTTAGAAGTATATATGGATGATCTATGCGTATATTTATCAATCTGGGTTGATCATTTTGAACACCTCAAAAAGGGTTTCAAAAAATATAGACTTTTAAGGATTTGCTTAAATCCTGAAAAGTGCACATTCATTGGAAGACAAGGTATATTTTTTGGACATATAGTGTCTAAAAATGGCATATCTACTGTTATTGAGAAGATTCATGTCATTGATAATTTTCCTAGACCTATAACAGTCAAGGGGGTACAAGCCTTCATGGGACATTGTGGATATTACCGACGGTTCATCTACATGTACGTTATAATTGCAAAACCCATGTATAGCTTGATTACGCACTTTGAATGGACTGAGGTATGTCAAGAATCTTTCATGAAGCTTAATCAATCTCTCACCTCAGCTCCAATATTGAAAGCACCAGATTGGGATAAGGTATTCCACGTACATATATATGCTTCAAATTTTGCTATCGGTTGTATACTAGCTCAACCAAGGAGATGGAAAAATTGACTTTCCTATTTCTTATGCTAGCGGACAATTGAACATGGTAGAAAATAATTACACCACCACCAAAAGAGAAGGACTAGGAATGATCTATGCCGTTAAAAAGTATAGACATTACCTATTAGCCAACAAGTTTGTGTTCTTTGTGGACCACCAAGATTTGTTGTATTTGGTCAACAAGACATGCAGCACAGGGAGAATAGTGAGATGGTTCATCATTCTTATCGAATTTGATTTCACTGTGGTTGTAAAAAAACAAACTACACATCAAGGAGCTTCAGCTGATGCCTGCTCTCTCCACGGCTTGATAGTACACTTGGGGAGCAGCGGCTTGGTCCACCCTCATGGGCCCGACACTTCAGTTTGAGCTATCTTCCACCAGCAGGATGATAGTAATACAGGAGAGGCGACCTACACTTTAGCCTGCTATAGAGCTTACTCCACAAGAGTGGTGCAGTGAGAGAGAGGAGTGTTGGGAGCTCATCAGTGGCCCTGACACTCTGGTTCATCTGGTGGGCCTGTTGCTTTCGCATCTTTGAGGCTTGCCCTGTGCCACCAACAAAGACTGTTCATCATTTTTGGCTAGAGCTTATCCACACTCTCAAAGGACAGCTTAAGAGGCTACAGGGAAGCTCCAACCGCATGCGGGAGCGCAGAGAGGATTTCCTTCAACTCTGGCGTCCTGGGCCTTTCTACACCATGGTCCAGGGTGTACTCCGATGGCACTACCGACGACCTATGTGGCTTTTTCCTCCTCTCATTTCTTGATTTAGCCCCATTGTACATATGTTGGTTTTTTCATTGGGAGAGTCTCGGGTGAAAGCATGAATAGGTGGAATGATATTTAAGCTATTAGATAGCATATCACAAAAACAATCTTGTGGAAAAAAGAATACAAACTAAATAAAATTTATAAGTGATTGCACTTCTATATTTTATTCTTTAAGAGCTATCCATTGACATATATCATGATAGAAATTTTATGTGAATTCATGTCTAATTGTAGGCCAAAGTTTTTGATAGTAGGTGTCCATGGACACAGTTATTTGAGCCACCATTCCATGCTTTCACCTTCTCCCACCATGGTTGTTGTAGCCCTCTCTTGAAGAGGTGGTTGTAGCCCTATGGGCAGTTTGGGTAACTAATAGAAGGATATTTTTCTCAGGAAAAAAAAAAGAACAGTAC
Source organism: Adiantum capillus-veneris (assembly GCF_014529385.1). Classification (NCBI taxonomy): domain Eukaryota; kingdom Viridiplantae; phylum Streptophyta; class Polypodiopsida; order Polypodiales; family Pteridaceae; genus Adiantum; species Adiantum capillus-veneris. The sequence continues at coordinate 140,903,612 of NC_140945.1, forward strand.
CTAAGTCAAGCACATGTTACCATAGTAGAACTTCACTTTGCGGAAGACCGAACTATGCAATGAAGCTTGAGACTTGGAGTATTTTGGCCGACTATGAGGAGAGATGTTTGATCCTTTGTAAGGGATTGCCCTCAATATAAAAAACAAACACCCATACCTCACGTAACATTGTTTCATATGTCACATGTTCCTAAGTGGAGTAATTGTCTGGTTACTTACTTTTCGAGCCAAACATTTCCTGAGGATATGAGTAAACACCGACAAAGAGCAATTGAAACTGAAGCAAGATATTATGCTCTTATTGGGAACCAATTGTATCAGAGAGGTAAAGATCAACATTTGTGTCTTTATGCAAATGAAAACGAGTATATTCTGATTATAGAACAAGCACATGCTGGATTAGCTGGAGGTCACTTTTCTAGTGAGACCACTGCAAGAGCAATCTTGATGGCAGGCATATGGTGGCCAACACTTTTTGCAAATTCCAAAGAATATGTTCAAAGATGTGATGCTTGTCAATGAGAAAAAATGCCAACAAGAGTAGATAGCATGCCCTTAAGATCAATGATGGGGGCTAGAGCCTTCGCAAAATGGGGTATAGATTTTGTTGGACCAATACAACCACCTACTTATAGAACCCAAGCTCAATACATCATTGTAGCTACGGACTATTTGACCAAGTGGTCCGAGGATAAAGCAACTCAAAAGAATGATGCCAAAACCACTGCTGCATTATTATATGAGTATGTATTCACAAGATATGGACTACCAATAGAGATTTTCAATGATCGAGGAACTCATTTCCTCAATGAGGTAATAGAGTATTTGCTTAATGAGTTTATGGTCATCCATAAAAAATCAACTCCCTATCACCCACAAGCAAACAAACAAGCTGAGCATACGAATAAAATTCTTAGCTCGGTGTTGACTAAAGTGGTTAGTTCAAGAAGGACAGACTGGGAAATGAATCTCCATACTGCTCTATGGGCTTATCAAGTCTCATTCAAAACAGCTCTAAATGCTACACCCTTTAACCTTGTTTATGGTCTTGATGCCATACTGCCAATAGAATTTTTATTGCCGGCATTAAGGGTAGCACAGAATCTTGAGTGGACTGGAGATGAATTGTCAGAAAGACTTGAAGATTTGAAAAAGCTAGACGAGCAAAGGCTAAGAGCAAAGGCTAACTATTGTAGCTCATATCTATGCACAAAAGAGGAAACAAAAACAGTTTTTTGATTCCCACTTAATCACAAAAATATTCAAGAAAGGGGACTTAGTTCTAGTCTATTCCCTGAAACAACACATTCCAAGGTTTAAGAAAAAGGGAAATGGACTATTTATCATTGAAGATGTATCTCCAAGTGGAGCAGTAAAATTTTCCACCCTAGATGGTGAATCAATGGTAATTGGATTAGTAGATGTCGTTTAAAGAAATACAATTTTCCACTAACCAATTAATTGCTAGAGAGAATGCATGCAGCCAAACAAAGGAAGATCAAACAACAGGAGGTTATTATGAAGCCCAAGAGGAAGCTAGGCTTTGGGTACTCAAGCGGAAAGCTGCTCTCAAGAATCAACAGATACCGATTCCCATCAACACTTTGGAAATAGATGATCAACAATGAGAATTACCTAAAGACGCAGTTTCAATAGATGATGACTGTTTAGATGGAATGGATCTACACATCAAAGTACAACTCAACAATCATAGCACCAATGCTTTGGTCGACATAGGAGCTAGAGTGAATGCAGTCAGCTATTCGACATACAAGAAGGCAACAAGTTAAGCATTAACAGGCCAGGAATAGCGACAATCAAAGGATGCAACAAGAACCCAACTCCAACATTGGGAGTAGTCAACTTGAACCTGATAGTACATGGATGTTCATGTCCTCATCAGTTTGTATGCTTTCCAGATGAACACATGAATGAGACGATGATTCTTGGAATTCCCTGGATGCATACATACAAAGCAGTACTAGATTGGGATACGAATCAACTAAAGCTATCACCTAAAGGAGGGCAGCTCATTGTTCCAATTGCACCAAGCAAGGAGGAATGAAAAAGAAGCAATCAGCAGACTAATCCAAAAAGTCAATCTTCTCTATCCCCTCAACAATCAAATGATACATGTAGCATGCAAGGAGTCAGGCAAATTTGGGTACCAAAAGCACAGCTTAAGGATAAACCAATTCAGATTTGGGTGTCTAAAACTTCACCGACGAAACAAAAGAAGGTTCCAAGGGTTTGAGCACAGAGACGAGCATCTCCAAGTAAGGAACCTAACATGAAAATGGTTTGGAAGAAAAGGGAGCACTTACCTTCTCCACAACCCACGAAACCAATCAAGCAATGGCGAGTTAAGTCTCAATAGACTCCACCACACCATGCAGCACCAAGCCGTCGGAGCTACCAATGGAGAGAAAAAGCTCGACAACAGTCAAAAGTGCTACCAAGAACTCAAGCAATCAAAGTGCTAAAGCATCCTGATGGTACAATCGAACAGAGAGCACAAAAGCTACAAGATCTGCTCTTTGGAATACATCAGCAGCAAACCTCGACATTGGAAACCCTTGAGTTAATTACTCAAGACCCAGCTCTTGCACAACAGATTGGTTTGAATTGCATTAATCTTCATATCATGGTAGAGCCAACCTGGGCTATGCATAGACACTGTTGCTCAACCCATGCACACAATCGTCCCAGAGTACGCCGTCTAGGAGGGGTGGGAGGGCACTAAGTACAAAGTAATTAAGGGCAATGTTTGAAGAGGGAGGAAAAAGTTCTATGTTAACGTGTGATTTTTTGAAAAATTACCTAATAATGCCCTTATAATTCATCATCTGATCAAGGAAAAATTCATTGATAATATCTTCCCTATGCGTGTAAATAGTGTATATACTATCAGAAAATCATAAAAAATAGTCATTTTTTGGATATTTTTCATCATTTTTGTTGATAATGAGGCTTAAAATTGGAGGAATCCAACAAAAAACAATAAAGCTATGTTTTTCAAGGGATTTCCTTAATTATTGGATTTCTTCTATACTTTTTTAGAGCATTTCGCTATTTTCTTTGATTTTTTAAAATAAACAGGTCAAAATTAATAATAAAAAGCAGGGAAGCTTATATGGAAAAATGAAAGACACGATGGTGATAAAAAAGACAAGGCAGACAAGCACAAATATTTTCAATGAAATTAGAAGATGGAAGCGGGAAGCCTAAATTAGACGGCCAGACCTACTTTTGCAAAATTCTTACAGAATGAGCTATAGGAATCCGATCAACGAAATTTTTGAGTCTAATATAGATTTCACGTCCTAATAGGACTAATGGGGGAATCTGGGGAAATTTGGTTCGGGAAGTCCGGGTATAGATATCCGAGGTAGACTAAAACAACCTCATTTTCACTTGGAGCCTTTGCAGAGAGAGATTTCGGCCTCTTTCGCACAACTTTTTGGGAGCCCACAGTTGATCATTTTGAGCACCGTCTCACACGCCATATGAGGGGTAAGTTCTTTACTCAACAATGATCCATTTTGTACAGCCGGTAGCTAGTTTAAAGCCCTAGAAAAAATCCTAGAAACCGAGCAATGCACGAAGACCTACGACCTAAAACTAACCATAGTGGCCTGCCAGCTTGACTAAATCGGATGGGATTTGAACCATAGCATGCACCAACATAAATGAACCTTTCTGTACCATCAGATGACCATTCGGCTGGGGTCAAGGGTGTCCCTAGTAGAAAATTTAGGTTTTTGGCAAATACCAGAATTTCGACTTGACTCCACAGATGGCTTGTTGATGAGGTCCATATACAATGTGTATGATTGGTTTGGTGAAATCCATCAAGCAAAGCCCTCAAAAATCAAAAAACTACTCGAAGGTTACACATCGTCAAATCCAACATACGAGGTCAAACTGACTCCAAATGAGCTAGAATTAAACAGGTTGCTTCACGACTATATTACGGACAAGTCCAAAGCCTCAAAGTTGACCAACCAACCCAACGGATAGACTAGTCACAAAAAATGGTGATTTGAGAGTCAACAAAGCCCAAGTGATGCCGGCATGATCAAAATTGACCAAATTCAATTTAGGACTTGTATTGGTGTATGAAACATGTCTAAGTCAAAAGTTGTAGGTTTTGCAAAGTTTCTGTCTCACTGTAGTAAATAATCGTTTTTATATACTTTTGCATCAATTTTGCTTGGAAATTTTTTGCTTGGAAATTGTCAAATCACCTCACCTATCATATGTATACACCTATTACACGCCAAAAATCAAGTATGAGCCAAAATGACCACCCATTACTTGTAAACTTGCCAAAAATGCAAAGAAGCCTTTGCAAGCCAAAATTTGGGTTATAGACCACGTTTCTTGATCCAAATCACTTCATATCTCATACCCAAGGTCCATATAGTTCCTAGAACCAATTTGTATCAAAAAATGTCATTTTTGAAAGAAAAGTTAATAAGCTTTGAGGGCGAGCTTTTTGAAAATGGGGCCTCTAAACCCAAACCAATCGGCCTACCCTCACAAAATGTTCGTAAAGAGGTACCCACACTACTTGGGGCACCACTTTCTTTTGGGAGTGTAGAAGGAAACCAATCAAAATAAAAATTTCACTCACCCACTCAATCAACACACTTTGAAAACCCCTTACTCTATATACACTTTGGACACTTGACACCATCAGCGATTATGCAACCCAATGCCGTGCATCAAATGAAATATGCAATTTGTGGAATAGCATTCACCTTCTCCCCATTACGAATACCCATGATACATCCAAACTCCTCCTCTCTCAAGCACTCATAAAAAATTCATGCGCACAAGACTTGCCTCTCAAACACACAAGAGAATCACCTACATCGAACTAACATACTTTGCATAGAGAGCTCATCTCCATCTATGTAATGCCGTGACACAAATATAATCACCATGAGAGGTAGCCACATCCATATGTAATGAAGCAAAAGAGAGTGGGAGTGAGAAATTTCTTTAGACCAATTGAATAAGTGTGGATAAACAAACCAATGGTAAATTGAGAATAGAACACTTACTTGATTTCTCGCACATCTTTTAAGGGGAAGACAGACGTTGGCTAACCATCACGATTTGCAACACTTGAATGTTTTGATTATGATTTAATGATCATTAACATAACCATGAGAGAGATCATGATGTATTTACAAGTTATTGAGGTGCTACAAATGATTTATTGGGTTGATGGAGTAAGAGATTGTAGAATAGAAAGAGTGGAGGATAGAGTTGCACTTCCTCCAAAGAGGAGGGTTAGGAGGGAGGATGTGAAAGAGGGAGAGTTGGGGTTTTCTCTACTATTGATCAAGAACAACATGAAGTTGAAAATATAGGTATGTGTCCTTGAGTCTCTCCAAGGGGGGCTATTTATAGTTGTGTAGGAGTGGGATTATGCTACACTTAATTAGGGTGAGTGATTAGCCCTAATTAAGTGTCCTTTGACCACTCATTGAATATTGGACATAAAATGGACTATTTATTCACTAAAAATATCATTTTAGACCGTGAAGGCTCCATAGGGGTGCATAATGTAGGTGGCCCCACCATGAAGCCCTATGGGTGGCTTTTGTGGGGTATCTTAACTTGTCTGTCTTGGCATTTAGAAAGCATCTTTAGGTTGGTCCCATCACATGCAAGTGACCTTGAAGACTCATTGCTCTTCTAGAAGATGAGTAGGGGAAAAATAAGATCTCACTCTCTTGATTTACTTGATTTACAGTTCCCTTTTGCTGCGAATCTAACAGATTTACACTATTTTGACAATAACATTTTACGCGTAGCTCAGAATGACATGCTTCAAAAGGCAAATTTGACATTCTCAACATGTTTGATATGAATTTGGACTATTCTTCACACCCATGCACCAAGGAATTTGGTTTGGAAGGTCCACATTAGGTTAGAGAACCTTTTGCTTCCAAGTCTTCTTGTATGGGCCCTTTGCTTGTATGCATCCAAGGGGAATCATGCTTTTTCAAAAGGGTATGATGGTTAAACAAATAGAGGAGGGCCCAATATTATTTGCTTGTGAAAAGAATATAGAATTTGAGTCTTTTTGAAAGGAGAAAAACTATATGTATATTCTTAAGAGATATTGGGCCACCTATGTAGGGGGCATAGAAGACTTGTAGAGATGGATCATAATCTTTGGTAAAGACAAGTGGAGAGTTGATTTTCCATGGTAATTTATCTATATGGGATGGAAGATGGATATATTATTTTTCTACTACGAATTTACAAGAGGTAAGAAAGTTTGGGGGTAGATATTTGGTTATTGTATACTTAATTTATTTACAAAGCAAAAAAGAAAAGGGTGGTAATATAAATATATGACTATTTTTGGATTTTCTCCTTTTCGAATAGCTCATTTTTACATTTCACTAGCTGTTGTACATTAGCACTGCTCCACACCACTATGTTTAGTTCGTTTATCACAATTTTAAGGAAATAAACGCATATGCCTTGCTTGACCGTAATCAAATGATTTTTATCATAATCTTCATTTGTTCTTGTTACATTTATCTAACTCATCTAAGAATACTCAAACACCGCGAAGATGGTATTCAAAGGAATTTTTGTTGAGATGATTTCGTTGAGATGATTTGTCAATAAGCTATGCAGCTACTCAGGCGAGCTAAGGTGCTCTGGGATAGTGAACAACAATTTGTAAGGGCTTTGACATACTGCACCGTGATGTCGGCAACGTGGTAAATATATTTTCTCCTTTATGTCTAGCCTAGTCCATTGGTCACCAACACACAGATTCGCCGATTTAGGCAGTGTGTAAATACTCATCTTGGTGCAGATCCGTCGATTTAGGCAGCACATTCATAAACTTCAGATTTATTCTTTTTAAACAATATCCAATGCAAATCCACCGATTTAGGTAGCATTAGTGCAGATTCGCCGATTTAGGCAGCACGCTTTATTGGTGTAGACTCGCTGGATGAGGCAACACCAATCACAAAATCATGCTACAATGGCTGGCCATCACTGTAACTGGTATGATTTTGTTACTCGAGTACATAATAAAAGTGATTTGGATTTGGAGTTATATTGTGGAATTGGAATTGGATTGGGATTTGGTATCTAGTGATTATTATGGCAGTGTTTATGTGATGAGACTTGACATTATGAGATTAATGATGAGTGTGACCAATGATATCCTGATTCATCAAGGTATGACATATACTTCTTATTCTAGTGGTATGGGATAGTAGAATAGGTAGTATGTGGATGACGGCATGCATAAGCTAATGTTGTTTAGTTTCATAAATATTTTTTTTGACACAACATACTAATCACTGTTTTTCACAAGTATTGTTTGCAAATTTTTCTCTTCGCAACTGAGGACAGTTGCTTTCCAACGGAGAGGTATGTTATGGAATTGATATTCTATTATTTGTTGCAGCTGACAGGTGGAAAATATTAGACCCAGCTTGGCCTATGCGAATGGATATATATATCATGTACATTTTATTATTCAAGTGCTCTTTTATGAGCTTTGGCCATTTATGACCGGCCGGCCAGTTTGTAACCAATTTGACCATTCAAGAAATCTATATAACAAATACATGCAAGAGGGAAATGGTCACTCTTGCACGGGGGGAGATTGCACCCAATGTCTGTGTACTTCTTCTCCCCTCTCCCCTCTTCTCTCTCGCCGTGCCGGCGTAGCACTCCGCTCTAGGAGGTGCGCTTGCCCGTGCTATCTCGTTCTATCACGCTCTCTTTCTCTCTCTTCTCGTGTACAACGTGGATTAGGCATCGTGTGATTCGAGGTATGCAGATTTAGTCGTTTATGTTTCACTATGTGCTATTTTCGAGTATTTTGCAGGGAAGCCAGGCTTCCCATTTGTGGCAACTTGTGCCAACAACGCCTCTTATCGAATACAGGGAGTTGGAAAGATTGTGCTCATTGCTGCTGCTAATGGCAGTTCCTTCACACTTGTCGATGCACTTTATGTACCGGGAATCAAGAAAAATCTCTTGTCTGTATCCGCACTTGCTAAACTTGGACTTGTAGTCAAATTTGTGGATGACAGATGTACAATTCATGATCTCAATTTTGGTGATGACATTGTTGCATCTGGGATTTTGTGTCATGGGCTGTATAAGCTCACTTTGTATGACAAGTGTGGACAAAATTTTGCAAATGCTGTTGCAGATTCAAGGGCTATTTCAGATGCAAAACTTTGGCATGCACGTTTTGGTCATCTGAATTTTGTTAGTTTGCTACCTTTGCAGAAATCTGATATGGTTGCTTCTTTGCCGCCTCTTGATGCCCCTATCAAACATGTTTGTGAAGGCTATATTTTGGGTAAGATGCAGCGTTCTAAATTTCCAAAGGATGGTTCAGTTCGGGCCACATGTAGGTTGCAGCTTGTGCATAGTGATGTTTGTGGGCCCATGCAAACTCCGTCCTTGGGCAATTACCTGTACTTCGTGACTTTCATTGATGATTACTCCAGGCATGCATGGGTATTTCCGCTTAAAGCGAAGTCCGAATTTTTTATGAGCTTCAAACAATTTCTGGCTATGGCTGAAAATGTCTCGAAATGTACTATGGGCACCCTCTGTTCCGATCGAGGATGCATGTTTTTGGTTGTGTGGCATATGCTTTGGTGCCACAAGTGTAGCGCAGAAAATTGGATGATAAGGCTGTCAAATGTATTTTTGTTGGTTATAGTGCTGAAAGAAAAGGTTACAGGTTATATGCTTTGGCTGTGTCTAGCTTACATGATGTTGAGGAGCCTCTGTCTTTTGATGAAGCACAGAATTCAGAAAATTGGACGGCTTCCATGCAATCAGAATATGATGCACTTATAGAAAATGACACATGGACTTTATGTGATTTGCCTCTTGGCAAAAAGGCCATTGGTACGAAGTGGGTTTACAAGTTGAAACGCAAGCCGGATGGTAAGATTGATCACCATAAGGCTCGACTTGTTGCAAAGGGTTATGCACAACAAAAAGGCATAGATTATGAAGAGACTTTTGCTCCCACTTGTCGTATGACTACTATGCATTTTCTATGTGCATTGGCAGCTCATTTCGGTTGGGATGTACATCAATCAGACATTGTTACTGCTTTCTTGAATGGTGACATATTTGAGTAAGTTTATGTAACGCAGCCTCGCGGTTTTGTCATAAAAGGACAAGAGGACAAAGTGTGCAAATGTAACAAGGCTTTGTATGGGTTGAAGCAATCTCCTCATGCTTGGTATGATAAAGCTGACACTCATTTGGTCAAACAAGGCTTTCGTAATAGTCCAACAGAAAGCACATTGTGTGTAAAGCGTGAGGGTGATGTACTTCTCATTGTGGTTCTTTATGTGGATGATTTGCTGATCACTGGACCAAATGTGTAAAGCGTGAGGGTGATGTACTTCTCATTGTGGTTCTTTATGTGGATGATTTGCTGATCACTGGACCAAATGAGAGACATATTGCTGAATTTAAGGCTGATTTGAATGCTACTTTCAAGATGAAAGATTTGAGGTTGTTGCATCATTACTTGGGTATACAGTTTAAGCAGTGTGATGATGGTGCCTTGTGTCAGAAAAGTTACATGGAGACATTGCTATGTAAGTTTGGACTTGAGGATTGCAAACCTATTGCCACTCCCATGGAAAGAGGTTTGAAGTTGAGTCTACATGATGCTAGCGATCCTGCTGATGTCACTCTTTATCAAACTGCTATTGGTTGCCTCATTTATGTATGCAACACGAGGCCGGATATTCAGTTTGCAGTCTCACAGTTCAGTAGATTTATGTATAGCCCAGGGTCTAAGCATTGGTAGGCTCTCAAGAGGATTTTCCGCTACCTTAGTTGCACTTTACATCTTGGCTTGTTTTATCCCAAGGGGGGGATCATTGCCGCCAGACTTACATGCTTTTTCATACTCAGATTGGGCTGGTTGTTTTGACACGCAAGTGTCCACAAGTGGTTTTTGTTTCATGCTTGGCAATTCATGTATATCATGGTTGAGCAAGAAGCAACCTACTGTGGCCACTTCGAGTTGTGAGGCTGAGTACAGGGCAGTCTTCATAGCTACGGTTGAGTGTGTATGGCTCAGACGCCTTATGGCTGATTTGGGTGTTGGACAGGAAACTGCCAACACTATCGACACTGACAGTCAGAGCGCATTGGCAGTTGGGAGGAACCCAAATTTTCATGCTCGCACAAAGCACATTGAGGTGCATTACCACTATGTCAGGGAGAGGCTCTCACTAGGAGAGATCAGCTTGGCTTATGTGCCAACACAGGACAACCTTGCAGACCTTTTTACAAAGGCATTGTCTCGTGATAAGCTTGAAGCTTTCTGCAAAGCTTTGGTCTTACTCCCCTTTGTGGACTGATCCTGTCCTCAGGGCATGGCACTTCCCTTTACTCATGTGCCAGCTCTTGTTCACCGCATCACTCCAGGGGGGATTTGTTACCATATACATGTGGTAGTGATGTGTGTGAACACATTAGGACCGCCGGGGCATTTTTTCTCTCTTTAGGAGTTTTTTTCCCCCGTGCATTGTATATATGCCCATCACTCTAGGTCTAGCTATCTTTCCATTGCACACTAAGTAACACACTCTCTATTGTGTGCCTTGATCCTTTTATGGATTTTAGGGTATTTCTAGACTAGACACTAGAGTCCATTGTGGCATGGTTAGAAAAGGTAGGGTTGTATGCATTTGCAACACTTCCATGGGAGGACTGGAAATTTAACTACTATGCAAATTCCCAACTAGATATTCTCCAAAAAACCAGAGGTATGATTTCAAGAACAGTAGCTTTTACCCCGGAATTGATTTCACAAGTATTTCATTTGCCACTAAAGGGTATCCTCACAATTCCTAAGTGTTCTGAAGCTATGTTGAGAAAGGAGTTTGAGCCTACACGAGGTTAATAGGAAGTATTACATGCTGAAGAATGTAAATTATGCCAGGAGAGAGAAGCTCAAATGGTATTTGGAAAGATTATGCTTTCTCATCAAGTTTGACTATATGTCAAAGGAAAATTATGGACCATTATGTTTTGAAAAACAGGGGGGTTAGGTAAATTGGGCAAATTGGCTCTATGATAAAATTACAGTTGAGGTTTACATGTCAGACAAAAGAAAGGCTCCATATTGCAACAGATTGTCGGCATTCTTAGCAACTATGTTCATTTTTCAAACAAATCCTTGGGTGAACATAAGGGTGCAAATGAGTAGACAGATGCAGGATTGTTGAGCAAAATAGAGGTGTTGAAGGACGATGAGAATTCAAGTCAAAAGGTAGAGTTTCCAGCAAATGTGCAGAAAAATCAGGAAGGAAAATTAGGAAAAAACGTCTTCCTTTAGGTTTTTGGTACAAGCAAGATATTCAGAGGAGGAAGCATTGAAGGCAATACAAAATACAGAGATGAGTGAATCTATGAAGAAACTAGAGGCTCCAATCATTACATCTAATGAGAAGTTGCCAACGACTAAATTAGAAAAGGTGTTCATACTCTCAAAGAAAAGAAAAGTGGATTCAAAAGTGTTCAAAGCAGTAAGATAGGTGAACTTTGAAGCAAGCATCGTCAAGAAGGTGCAGCAGTGTGTTATCATTGAAGATGCAGGGATGGCTATACACATGCTAGGAGAGGTTCAACAGTTTCTGAGCAGGCAGCACACAAATTTGGACAATCAAATGCAGTACATGTCAAAATCAGGGAATGCAAAGGTATTATTGCAAGAACAACTTGACGTTGTGCAGAATTTGAATTTGGAGATGGAAAATTTAAAGTCAAAGCATAAAGATGAGATGCAAGATGTTTTGATGAAGCATAAGGGTAAAATAGCAAAGTTCAAAATGTCTTTGGGGATGTTCAGAGAATGGACAATGACTCTGGAAGGAAAAGTGAACCATGAGCTGGAGCAAATGGCCAGTAGAAATGCAGATTTGCAGGTTCAGAATATGATGTCTGAACAAAGGCTTAAACCTTTGTTGGATATGGAGAAGTGGGTTTTGAATCACGAGGAGCTAAATATAAATGGAGTATTGATGGCAGAAGGGGATGTACAGGTACTTAGGAAACAATTGAAGAATACAATGCAAGAAGCATGGATAGCAATGAAGGATAGATTGGCCTTTGTCTTAAATCACCCCTATGAATGTAAGAAATGTGGAATACAATAAGCATCTAGTAGAAAGGAGAGTAGAGAGAGATACAATGCAAAGTAAATTAGTGGAAAATCAGAAACTTTAGATTAGCACACTATTACAAAGTGATGGCGTCATCCACCCATGTGCTCTCAAGGTAGAGCTTAGATGGAAATTTAGACAACTAGAGCAAGTAGGAATACAAGGGACTAACAATCCTTACAGAAGGATGTGTTTTGTGCGTCAAGTGTGCACACCATTCTACCAAATTACTCATGAAAATACCTCCTTATATAGATGTAAGGGAGCCTCTAAACGCCCATATGCAGCCACCCTTAGATATCCAAGTCCAAGTAGGACTCTCCCATGTGTCCATGTGTATCTTCTTTTGGGTAGACAAGTCCTCCTAGAAATCGGCGCCCAGGAAATCCGGCCACCGGCCAAAGATCAGCGACCGCCGCGATCACCGGCCAAAGACCACGAACCACTGGCCACCGACCATCGAACGACCATTTTTCGATTGTCTTTCGACTGTTGTCTGGCCAAGATATTCTGGCGAAAAGGTATATTCTGGCAAGATATTTCCTCCGTACCATCCACGATCACAAATAGAGATCTCACCTACGTGGAAAGCTCGAATCCACCAAATATATGTGCATCATTGGCTTCTCCTCATATGGGGGCCTTACAACTGTGCAGCATATATTGTGGTGGCAAAATTGAGAGAGGTGGGCATTGCAAGTATACAAGCAATGAAATGGTCAGAACTTGTTTTGTTAGTACACATGAAGCTGACTTGATGATGAAGGTGGAGAAAATCAAGAAGGAAGGAGAACATTGGACTAAACAGGTCCAGAAACTGAAAGCAAAACAAAAGGAAAAGGTAGTAGTTGAAGAGGAGCAGCAGAAATCAGACTTAACTGAATGTTCACAAAAACCATTGCAAGAGATGAAAGGTCAAGAATTAGAGTAGAAAGTGAATGCTGGGCCTGAATTAGAGCTACATGATATTGAGTTAGCAGATTTTACAATCCAAGTTGATGACAATTCTCAGCAGGTGGAGGTTTCTTTTGATGCAGTTGCAAGTGGTGATGTTTTTGAAACTACTGAGAAGTGAAGAATTATTTAGCATTTATAAACAGAGTAGGATAGGTAATTTCTAAAACTGTATTGGTCATACTTTGTTTTGGATCAAGGGATATATGAATCCGTGTTGGATTTCTTCAAAATCCACCACCGGGATGTGCCATGTGTTGAAAGGGTAATAGAATGATCAGAATAGTGCTTAGTCCAATTATGTAATGCTGTTCGGAATTAGTCTTGGTCGGAATATGGTTAGGTTGGATTTTTCTCAGTTGGATGTGTATGCCAAGAGACATTCAATTAGACAGTTGTAACTCTTTTTATGGTAGAAGTCGTGGGTAACAAACACACAAGATTCAAGATGTAACGAAGCTTTTGATCAACAGAGTTTCCTTACTGTGTCTAATCTTCTTCTCTTTGCTCTGACTTTGCTCTGTCTGAATGTTTTTTGACTTTGTTCTCTTATGAGTTTGATACGGAGTGAAGTTTGATTCTCTTTGGAGAGTATGCTTGTTGAGAGACATCATTGTGTTGTTAAACCCCAACACACAATGCATGGCTTCTCCTTATGATTGGTTTTCACAAGCATAACCTTTGTTTTGGATTCATCGACAATCAATCCACTATGCAAGCAAAAATTCTCAAGGACAGCCATAAGCTTTTGTGGATCTTCTAAAGTGTGTGCTAGAAGCACTTCATTATTCACATACAATAAAAGCATGATTACCGCATTGCAAATAGTGACCTCTTCAATACCTTCTTCCTGCATAAATTCAAGTACCATTTGTTCCAATTGATTGATGCATAGATCAAAGAGACTTGGTCATAACGGACATCCTTGTTTAGCCCCAGTAGTGCTTACAATGTTTTTTGAAATTCCTCTTTCCATGTGCCTTCTCATAGATTTGAGAAACCACAAGCATAAACTCGCTTTTTGGAACTTGGAGTTCTTCCATCCTTCTCCACAAATTGTTACGTGGAATCATATCAAAGGCTTTCTTAAACTCCACAAAACAACATACAATCGCTTGCCTTTCAATTAACTTTCCGCCATGAGAACACAAAGAGTGACAAGATTATCAATGGTGCTATGACATCGACAAAACCCGCTTGTTCTTTTGCAGGATTTTCATTGTCTTCAACCCAATCACTCAATTTCATCTTCATTATGCACCCAAAAAACTCTTCCATAAAAGACCCAATCATTATAGTCGGGTAGTTGTTTACATTCTTTACATCCCCTCCTTTATGCAAAGGCTTAACCCAATTAGTACTGCACTCATAACGCATACCATGTTGAAGTGCAAGGTTCAACATATCACACATCCACTCATGGGCCAAATCTAAAGATACCATCAGTCTCCTTTGTAGAAATGGAAACACAACCAACTGAAGGATAGACAAGGAGTTTTGAATTCCAAGTATCAACAATCACCGATGAAGAACAAGTGCGAATGGTCCAGCTCTCTAAAGCTGAAGAAGATGCACTTAAGGAGCAAATTGTCCACCACGAAGTGGATGCTGAATGGAAAGCGGCTATGAATTGGGAGTTGAGAGTTCTTCACTCTGTCAATGTAACTCAAATCACTCCCAACCAAATCAATTCTCAATGGCATCAACAGTCACGCTTCCTTATCCTTTGATAAAAGTGGAGCTATTACAAGTAAAAGAAAGACTATACAAGGATATGCAAGAAGATGGATCAAATGCTCTCCACCCCAAATGGAGGAAGAATTGTCTCAACAAAAACTCAAGGTATTTCATCTTGTTTACAAGGGAAACGGAATCAATACAGAAGGATCCAACATTCTGTCATGTACGAAGGTTAAGGACACTGGTAGGCACATGAAGCATCAAAGAAGAAAAGGACGACTTGGCTCAACTATCTAAAATTACCAGCTCCAGAGAAAGGACCGGCAAATAAATAATACATGGTGAAAACCCTAATAAGCACCATTAACTTCTTCAAGAGCCTCGCTGACCTCTCATGTGCAATGCTATTTAAAATCTGCAAAATGTTGCTCACATGTATCCAAGTTTTTCATGAGCCTGAACAAGCAGGAGCCCCATGAATGTCATTTTTAGAAGGTAACCAAGGCTTATGTTATCGTCTACTATGCCTAGGGCCACACATATGAACGTTGGGCCACCACATGGCACAACATTGTAGCAAACTTGTGTTAGAAAATAAGACGTAGCCAAAAAGATTTTTGAGTAGATTACTTAATGGAGAGAGATAGATTTCACACACAAGAGATTATAGAGTAGAGAGAGAGAGAGAGAGAGTACACACGATATATGTGGTTCACCCAATGTGGGCTACGTCCACGGGAAAGCAGCCACTCAATGGCTTTAGCACTTCAAAAGAAGAAGTAGTTTACAAAGGGATTAAACCCTTGATAGAGCTCCCGCCTTGCTTCACTCTCACCACCTCACACTCAACTTGTTGCATCAAATTCACACTATGAAATGTGTGTAGAAATGGCCTCCGTTTATAGGCCAAAAGGGCTGCCCTCTCTTATGAGAGACAGCCATGTGTAGCCGCCCTTGTGCGAATAAGTCCAAATCAGACCCTCCAATCCGCCCATGTGTGACCGCCCTTGAGAAGACAAGTCCGCTTTTGAATTCGGCCACCGGCCACCGGCCATTGACTTCCGATCACCGGCCATCGGCCATTGACTACCGGCCACCGGCCAACCGACCGGTTGTTTTCCGACCACTTTCCGGCCGCCATCCGGCCATAATATTCCGGTGAAAAAAAGTCTCGGGGGCCTCGGTTGCCCCTAATTCTTGTCCGTGAAAATTTTGGTTTCCGGTGAGTGATTTTCCTTCACACATGATGGCTTCTCCTCATAATGGGGGCCTTACAAATGTGCGCTTTTACCACAGAAAATTACAAGGGTAAATCAGGCTCCATACTTAACAACTTGGAACCCAAGGTCTTCCTATATGCCAAGCCCAATGTCACTACCTACTCCACCTGTAGTCCCAAGAGCGCCTTCTTAATTGACTTGGCAACATTTTCTCAAGCTATCGAGATCGATATATTGCTGAAAATATGCGTAACACACCTGATAGAGAGCCTAGATGTAAGGCAGTACAAATAGCCAAGATCACATAAAAATTTAGTGGAGATGGGGATGTGAGAAAGCATATCGAAGTGTTTGAACAAATATGCGATTCCCTAGGAGAACACAATGACTTGCATAAGAGTAATTCTTTAAGCCTGACCTTGAGTGGAAAGTCTAGGGATTGGTATAGAACCCTAAGGGTGGAAGAAAAAATGATTTACCCTACTCTTAGGATACTGTTCTTGAAAGAGTACATATGAGAGGAAGTAATTTGGGGTGTAGCATCTCAGCTCCAAAAATCCCAACAAGAGGAAGGAGAGTCCGTGAGAGACTTTATGTCGCTTGAAGCATTTGAATCGGATGTGACATGCTAACGCTAGCTGGTATGATCCCATTGAATTAAGAGCTTGGATGTTGTGGTTCTGGAGCATAAGTAGTTGAAAAAATGGGAGGGGTAGGAGCTATATGAGTACAAGGACCTATAGGTGCATATGATTGATACACACTTGTAGGTAGTGTTGTAGGCATTGGGCCACCATGTAGCAGTGCTTTACTAATGAATGAGGTCCATGGCGTATTTTTTGGCATGTCCATCACTGAGGTAGGCATGGTAGCCGTGGTGTCATCAAGAAAAAGATGAGCTAACTTGGAAAGGTAAAGATATCACTTGTGGGCTTAGATTGTATTGAGACCCCTAGAAAAACAACATATGGTGGATCCATCGGGCTCCCTGAGAGAGTCTCCATTTGTGCTAAAGTTGGTTACCTAGCCTTCCCTGTATCCAAGAATCCCATATGACCCATTGAAGGCATGTGGATCCCCTTGTTTTTCTTCTCCAGGTCAATAACCCGACTCTTTGTTGTTGCTCCTCTATGCTAGTAGCTCTCATTGTGGATTGTAGGACATTTAACCAACCCACGTGATAGGTGTGATTTGTGTATAGGTCTGTTAAAGTCTCCATTTATAATTCATACTCCTAGATTTCATTTAGAAACTCTCCATCTAAGATTGAGGTTCTAGGGTGTCCTTTGAACTCGATGCAATGTAGCTCTCTATGGGTTGACCCTTAGTGGTTGCTAATTCACGAGCACTTGATTGCTCGCCTAACATGGAGGTTGACATAGGGGCTTTAGCTTTTAACTCTCTCCTTTTCTCTGACTTGCATAGGCTCTCGATTTTCTTTTCCCTAGCCGTAATGATATATCGCACTTTGGCAAGGCTTCTCCCATCAAGTAATATAACCTCAGAGACGAATAGCTTTGAAGAGTCAGGGGGTGCAGTTAATGGAGTATTCACATGCACACTCTCCAGGAGCATGGGGTCGACGTTGGTCATGAATGGTGAATTTACTTCCATGTCCCCTTCATTCCCATCATTAGCTTCATGTTCGGAGTGAGTGGCTCTACTCAAAGTGTGTTTCAAGCGGCTAAGCGCGGTCGACCCAGACCGTGGGTTCATGGCATGCATGTTTTGGCTTGAACTATCGGGATTACGCATCATGTAACCTTCCATGATGTCGTAGTCAGAGGAAGAGTCCCTGGATGCAATATGTGGGTCTTGAGTGGTACTACCTTGCGTTCCCACTGAGTGTATAGAGCCTAATGTGGAGGAATAATGAGTGACCGCATAAACGGAGACACTCTATGTGATCTTCCTCTAGCACATAACGAGAGTGTAGGTGCATGTGACCTCAACACTCTAGAAGTGTTGGTGAGTGCCCGTGAAGGTCGCTCACCTAGTGTTTTGGGCATTTGCAACCCAAATTTACCCTCATATTTTATTTTTTTGGTCTCAGACTTTTTATTGTACATGTACTAGTACTGGTAGTGGTACTGGTACCATACTATACTGTTATTGGTACCATACTATATTGTACAACTATACTGGTATCGGTTTAGAACTGGCATTGATACCGACATTGATATCGTACTATAATGGTACCGACACTGTACTGGCATTGTACTAGCATTGTATTGGCATTGTACTGGCACCAACACTCTAGAAGTGTTGGTGAGTGCCTGTGAAGGTCGCTCACCTAGTGTTTTGGGCATTTGCAACCCAAATTTACCCTCATATTTTATTTTTTTGGTCTCAAACTTTTTATTGTACATGTACTAGTACTGGTAGTGGTACTGGTACCATACTATACTGGTATTGGTACCATACTATATTGTACTACTATACTGGTATCGGTTTAAAACTAGCATTGATATTGACACTGATATCGTACTATACTGGTACCGACACTCTACTAATACTGGTACTCGTACTGACATTGTACTGGTAATGTATTGGTAAAGTACTAGTATTGTACTATACTATACTATATCGATACTGACATTGTACTAGTATACTATATTATACTATACTTGTAAGGTTTCTAGTTCTTGAAACCTTAAGAATTGTATAAAGCTTAATCAAATTGATATGTTTATTGAGAAAGCAGTGTAGAATTGTCCAACCATAGCAAATATTGGTATTTTTGGAACCGCAATTATGACTTTACTATGGTTAGAAATTTTCAGAACTGAATTCATATGAAAATTGACATAGTTATGGCCCCTGAAGGTTTACACTATTGAGTAAATTAATTAAATAAACTATAAGGTGTTAGTAATCATTACTGTAAAAGACTTTTATCATAAAATTCCTAGATATTTATAGATAATTGCAGATATTTTCAAATTTAATCACGAAAAGGGTTAATTAATAGTAGCAAAAATTGATTTGGTGCATCTGGGGGCTCTGTGGAGCAGTGATGAACTTGCCTAGGCTAATTTTAGCAGCAAGTGGTGCTAGGGAAATGCTAGGGGCTACTTGAGCTACAAGCAATTGCCATTTTCAGCCTATGAGAGCTTATGAGTGGCTAGAAATCTATAAATAAGACCCCTTGCTTCACAATTTCAGGCAGACTCGGAGTCCTAGTCATTTCTCTCTCACCTAGAGAAAACTCTACTCAAAAATCACTAGAGAGAAAAAACTCTAGTTGATTATCCACAGTAATTAGCTTAATCCTTTTTTAATTAACAAAATTATGGTAATTCACCTATATTTTCTTAATTTATCCAATTGATTAAGAAGATTAAACTTATTTATACTCTAAATTACTCTCTTAATTCTTAATATGCTGTTGATTACTTGGATTACGATCAGAGATATTAGTCTAATTAATTATTAAGTCATATTAAAACTAAAATTAATCTTTTTGGTCATAAATTAAGCATAATTATACTAATTAAACTTAGATTAGTATAAGATAATTATATAAATTGTATTAGACTATCAAGATGTTAGAAAAATTATCTCTTAATATAGCTCTATAATTAATTAGGCAAAAATTAGCTATTTTTAATCAAAAATTGATGTGAAACCTATTTAATTAGCTCAAAAATTCTTAAGCTGATTATCACAGTTAGAAAATACTATTAGAAACATGGGGTAAATTACTCATTAATAGATAATTAATCGAAGTATTTAATTAAGATGAAATTAAATATTTATTAGCCATAAATTAAAGGGAGAAAGTAGAAAAACATGTTGGATAATTATGTACTATTTATCAAAGTTAGCTTAAATATTAAAGAAGCCATGATAATTATATTGAGGGTAGAAAAATAATATGACTATTTATCTAAGTTAGATTGGAATAACTCTAGCTATAAATTAAAGGGAAAAATTAGAAAAACATGTTAGATAATTATGTACTAATTATCAAAGTTAGTTTACATGGTAAAAAAGGTGTGATAATTATTTTGAGGCTAAAAAAAAAACATAGCTATTTATCTAAGTCTGATTATATTAATTCTAGCTATAAATTAAAGGAAAAAATTAGAGAAACATATTAGATAATTATGTGCTATTTATCAAAGTTAGTTTACATGTTAAGACGTCATGATAATTATTTTGAGGTTAAAAAAATAATATAGCTACTTATCTAGGTGAGATTAGACTAATTCTAGCTATAAATTAAAGAGAAAAATCAGCTGACTTACTTAGATAAATATAAAGTATTTATCAAAGATAGAAATCAATTTTAGGATAATGAGGATATGTACAAGAAATTACTTTATCTAATTAATTAGATCAAAATTATCTATGTTTAGGCATAAATTAAACAAAGAAATTAGTTAAACTATTTAGATATTTATATAGTAATTATCAAGGCTAGAAATCACTGTTAAAAACCCGAGATAAACAGGTCATGTACAGATAATTACTTTAGCTAATTATCTTAGCTAATATTGTCTGATTTTGACTATAAATTTAAAAAAAATTAGTAAATTAATTTATATATTTACATAGTAATTACTAGAGATTAAAAAAAGCATAAAGCAGTTGAGATAATTATCTTAAACATAGATAATCACTTTATCTAATTATCTTAGCTAATATTGTCTGATTTTGACTAAAAAATAAAGAGGAACATTAGTAAATCATGTTAGATAATTACATGCTATTTAACAGAGTTAGATTACATGATTAAAAAATCTGTGATAGTTATCGTCAAGCTAGAAAATTAATATAAGTATTTAGCTAAGTTAAGCTCTACTAATATTAGCTAAAAATTAAAAGGAGAAATTAGTAAATCATGCTAGATGATTACATACTATTTATTAGAGCTAGATTACATGATAAAAAAGTCGTGATAATTATCTTAAGGTTAGAAAATTAGTATAGATATTTATCTAAGTCAAATTATACTAATTCTAGTTAAAAAGTAAAGGAAGAAATTAGTAAATCATGTTAGATGATTACATGCTATTTATGAGAGTTAGATTACATGATAAAAAAAGCCGTGCTAATTATTTTAAGGTTAAAAAATTAGTATAGATATTTTTTCTAAGTCAAATTATTCTAATTATAGCTAAAAATTAAAGATAGAGTAAATCATGTTAGATGATTACATGCTATTTATCAGAGTTAGATTACATGATAAAGAGTCTATGATAATTACCTTAAGGTTAGACAATTAGTATAGATATTTATCTAAGTCAAATTATACTAATTCTAACTAAAAATTAAAGAGGAAAATTAGTAAATCATTATAGATGATTACATGCTACTTATTAGAGTTAGATTACATAACAAACTCTCCATGATAATTATCTTGAGGTTAGAAACTTAGTATGGATATTTATTTAAGTCAAATTATACTAATTTTAGCTAAAAATTAAAGGGAAAAATTAGTAAATCATGTAAGATGATTACATGCCATTTATCAGAGTTAGATTATATGATAAAGAAGATAATTATCTTAAGATTAAAAAAATATTATAGCTATTTATCTAAGTCAAATTGGAGTAATTCTAGCTAAAAATTAAAGATGCAAATTAAATACTTAAGTTAGAAAATTAAAAGATAATTACTTGAGGTCACAAATATCATTATCTACTTATGATATTTATACCATAGTTAATAACTTAGTTTAGAAAATTATAATTGACCAAAAGTTCTATTTTTAGCAAAAAATTAATAAAAATAAATAGACTTTGCCGTCAAAAGTTTCTAGGATAATTAGAGTAAGTATAAACCAGTAATATAAAGTTGAGGAAATGAAATCTTTAAGAGAAAGTAAATAAAATAAATATTAACCTCAAAATAAGCTAATTTCAAGCTTAAAATTCGATGGAAAATTTAGAAAAAAGATAAAGAAAATTAGAAGAGCTTAGAAAAGATTTGGAAAAAGTTATCATATCTATATAGGCAAATAAGAAATTATTAGGTCAAGAATTTACCAATTAATACTGCAATTTAACGTTAATTGGGTTACAATTGAATACAAAGGTTAAGTCTAGCTTTAGGATAATTTACCTAATGATTACACGCCCTTTTTATAAGGATAAGAAGTTATGGCACCCAAAAGGACCCGAGCAAATCCTACATATGATGATGAGGACGTAGGTCCAAAACGAACTAGAGCGTCGCACGACGGCAAAACCGGGCCTAGTAGTAGGCCTATAGAGGAGAGTCTTCAGATGCCAGCACAGCAGCAGATGGTCGATCACTTCCAAGTGGGTTTTCATTATTCAATTAAGTCTTTAAATAATTTAAGTTCTTTTATAAGTTAACATTGCATACGTAAGGAGTGAGTAAGAATCAGAAAAGGAGTAATTGGTCGAAAACGGAAGATAACCTTTAAGAAACCAATGTGAATTGTTTGTAATTAGGAAAGATCTGTATGGACTAAAACTAGTTGAATTAGCAAAGATATAATTGATCATCCTTAAGACAGCTTGTCTCAAGACACCTCCAACTCCTTGGTATATTTTGATGAATAATGATGGCTTTCCATCCATGGATAAGTCGGTTACCCCCATGAATGATGAGTTTCTACTCCGTGTCATGTCTTGATGTTTCTACATAAGTTATGATACCATTTTTTATCCTAGGGGAGCCTCCCGGTTGTATGGGCAACTGGTTTGGTGTATGGACACCCTGAATCTTGGGTGGGGGTTTATCCACCCGGGATTGTGAATAAGGAATGGGTACCATTTTCTCACCCTTAGGTGGTTTTGAGACAAGAAGAGTACTGGTCATCGTTATTATGGTGAATGTTTTTAATTGACAGTACCCTGTCTTAAGTTT
Source organism: Adiantum capillus-veneris (assembly GCF_014529385.1). Classification (NCBI taxonomy): domain Eukaryota; kingdom Viridiplantae; phylum Streptophyta; class Polypodiopsida; order Polypodiales; family Pteridaceae; genus Adiantum; species Adiantum capillus-veneris. The sequence goes on from NC_140945.1 coordinate 140,926,521, forward strand.
AAAGATGTCTGTTTGCTAAAATAATGTTTTTCAATGTTGTCTTTAAATACTTGATTGAAGGAATTACTGTGATGAAATATTAAAAGAAACCATTATTTTAAATGTTAAAACAATGTGAGAGTAATTTGAAAACGAAAGAATCATGTTTGAGTGCGGGGTGGTTAGTGGGGATTGACTAAGGTTGTCAATCATGGATGGGTGGACCTGATTAGTCAGGTAACTATGCATCCGTACGCACTAAAAATGTTTAGAAAACTTCTACACTTGGAAGAGGAGTCCACTAGCGGCTGTGCCCTCACATCTGTTAGGGGGGAAAAGCGCTCAAAAAAGGATACCTTAGCCCAACTTGTGGAAGTTATAGGGCCAAAATAGTTTTGGACTTTTAATATGTTGTCCTGTTTTCGTTGCGAGACAAAACTAGGTCTTCTTCTAAGGATATAGGCCCAAGCCATTGTCAATGGTATAGGTCTATTCCCTCGATTTTTCTTGTTTAGAAACTCTGATTTTTATTAGGCCTAGAGACCTGTCAAGGATCCCATCCTGATCTTGGTGTTGGCGGGCTGGGGACCTCACAATAGTATACTATACTATACTAGTACTGGTAATGATATTGATACTGGTGCTGATACTGATATTGCTACCATACTATATTGGTATTGGTCTCGGTATTGGTATTGGTACTCTACTCTACTCTACTGGTAATTTACTAATACTGTAATATACTGGCACTGGTCCTGGTACTCGTACTAGTACTTGTACTTTTCTATGGATAATGCTGAACTGTGTGGCGTCGAGCTCACGCACAGAGCCTGTCTCAAGCACGCACATTACTGCACCTCTTGCAGCTCTATCTAAGTTCTGCTAACACCTGCACATTACAGCCACTTGACATTCCTAACACAACACATCAAAAACCAAAAATGACAGAAGTGAATAGCTTCATGAGGTAGCATTGAGTTCTCCTCAAGCTTAGTGCAAGGCAATCCTCGACAACGACGCCAAAAATGTGTGCTTTGCCGCACGTGTCGAAGGCTGGGGACTTGCCAAAACACTATGTGTGAGCCAGGAATGGCTACAAGCACACAACTAGAAGATCCTAGCAAGCTCAAAGGAGCAATGGTGTGTCACTCACCGCTCAATGCTTCTATTGTGAAGGATCCTGTGCCGCGAAAAAGAAGGAGCTCCGTCACGCTCAACCACCTCACTGCCACCGATGCCGCTGCAATGCTCAATCTCTCTCTCTCAAAAGCATACACACACACACACACACACACACTCTTTCTAGTTCAGGGTGCTTGACTCTCACTGCTATCAAAAAAGTCTTAACTCTTACAACTACATTCCCTGGCAATCTTGGCACCCCACCCACCAAAAGGTCCCTTTTATCACTTTAGAGCTTAAAAGATATATCATTAGAGAGAGCTCTTTAGAGGGCTTCCTAGCCATTCGTGCCCTTTTCTTCCAAAGTCTTAGAGCAAGAGGATACCCCCAAGCTCTTCTTCATACCTTTTTTTCCCTTATCTCTTATAAAGACAGATACTCTCTCTTAATGAAGATACCCAAAACAAAAAACTCCCTTGCTATGGTCAAAATTCCTTTTTCACCCTTTACGCGCAACCTTAATCTCACTCCTGCCTTGATTAAACCTCTCTCGCTTCAGCTTAGCACCACGCCCAAACTATCCAACCTCCCCAAACCCCTTATTTGCTGGTCCAATGCACCCAATGTCGGAAAATTGCTAAACTCAAATTCCCCCCCCCCCCCCCCCCTACCCCACCCCCCCCGCTTGAAAATACTCTAGTATAGATGTACCTTTTTGTCCCTTTCCCCCTTTTTTTGAACCTCTCTTTAATGATGCTTCCCCCATTTGTCTTGCACTTTGTGCCTTGATCCTTCCTCCTATGATAATTTTTTGCCTCTCTTATCCTGATGTTGTTACCATATACATGGTAGTGATGTGTGTGAACACACTAGGACCGCCGGGGCATTTTTTCCCTCTTTAGGAGGTTTTTTCCCCCGTGCATTGTATATATGCCCATCACTCTAGGGCTATCAATCTTTCCATTGCACACTAAGTAATACACAATCTATTGTGTGCCTTGAGCTTCCTTCGTCTTCTCCAAGTTGTGTGTGTTTCTCTGCAACCCTAATTCCAACAATTGGTATCAGAGCAGGTCACGTCCTCCCGGGCTTAGTCGCCAGCTGCTCTAGCACACGCCTGCTCACTTTCTCCGATTTTAGTGAGCTTTGGCGAGCGTTCGCAGGTCAACAAATTTTTTGGGAAAACTGGAAGAGCTCGGTCTGCTCAGAATTTTGATTTGGGCTAATTTCGGCCTCCATTTCCACTACAGGAAGTACTGCACAGGCTATTTCGTCATTTTGTGCAAAATTTCTGTCAGTGCCGTTTTCTGCACAACAGGTGCCTTATAGTCTTCTACGGTTTGTGCTATATAGCACAAGTTGTTCCCGCTCCGTTTCTCCTATTTTCGGGCAGTTTTCACATCAGGTGCAGCATTTACCATGGCTGACAACAACAACACATATGTGTTCAAGATGTTTGCTGCTGAGGACAGGTTGGATGGGGACAACTACCCTATGTGGGCTTATATGATGCAACATGTTCTTGTGTCAAAGGGTGTCTGGAACATTGTGCAGTGCATTGATGTACGTCCTGGTTCTGAGGATGTAGGCGATGTTGAGGATGTTGCAGGTCTTGCTGCAAGGATTGCAGCTGTTAGAGTTGTTTTGCCTACCATAGAACAAGCTCGTTGGGATGTTAAGGATGCGCAGGCTCATGCATTGATTGCGTTGTCTGTGAAGCGCACCATTGTTCCTCACATCCGTTCAGCAAAATCTACAAAACAGGCTTGGGATATTTTAGCAAATCTTTATGCAAGCCGCAATGAGGCTAAAATTGCTTTGCTGCGTAAAGAGCTGGAGTCGAAGATTATGCATGAGGAGGATGATATGGACACTTTCCTTGCTAGTGTCAAGGATATCAATGAGGAGATTATTTCTGCAGGTGAAGCCATTTCAGACAGTTCCCTTGTGCAGACTGTTCTTGATGCCTTACCAGATTCCTACCAGACTTTTGCTAGTACTTGGAGACTGCTGACCCAAGGAAATCTAGAAGTTGTCAAGTTTGATGCATTATGCACATTGCTGTTGCAAGAGTCACTGTCCAGAAAAAACAGGACTAGACAGCGTGCAGTTGAACAGGCTTTTATTGCTTCTCAAAGAAATGGTGGTAACAGCAATGCAGCCACTTCTTGTGGTTCTGCTGCGAGTGGAAAAAATTATGTTCCTAATGCTTTTGCTGGCAGTACTTCATCTGGTAATTCTGGTGATAAGGGCAAAAAGAAGATTTGCCATTATTGTAAAGCCAATGATCACTTGATCAAGTTGTGTCCTAAGTTGAAGGCCAAAGAGGCTAAGAAGAAAGAGAGTGGTTCCACTGCAAATGATGGTTCCACTACAAATGCAGCCATTGTTGAGTCTTCTGTGAAAGAAGACTGTGTTGCTGATGTTGATGCAGAATGGGCTTTTAGCATAGAGTGCACTTACAATCCTGCTGTCCATGATGCATGCTTGTCAGTTGCTGCAGATTCACATGTGTGGTATTTCAACAGTGGTGCTACAAACCACATTACCTCACATCGTGAATTGTTTACCTCTCTCGAGTCTGTCCCTCATGGGAATTCTATCACTTGTGCCAACAACGCCTCTTATCCAGTTCAGGGAGTTGGTGTTGAGATGTCGAGCTCTACACCTTGAGCTAGCATCCACTACGGGTCTTGGCTGCTTACGGCATTTACTCACTGGCGCGTTAGGTGACCGACACGGAGGATCTCTGCCAGTGATTCTACAGCTGGACTACACATATAGTGCCAGCCTAGTACGCTTCTAGCGAGTTCACACTTAGTGACCGCATGTACATATGTGCTACTTTTCAGCTTTAGCACTTAGTCATTTTGTACTCTCTTTTCTGTGAAGAAGAAGAAGAAGCTTTCCATCTCTGTGTGCTTTGTGCTTTTCTTGTGTAGCTCTCTTGCATCCTCATTCTTTACATGGTATCAGAGCTTGGTGCAGGCAAGAGAGGCTAAGAGAGCAAGAGCATCACAATCCCTTCGTTCGCATTTTAGGGGTTTTTCGCACAAGTTTCTGAACAGGTCTCCAAAGTGCAGTATACAGAGATTTACTATACAAGTATAGTGGTTGTATGTACGCTTGATTGTGGACACTCGTTGAGTGTAGAAAGCGTTACAGGTACCACGATAGCAGGTTCAGCAGATTTGTAGGTTTTTGCAGATTGGAGCTATTTTGTCTTAGTGCTTCAAGATGTCTGACGGCTTCAGTCAGATTGTTACTGAGAAGCTTGAGAAAAATAACTACCCTGCATGGAAGTTCAGAATAACAAATTTCCTAAAAGGAAAAGGTTATTGGGACTATGTAGAAGGAGACAATGAAAAGGAACCAGAGATTCCCGAGGCAAATGCTACAGCAGAACAAAGAAAAGCTTTGAGGGACTGGCAACAAGGCCAGAGCAAAGTGATGTATTGGCTTTCTATGAGCATCACAGATGGCATGATGGGCTATCTACAGGATGCTGAAACCCCCGCCATTGCATAGAGAAACTTAGGCAGAGTGTTCGAGGTGAACACCAAGGCCAGGAATCTTCAACCAAAGTCGGAGCTAAATCAGGTTAAGAGGAACAACCTCTCAATCAATGATTATGCCTTGAAGATCAAGAGTATCATTGAGGCTCTTGGATCTATTAAAGTCTCAGTGGAAGACGATGACATTGTCCGTGCATGCTTCGATGGTCTAAGAGATGAGTATGTACATTTTAGGTCTTCCATGAATACAAGAGACGACATCCCCGTGTTCCAAGATTTGATTTCTATGCTTATTCTTGAGGAGAATAACATTGACATATCTTCTTCTCATGGAAGAAATAATTCTGAGCAGGCCTTCTATTCTAACTCCAACAGAGGTAGAGGTAGAGGTCGTGGTCGAGGCCCAAGGGGTTGCAGGGGCCAATTTCTGGAAGGTCAATCAAATCAAAACAATACAGGTGGCAGGGGAAACCAGTCTCAAGGCAGGGGGAGTCAAAGAAGTCGTGGTGCAGGATCAAGCAGACAGCAACATACTCCAGATAGTAGAGAATGTTGGACTTGTGGTGAAAGAGGTCACATGTCACGTGACTGTCCAAAGGGAAAAGCAAGTGGAAAGAGAGAATAGGGCAACTATGCATCTACTAGCAGAGATGCAGATGACAGCAAAAACAAGCTCATGTTTGTTATGCCGCATGTAATGAATACAATGATTGCAGAGAATTCCACCCGTTTGGTATGTGGATTCAGGTGCCTCTAATCATATGACGTCTCGTGGAGAGTGGTTTAGAGATATGCACAAACCAGATGTGTCAGGCTATGTGCAAACAAGAGATGACACAGCTCACCCCATTGCTCATGTAGGGGACATACCTCTAAATAGGAAGAGTGGGAAATCAAAGTACTTAGCAGATGTACTTCATGTCCCAAAAATTACAAAGAATCTTGTTTCTGTTGGACAAATGGTTGAGCAGGGTTTGCAGGTTCGCTTTAATCCAAATGGTTGTTATGTAGAAGATTTCCAGAATGGCTGTAAGCTGATCACAGAGGGCAAATGTGTGGGCAGAATGTTTACGCTGAATGTAGACATGCCTGAGGTAAAAGCTGCATTATTTGCACAGGGCACAGGTGTTGTGGCTGATGTTGACATTTGGCACAAACGCATTGGCCATGCCAATGAGCAGAGATTGCGCAACATGCAATCAAAACAGATTGTAAACGGTTTGCCCAAATTCAAGGTGGATGGTATGCATAAAGTGTGTGCAGCATGCCAGTTTGGAAAACAGTCAAAGGGATCATTTCCACATGAGCGCAATGTATGTAAAAAGCCACTTGAGGTGGTACACACAGATGTTTGGGGTCCAACCGATACTGCAAGTATACATGGTTGCAGGTATTATGTCTCTTTCATTGATGACCATACAAGGAAAGTATGGGTCTACTTCATGCGTAACAAAAGTGAAGTGTTTGGTCACTTTCAAGACTTCAAAGCCATGATTGAGAAGGAGACAGATATGCAAATCAATACATTGAGGTCAGATGGAGGGGGAGAGTACTTCTCCAATGATTTTTCATATTTTCTGCGAATGCATGGTATACACAAGCAGTTTACATGCATATATACTCCACAATAGAATGGGGTCGCAAAAAGGAAAAACAGGCACATTGTAGAGGTTGCACGTGCATTGATGAATGAGAAGAACATGCCTCATCATTTCTGGGCTGAAGCTGTAAATATAGTTGTGTACATTATGAACAGGACACCTACAACTGCGGTGCATGATGTAACATCTGAGGAAAAGTTTACAGGTACAAAGCCTAATTTGGCACACTTGAAAGTGTTTGGCTGCATAGCTTATGTGCATGTACCAGATGAGTTGCATAGGAAATTGGATCCTAAAGAAGAGAAATGTATTCTTGTGGGATATTCCCTTGAACAAAAGGGGTACAGGTGCTACAATTCTACTATGAGTGAGCAGAGATGTAGTCTTTGATGAGATGAGCAGCTGGTACAGTAATGCACATGGCACTATTGGGGCTAATGTAAAAGATGATGTGGTTGTACAAAATGTGAGGCCATAGTCACAGGTTTTGAGTGGACCACAAGAGTCCTCTTCTCGTGGCTCTATTGAGAAACCATGGAATGGTAGACTACGTACGCAGGTTACTCCACCAACAGGTACAGGGAATGTATCACGAAAAGGAAAGGAAAAGGTTGATGAACCTCCCTTTATGGCTGATGCATCATCACGTTTTTCACATGTAGACATGGATTCAGATGGTTCTGAACAAAGTCTTGATGAGGAGTTTGGAATTCCGGCTGTCAGGACACCTGGTGTAAGGAAAGTACAAGAAGATGCTAGAGGGCAAAGGAGTGACCCAGGACCGCGCAGATCTAATAGAGTTAGAAATCCAGTTCAGAAATTGACTTATGATGGGTATCTAGCGCATCACCAAGCCTACATGGCTAAGGTGATACAGGATGTGGAGCCCACATGTTTTGAGGATGCAGTTGGAAATGTGCATTGGGATGATGCAATGAATGAAGAGATGGCTGCATTGGAAGCAAACGACACATGGGAGTTGGTGCCATTGCCAGGTGGCAAGAAAGATATTGGCTATAAATGGGTGTATAAAACCAAGCATAAGGTTGATGGTAACATTGAGCGTCACAAGGCAAGGCTGGTCGCAAAGGGTTATGCACAGACGTATGGCATAGACTATAAGGAGACCTTTGCTCCAGTGGCAAAGATGACGACTGTGAGAGCTGTCATAGCAGTGGCTGCATCTAGAGGATGGATTATGCATCAAATGGATGTAAAGAATGCCTTCTTGAATGGTGAGTTGCAAGAGGAAGTGTATATGGATCAGCCACCTGGTTATGTCGATCCAGGTTACCCAGATTATGTATGCAGACTTCTCAAATCTTTGTATGGTTTGAAGCAGAGCTGTAGAGCATGGTATGACAGGATTGCCAAGTATCTTGTCAGTATTGGTTTTAGGAGAGCTCATGCTGATCATTCACTCTATGTACGTGAGAGTGATGTGGGGATTGTGGTCATTACCATATATGTAGATGACCTTATTATTGTTGGTGACAATGCTATGGAGATTGACCATGTGAAGGGTCTTCTCAAACAAGAGTTTGAAATGAAAGATTTAGGCGAGTTGCCCTACTTTCTTGGCATTGAGGTGATCAGGACTCCAGAGGGTGTATGGCTATCACAGAGACATTATGATTTGCACATGTTGTCAAAGTATGGTATGGCTGATTGTAAGCCAATTTCTATTCCCTTGGATGTGAATACAAAGCTGAGTGCAGAGAAGGGTGATGTTGTTGAGGATGTCAACATGTACAGGAAGATTGTGGGTAGTCTAATCTACTTGACTATCACGAGGCTAGACTTGAGCTACACAGTAGGCTTGGAGAGTCAGTTCATGCAGCTTCCGAGGAAGCCACATTTGGATGGAGTATGACGCACACTTAGGTATGTGCAAGGTACTCTTGACTACGCATTGTTCTATGCAGCAGATGCACCATTAGCATTGTATGGGTATACAAATGCAGATTGGGCAGGTAGCATTGCTGATAGGAGATCTACGAGTGGCTTCATGTTCTCTTTTGGGAGTGCTGCTCTTACTTGGAGCAGCAAAAAGCAGCCTACGGTTGCTTTATCGAGCACAGAGGCCGAGTACAGAGGTGCAACAGTTGCGGTGTGCGAGGTAGCTTGGCTACGCACATTACTTGAGGACTTGGGAGTGCAGGTGGACCAGCAGATTTTCATCCAATGTGACAACCTCAGCAGCATGCAGTTGGCTAGAAACCCAGTGTTCCATGCCAAGACCAAACAGATAGAGGTCCATTACCACTACGTTTGAGAGCGAGTGTTGGCAGGTGACATCGACTTGGTCTACGTCAGCACAGAGGAGCAGATAGCAGATATCTTTACCAAGGCCCTCGGAGCTGAGAAGCTTTGACGTTTCCAGACTATGCTTGGACTCTGCGACATGCAGAGCTCGAGGGGGAGTGCTGAGATGTCGAGCTCTACACCTTGAGCTGGCATCCACTACGGGTCTTGGCCGCTTACGGCATTTACTCACTGGCACGTTAGGTGACCGACACGGAGGATCTCTGCTAGTGATTCTACAACTGGACTACACATATAGTGCCAGCCTAGTACGCTTCTAGCGAGTTCACACTTAGTGACCGCATGTACATATGTGCTACTTTTCATCTTTAGCACTTAGTAATTTTGTACTCTCTTTTCTGTGAAGAAGAAGAATGAGCTACCCATCTCTGTGTGCTTTGTGCTTGTCTTGTGTAGCTCTCTTGCATCCTCATTTTTTACAGTTGGAAAGATTGTGCTCACTACTGCTAATGGCAGTCCCTTGACACTTGTTGATGCACTTTATATACCTGGGATCAAGAAGAATCTTTTATCTGTATCCGCACTTGCTAGACTTGGACTTGTACTCAAATTTGTGGATGATAGATGTACAATTCATGATCTCAGTTTTGGTGATGAAATTGTTGCATCTGGGCTTCTGTGCCGTATGCTGTATAAGCTCACTTTTTATGACAAGTGTGGACAAAATTTTGCAAATGCTGTTGCAAATTCAAGGGCTATTTCAGATGCAAAACTTTGGCATGCATGTTTTGGTCATTTGAATTTTTCCAGTTTGCTATGTTTGCAAAAATCTGACATGGTTGCTTCTTTGCCACCTCTTGAAGCACCTGTCAAACATGTTTGTGAAGGCTGTATTTTGGGTAAGATGCTGCGTTCTATGTTTCCAAAGGATGGTTCAGTTCGGGCCACATGCAGGTTGCAGCTTGTGCATAGTGATGTTTGTGGGCCCATGCAAACTCCGTCCTTGGGCAATTACCTGTACTTCGTGACTTTCATTGATGATTACTCCAGGCATGCATGGGTATTTCCGCTTAAAGCGAAGTCCGAAGTCTTTATGTGCTTCAAACAATTTCTAGCTATGGCTGAAAATGTCTCGAAATGTACTATGGGCACCCTCCGTTTGGATCGAGGGGGGGAGTATATGTCTCATGAATTTAATGCATTTCTGGCTAGTCGTGGGATAAAACACCAATGTACGGTGCCTTATACGCCTCAGCAAAATGGTGTTGCTGAGAGGAAAAACAGGTCACTGACGGAAATGGCACGATGTATGGTCAAAAGTCAAGCTTTACCGCATTCTTTTTGGCTTGAGGCCATCATGTGTGCCACTTATGTACTTAACAGGTGTCCTACGAAAGCTTTGCAGTCTATTACTCCATATGAAGCATGGCATGATAGAAAACCTTCTATTGAGCACATGCGTGTTTTTGGCTGTTTGGCATATGCTTTGGTGCCACAAGTGCAACGCAGAAAATTGGATGATAAGGCTATCAAATGTATTTTTGTTGGTTATAGTGCTGAAAGCAAAGGTTACAGGTTGTATCATCCGCAAACAAAACGTATTCTGGTTTCTCGGGATGTAGTGTTTGTGGAACAGGACATTTATGACACTTTGTTGCCTGTTTTTAGTGGTGGAAATATGAATGTAAGTTCCAATGAGGCAAATGTACAGTCTATGGGGGTTTCTGAAAATGTTTTAGATCAGCCTATTACTGATGCAGATGTACATGATGTACTTGATGAGAAAAGGGCTGAAAATGAGCAGGCTAGAGGTATGCCAAAATGGTTGGTGCACACTTTGCGTGACAATAAATTGGATGCACCTTTGTCTAGTCGTACCCGTTCAGGCTCTCGCCATGCATCTTATGCATCAGATTGTTATTCTTTGGCTGTGTCTAGCTTACATGATATTGAGGAGCCTCTGACTTTTGATGAAGCATAGAATTCAAAAAATTGGATGGCTGCAATGCAATCAGAATATGATGCACTTATAGAAAATGACACATGGACTTTATGTGATTTTCCTCCTAGCAAAAAGGCCATTTGTACAAAGTGGGTTTACAAGTTGAAACGCAAGCCGGATGGTGAGATTGATCGCCATAAGGCTCGACTTGTTGCAAAGGGATATGCACAGCAAAAAGGCATAGATTATGAAGAGACTTTTTCTCCCACTTGTCGTATGACTACTGTGCGTTTTCTATGTGCATTGGAAACTCATTTTGGTTGGGATGTACATCAATCAAACATTGTTACTTCTTTCTTGAATGGTGACATATTTGAGGAAGTTTATGTAACGCAGCCTTGCGGTTTTGTCATAAAAGGACAAGAGGACAAAGTGTGCAAATGTAACAAGGCTTTGTATGGGTTGAAGCAATCTCCTCGTGCTTGGTATGAGAAAGCTAACACTCATTTGGTCAAACAAGGCTTTCGTAACAGTCCAACAGAAAGCACATTGTATGTAAAGCGTGAGGGTGATGTACTTCTCATTGTGGTTCTTTATGTCGATGATTTTCTGATCACTGGACCAAATGAGAGACATATTGCTGAATTTAAGGCTGATTTGAATGCTACTTTCAAGATGAAAGATTTGGGGCTGTTGCATCATTACTTGGGTATACAGTTTAAGCAGTGTGATGGTGGTATTGCCTTGTGTCAGAAAAGTTACATAGAGACATTGCTATGTAAGTTTGGACTTGAGGATTGCAAACCTATTGCCACTCCCATGGAAACAAGTTTGAAGTTGAGTCTACATGATGCTGGTGATCCTACTGATGTCACTCTTTACCAAACTGTTGTTGGCTGCCTCATTTATGTATGCAACACGAGGCCAGATATTCAGTTTGCAGTCTCACAGGTCAACAAATTTATGCATAGCCAAGGGTCTAAGCATTGGCAGGCTATCAAGAGGATTTTCCGCTACCTTAGTGGCACTTTACATCTTGGCTTGTTTTATCCCAAGGGGGGATCATTGCCGCCAGACTTACATGATTTTTCGGACTCAGATTGGGCTGGTTGTTTTGACACGCGAGTGTCCACAAGTGGTTTTTGTTTCATGATTGGCAATTCATGTATATCATGGTTGAGCAAGAAGAAACCTACTGTGGCCACTTCGAGTTGTGAGGCTGAGTACAGGGCAGTCTTCACAGCTACAGTTGAGTGTGTATGGCTCAGACGCCTTATGGCTGATTTGGGTGTTGGACAGGACACTGCCAACACTATCTACACTGACAGTCAGAGAGCATTGGCAGTTGCGAGGAACCCAGTTTTTCATGCTCGCACAAAGCACATTGAGGTGCATTACCACTACGTCAGGGAGAGGCTCTCACTAGGAGAGATCAGCTTGGCTTATGTGCCAACACAGGACAACCTTGCAGATCTTTTTACAAAGGCATTGTCTCGTGATAAGCTTGAAGCTTTCCGCAAAGCTTTGGTCTTACTCCCCTTTGTGGACTGATCCTGTCCTCAGGGCATGGCACTTCCCTTTACTCATGTGCCAGCTCTTGTTCACCGCATCACTCCAGGGGGGATTTGTTACGATATACATGTGGTAGTGATGTGTGTGAACACACTAGGACAATCGGGGCATTTTTTCCCTCTTTAGGAGGTTTTTTCCCCCGTGCATTGTATATACGCCCATCACTATAGGGCTATCAATCTTTCCATTGCACACTAAGTAATACACTCTCTATTGTGTGCCTTGAGCTTCCTTCGTCTTCTCCAAGCTGTGTGTGTTTCTCTGCAAACCTAATTCCAACAGATGTTACCCACCTAATAGTACACCCTCTACCAAAAATGGTTTGTATTTACTCCTTTGTACAAGAAGATGCCAAGTATTTTTTGCTTGGTACCAAAAAATCCCCCTATCCTCTTGACCCTCACTTTGTACCCACCTTGGGTTTGTAACCCTCAACCCTTATTTATACCCCCCCACTCCTTGTTACAGAATTAGTGCTACTGATGAGCTTGATATAAGCAAAACACATTTAGTGCTAATTCATTGTCTTCCTTCCCCCTGCCGCACGCCCCCTCAAAACCAAACACCGTGCTTCTCTCTTATCACATTTTTTCTCCACTTTCTTGGTGAGTATCGCTTGTTTAAACTCTTTACATTTCATTTATCAGAGTAAGTTTACATGTTAAATAACCCATGAAAATTATATTGAGGTTAGAAAATTAATATATCTATTTATCTAAGTCAAATTAAACTAGTTTTAGCTATAAATCAAAGGGGGGAATTAGAAAAACATGTTAGATAATTATGTACTAATTATTAGAGTTGGTTTACATGGTAAAGAAGTCGTGATAATTATCTTGAGGCTATAAAAATAAAATTGTGGTTTGTGGTCATGTAGGTCATGTGTCTGATCACCTAGTGTGGGAGGACACTCAGTTCTTGGCATGTATTCTCTATTGTCAATATAAGCAGTTGCCCGATTCTCTTGTGGGCAGACTCAGTTTGGTCCCATCTTGTGTGTACACCACATTGGTGGAGACGTATTGCCAGCTCAGAGTGAGCTTGAGATAATCGTACAGGAAGACAACCAACCAGGGTTGTGAGTACAGGGCTTCGTGCAGGTATTGTGACAAGCTCCAGTGATCATGATGAATGAATGACAGTGGTGACACTTTAATGGCATGAAAAGAGTGGAGATTAAGGACAGCTATGGCAACGTGTGTGGAGCAGACGATAAGTGGAAGGCTGGCACACTTTACACGTCGGCAGGGATTGGGGCTGCGGCTGAAAAAGGTGCGAGCATATGGGATGACAGCACCAACCATTCTCTAGTTCTCTCTCTCTTTACCCTGTGTCAAGCAAGAACTCCATGGATGCGTGCACAGAGCAAGAACTGAAATAAAGCAAGGTCCCTAACTACGCGTGCCCGTCGCTATCCCATCAGCACCCTCTTACCAATTTTGGATCTATGCACACCGGCCATACGCCTCAGTTAACATCAACCCAATCTAGAGTTTCACTGCATGTGCATGGCCGAGTCACTTTGCACATGATGATGAGCAACAGAACATCGATTTATTGCTTACGTCCAGGTGCTTCTTTGCGGAAATCAACAGCATTTACTCTCAAATCGAGGAGTTGCTGCTCATGCAGATGCTTTGCCCAACTGACAGTCTCACCTTTTCTCGGCTATCATGATTCTCAGCAATTTTGTTATTTTGCTTGCAGCAGAGGCTCTTCCGATGTCATCAATCAGATTATTGGCTGATTTGAACCAAGGTGATTTGAGATCTAATGATTGAAGAGCTACCAGAACTAAAGAAGGTTTTCTACTCTGACTGCTCACCCACCAAGGAGTTGCTATAGTATTAGTATCATTGGAGAGGTGCCTTTTGTAGTGATTACATCTAGCCCAACATCTCCATTATGCCGTAGCTTTCTGTCTCTAGCTTTTCTTTCTGTTAGCTGCTTACGAGTGTTCAATAAACCATTGCACCAAACCCATTTGATGAGATTCAATGTATGTCACAAAAAGATCGCATCCAAGTCGCTATGATGCAGTCCCGATAGTGTATCAGGTATAGCCATTCACATTGGGATAGCGACCTGATGCCATGCCTATGTCGAGATGTATGTTTTTTCTTTTGTTGATTCTAGCCCCCAAATTCAGTCCCTAACTCCCAAGCCGTTGTAAGCTCACGCCCCCCACATGAGGCGTTGGAGTTGACACAGTCCCTTCAATCATGTCGATTCCCTTCTCAGTCCAATCTTGTAAAAAGATGTCCATCTTTTTCTCCCTAAGGGGGGAGGTGTGGTGTGTGGTCGTGTAGGTCATGTGTCTGACCACCTAGTGTGGGAGGACACCCAGTTCTTGGCATGTATAAACTATTGGCAATATAAGCAGCTGCCCGATTCTCTTGTGGGCAGACTCAGTTTGGTCCCATCTTGTGTGTACACCACAATATAGCTATTTATCTAAGTCAAATTAAAATAATTTTAGCTATAAAATAAGGTGGAAATTAGAGAAACATGTTAGATAACTATGTGCTATTCATTAGAGTTAGCTTACATGTTAAAGAAGTCATGATAATTATTTTGAGGTTAGGAAATACTTATCTAGGTGAGATTAGACTAATTTCAACTATAAATTAAAGTAAAAAATTAGTTGAATTACTTAGATAAATATATAGTATTTATCAAAGATAGAAATCAATATTAAGATAATTAGGGCATGCACAAAAAATTAGTTTATTTAATTAATTAGACCAAAATTATCTATTTTTAGGTATAAATTAAAGTAAGAAATTAGTTGGATTACTTAGATAGTTATATATATAATCAAGGGTAGAAATCACTATTAAAAATCTGAGATAAACAGTTCATGTACAGATAATTACTTTAGCTAATTATCTTAGCTAATATTGTCTGATTTTGATTGTAAATTGAAAAGAAAAATTAGTAAATTAATTCATATAAATACATAGTAATTACTAGAGATGGAAAAAAGTATAAAGAAGTTGGGATAATTATCTTAAGCATAGATATTCAATTTAGCTAATATTGTTTGATTTTGATTAAAAATTAAAGGGAGAAATTAGTAAATCATGTTAGGTAATTACATGCTATTTATCAGAGTTAGATTACATGATAAAAAAATCTATGATAATTATCTCAAGGCTAGAAAATTAGTATAAGTATTTATCTAAGCTAAGTTATACTAATGTTAACTAAAAATTAAAATGAGAAATTAGTAAATCATGTTAGATGATTACATGCTATTTATCAGAGTTAGATTACATGATAAGAAAATTTTTGATAATTATTATAAGGTTAAAAAATTAGTATAGATATTTATCAAGTCAAAATATACTAATTCTAGTTAAAAAGTAAAGGAGGAAATTAATAAATCATGTTAGATGATTCATGTTGTTTATGAGAGTTATATTACATGATACAAAATCCGTGATAGTTATCTTAAGGTTAGAAAATTAGTTTAGATATTTATTCAGTCAAATTATTCTTATTATAGCTGAAAAATAAATAAAAAAATTAGTAAATCATGTTAGATCATTACATGCTATTTATCAAAGTTAGATTACATGATGAAGAATCCGTGATAATTATCTTAAGATTAGAAAAATAGTATAGATATTTATCTAAGTCAAACTATACCAATTCTAGCTGAAAATCAAAGGGGGAAATTAGTAAAGCATGCTAGATGATTACATGCTATTTATCAGAGTTAGATTACATAATAAAAAATCCGTGATAATTATCTTAAGGTTAGAAAATTAGTTTAGATATTTATTTAAGTCAAATTATACTAATTCTAGATAAAAACTAAAGGGAAAAATTAGTAAATCATGTTAGGTGATTACATGCTATTTATAAGACTTAGATTACATGATAAAGAAGATAATTATCTTAAGGTTAGAAAATTAAAATAGTTGTTTATCTAAGTCAAATTGGAGTAATTCTATGTAAAACTTAAAGATGGAGATTAAATAATTAAGTTAAAAAATTAAAAGATAATTACTTGAGGGCACAAATATCATTATCTACTTGTGATAATTATACCATAGTTAATTAGTTAGTGTAGTAAATTATAATTGACCAAAAGTTCTATTTTTGACAGAAGATTAATTAAAATAAATAGACTTTGCGATCAAAAGTTTCTAAGAAAATTACAGTAAGTATAAACCAATGATATAAAGTTGAGGAAATAAAATCTTTAACAGAGAGTAAATAGAATAAATATTAAGCTCAAAATAAGCAGATTCCAAGATTAAAGCTCGATGGGAAATTTAGGAAAAAGATACAAAAAATTATAAGAAAATTAGAAGAGATTAGAAAACCCTAAGGAAAGCTTTACAAAAAGTTATCATATCTCTATAGACAAATAATAAATTATTAGGTCAATATTTACCAATTAAGACTGCAAATGTAACGTTAATTGGGTTACAATTGAATACAAAGGTTAAGGCTAGCTTTAGGATAATTTACCTAATAGTTAGACGCCCTTCTTTATAAGGATAAGAAGTTATGGCACCCAAAAGGACCCGCGAAAATTCTACAACTGATGATGAGGACGTAGGTCCAAAACGAACTAGAGCGTCGCATGACAACAAAGCCAGACCTAGTAATAGGCCTATAGAGGAGAGTCTTCAAGCGCCAACCCAACAGCAGATGGCCGATCAGTTCCAGGTGGGTTTCCATTATTCAATTAAGTCTTTAAAAATCTTAAGTTCTTTTATAAGTTAACATTGCATACGTAAGGAGTGAGTAAGAATCAGAAAAGGAATAATTGGCCAAAAATGGAAGGTAACCTTTAAGAAACCAACGTGCATTGTTTGTAATTAGGAAAGAACTGTTTGGACCAAAACTAGTTGAATTAGGAAAGAAATGATTGATCATCCTTAAGACAGCTTGTCTCAAGACACCTCCGAATCCTTGGTATATTTTGATGAATAATGATGGCTTTCCAGCCACACAGATAAGTCGGTTACACCCATGAACAATGAGTTTCTACTCCGTGTCATGTCTTGATGTTTCTACATAAGTTAGGATACCATTTTTTATCCTACAGGAGCTGCCCAGTTGTATGGGCAACTGGTTTGGTGTATGGGCACCCTGAACCTTGGGTGGGGGTTTATCCACCCCGGATTGTGAATAAGAAATGGGTATCATTTTCTCAGCCTTAGGTGGTCTTGAGACAAGAAGAATACTGGTCATGGTTATTATGGTGAATGTTTTTCATTGACAGTACCCGGTCTTAAGTTTAAAGATGTTTGTTTGCTAAAAGAATGCTTTTCAATGCTATCTTTAATACTTGATTGAAGGAATTACTTTGACGGAAAGTTAAAAGAAACCATTATTTTAAATGTTAACACTAGGTTGGTAATGGGACACTTTTATGTCCTGGGACACTTTTATGTCCTGTTAAGTGACCATTTTCCTTGAATTATGTCAAGATTTTCAAAATTGATTTTGAGGTGCTATCTATCTAGAAAGTTGTCTCATGAGCTGAAAAAAACTCGACATTTTTTTGGAATATCAATTCCATCTTTAACCTTGTCCTTGCACAACATTTCACAACCTAAACTGTTTGAAAAAACGGGTCTTGTTTTTGGCTTTTTTCAACTTTTTGCAACTATACCACTCTAGAATTCATGTTTGTGAGGTCTATAATGCTAGAGAACTATCTTTAGTAGTCCTCAACATGTCCTGATGCTTCTAGGGAGAAATAAATGTTAGAGTTGTAAGTTATGACCAAATTACAAAAATTATCAAATCCTGTTTTTTAGCCAATTTTAGCTCTTCCATGATTTTTTTGGTGGATTTCATGATATCCAAATGCAGTTTTGATTTTCTATGTCGCATATTGTAGCATAAAGATAATATTCCTTGAGTTTTGGGACACCTAATACCCTATTTTGCATAGTAGACAACGATGGTTGATTTTTTCAATTATAGAAGAAAACGAAACATTCTAGTATATCAAGTATAAATTTATTAATATTGTTAGTTTCTTGTGACAACTACATGCATTTTGTACGTAGTAACCATATCTAGTTATAAGGATCAAATTTGGCTAGATATTGAATAGTTTCTATGAAATTCTACAACTCATAATGTTAAACCCAGTTTTTTCATGTTTGTTGTATTTATCACTTCATCTTTGTCCCCAAGATTCCCCTTGGTAAGAGATGTATTATTCTTTTGACATGCTCCATGGCTCCTTATGAGCCTAAAGGACAATAGGGAACTAAGAAAACATGCATATATTATTTTCATTGAGCGTGGCTATAGAAACATTGATGATAGGTTTGGAGAATGGTAAAAATTCAACTTTTTTGTACCTATTTCTTTTGGCAAAACAAAAAATAGTGAGTGAGAAGCAATCATATGTTCTGATCACCAACCCATTGAAGTTAACTAGGGAATTTATCTCAAGTCCTACAAAAATCCCTAATCTAATTTTTATGCAACAAAACGTAAGAAATGACTGTTTTGATGAAAATGTACTGGTCCATCAATTTTGGAGGCTTGGTGTGACCAAAAGATGAGAAATTTTACAAGTTTCTTATTTTTTCCATGTGTAGTAGGCCTTGAACTATAACCTCATGAAAGGATTTTACAAAATGAGTGGATCTACTATGGTTTTGGAGGTTTTTTTCAAAACCATGAAAGGACACTTTTACGTCCTATTAGGTTACCAACCTAGTGTTAAAACAATGTGATAGTAATTAGAAAACAAAAGAATTATGTATGAGTGCAGGGTGGTAAGTGGGGATTGACTAAGGTTGTCAATCATGGACGGATGGATCTGATTAGTGAGGTAACTATCCATCCCTATGCACTAAAAATGTTTAGAAAACTTCTCCACTTGGAAGAGGAGTCCACCAGTGGCTGTGCCCTCACATCTATTAGGGGGGGAAAAGCGTCGGTTGAGGATACCTTAGCCCAACTTGTGGAAGTTATAGGGCCGAATTAGTTTTGAATGTTTAATATGTTGTCTCATTTTCGCTGCGAGACAGGACTAGGTCTTCTTCTTGGGCTATAGACCCAAGCCATTGTCAATGTTAAAGGTCTATTCCCTAGATTTTTCTTGTTTAGAGACTCTGATTTTTATTAGGCCTAGAGACCTGTCAAGGATCCCATCCCGATCTTGGTGTTGGCGGGCTGGGGACCTCACAATACTATATTATACTATACTATTACCGGTACCGATACTGGTACTTGTATTGATATTGGTACTGGTACTGGTACAGGTACAGGTACTGGTACTGGTACTAGTACTTGTACTTTTCTGTGGATAATGCTCAATTGCGTGGCGCTTAGCTCACGCACAGAGCATGTCTTAAGCACGCACATTACTGCACCCCTGGCAGCTCTCTCTAAGCTTTCTACATCTAAACAACACGAAACAACACTAATTAATATTGCACACACACTGTCTAACACAACAAACTGCACACTCACAGACTTACTCAACCAGCTTACTGTCTACTACACATTATATATCTACACTAACTAACAGATCTGCTAACACCTACACATTATAGCCACTTAACATTCCTAACACAACTCAACAAAAACCAAAAATGATAGAAGTGTATAGCTTCATGAGGTAGCGTTCAGTGCTCATGAAGATAGCGCAAGGCAGTCCCCGAAAACAACGCTAAAAATGTGCACTTTTCCGCACGTATCGAAGGCTAGGGACTTGCCAAAACACCTTTTGTGAGCCAAGAATGGCTACAAGCACACAACTAGAAGTTCCTAGCAATCTCAAAGGGGCAACGGTGTGTCACTCACCACTCAATGCTTCTATCGTGAAGGATCCTGTGTTGCAAAGAAGAAGGAGTTGCCACCATCGCCGCCCTACTCTACCGCTTTGCCACCACCGATGCCGCCGCAATGCTCAATCTCTTTCTCTCTCTCTCTCTCTCTCTCTCTCTCAAGCATACAAACACACACACACACACACACACACACACACACACACACTTTCTAGTTCAGGGTTTCTTGACTCCACCCCACCCCATGCCAAAAATGTGCGATTCGCTACATGTGTCGAATGCTGGGGACTTGCCAAAACACCGTGTGTGAGCCAGGAATGGCTACAAGCACACAACTAGAAGATCCTAGAAAGCTCAAAGGGGTAATGGTGTGTCACTTACTGCTCAATGCTTCTTTCATGAATAATCCTGTGCGGCGAAGAAGAAGGAGCCACCGCCATCATTGCCATGCTCAACCTCCTTGCCGTCACCGTCGCCGATGCCGCCACAATGCTCAATCTCTCTCTTTCTCTCTCTTTATCTCTCTCTCTCTCTCTCAAGCATACACACACACACACCCGTGAGCACAGAAAGGAGAAGGAGATACAGGTAGAGCAAGAGCACTTCTTAGCATGCACCTCCCAGAATGAGGAAAATATACCTTTTATAAGAGTTTGATCCATTCACACATGGGTGCCCACAGAGGCCGGTTGTTGCAAAAATACTGTAAAATAAGATAAGTGATCGCCTCTCATCGACAATCACATAGACACCTAGTAGACCGACAAGCCCGGTCCATGACTCAATTAAATAAATAATAATGTGACCGTCCAAGGTGATAGGGTGTTCGTGAGGGTTAACAATTATGGATGGATTTTTTTAATACTTCCAAATCTTGATAGCAATTCAAGATCGATTGAAGACGACCTTTATTACTCCTTGGGGTTGTTTTTCCTACAAGAGAATGCCTTTTGGACTGGTTAATGCAAAATGCTACCTTTTTTAAGGGTGGATGAATAAAGTGTTTGGTCCCTACTTGGGTAATTTCATTCAAGTTTTCATGGATGACATCAGATGTTATAGCTCTCAGATCACACATTTGGACAAGCTGAGGTTGAGTTTTGAAAGACTTCAACAAGAGGGTGGGAAACTCAACCCAAAGAAATGTAAGTTTTTTCATGCCATAGCTCATTTATTAGGACATGTGGTCTCACAAAATGGAATATAGGTTGACCTTGAGAGAGTTAAATCTCTATTGCTTACGGATTTGCCCAACACCACAAAGGCACAGAAGAGAGTTGTATTAATTCAAAGCTCTTTAAAAAAACATGTTGTTCAGAACATGACTAGTAAATAGATTAAACTAAAGCTAAATTGTGCCAAATAAAAGAAAATACTAAAGAATGAATTTTTAAAAACATAATAAGTATGAAAAGAAAAAAAAAGTAAAATTTTTAAAAAGCCTAAAAATAGTACTATGTAATGTCACATTGAGAAGTGAGCGAATAGTGGTTAACTTTGCAGCCTCGAACTTTTTTTTAAACATTTATAAAATTCAAAATGTCATGATGGCATAAAACCTAATATCTAACCAAGCCAAATGATTTTCTCATCTTAAACTGATCATTTAATGTGGGAGAATAGATGGGAACAAGGGTTAGAATATAGACATGTGCTTACTGGTCTACATGGGGCCAATGGTA
Source organism: Adiantum capillus-veneris (assembly GCF_014529385.1). Taxonomy (NCBI): domain Eukaryota; kingdom Viridiplantae; phylum Streptophyta; class Polypodiopsida; order Polypodiales; family Pteridaceae; genus Adiantum; species Adiantum capillus-veneris. Next base: position 140,947,977 of record NC_140945.1, read on the forward strand.
AAGGGGTCCAAATGAGAGATGATATGTCAAAAAGCAAGGCTAGACAATGGAGCTTAAAAGACCTTAGGGTTAGCTTCATTAAAGACCTCCAAAAGTTAGTGTTAAAAGTCCTTTGACCTTAGGTAAGCTAGGGCTGAGCTTGAGGTGGGAACCCTTGAGGTGCTTGTCGTGCTTGCTGACTAAGATGCTTGAAGTGCTTGTCGTGCTTGCTGACTAAGGTTCTTGAGGTGCTTGTCGTGTTTGCTGACTAAGATGCTTGAAGTGCTCGTTGTGCTTGTCGACTAGGGAGCTTGAGGTTCTTGTGGGAACACTACCCAAGCTTGAGGTGCTTTGTCATGCTTGCTCACTAAGGTGCTTGAGTGTAAGGTGTTCAAAAAGTCAAACCCAATCCCTACTCAAGAGGGGGTGGGCCCTAAAGTTAGGGGGATGAGAGAGAACACTCACACACACATACGCACACACACAAGGAAAGCCCAAGCCTCAAGAGGCAACAAGGACACATGTCAAGACCCTACCCATGTTGCCCTCATGGTGTGCCTAAAGCCTATTGGTTGGACTCTCAAGGGGTCCAATGATAAATCAAATAATTTGATTAATTGTTTTTGTATTTATAAAGTCTTCTCTCTCAATGAGGGGGACACTTGTCCTAAGGCTACCCTTGTTGCTTGTTATGCATTCTGCAGGTGATTGGCAAGGCTTGCAGGGGTCCATTAAGCTTCTTTCATGAGCTAGAAGAGGGTCGATCAAAGCAAGAAGGGGGCTAGCTTGGGGGGTATACTCTCCAACACACACTCACACATGAGTATCATTGTGTGAAGTGGAAAGTGCAAGAGCTCCATCTCCTTCTCCAAGCTAGTAGGGAAGTTGAGAGCCTACACCGACACTCTTGGCTATGGAATGAAAATCCAACCAAGATCCATGCTTCAATGCTTAAGCTTGCCATCTTCATTACTATGAAATTATGTATGCATGATGATAAGTGAGGAACTACTTATTTTTCCTATGGAATGTTTCTTCTTCCTCTTCCCTACCCTCATTCCCCACTAGCTCTCTCCACCTTCGAAGGTGTTTGAGGCCTTAGTACTGAGGCTTGGGATAGTTAATGATTTTTGTAAAGTTTATGTTATGCTCGTGATGCATGAAGCTTTCCATCTTCATTGCATCACCTAGGCCACATGGAACACAAATATTGTATTGTACCAAGTCTCTCTTGTTGGGAGAATCTATAATACAAATGCCTATTGGAGGGGGGGACCGGCTCCACATAAATCTGGTCCTCAACTGTTAATCAGGTTGTCTAAACTCTCTCTCTCTCTTGCAAAATCATTGTTCATGCCAAGTTAACTAAGTACTATGTTTATGCTGCTACCATCAATTAAGTCCGCCTCTATGCTCACAAAGTAATCTCACAAAATGCTTTCTCTAATTTTTCTAATTCCACTACTCTCAAAGTTCATAGGCCATTTCAACTACATTGGTATCAGAGCATTTGGTTTCTCTTTTCTGCCTAAGAAGACAGGTTCTCTGAGTAGCCTACTAATCGTTGATTTTGTTAATTATATTAGGGTAAGTGAGACTGGGATCTATTATTGATTTTTTTGAGCACACTATGTGGGATATGGTCTTAATAATGGAGTCCTTTTAGACCTCAGCAACTCTACAATATTAGATCCACTCCACTACTCTCTATAATTAACCAATTCAAGCCGTGGGTGTAGATACTTAAGTGTTGATTTTCAAAGTCTAAGAGGAGTAGCAACTAAGGTTTTAAATTGCCAAAGAATACACTAAGTAAGCACACAATTTTTTTAACATGGCTGACAATAACCAAGAGATTAGAATGAACATTGATAACTTTGATTTTGCACATAAAGGTGCTAATGATGATTCCCCCATGTTTGTCAATTATCTTGCTACTAGGTTGCAGCAAGCTATGGGGAAATCCTGCTTTGAAGGCCGAAGTTACTCAACAACTTCGCGCGCTTATGGGATTTTCCTTCATCTCCAAGAGGAGAGAGAGCTTAGGAGGCCTTTCGAAGAGACCCCAAAAGAAGACTCTCTCCCAAACAAGAGGAGGAATCCAAAGAGCAAGAAAGTAATGAATCTTTAAGCTCCTCTGAAGATGTGGCTCCACGAAGACGTCTATCTAGACAATTTCCAACTCCTCCCAAGAGGAAACTGTCAACCCACAGTCCTTCTTCTCGTCACTCCAAAAGCAAAGAGAAGAGACAAAGGAATAAAATGCCAAGAAAGAGGTCACCCTCTTCTCCTCTTCTTTACCTTCCTCTTCTTCGGACAAAAGCTATGGCTATTCTCCTAGAGAATACAAGAGGGGAGGACATCACAAATCATACCCTGCATTGCAAAGGTCACCAAAACTCAAGAAGTTCAAAGAGCGCAGAAAGAGTATCTCATTTCTCACCTATGATGGCACCTTTGGTGCTACCGACAAAGTATTGGCCTTCATCCAATAAGTTGATGCGGCCTTTGGAAACGAGGGCATTACGGAGTCCTCCAAGCTACACCATGTAGCTATGCACTTCCAAAAATTGGCTCGTCAATAGTGGGCTAGCCTTCGGGGCAATGGTAAATCCCTAAAGACATGGAAAACTCTACGAGTTTCCATCATGAAGCAATTCCTTGCAAGCGATGCAAAGGACAAAGTGCTTACCAAATGGTGCAGTTTGAAGCTTCTCTCCCATGAGTATTTTCACAAATATGTGGACAAGTTTTTGGATTTACATCTCAAGGCTACTGTCTTCCAAAAGATAGACTTTGTTGAGCAAAAGCAAAAATTTTGTGTGAGATTACCTGAAGAGACGGCCGAGTACGTCAACTCCCAATGGTGTGGTTCTATTCTTGAAGTAATCAACCACACCATGGTTGCTTCATGCATTTATTTCCAAAAAGGGGCTAGATGGAATGTCAAGCCCATGGAGAAAAAAGACAAAAATGATGCAAAGGGGAAAACCAATACCCAAAATTATTCCCAAGTCTATTCCAACAACAACAAAAATCGGTCCAAGGAGAAGGGAGTTTACAAAGGTAAAAAAAACTCTCTCCTAAAGAGCATGAAGCTTTTTGCAAGGACCATAAATGTTTTCAGTGTGGGGAGCCAAGGACATGGCTATTGTTCTTGCCCCAAGAGAAATGTCCACAATGAGACTCCTAGAGCTTCCACCATCAAAACTCCAAAAGAGGATGCTCATTGTAGAGGGTCACCTCTCTCCTATGGTTGGGGAAAGGTAAGAGAGCATGATGGCTTCATCTTGTTTGACCTTGGCTCTACTCACAACTTCATATCAATGGAGTTGGCCACCAAGTTGGGCATTCAAGCTTTCAAGCTGGGAGATATTGTAACGGCCGACACCTCTTTGAAGGGATAGCAAGCATCCATTACTCCCTTGAAGTTGAGGCTTCATGTCCAAAGCTATGTTAACAAAGAATAATTTTTCATCTCTCCTCTCCAACATGAGGATGCTATCCTAGGGGCACCATGGCTCAACCGCATGGCTGCCAACATGAAGTTCCTTGAAAGGAGAATCTACTTCACCTACAGGAAAAGAGCATGTACATAAATGCTAGTGAGTTTGGTCGTACTATACCACTTGTAAATCCTCTTGCTTTTTATAAATCAATGAAGAGCTTAGTTTCTGCGTACATGTTTTTTGTCAAAGAGTACCTAAAAGGTCCTAATGTTCCATCAAATGTAAATGGTAGGAATCAAGAAGAGTTAGACTTGTCTGATTTTCTAAAAGGATTCCAAGATGTGTTCATCAATGATATCCCTATGGACTTACCTCCAAAACAAGGGGGTGATGACCATCAAATTGAGCTCCTATCAGGAAGCTCACCACCTAACAAGCCTCCTTATCAAGTTTTCCAAGTTCAACAAGAGGAGATCATGAGGCAAGAACAAGAATTGGTTGACAAAGGGATGGTGAGGCCTAGCTCCTCTCTCTTTTGTTCTCTAGTCCTTTTAGTGCAAAAGAAAGATGGTACTTATCGTATGTGTGTGGACTATCGAGCACTAAATCATATCACTATCAAATATAGGTTTCTCGTGACTCATGTAGAAGATCTTTTTGATAAGCTACTTTAGTAGGATTGACCTTAAAAGTGGCTATCAAATAAGGATAGTGGATGAAGATATCCTAAAGACCGTGTTTCGTACAACACTTGGTCTTTATAAATATCTAGTCATTCCCTTTGGCTTGAGCAATGCACCAACCATGTTCATTCATCTAATGGAGAAAATGTTTAGATCCTATCGCAAATTCACTATTATTTGATGATATCATTATCTACTCCAAGTCAGAGGAACACAAGCAGCATCTCCAAGTGAATTTTTAAGCATTGAGGGAGAAAAATCTTTTTCTCAATCAAAAGAAAAACGAAATTGTTTTTCAAGAGATTCAATACTTAGGTCATATTGTCTCTCAAGGTGGTGTCCGTATGGATCCATCAAAGTTAGAGGTAATAAAATCATGGCATAATACAAGGAATCTACATAAGGTAAGAAGCTTTATTGGTATGTGTACATACTATAGATGCTTCATAGCAAAATTTTCTCAAATAGCATGACCATTGCACAACTTAACAAAGAAGAACGTTAAGTATTCATGGACTGCTAAGGAGCAAAATCCTTTTGACAAAATCAAAGAGAAGCTTACCTCCCAACCAGTCCTCATGATTTTGGATCTCTCAAAGCCAATTGAGGTCCAATGTGATGCTTGAGGTGATTGCCTTGGAGCAGTCTTGCTTCAAGAAGGGCATTCCATAGCCTATGAGAGCCGGAGGCTCAATACGGATGAACGTGCCTTAGGCATTTATGAGAAAGAGATTTTAGTTGTTCTACATGTCCTAGACACATGGAAGCACTATTTATTAGGGACTCCATTCATTTTACAAATAGACCATCAAAGTCTCAAGTACTTCATGATGAAAACAAAGCTTTTCGACAAAATGAGGTGGGAAAATTTTCTTTCACAATTTAATTTTCATATTGCTCACTTTTTGGTAAGCATAATCAAGTGGCCGATGCACTTTCACGACGACGACCAAAAGTTAATGCAGTGTCTATAGTTACTCACAATGATCTATCTTCTGTGATAGATGAGTAGGCTACTGACCCTAACTTTAGAGTCATAATGTCATCCCTTGCTTTGGGGAAGAAAGAAAAACCATTTACCTTGCAGGATGGTTATCTTATCCATGGCAATAGGTTATGTATTATCCACTCCCTTCGTAAGAAAGTCATGTATGAATCACATGCTCCTCCTTTTGTGGGGCATAAAGGCATTCAACCTACTCTCCCAGTAGTAGAAACATATTTCTATTGGCCTATCATGAAAGTGGACATACAAGAGTATGTTTCAAAATGTGTGGTATGCCAAAAGACCAAGTATGATAGAGGGAAGCAACCTCGGTTACTCCAGTCATTACCTCTTCCAAATTCACCATGTGTTTGGAGGTGATAACAACATACAAGTGCCCACCTAGCCAAGGCGCCCGTTGGGTCAGCCGGCCAAAGTTTTGATGTGGTCACATTATTTTTCCGATGTTTCATACATCAAACCCTGTAAAAGCCTAATGTCAATCGTCTATGTCGAGTCTGAGTCAAAGATGTAATTTTTCCAGTGATGTATGTAAAGGTCCATGAGAAGTTGGCCGCCGGACACTTTAGAAAGCCCTAGGTATATAATACACTAAGGTTAGTGGGAAAGGGAGATTATTTTTTGAAGATAAGGGACTACTACGTTAGGTACAGAGAGCTACCTCTTTACTCCAACTTGTAATCATCGCTTCTGTGGCTACGGTAATCCAAATTCAGTTTTGTTTCTTGCATTGTGTTCCTCTTACTCTGCTCTTTCATTCAAGTGTAAGCATTCAAGATTCGGTGAAGGTTTCAAACGTGTCCGTTTAGGCCTTAAATCTCTGTTTTGAGTGTTTATATGTGTATTTTATGTTGTTTTGACCCTAAGAGAAGCTTTAGGGACCTAAAAACAACCCTTTAGGATCATCCGTTTATTGTTTTTGCGTATTGTGGGACGAACGATTGCGATCGTTGTACCTCTCCAGAATGTTGTGATAGTGATAGGATATGTTCGTGATAGTCCCCTGTAGCTTCCCTTCAAGTTTCGTGCGATTCCGATATGATTTGCATGGTGAACGGGCGTGATGACTGTAGAGCTGTGTAGAAGGACATAGGCAAATTACTTGTCTTTAGTGCGATTGATTTGCTTGTAGAGTTAGTAGTTTCATCTCTTCGAGTTCACTTCATTAGGATTGACACCCTAGTGAGTTTCCATGCCTCATACGAATCGCTTTCCCTATATCGATAATTTTAAGTTGATGCTTGAGAGATATGCTATGGACGTCCGTCGCGGCGACCCGCAAACATTGGCCCCGTTACCGAGGAATGAATCTTAGGTGATGAGTGACCGAGTGCGTATTCAGAGTTTTCTTATTGTTCAAAAACATAATTTCCATTCCATTTACATTTCAGTGAAGCATCTAGACAAGGGGTTTAGTGCTTAGTGGAGTCTAGGGTCGGTGGACTGGCTAGATCTACTCTTGAGAGATATATGGAGTTGTGAGTGAGGTTTCTTTAAGCATTTTTTCTCTTCAAATTTCTTTGTATTGATTGAGTATTGATCCATCATCCGTTTTTTATCCTGTTTGTTTTGTTTGATTCATTTTCTTATGTTCTTTCATTTCTATACTTAGGAGGATAAGTAAATCACATTCCAGTCAGATTTGGGGTAAAAGTTAGAGTCAAGAAACCAGAAAACCATAATTTTGGCAAAAAGGCCATAAGACTCTGAAATTTTGAAAATCTGACCAAACAGAGCTGAAACTGATTCAAATCACAAAGTGGTGGCACTAAACACTGGGAAACACTTGTCAGAGGGAGCAGACAAAATTTCATCAGATTTGGCCTCTGTACTACGATCGCGATCGGTGTACCTCAGTGCCAGAATTGTACAAGATTTGACATGTGCCTTCCTGATAAGATTCTAAACAAGTTTGTCTAAAGCAACCACACCCAAAAACATCAAAAATTAAGGAAATCAGGCCACTTGGGTAAAACTAGCCTGACAGACCCAAAAACTATAAAACCTTGACTTTTGGTGATCCAAATGTAAAAAGACTTGGGGGATAGCCTTAAAAGATTAGTGTCTACAAGCATGCCAAGTTTGGTCTAAATTGGGCTCCAAACTACGATCGCGATCGGTGTACCTGAGTCCCAGATTTTGACCAGATTTCATCTGTGGGATCCTCAGGTGTATACAAACATAAAAGTCTAAAGGACCTAGGGTCAAAAACCACAAAAAACAGGTCAAAACCACTGAATATAGATCCGAGTAAAAAACTGCTAAACTGGCATAGAAATTGACTTTCAGTAGACCAAAACACACCAAAACTGAGAAGAAAGCATACAGAGGGATAGCGTGTACATAGGACAATCCCAAATAGCTTTCATTTTCCAAAACAAACACCAAAATCAAGTCAAACTGATAAAATTGGGAAAACAGGTACTTCCAACCAAGAAATGGTAGAAACTTGACTTTTTTGAGTCCAAATTCAAAAAGATTTGGCAGGTAGTCTTATAATAGCTTAGTGAACAAGCTGGTGAAGTTTCATCTAATTTGAGCTCGAAACTATGATCGTGATCGGTGTACCTTAGTGCCAGATTTTGACCAGACTCTACCCACACATACACCTAGGTTATATAAGATACTAGGAGTTTTCAAAATTCAAAAAATCACCAAAATAGCCAAAAACAGTAGACAGTCAGGAAACCACTGCAGCAGACCAAGATTTGGTGAAAACATGACTTTTTCTTCTCCAAATTAAAAAAGATTTGGGGAGTAGACTGTACACATCATTGTCTACCATATCCACAAGTTTCATCCAATTTGGGCTCAAAAGTACGATTGCGATCGGTGTACCATACTGACATTTTGAGTTGAAAAATTGTGAGTAGGTGGTTGATAACTAGACAAACAACTTTCTCAAAAGAACTAGGGTCAAAAAACCAAAAGACAGTTGTCAAATAGGGCAAACACTAATCACTGATCCTTCAGACCAAATTTTGAGAAAATTCAAGTTTTTGTGATCCAAATGCAAAGTGGGTTTGGGAATAGACTATTCATACCCATGTCTATCAACTCCTAAAATTTCATGCAAAAAGGAGCTGGAACTACGATCGCGATCGGTATACCCCAGTGACATTTTGGACTGAAAATTTATGAGTAGGTAGCTGACATCTAGTGCAACATATTTTCCAAAAGGAGCGAGGTCAAAAAAGCAAAAGAAAGTGGTCAAAAGTCCCAGTTACACAATCAGGTCAATAACCACAAAACCACCTAGGATTTGGGTTTTCATTGGTCAAAACATCTCCAAATTCAAAAATACAAAGACACTTGGTATCAGGAGATCAAGAGCTAGCTACTGTGCAAAAACCTTCAAAATCTGTGACATGGGGTCAACGATCGCGATCGGTGTACCTCTACATAGTGGGGCTATCTGACTTCATAAGTTTGTAGACCTACTTGAGTACATCCCAAATCTCAAGTTTGAGCTAAAAATACCCTCTAGAGGCCAAGATACAAGCACAAAAGTTCCTGTGTTCTGGTCTTGAGACTGTTTTGAGTGTTGTTTCAAGTGCAGTTCACCAAAAGTGCTCTAACTTTTGATAGACAAGTCCAAATTCCAAACTTTTAGGATACCCCAAAACCAGTGTCCACAGACCAAAAAAGTCACAAATTCCTGACTTTTTAGAGACTTGACAAGGGGCAAAAAGGGCTTATGTGCACTAAGCCAAGGTGTTCTTATCAAGGACCATCTTGAGAGTATTGAGTGAGGCTTAATCATGACAACTCATCCATCATTAGGATTTCCCACTCAACTCAGAGCTATGCCACCTACACAAACAACCAGAAATACTGCAACACCTATAACAAGAGGATTGATACAAGACCATGAGGCTTATCAATCATATCAAGCCAAACGTCAAGGCATGGCTCATGGATATTTTTCAAGTGATCATGTAGCTCAGTGGAAGCCAAACCAATCAACTAAAATGCGGGAGTTTGGAAGAGAAAAAGTGGAAATTGCTGGAGACCTAGAGGAGAAGCATCCTCTAATCAACAAACCCAACGTGAGGTTCATCAAAACCAATGAAGCTGCGAGAGTTCTAACGGATTACACTTATGATGGCCTTTATAGGTTACCTATTGGGGATCAAAAGAACTTCTATAGATGTTTAAATTCCATCATTGAAGAGTTGATAGACTACAAGAACCTCTATGCCTTCACATACACAGATGACCAGGGAGTGCAAGTTCTAATGGTAGATAATTATGGACGAGAGCACAAACTTATCAGCCCAATTGAACTAGAAAGATATACATACATGGGTACTCCAATCTCTGCTTACTACTTTCAACCGAGTGTAAGCGTACCAAGGTTTTTGGAGACTGATTTGCGAGAAGCTAACATTGAAACTATGGAATCAAATGGACCTCAAACATCCAGAATAGCTATTCACAGGAGTGTAGCTCCTACCTCATTGAGTGGAACCAAGAGAACACCAATTAGACTTATAAATCCATCAACATTTCCAAAACATGTCTCAAACGGGATTCCACCAGGATTTGCTCCAAGAAGAGAAGAAGGAACGAGGGATGTCCTTGTGACAGACCCCAACACGCTAAGATACATGGTTGAACCAGAACCAATGAGACCATATCAATTGGCTAAATGTGTCAAGAAGAAGTATACTGGGTTAAGGGATCCATACGTACATGCATCCTTGTTCAAACAAGTGTTAAGAGCCGAACAAGTATTCTATTTTCATACACAGTATGAGGGATTTGGCTTAACCTTGGAAGGGATAGCATTGAATTGGTTCCAGCCACCGGACAAAAATGCCTTCTCAAACGTTGAACAACTGTTGCAAGAATTTGTTGTGGAGTTCTCTAAAAGGGGAATCAAGCATAACACAGTGTCCCAAATCTATGTATTCAAGCAAAAAGAAGATGAGAGAGTGAAGGAAGCATCGCTACGCTTCAAACAATATATAGAGAGATGTCCGGAACGCGAGTTACCGCAGGATGAAAGATTATCAAGTCTCTTTATAGAGGGTTTGAAAAATGAAACTCTCAAGAAATATTTTCACTTAAAAGGATGCAATTCCTTTGAACAAGTCATGAGAGAAGCGTTATACCTAGTTGACAATTGTAAAGCCTATGACAAGGAAATTGGTGATACAAAGATCACTCTGGATAATGCTCCTTTAGCATCTGGTGAAACAAACACAAGGCAATTGGTTATGTCTCAATTAATGACCAACATAGATGAGCTAGCAGAGCAAGTAGCACAACGAATAAAATGGTGTGCAATTGAGCAAAAATGGACTAATCATGAGATGAGTGAGTGCTACTATAATCAAACCTACACGAGGGGGATACTATTTGGACGTCAAATAGAAAAACAAATGCCATTACCAAATCATCCATTATTTCAAAATAGGGTTGTATCAAGGGCTTTACAAAGAGCTGAGTTATCACAACCTAGGCTAGGGCAAGAACCTATGAGAAAACTCTATTCATTGAATGAGGACACTCTGATGTTCATAGCCAATCAAGAGCGTAGACCAGAGACCATTATGGCTAAGCAAGAACAACCATCAATTGTGCCACCAGTGACTCAACAAGATGGACCATGGTACAAGTGTGGAGGTAATCACTGGGCCAAGAATTGTTCTCGTGTAGAGATAATTGGATATTGTTTGGAGTGTGCCATTACACACGTTGTTTCTAATTGTCCAAAACACCCAAACAAACAGGGGAAAACAACAATGAATGTTGTGGGAGTGTTACCTTCTCCAAGGGGATCAGAGGCAGAACCCAAAATTCCTATGAAGGTAGTGACTAGATCCCAAGCAAAAGAAAATGCTGAGGACCAAGCTAATGAGGAGAAAGATCAACAACCCAAACAAAGGGGAAACAAATAGTGTGTCAGTGAGGACTGGGAGAAAATCCAGGAAAGCCAAAAGAGACACAATTAAAGCAAAAACAATTACAAATCAAACTGCACTACAAACAGAATTAGAAGAGACAAAGGAGCAGTTAAAACAAGAACGGAAAAACAAAACGGTGGTGAGCGATAAGAAACCAAGGAAGGCGTCCTTCGGAGCATCTGTGTTGGTAGACAAAGTCCTAGAGCCGTTAGATGCTGCATTGGAAGCATATGAGGCTAGATTGAAACCCAACCAAACCCTAGAGCAACGAGGGATGAAATATCCTCATGCTGAGGTAGAGATTGAGAGGTTGAAAATGTGTAAGGAATTGGTAAAAACTGCACAGGCAATGATGAAGCCTGAAGCACCAATTCCACCTCCATGAACAAAACCAAAAAGTGTTGGATTTGAAATGCCTAAGGCAAAGGTTGTTGAAACATTAACTCAAAGAAACATTGAGCTAGAATCACGAAAGGATGTGCAAGCAAAGACTGCAACACAAGAAACCAACAACCTAGAAATTCAACTAGATGATCAAGTAGTGGCCAACACCACTAATGATGCAAGGTCAAGATCACAATTTATGGCACCTATCCCAGAGATAGATGATCCATGGCCAAATGAAATGTGGGAAGCAATTAGAAGTGCAAAAGATGGAAGTGCAACTTTACAATCTGCACCCATAATTGAGGTCAATACAGGGAATGAAGTCTATCAGGGAGACATTCAATCTCTAAACGGAGATGCAGGGATGGAAGTTTCAATTGAAAGCAAACCAGAGTCCTTGAAGACCTTACCCTCATACATAGGAGAGCATGAGGCAGACTCAGAGACTAGAGTGGTGCCATCTCAGAGGAAATCCATATCCAAGATGATGGATACAAAGAGTATGCAAGAGTTGATGTCAGCTCCAATACAGTGCACCATTACTCTATCTGAACTGCTTAAGATTAGACCACATGTATGGGATGAAGTAGGCAACAATTTGGGAAAGATGGGATTAAAGATACCTCTTCAAGATCTACCCTCAAATGAACAATCAAACAAAACTCAACAAGAAAGTGCAGACGCTAAACCTGTGCCAATAAACAAGGTGGGGGAATATTGCAAAGGAGAAGAAGGAAACACCCCCTTACCTGTGGAATACAAAGGAGTTAAAACATTGGCTATACTTGATAGTGGGGCTGGAGTAGCCATAGCCACAAAAGAAATTTGGGAAAAATGGGGTAGACCAGCGCTTAGAAAAACTAGAATGAAGCTGCAACTTGCAGATGGATACACGGAAAAAGCTCTGGGTATCTTAGAGCAAATTATTGTGACTTCTTGTGGAATTGAATATGAACATACATTTGCAATAGTAGATTTTGGAAAAGGGAACAATTTTGATATCATTTTAGGAAGGCCTTTCATGCGTCAACTTAAGATGGTTCAAGATTGGGGCTATGACTATATCTACTTGAGACATAAAAAGATCACCACAAAAATAAGCATAAAAGACCATAGCTATAGAGATGTGAATAGAACTCCGTTAGAAGAAATTGACTCTTCTATAGTCAATGGGAAAGAGATACCTGTGTGGCTACAAACCAAACAAGAAATTTGGATGTGTGGTGCTTCGAAGTGTGGAAGCTCAGTGAAGGAGGATTGCATCCTAAAAAGATCAATGGACGATGAAGCTTACATACCGGAACCCTTTCCAGAGCAATTATTTGAACCCTTTGGATGGGATCAAATACTGGAGACTCTTGATGTGTGTGTGGATGAGGTGACCCCGACTAAATTCTATGATGAGGAAGGGTATGATATAACTTCTGTATTTACGATAAAGGTGTTGAAGGAAGCTAACGAGATTTGTGAGTGTGAAGGAAAAAAAGGTGAAATAGATAGCTACGTCATGGAGCATGATGCCAAAGTGCACATGAAGAAAGTAGAGAAACCACAAGAATATGTCATTATTGACATACCTGAAGAAACAAAGAAGCCGACTCCAGAAAAAGTGCAACTGAAAGTAGATGAAGGAGAAAATCTTCCAAGTTCAACGGCAAATCTTCAACAAACGCAAGATCAAAAGAAGAACAGGGACAAGGAAGAAGATGGACTATCTCCAACGATGATCAAATTCAATTTATGCGGACAAACAGGGCTCAAGGTTACATGTTCGGCCGCGATTGATCCTTATGCTACTAAGAATCTAATGACTTATGGAACATGGATCATGATGGGAAAGCCACCAATCAATGAGCTAGAAGAAACAGTTTACACAAGTTCAAAAATGTCGATTCCTAGCTTTGGAGTGGCAGAAGCTGTACTCAAATTGAGTACTAGGGAGTATAAAGATACTTTCCACATAATCAACTACCATCATATCAAAGAGAGCCTGGTCTTGACAGAAAGCTGGAGGAACATCTTCTTTCGACAACAATCAAAAGCTTCAACAACAACAACGGTAAGACTCCATGAAGCTTCTCAAATCCATGCAGAGAAGAAATCGCCAACCATCGTGGAAAAAGGTAAAGCAAAGGTAAACATTGAAGTATATCAACCTCGCCAGACGACTTTACCTTCAACGAGATTCCATCAAATTTCCCACGAAGCCTCTACATCAAGAGCCACACCATCAACAATGCAATGGAAACCAAAGCAAAAAGTCTATCAACCAAAGTTTCCATCACAAAAAAGCATCCAGAAGAAGCCGAAGAATGTCAAGCAGGTGTTGGTATCCAAAGAGCACATCCAAGTCAAAGAACCAGTTTGGATACATGAAACACGGGTTCAACCACAACAGCAAAAGGTGACAGGGTGGATAGCATCAAATGAGTCAATCACTGCTCAAGGCTACTTCCAAGGAAACACTAATGTTTGGGCCAAAAAGCCTAAAGTAACAGCCTGGACCTACCCACCTCAATCAACGAGTTCTACAAGGAACAAGATGATCTATCAACGGAATAAAAAATACTCAGGCAAGAGAAAGAACACCAACAAAAGGCAAACAAAAAGACCTTCCAAGCGTGCAATGTGACAAGTTTGGGTACCAAAGTCACTCGCTAGTCAAATTACCCAATGCAAATAGGTGAATCAGCGAATGATTCCAGTTAAGCTACTCAAAGCACAAGGATTTTATGAAGGTAACACACAAATATGGTTACCAAAAATTGTAGCTCAATTGGGAACAACGAAGATAAATCAAGCAGCACAAGCTCCTACCCTAAAGCAAGCAATGACAACCAAAAGCCAACAGAAGCCAATTACAACCAAGGCTGCTGCTGCAATCCACAGATGGATACCTTGTCATCAATTACAAAAGCAAGGCTTTTACAGCAGAAATCATCAGGTTTGGATACCAAATCCTAGTGTCCATCAAATTGTAGAAGAAGATAAAATGCCAAAGATGGTCACACAAGGACCAAAAACAAGATGGTTCCAAAATTGCTAGTGGAAACTCAATCACAGAGAGCCCACACATCTCAATAATCTCTTCTCATGGAAATTAATGCAAGGGCTACATCAAGCCGTATCAGAGTTGAAGGACTTGTTTTACAAACAAGTATCAACATACAACAAGCAAGTCAAGAAGAGCCAAAATATCCCAACCTATTCGACAAAATGGTGGCCTCCAAAGACCAACACAATGATAGAGGCCTTAATCTCAAGAACTTTTGGCATTGGTTTTCAGGCCATGAACACATAAGTCCAAGTCGCCATTAAAAATACATGGCATAAAAGTCAAGAGTCGGGCAGCTGAGCCACTAAATGAGCAAGGCATTAGTCCCAAAGCTTCAAGCAATATTCTCTGTGGACTAAGAGTCTTAGCTATTCTAGGTATTGCTCAAGGTGGAGGAGTTGAGCATATTTATGTTGTGTTGCTCATGCTGGTATAGGTGAGCATAAGAGTCCAAGTCTATGTATTTTAAGTTTGGTAAAGTGAAGAAGAGAGTCCAAAAGACACTCACGAACTACGCATAGTGAGGAATGAGTGGAGAAGCTTCTACATCAAAAACCCTTCTTGGAAACGTGCAAGCTATTGAGACGTCCTTTGATGTCACATGTGCTGCATTTGTTCCTTGAATCACCCATCAACTCCATCTTTTACACTACATGCTTTTGTTTAAAAACTTATCATAAGCATAGAGAGTGTCCCATGATTGGCACTTACATTAGGCACTCTTCCTTTGTTTCTCCCAAGCACTCACCTCGCATGAGAGGTACTTCGAGTCCAAATGCTCGACTCCAATAAGAGCGTATACCGAAGGCCCTTTTTTCCCACTAGATTTTTCCCTTTGGTCATCCAGGTTATTGACCCTAATCTAGATCAACCTTGAAGACAAAGTTGAAGACAACCCTATGACAAGACTGCACAAGGTCGTGTCAAGGGACGACACGAGCTAGGAAGGGGGGAGTGTTTGGAGGTGATAACAACATACAAGTGCCCACCTAGCCAAGGCGCCCGTTGGGTCATCCGGAAAAAGTTTTGATGTGGTCACATTATTTTTCCGATGTTTAATACATCAAACCCTGTAAAAGCCTAATGTCAACCGTCTATGTCGAGTCTGAGTCAAAGATGTAATTTTTCCAGTGATGTATGTAAAGGTCCATGATAAGTTGGCTGCCGGCCACTTTAGAAATCCCTAGGTATATAATACACTAAGGTTAGTGGGAAAGGGGGATTATTTTTTGAAGATAAGGGACTACTGTGTTACGTACAGAGAGCTACCTCTTTGCTCCAACTTGTAATCATCGCTTCTATGGCTACGGTAATCCAAATTCAGTTTTGTTTCTTGCATTGTGTTCCTCTTACTCTGCTCTTTCATTCAAGTGTAAGCATTGAATATTCAGTGAAGGTTTCAAGCGCGTCCGATTAGGCCTTAAATCGTTGTTTTGAGTGTTTATATGCGTATTTTATGTTGTTTTGACCCTAGGAGAGGCTTTAGGGACCTAAAAACGACCCTTTAGGATCATCTGTTTACTGTTTTTGCGTATTGTGGGACGAACGATTGCGATCATTGTACCTCTCCAGAATGTTGTGATAGTGATAGGATATGTTTGTGATAGTCCTCTGTAGCTTCCCTTCAAGTTTCGTGCGATTCCGATATGATTTGCATGGTGAACGGGCGTGATGACTGTAGAGCCGTGTAGAAGGACATAGGCAGATTACTTGGCTTTAGTGCGATTGATTTGCTTGTAGAGTTAGTAGTTGCATCTCTTCCAGTTCACTTCATTAGGATTGACACCCTAGTGAGTTTCCATGCCTCATCCGAGTCGCTTCCCCTGTATCGATAATTTTATGTTGATGCTTGAGAGCTATGCTATGGACGTCCGTCGCGGCGACCCGCAAACACCATGGGAGTCTATATCTATGGATTTTATCTTTGGATTAGCCAAGTCTATCCATGGGAATACAGAAATATAGACAATAGGTGGGTTAGTTGGGTTACTCCAGTCATTACCTCTTCCAAATTCAACATGGGAGTCTATATCCATGGATTTTATCTTTGGATTACCCAATTCTATCCATGGGAATACAAAAATATGGAAAATAGTTGACAGGTTTAGCAAGCAAGTACACTTTATTCCTTTCAAAAAGACTATTAAGGCACACCAAATGGCAACTCTCTTTATATCAGAGGTTTTCAAGCACCATGGATTACCAACATCTATCATGTCATATAGAGATCCTAGAATGACCA
Source organism: Adiantum capillus-veneris (assembly GCF_014529385.1). Classification (NCBI taxonomy): domain Eukaryota; kingdom Viridiplantae; phylum Streptophyta; class Polypodiopsida; order Polypodiales; family Pteridaceae; genus Adiantum; species Adiantum capillus-veneris. The sequence continues at coordinate 140,964,690 of NC_140945.1, forward strand.
GTAATTTCTGGAAATGTCTCTTTGAAAATCAAGGTACAAGATTGAATTTCTCTTCGGCCCATTATCCACAAATGTTAGCCAAAGTGAGTAGCCAATCTTATGATACTCGATCTACTAAAGACTTATGTTACCAAAGTAAATCAATGCTACAACAATAGGAAAAGTACTTACGTCTCGTAGAGTATGCTGTCAATAATATTGTACATACTTCTACGGGAAAAGCACCTTTTGAAATCATTGAGGGAAGACCTAAAAGTCCCTTGGTACTTAAAGTACATGGGAAGATCTTCGCCTCTGCTGGCCTACAAGAATATTTTCAAAAGATTAAGGAGGCTATATCCATCTCTCAACAAAGGAAAAGAGTTGATTTTGAGAAGCACAAAAGGGCCTTAACGCTCAAAGAAAATTATCGGGTCTTACTTAAGTTTCCCAAGGCTTGACTAAGGCAAACGATGGGCAAAAATCCTATGGGCCATCAAAAGTATTATGCTAAATTAGCAAAAAGATACTATGGTCCTTTTCAAATCTAGAAGCCAATCAATGAGATGGCTTATCAACTCAATTCTTTTCATGTGAGCCTACTTAAGACCTACAAAGGAGAGCCGACAAGTGAACCAATTATTGAAGACCCTCCCAAAATTGAAGACCAAGAAGAGGTGCTACAACCCGAAGCTATCCTTCGGCATGAAGACAAGGTACTACAACATGGTAAGATTATTTGATTGTATCTTATTAAGTTCAAAAATTATCCTTTTGAAGATGCTAGATGGATGCAAGGAATACATCTTTAGGATAGTATGAACCTTGTCAATGCTTACAATGCTACATTAGAGTAAGCAAATTTACAAATTTCTTTTGAATGACCGATGTTTTGTCTTAAAAGACTAGTTCTTTTTTTATTGTGCACAAATTTCAATAGTATGCATGCTTAGAATCATGTTTGTGATGATGACGTCTCTCAAACACCAAGTAGAATTTTTCACTATACTTGGGAGAATGAAATGGACTAAAGAGCGGACTTGCTTGCAGCAACTATGTCTCCCAAGCACCAAATGGATTAGTCATCCATCTTGGAAAGATGTTGTTGGGTAAAAAGGGGATCCTCTGCCTGCTAAGAAAGATTGACTAATGACTAAGGCTTTATCTCTTCTACCTCATAGTCGAGCACGACTTTGATTTCAAGAGAGAGGTAATATCAAATCTAATATCTAATGATTTTCTCATATTAAATTGATCTTTAATGTTGGAGAATAGACTAGAAAAAGGGTTAAAATAAAGACATGTGATTATGGGTCTATCTCGACACGAGGCCAATGGTAAAGGGGTCCAAATGAGAGATGATCTATCAAAGAACAAGGCTAGCTAATGGAGCTTAAAATACCTTAGGGTTAGCTTCATTAAAGACCTCCAAAGGTTAGTGTTAAAAGTCCTTTGACCTTAGCTAAACTAGGGCTAACCTTAAGGTGGGAACCCACCCCAAGCTTGAGGTGCTTGTCGTGCTTGCTAGCTAAGGTGCTTGAGGTGCTTGTCGTGCTTGCCAACTAGGGAGCTTGAGGTGCTTGTGGGAACACTACCCAAGCTTGAGGTGCTTTGCCATGCTTTCTGACTAAGGTTCCTGAGGGTAAGGTGTTCAAAAAGTAAAATACAATCCCTACTGGAGGGGGTGAGCCCTAAAGCTAGGGGAATGAGAGAGAACACTCACACACACACACACACACACACACACATAAGGAAATCCCAAGCCCCTAAAGAGGCAGCAAGGACACATGTCAATCCCCTACCCATGTTACCCTCATGATGTGCCTAAAGCCTATTGGTTGGCCTCTCAAGGGGTCCAATAATGAATTAGTTAATTGGATTAATTGGGTTTGCATTTATCAAGTCCTCTCTCTCAAAGGGGAAAGGGAGACACTTGTCCCAAGGCTACCCTTGTTTCTTGTTATTCATTTTGCATGTGATCGGCAAGGCTTTTAGGGGTCCAATAAGCTTCTTTCATGAGCTAGAAGAGGGGTCGCTAGCTTGGGGGTATACTCTCCCACACACACTCACACACGCTCTCATTATGTGAAGTGCAAAGTGGAAGATCTCCATCTCCTTCTCCAAGCTAGTAGGGAAGTTGAGAGCCTACACCAACACTCTTGGCTATGGAATGAAAATCCAGCCAAGAGCCATGCTTCAATGCTTAAGCTTTCTATCTTCTCCATCTTCATTACTATACTATTATGTATGCTAGCAAGAAGAGGATGATAAGTGAGGAACTACTTTTTTCTCCTATGGAATGTTTCTTCTTTCTCTTCCCTACCCTCATTCCCCACTAGCTCTCTCCACCTTCGAAGATGTTTGAGGCCTTGGTACTAAGGCTTGGGATAATTAATGCTTTTTACAAAGTTTATGTTATGCTCATGATGCATGAACCATTCCATCTTCATTGCATCACCTAGGTCACAAGGAACACAAAGATTGTATTGTACCAAGTCTCTCTTGATGGGAGAATCTATAATACAAATGCCTATTGCAGGGGGGGACCGCGGCTCCACATAAATCCGGTCCACAACTGTTGTCATGTTGTCTAAACTCTCTCTCTCTCTCTCTCTCTCTCTCAAAATTATTGTTCATGCCAAGTTAACTAAGTACTATATTTATGTTGCTACCATCAATTAAGTTCACCCTCTATGCTCACAAAGTAATCTCACAAAAATGCTCTCTCTAATTTCCTAATCCCGCTACTCTCAAAGTTCATAGGCCATTATATTACACATGATATTGGCGGTAGTAGGCACGGTAATAGCTATTGCTCTTAAAGACAAAAAAAAGCAAGGTATGCCGCATTTTATGAAACATTCCTTGCTCTTCCTCTAATCCCACCATCGCACCTATGGCAATGTCACGGGAACCGAATAATAGATATCGATAGCAAAAGATAGAGAAAGAGATCTTTGTATTGATGAATCTTTGTAGAGTTTTGATACAACAGAGGAGCAAAATATATGGGCGCACTCCGTTGTACGGAGCTCGAACCTCCATGATACCAATTGTCACCGGAACCGAATAATAGATATCGATAGCAAAAGATAGAGAAAGAGATCTTTGTATTGATGAATCTTTGTAGAGTTTTGATACAACAGAGGAGCAAAATATATGGGCGCACTCCGTTGTACGGAGCTCGAACCTCCCGACCACCCCCGAGCTTCAGTTCGCTTGCATGCAGCGTCTCACTCGCACTCGCACTCGCACTCTCACTCTCACTCTCACTCGCACTCGCACTCGCACTCGCAGAAGAGAGAATGGTGAATGATCCCCAAACGCACCACCCGTCGTGCTTTTATCCTTCTTTTCCTCGAAAAGCCTGCACGATTTTCGTACCAAGTATACCTGCGAGAATGATATAAGAACGTGATCGCTAAGCGATCCGTAAAGGTTAGATTTCTATCATGACACTTTGCACAGATCCTGTTTCACACATTGATTTCTGCATCGCCTACAAAATAGCCAAAAGAACATACTCGTGCAACCAATTCAACATGATAATCAAAGTAAAAAAACATAATTATATACCTTCATAATCTCAATTGTCATACTCTACCATGAAGAAACAATCCACTTCTTGGTTGATAGCAGGGAGAACTGTATGATGTTGTATGTCTGTCTGTCCCTGTGTACACTACACTGCTGCTGCCTTCTGTTTGTTTTCATCATAACTTTTACAAACAAACTCAGAACAGAGCAATCCAGGTACTCAAAACGACGGAAATAGGTCTAGTCTACAAGGCGACGCGGACAGAATTGCGAAAAACATCTCTGTTTGGCTAAAAACGCAACTTTTAGGTCGCGACTCATAAAAGCTCTATTTTTGGATCTCCACTACTTTTTCCACTTATTTTAAGTCTACCCATGCATTTTAAGCTAAAACACATAAATATAAAATATTGATATTAATAAAAATCTCAATTTTACTGTTCATAGACAGACTATCTGTTATTCATTAATCTTTATCAAAACCGTCTTTAGTGTATTATTTAAAAATATATATATATATGTTCTCTCTTAATATCTCAACTCATTCGTATAAGCTCTATTTAATAGACTATTCAACAATCTTTCAAATCGTACTAACGAAAGATATGTCCTGCTACATTCTTTTCGACTTTAAGAACTTCAAAAACTAGTCCTATTACATTCTTCCCTTATCAAAATTAACTCTGTCCTCAGAGTTGGTCTAAAGAGAGGAAAATTCTTTTTGCAAAACACTAAGATCAATCCATGATGCATCCTCTACTGGATAGTTCTGCCACTTAACCAAATTTTCCACAATGTCTCTATTTCTCAGATGTTTAAAACGCCTATCTAGTACTAAGTCTGGTTCTACAGTCAATGGTCCGTCATCTTTCAACTTAGAGTTGTCCTCTAAAACATGATGCACATTAGGAACATACTTTTTCAATAAACTCACATAGAATACATGATGCACTTTAACATGAGAAGGCAATTCCAATTTGTAACCTAATGAACCAATGCGCTTCAAAATTTTAAATGGACCAACAAATCGTGGAGACAATCTTCTATCATTTCCAAGAATCAAACGAGACTTCTCAGGAATAACCTTTAAAAAACCATATCACCAGTTTCATACTCCACAACACGATGTTTCTTGTCATAATACAGTTTATGTCTCTTTTGAGATTCTCTAATATTCCCCCTGATTTTGGCCAACTCACTATCCATTTTCTCAAGCATCTCACGTGACAGTTCTACCTTATTCCTCGAACTAAGAAAATGAATAGGTGTAGGATAGTTATAGCCATACATTGCCTCAAACGGAGTCATCCTAATAGATGAATGATATGAACTGTTATATGCAAATTCAACCACCAAAGGCAGATATTCATTCCAATTAGATTGGTTTTCATTGACATACATTTGTAACATATCTTCTAGAATACGATTCACTCTCTCCGTTTCCCCATCTGTTTGAGGATGAAAAGCAGTAGACATGCGTAACTGGGTACCTATAGAGTCAAAAGTCGTTCTCCAGAAATGAGAAGTGAACTTAGAATCTCTATCAGACACTATGCTCTTGGGCATGCCATGCAAAGGAAATATCTCTTTCATAAACAAGTATGCAATGGTCAATGCAGTATAAGTTATTTTTACAGGAAAGAAGTGAGCTTGTGTTGTGAGTCTATCTACCACCAGAAAGATCGAATCATACCCTCCACGAGTAGTAGGAAGTCTAATGATAAAGTCCATGGATATACACTCCCACTTCTGTAAAGGAATGTCTAAGGGTTGAAGGTCACCAAGTATCCTCTTATGTTCAATCTTAACTTGTTGACATTGAAAGCATTCACGCACATAATTCTTAACATCCAATTTCATACGCGGAAAAAGAATGAACTTTTAATCTTTTCATGTGTCTTATTCAATCCAGGATGACCAGAAAAAGTTGAATTATGACACTCATGCAAAATTTGACTCTTGAAAGCAGAATTTGTAGGAATACACAAGCGGTCATAATAATACAGATTTTCCTTATACAAGTGATATCTATTCTCATACCTCTCACCAATATTCTCACGCAAGAATTTCAAAATAGGCATATAAAAAGAATCATTTTCAACCTCAGCATGCATACCATCAATCAAATTGGATCGCACAACAGTCAACAAATTACCCATGGACGTACGACTCAATGCATCTGCAACTTTATTTTCTTTTTCACACAAATACTTCAAATCAAAGTCATACTCAGCCAGCAATTCAATCCATCTTCTTTGTCTGTTATTTAACAATGGCTGAGTGAAAATATACTTCAAGTTTTGATGATCAGTACGCAATTCAAATTTTACACCAAGCAAGAGATGACGCCAATGCTTCAATGCATGAACAACAGCAAGTAATTCTAGATCATGTGTTGCATAGTTCAATTCATGTCGTCTTAATTTCCTAAACTCATATGCAACCACTCTTCCTTCTTGTGTCAAAACACAACCTAATTGTTAACCACTAGAGTCACAGGACACAACAAATGGTTTGCCCATCTCAGGAACTTTTAAAACATAATTTTCCGCTATTTTAGCCTTCAAGGTCTCAAAAGCAGTCTCACAGCTAAAAGTCCACACAAAACCCTTGTCTTTCTTGGTCAATTCGGTCAAAAGACTTGCTATCTTAGAGAAATCTTTAATGTGTGCTCTCTCATATTGTGCTAGACCCATAAAGCTTCTTACATCTCTTACTAACATAGTCTTAACTTTATCAAGATCAATGTGAATCCCCTCTTTAGAAATCACTCTTCCCAAATACACAATCTGATCCTTTGCAAAAGAATACTTACTTGCTTTGGCATACAATTTATGTTCACGCAAAACCTCAAATGTTTTCTTTAAGTGCAATGCATTATCTTCTTCATTCGTAGAATACACAAAAATATTATCCAAGAATACCAGAATGAAGTCATCAAGATACGGGTGAAAAATATTATTCATTAAGCACATGAAAGTTGTTGGTGCATTAGTCAAACCAAAAGCAAGAACTCTAAATTCATAATGTCCATAACGTGTACGAAAAGAAATCTTTGGAATGTCCTCGACCTTAATGCGGATTTAATGGTAGCCAGAACGAAGATCAACCTTTGAAAATATTGTAGCACCACTCAAATGACTAATCAATTCATCTATGTGAGGAAGAGGATATTTGTTCTTAATGGTCTTTTTGTTTAATCCCCTATAGTCGATGCATAACCTATATGTGCCATCCTTTTTCTTTTGGAATAACACAGGACTACCCCAAGGAGATACACTAGGTTTAATGAAACCCTTTTTCAAAAGATCATCAAGTTGTATCTTGAGCTCTTTAAGCTCATCAATATTGAACCTGTATGGAGATCTGGAATAAGGTGTCGCTCCTGGATATAGATCTATGGCATGGTCTACCGCTCTAGGCGGAGGTATACCAGGAAGATCGTCCGGAACACATCCTTAACTTCATGTAAGAGATCCTCTATAAATTCTGGATTTGTCTCTTTATGTTTATCCCCAGATTCTTCTTTAATCTCATTAGCAAACACAAGCAACGTCTCACACTTTTATCTAAGTCACCTTATCAATTCCATTGCCAAAACTAGATTTAGAATCTCTTTCTTTCCACAAAGAGTGTGACTTATCATCATCAAATGATTAAAGATATATTTTTCTTTCTTAACAATCAATCAAAACATGATTTTCAATGATCATGCATATCAATGTTTATGTTATAGAAATCACCTTTATGATTTTGACTCTTCACAGAAAAAAAAAACAAATTTTCTACTAACTCTTTCGTGAAACTATTATTACCACTAGTTAAGTCCACAAGTCTTTTAACTTCTCGATTTAATTTCAAGTTTAATTTCTCAATCAATTTAGACGATAAGAAGCAATGAATACTATCCAAATCAATTAAGAAATTCAAATTTTAATCTCAACTTCTATGCATAAATTCGATCTCACAGAAGCTTTCAAAGGACGTATCAAAGACATAAAACATCACAAAGAAGGGGTAGATGACTTACCTTTATCGTACGCATCGCCAAAAGTCTCCAATTGAGCCATCTTGGTACGTATTGTCTTATCGGTCACCTTGCTCGAGCATTCGAAAGTCTCGTGGTCGTGTTCTCGATATTGAAAGTATAATCCCAATCTTTGAGTTCTTCAATCCACGCTTCTAAATCTTCGCATATCTTTCTTATGCCATCAAACTCTTTAAGCTTAGCCTTCGTTAAGAATGATTTGGTTGTCGCTTCTTCCATATTGTCATCGTTTCTTTTGGCGGTACCCCAGTGCCACCACGATGATTATTGTTTCCAGGTGGATTAGCATGGTTTTCACCTTCATGTTGGCCATCAAGGTCTACATAGATATCAAGCTCTCATGCTGCTTTGCCCCGTAGAGCCTCAACACACTCCCGATTTGCAATTTTCAGATCTTCTCATAGTCGCCGAATCAGGTCTTCTTGCTCCTTCATCCTCCTCTCGTATCCTTCCATGTCCAGAATCAACCGCTTGCTCTGATACCAATTGTCACGGGAACCGAATAATAGATATCGATAGCAAAAGATAGAGAAAGAGATCTTTGTATTGATGAATCTTTGTAGAGTTTTGATACAACAGAGGAGCAAAATATATGGGCGCACTCCGTTGTACGGAGCTCGAACCTCCATGATACCAATTGTCACCGGAACCGAATAATAGATATCGATAGCAAAAGATAGAGAAAGAGATCTTTGTATTGATGAATCTTTGTAGAGTTTTGATACAACAGAGGAGCAAAATATATGGGCGCACTCCGTTGTACGGAGCTCGAACCTCCCGACCACCCCCGAGCTTCAGTTCGCTTGCATGCAGCGTCTCACTCGCACTCGCACTTGCACTCTCACTCGCACTCGCACTCGCAGAAGAGAGAATGGTGAATGATCCCCAAACGCACCACCCGTCGTGCTTTTATCCTTCTTTTCCTCGAAAAGCCTGCACGATTTTCGTACCAAGTATACCTGCGAGAATAATATAAGAACGTGATCGCTAAGCGATCCGTAAAGGTTAGATTTCTATCATGACACTTTGCACAGATCCTGTTTCACACATTGATTTCTGCATCGCCTACAAAATAGCCAAAAGAACATACTCGTGCAACCAATTCAACATGATAATCAAAGTAAAAAAACATAATTATATACCTTCATAATCTCAATTGTCATACTCTACCATGAAGAAACAATCCACTTCTTGGTTGATAGCAGGGAGAACTGTATGATGTTGTATGTCTGTCTGTCCCTGTGTACACTACACTGCTGCTGCCTTCTGTTTGTTTTCATCATAACTTTTACAAACAAACTCAGAACAGAGCAATCCAGGTACTCAAAACGACGGGAATAGGTCTAGTCTACAAGGAAACGCGAACAAAATTGCGAAAAACATCTCTGTTTGGCTAAAAACGCAACTTTTAGGTCGCGACTCATAAAAGCTCTATTTTTGGATCTCCACTACTTTTTCCACTTATTTTAAGTCTACCCATGCATTTTAAGCTAAAACACATAAATATAAAATATTGATATTAATAAAAATCTCAATTTTACTGTTCATAGACAGACTATCTGTTATTCATTAATCTTTATCAAAACCGTCTTTAGTGTATTATTTAAATATATATATATATATGTTCTCTCTTAATATCTCAACTCATTCGTATAAGCTCTATTTAATAGACTATTCAACAATCTTTCAAATCGTACTAACGAAAGATATGTCCTGCTACATTCTTTTCGACTTTAAGAACTTCAAAAACTAGTCCTATTACAGGCAAGTTTCTCTCCCTCTCAAAGCTCAAACATCCCCTCCCCCCCTCTCTCTCTCTCTCTTCTTCACATGCACAGACATATACACACACACTACTCATTACTAAAAGTCTTCTCATAGTGGGGCACTACCTTTCACAATTTTGACACTACAGTGGAACCTCACCTTTCCGACTCCGAACCACGAAGACCCCATTACATTTTGGTAGCCCACCGACCATGAATGATGAGCCCAAAATGAAAAAAACATCATCTTCAAATGGTTCTCACATGCTTTGCTTACATAAGATTTTTTTCCCATGAATATGTTAGCGGAGAACTTAACAATCACAAATATATTAATGTAGTAAACTAAACTATCAACTTGTAACACAAATTTTTCTTTAGCAAATTATAGCACTATAGCAAGAAAGAAGATTTATGGCAATAAAGATGTATAAGATATGATAGATTGTACATAGTTGTAAAATTCTTGAGACTTCAATAAGAACACATTCAAGATAGGGAGTTGAAGGAAGAAGTAGAGGAGCTCTCCAAAAGAAAGCAAGAAGGAAGAACTCCTTAGGAAGAGCACAAAAGATGGTTGAGGCCAAAGTGTGTCTCGTTGATTTTCAAGTTGAGAAGATAAATAAGACCCAAGTGCTGGCCAGGGAGCTTGATCTCAAAGTCAAAATAAGAAGGGACTCTATCACAACAATCAGGGACAAGAGGGGGAACGAAGTAAGAGACGCCACAATGCAATGGCCAAGCTCATGCTTGACCATCTCAGTCAAACTATTGGTGGTCAGTTAGAAGTCTCCGCTCAGGGGGTTGAGGAGTCCAAAGCCCTTCTGCTTGGTATGATCAAATGTGATATACTCCCTACTAAAGAAAAAGTATTGAAGAGACCAATCTCCATTGAGAGACTACCTTGCAGGCAATGGGGAAGGAAAATTCCCATGGGTGGGAGGGACTCACTGCCAAATTCAGATCTGGGAGGATCTTAAAATCCCAATAGCACATCTAGCTAACAGGGCTCTTCTGGAGGGGCAATTGGATGCCATCCTTAAAAGAGGACTAATCAAAACTATTCCCAAGTTTGTTTTTTTCTCGTTTCTCAAACACTGGCAACCTATCTCCATGATGATAGTTGCGTACAAGATCATTGCTAAGGTGGTTGCATTAAGGCTGGCTTCAACCTTGAACAAAATTATCACCCCACACCAGCACAGATTCATCAAAGGACAATCAATATATGACACCATCCTTGTAGCCATGGTTGGCATTGAGTATGCTTCTTTTACCAAGCAATAATGTATCCTCCTCCAACTTTGACCTAGACAAGGCCTACTAAAGAGCTTACATTGAGGTTGTAATGAAATGGCTTTGGGATTTGGACCCAAATGTGTGTGATTGTTCGCACACTCGGGAAAGGAAGTTACTCTAAGATTCTCTTCAACAACAAGATAGTGAGAAGGTTTGAAGTCAAGCATTTGATCAAGCAAGGCTATCCCTTGCCTCGCTGCTTTTTGCAATCGGCTCTTTTTTGCAGACGACTCTTTGCTCTTTTTTAAAGCCAACTCTGAAATGCTAAGAAGAGCCCTTGAGATTGTTCAACTATTTGCTTCTGCTTCTGACTCAATGTGCAGTATTGAGAAATAAAGATTGATCTCTCTCTCAATCCCCTCTCACAAAGCTACTTGTTCGACCCCACAAAATGGTTAGGAGAAGTTATAGGTAAGGGTAGGCACCTAGGCCCTCCACTTGGGGTGGTTATTATGGATAAGAAAACATTGCAAAAAGTTGACTGGTTCTTCACAAAAAAACAAACAACAAAATGAGAAGGTGGAAGTTTGTACTCCTCCCCTTCCATAGCAGAGTCATGGGGATTAATGCTTTCATGATCTTGTACATTTCATTTGTATCACCACTACTAAAACTAAGCAAATCCAATTGGAAAGAATTTTTGAAGCCTATCAAACGATTCTTGTGGAAAAGCAACACAAAATCCTCAACCCCTTGCCAATGGGGGAAGGGAATGGGTAGCAAGATCAAAGAATCACGATAGAATTGGGATAATTGACCCCATGGGGCATGCAAAAGCTTTGTGTGCCAAGCTGGTTGTTTCATTGACGGACCAAAAAGAGGAATGGGCTACTATGGCCTGGGATATGATAAATGAAGCAAAACTTTCCTTGAAAGGGGTCACTTGGAAGAAAGCCACAGTGCATGACAACATTTTGGCACTAACCCATCTACTAACTTAACCATTATACACTTATTCTTTACTACAACAAAATAAGGAGCTGCAACAAGATAACGTTGTTGTGCGCTCCACGCAAAGCAGGTCTCTCTCTCTCTCTGCTCTCGCACTTGCACTCGCACACGCTTCTTGTGGTACCTTCAACTGGTATCAGAGCAAGGTTTGTGCTTGCCATTTTTGCATCCATGCGTACGCACTTTCAAAATGCAATAGGTTTTCAATTTCGCCATCGACAAATTCAGCGTTCCGAGAGCGTTTCCACCGGGTGTCCTAGGGTTTTACCCCCCTTTCAAATCTATTCGTGCAGTGGAAAGCTTCATCTCAGCTACACTTTAGGATTTGTACTTTTCAACTCCACTTTTGCTACAGCTATAGGTACAAGTACAGGACATAGGTGCAGGTTGTTCACAGACTGTTTTGGGACGGTATATAGCCGTTTTATGGCTATTATGTGCTATTGAGACGGTGTTTATGGACTGATTAGGAGCACTTTTTGGCATCAACATTAACTCGGGATTTTCAGGCATCCATCTCCTCACAGGTTCTTGCATACATACAGGACATCCAGGTTTCTTATAGGTTGTAGTGTTTAGCATCAGCACACATTTCAGTGGGAGTACTTGATGCGCATATACATTGTTTTGACACTTTTGATAGTGCTTGACCACTTTTGAGGGTGGGTTTAATCCCCGCAGGGATTTTTTTATTGCTTGCACATTTTTTTTGGCATTTGTTTGAGCACGTATATTGCACCTTGCAGTATTGTTGACAGTGGGTGTATGTTGAGTTGCGGAAACTGTCATATGTACCTTTTGTGGAGCCGATTTGGCTTGTTTCTGGCAGTCCCAACCATTTCTGAGACTCGGTTCGGAGGCCCTTTCTAAGACTGGGCTGGTTTCTTGTCTGTATAACCTTTTGTGAGGGTCGATAGCGTAAGGTTTTCTTGAGCTTGGGGATTCTCGAATGTTGAGATTATTTCGGTGATACAGGTTGCTGGAGTACCCCTTTTTTGTGGCCTCACCAAAGGACATGTATAGAGAGGGCTAGGTGCATTTGACGCCGTGTTGGCAGTCTTGGGTCAGCTTTTGACTTTTTTTGCACAGTTAGTGGTTGATGTGCCTGTCTTATGCTCTGAGAGCATTAGTTTTGATGTGTTACTGATCTCTTGTGACAGTTTTGCATTGAGATTCTGTCAGTTATTTTGGGGAAACTCTGTCGAATTTTTTCCAAAATTCCCAGTGTTTATTGCCATATTATCTTTAGCTTGCAGCCATGTTATCTAGTAGTGAAAAGGATATTTACAATGTCCGGAAATTTGATGGGATGAATTTTTCTATCTGGAAAGAGCAGATTCAAGATGTTCTTATACAAAAAGTCCAGTTGGATCCTATCATGGAGCGCCCAAAGGGGCGAGTATACAAATTTTGAGTGGGAGAGACTTGATGCTAAGGACAAATCTATCCTCCGTTTGCATTTGGCCGAATCTGTGTACTTTACTATAGTTGGAGAAAGGACTTCTAGAGATGTATGGGATAAGTTGTGTTCTAGTTGTGAGAACAAAAGTGCCATTAATAAGGTTTTCTTGATGAAGAAGCTATTTGACCTTTGTATGAAGGAAGAGGGCACTATTTCTACTCACATTAATGAGCTCAATCTCATTTTCACTTAGTTGACCACTCAGGGTTTGGTCTTTGATGAGGAAATCAAATGTATCTTCTTGCTATGCAGTTTACCCTCATGTTGGGATACGTTCTGTACTACGATTAGCAACTCAAAACCTGGGACCGGTCTAGTTTACAATGACATCCTTGGGAGTCTATTTACCAAGGAGATTCACAAGAAATCTCTCGAAGGCAAGAAGGATGGTGATGTGTATGTTGCTAGTGATAGACAGAGGGGTCGCACTCAAAGTCGTGCCAAAAGCAAGGAACGTGGGGGCTCACGCAGTAAGTCTCAGGGTTCTATACGTAATGTCAAGTGCTATCACTGCCATTAAAAAGAGCATGTAAAGAAGGATTGTAGGAAATGGAAGCAAAGCAAGAAGGATAAACAATCCGGTGAAACTTCTAACTCTAATGATTCAAACAAGGACAAATCAAAGTTAGAGGAGGTCAATGTGCTAGAGTCTTCAAATTCTCCTATTGTAGAGAATCTTCCAGTGGTTGTTATGCCACTTACCTCTGACATATTGGTCTTCACAGCAGATCTACCTATCGAGGCTCTTGTTACAAAAGATGCGCAATATGAACAGAATTGGTAGTAGATTCTAGTGAGATTTTCCATGTGACACCACATAGAGAGTGGTTCTCTACTTATTCTCACTCTTGTGGCAAAGTGAGACTTGGAGATGCTTATGAACTAGACATTGAGAGTGTTGGAAACCTCAAATTTCATCTAAGGAATGGCATGCAGTTTACTTTATGTAATGTTAGACATGTGCCCAAGTTGACTAAAAGCTTGATTTCTGTTGGTCAGCTTGATGATTTGGCCTACAGCACCACATTTGGCAATGGTTCGTTGGATAGTATGCAAAGGTAATCTTTTTGTACTTAGAGGTCAGAAGCATGGTACCTTGTATTCCATGCATGTGTCAGATGTTGGCTCCAGCAAATATGAAGACATAGCCAGATGTTGATCTCCTATTGTTAACACAACCCGTATAATCTGCATCCGCATAACCCACAATGGATGCATCACTATTCCCGAAGCGTAAACACCTACCGACCGTACCTTTTAAGGTATCTAAGAATGTGCTTCACTGCTTCCCAATGCTTACTCCCAAGATTTGCCATATATCGGCTCACCACTCCCACTGCAAAAGCAATGTCTAGTCCTGTGGCCACCATAGCATACAGAGACTGCCCACCACTACCAAAGAATATGGTACCTTAGCCATTTCAGCTCGCTCAGCATCAGATTTGGGTGCATCTTCCTTGCTGAGTTTCAAGAATGCCTGCATTGGGGTGCTCAATGCTTTTCTCTCAGCATATTGAAACGCTGCAAAAATTTCTCAATGTATGTTTCTTGAGATAACTTAAGAATACAATGTTTGCGATATCTTTTCTGATTCGCATGCCAAGAAAGTGTGTAGCATCCCCCAAATCTTTCATTGCAAAATTATTGCTAAGTGTTTTCTTCAAGTTGGCAATTTCCGCAATGGATTTCCCAGCTATAAGCATGTCATCAACATACAGAACTAGAATGATCATCGAGCCATCATCTAGCTTTCTTGTGTACAATCAGTGATCCTCTTTGCTCCTTTTATATCCTTGAGATCTCATATATGCATCAAATTTATGATACCACTACCTTGAACCCGGCTTTAAGCTATAAAGTGCCTTTTTGAGCTTACATACTAGCTCCTCATGAGATGCATTCTCCTGAACAAACCCTTCAGACTGCTGCATGTAAACATCCTCATCAAGATCCGCATGCAGAAATGCTATCTTCACATCCATTTGGACAAGTTCCATGTCCTCAATCACTATAAGACAAAGCAGTGATGTATAGTAGACAGTAGACAGTAGCTCGGCTACAGATATGTAATAGTATCTTGGAGGTCATATCTTCAAGATTGTACGTCGTCTTCCACTACGGAAGCAGAGTACGTTGCATTATCGAATGCTAGTAAAGAGGCTGTATGGTTATCTCGCTTGGTCAAAAACTTGGCATTGATGAGACTCCAGTAATATATTGTGATAGTGAGAGTGCTCTTGCATTGGCAAGGAATCCTGTGTTTCACTCCAAATCAAAACACATTGAAGTCAGGTATCATCTCATGAGAGATTTCTTGGCCAAAAAGCTCATTGATTTGGTCAAGGTACACACTAACGACAACCCAACAGATTCTTTGACGAAAGGCTTAGCTTTGGAGCAGTTTACACATTGCAGTCAGTTGATGGTATAGGTTGAAGCCACTAGATTGCTTTACGGTTGTACATACCAGGTCACTTGGGCTGTGTTGGCCTTCAAGTGGGAGTTTGTTGGGATTCAGGCCAACAGGCCGAACATCCCACTTACTACTAACCCATCTACTAACTTAAAACCATTATAAACTTATTCTTCAATACAACAGAATAAGGAGCTGCAACAACAGGATAACGTTGCTATGCACTCCACCCAAAGCAGGTCTCTCTCTCTCTCTACTCTTGCACTTGCACTTGCACACGCTTCCCGCGGCACCTTCAACCTCCACCTGTCAAAACGGATAAGAAATTGATTGGAGAGCCTGGCATTAGACAAAATACAAATTGTTCTTGCTTCCAAGACCCAGAGCACCTATAATGTGCTGATATACAAAGAGGATTGGTTCGATTTACTCACCAAAATTTGGAGGAAAATTTGGTCAGAAGAGTGCTTGCAAAAGAGTGTTAAGGCCTTTTGGGAGACTAAATGGCCTTAATACATGAAGGATTTATCTGGAAGGTGCTTTGGGGAGCCTTGCCCACGGGTATTAATGTGCACAATAGAGGACTCGGCTTTGACACCTCCTTTGGTTGCAGGTCAGCCTCTGAAGACCCCCTTCATCTATTCATCAAGTGCCCTACTTCACATGCACCGGCCACTAAGGTTTGCAAATGGGTATTGAGGACTTGAAAGATCATCTTATTTACTGATGACCTAATCTTGGGAGGTTGTGGATTCCCAAGCAAGGCCATTTTGGTGTGCCCCCAAATTACTAGATTTTGCTACCTAAACTAGGTCTGGAAGTCTAGGAACCTTTGGGTATTTGAGGCCAAACTGGTTGTAATGCATATGAGCACTGAGCTCATCCATTATGTTGGAGCAAGAAGAGGGTCGCATGACAAGGATAAAGAAGGGATTCATGCATTGAGCTGCTTAGAACACTCAAGAGGGTAGGTTTATCATCACTAGTTTTGTATCCTCTTTGTTTGTGTACAAGCCTTTGTTGGGACCCTATCCCCCTCAAGGCACATGTAGTGCTTGAGGGCAATTGTATTCTTTTCGAGTTAATATAAATCTTTCAACTCACAATTGTGAGTATGGAAAAAAAAAGAACACATTCAAGAGAAATAAAAAAATTTATATACTACTTAGTTCTACCATGTTCACTTGTCCTTGCATACAAGTTTTCATTATATCTCATAGGCCCAAGTTCTCATGATAAAAAAACTTCTTCGAAGAAATTTAGCCATAAAAGCCCATTCCATTAAACCGACTACACACTTGGAACACTTGATGGAAAACATTCTCCCAAAATATGACTAAACATCTCCATACCTAGTTGAGGTCCTTGCATACAAAATTCTACATGTCATCCTTATTGTTCTCTTGGTTGTCTTTTCTAGATTCGTATTGTTGTTTGTGTGCCTATAGCTTCATGATTTTCATTTCTTCCAAAAAAATTTCAAAAATCACAATGGTGAGCGGATTATATTAATAGATCCAAAAAATTATATATTCTTGCCATGCTCGTGATGAGCCATAACCACTTCAATGGATCGGGTACAATGATTGATGGGGGAGCCACCCCATGACCATAGATGAGTCCACAATTTCACCTTTGCATGTCCGTGATTGCAACCCCCAGGGTTCTGTTCCACTCGTCTGAGTTCCTTTTCTTTCCAATGGTGATGATCGTTACCCTGATTTGTTGGACTATCTCCACGAACTTAGCTACTTCCAAGGAGTTCTCAAAGATCTAACAGTTCCTTGTCTTCCAAATGTGTTTAAAGTAGCAATACCTCACAATTTGTGTAGCAATGAGCAGTGTATGGCTCTTGAATGTCTTCCCTCCCAAGAAGAGATCATTCTTGAAGAATATTATTTTTTCAGGTCTTTTGGACACATTTGCAAATCTTGCTTGCAAGATCGTACTTGGCAAGGACCTTCCCTCCAGTTTGCATGGCTCCCCATAGCACCTACCTTCTTCAGGGTTAGTACCAATCCCACCAGTGCTAAGGTGGAGGCCTTTAGAGAACCCATGGCATCCTCCTCTAGTGGGAGTTCTGTTGGGCCACCAAGTCCCCCTAGCTATACCAATGCATAGGCTAGCAACAAAGAGTATGGTATTGGCAAATGAGGAAGATGTGAGAGCTGCCTACCAAATTTTGGACAGAATTAAAACAAGATCTCTCAAAATGGTGGAGGAAAATAGCATGCTCAAGACGAGAGATGAAAATTTGATAGAAGAGCATGACAACCTCATCAAAGGGCTACAAAGAGCTATTCGGAGATCATAACGCTCAGAGAGAGACCAAGAAGCACAATGCAAGATCTTGAAAGAAGCTGAAGCAAAAAGGGATACCCTTACCCTCCAGATGGCTGAGGTATCCAATGAGATTGCCAATATGCAAGAGGAGAAAGAGAAGATAGAGGATGAGTTGGAGTCAGCTCGTGATGAAATAATAGAGCTTAAAGATAAAGTAGAGCTCCAAGGCTTGACCATACAAAGGCTAAGAGGGACCCCAAGGGCTATAAGAGCAAGTGCAGGAGCGGACAACCAGGCCATACAAGCCTTGGAAGCTGAGATCATGGCACTTTAGAAAGAGCTAAAATTAGAGCAAAGATAAAGAGTTCACATAGTGGAAGGCTCCTTGGTAGCTGAAGAAAGACTCAAGAAAGAGAAGCAAGAGCTCTAAGAAGAGAATAACCAAATGGATCATCAACTAGAAACAGTGCAAGAGCTTCTAGTTAACAATGTAGAGGAAGCCACCAAAAGAGACAAGCTAATACAATAGCAACTGGCAGAATTAAGACAAGAGGTGGAGAGAGCCAAAGATCAAGATACAGATCCGGGCCCAAGTGACTAAGGAGTTAGTGCCCAAAAACAGCCAATGGAGATTCCAAAAAGCTTCAAGGAACCAATATTGGTGGTGATACCTCCACAAATTCAAGAAGTCATGAAAATTATAAAGTTCCATGTGGTCCATCTGAACCGGCCCCACTGTCCATTTAGAATTCCCTAGGCATGAATGTCAATAACCTTAATGTTAAAGAAGGCTTATCTTGAGAAGAAGAAGGGAGCTCTAAAGATGTACGCTCAAGCTAAGAAGCTGTTCCAACTTGTAATCAACTTTTCTAACGATTGGGTAATCCATTTTTAATTTTGAAACTTTCATTGTGTTCCTCTCTCTTTGCTCTTTCATTTAAGTATAAGCACTATCAATTTTGTTGTGGTTCGTGACTACGCCTTCATTGCAAACTTGAGTGTTTAAATCACTATTTCTAGTTGTTTTGACCATAGGAGAGTGTTACTAGACCACAGGACGACCTTTCTGGACTGGTCTGTTGCAGTTTTCAATACCTTTTTCATTATGGATCGTGATTTTAGTACCTTGTTGGATTGCAACCATACTTAGAAGGATAATGCCCCTAGGTGTCCTAGACCTCCTAAATTTTTGTTGCATTTAGAGTCCGTTCAAGTGCTGAAATGCGTGATGATCTAGAGCGGTGAGAAAAGACATAGGCAGATTTCCCAAATCATTGAGTGATTGATTTTCTTGTAGAGTTATTGTGCTAGCTTGTTAGGTTCACTTCTTGAGATTGACCACCTCAAAGAGTTTTCGTGCCCCATACGAGTCACTTCCCTAAGTATTGACATTATGTTAGTACCAAATCGCTATGCTTTAGACGTCCGTCGTGGTGACCACTAACAATGCTACACTATGAAGGGGTGTTAAGGCTGGATACCAATGTAATCAAAGAAGAGTGGATGCAGTCATCCCTCCCTTACCCTTTGCTGAAGTATGAAGTGCTCAATAAAGTAATGAATTCAAGCAGAGGAGACGACACCACTATTTGAGAGAGGGAGACATCAAAGATCAAGCAGTCTCCAAGAGAATAGTAGACTCAAAACCAAAGTGGAGAAAAGTCTGGCTCACAAAGTACTCGACATGCCTAGTATGTTTGGTTGATGCACCAAAGGTGGTACGAGATGATGTTTTTTTCTGCCCAATACCGAGGATGAGAACCTGGAAAGGCCACTCAAGGCTTTTGGAGAAGCATCCAACCTGGCTGAAGTACCAAACTTCCACCACCCAAAGAAGGAGAGAGAATAAGTGGGACTTATATGGTGAAAACCATAATGGGTGCCATTGAGCTCTTCATTGGCTCTCCTAATTTGACGTGCGTGATGCTCAAGAATATTTACAAAACACTGCTAGCGTGCATCAAGTTGTTCACGCCACACAAAGCTACTCAAGTCTACTGCCAATGGGCAACACCCTCCTTAAATTGGCTTACAACCTCTCCACTCAACCCTCACCACAAGTGCTACACCACTTCTACCATCGATTGATGTTTTTACCTAGCTTCTGCATGCAAGCCTTTGAAGAGGCTTTCTACACCAATTTTTTCACGTATGACAAGATTTTTGGACCAGCTGTGAGCATCGGCAACATTGGATATGAATCATACTTGAAGATGATTAAGCCACCAAGGTTTTATTGAGCAAAGGAACAAACTAAAGACCAGACAAAGACATGGACCAGTCATGTCAGGGACGACATGGACACGGAGGGGGGGTGACTGATGGAACACTGAGAAGGATCACCCATTTTTTTGCAATATGTAATTTTGATAGATATGAGAGATTATTTTTTATGGGAATGTTCCTCTCATGAGGAATATATACAAGACAAACTTTTAGAACTCTAAAGATACTTTTGAATTAATCAATCTTTGCATTTACTCTGTGTGTGTGTGTGTGTGTGTGTGTGTGTGTGTGTGTGTGTGAGAGAGAGAGAGAGAGAGAGAGAGAGAGAGATATCTTATCTCTTCACTACACATGCAACGGAGCAACAATTGCAAAGCCAACACCACCAATGAGTTAGAAACAGCGAGGATTACACACCAACACCAAGCTTGCGAACTATCACAAGGCGAGCTCCCATAATCTTCCCAGTGGGTTATCTTGCAAACCGTGTGTCAGTTTTGCAAGTTCTTCATATCAGTGGGTTCATTACAAGTAGAGATACACATTTGGATCATACAAGTTGAGCATTGGTGACATGTAATAGACTATTTGTCTTCATATGTGGTTATGGGCAGGAAATAGGGTTCGAGTCCATAGGGTAGCGACCTCTAGGTAAGTAGAATAGCCTTTGTGAGTTTCTAGGTGATTCGAGGACTTTTGGTCTTGATTTTGGTAGAATAAATGTTGTAGGTTGTATTGCAATCACAAGCACATAGGATGTATGGGTTTGATTTCCTCGAGTAGCGATTTTCTTAGAGGTTGAGTAGGTGATTGTCAAACATCTATTTGATTCCATGTGCCTGCGGGGGTGGAGCTACGTCCTTGGCTGACATTTTGGTATGTTGGTTTAGTTCTTGCTATGCTAGCATCTGCTCGCAGCATATTCACCAACAGAAGTGGAGACATACTCAGATAATCATGTTGTATAAGTATGGCTAGAGGTACTCTATGATAGATCTCAAAGAGCTCAAGGGATATACATACTTTGGAGGGCCACTTTACCACTACTGTGTTACCCCAAGCATTCATAGACCGACAGTCTCTGAAACGAGGTCAAAAACCACTAGAGTGAGTCTTGCGAGAACAAGTGGAAGACTCTTTTAGTCGACCACATTTTTTAGAACCTAGACCAATGCGATCCTTGAGTTCAAAGGTTCAAGAAGGTTGCAATGACCATGCATCGGGACAGTGAGGCTCCAAACACAGATTACACTATGAGGTTTCTTGATACTAGAACCGAGGGTAGAATGCATGTTTCCCTCTTTAAGCAAGTCTTAAGGGCAAAACAAGTTGAAAAGTTCCATACACAATATGAAGGATTTGGTTTGACCTTGAAAGGAACATCATTGACTTGGTTCTAGTTATTAAATAGTCAAGATTTCTTAAATATTAAAATCAGCTTCTAAGAGAGTTTGCAAAGGAATTCTCCAAAAGAGGAATCAAGCACAACATAGTTTCCAAAATCTATGCTTCTCATCCAAAGAGGAATCAAGCACAACATAGTTTCGAAAATCTATGCTTCTCATCAAAAGGAGAACGAAAAGGTGATGGAATATTTTCTTTTCTTCAAAAAATACATTGAGATATGTCCAATGAGAGAATTACCTCAAGATGATAGACTATCAGTTCTCTTCATAGAGGGTTTGAGAAACAAGACTCTCAAAAGGTCCTGCACTTTAAAGCATGCACCACATCTGAACAAGTCACTAGAGAAGCATTGTATCTAGTTGACAATTGTAAGACATATGGAAAGGTAACGAAGGACGTAGACACCAACACCAATAGTACCTCTTCTACAACCAGCGAGTCAGCTACCAAACGTAGCACTCCTACAATCACACAAAACATGGATCAAGTGGTCAAATAAGTGATCAGAAGAATGAACCAAATGTACATACAGAATCCTAATCTGAGATCACAACAACCACCATAAGTAGTAAATTCTCTAAGAGTTTTAAAAGTGGTCAGCCATTGAGCAGAGACACACCAATCACAATATGAATGAGTGCTTCTACAATCGGAACTATGTGAGGAAAAGGCCGTATAGACCTCCAACTATGCAACAATTGCCACCACCTTTGAAGTACCAAATTGGACCCATAATGTAGCACAAGGAGGAGGAAAACCGCAACCTATGTTGGCCAACATCCTCCTTTCCTTTGTAGGGAAACAAAAGACAAAACTCGAAGTGAGGGTTGCGCCATCTCAATGGAATCCAATTCCAAAGATGACACACAAAAAGCCTACACAATTTGATGTCGTCCCCTATAACATGCACTATAACTCTCGTTGAACTTCTAAAAATCGGACCATATTTGTCGAGATATATGAGCAAAAATCTAGAAAAATTGGGTTGAAGATCCCTCCACAAGATAGACTTCTAGACAAAACCATGGAAACAACTCAAGCAAAGAAACCAAAAGCAAAGCCTATGCCTGTAAATAAGGTCAGTGACTATTACGAAGGAGAAGAAGGAAACACCACCTTACCACTTGAGTACAAGGGAGTAAAATTGATAGCAATACTTGACAATGAAGCAGGAGTATCCATTGCTATGAAGGGAATCTAGGAGAAGTGGGGAAGTCCAGCTCTCAAGAACACGCGCATGAAGTTGCAACTAGGAAACGGATATGTGGAGAGATCCTTAGGGATGCTGGACCAAATTATAGCATGCTCTTGTGTAATAGAGTACAATTATACTTTTGTTGTAGTTGAATTTGGAAAACGCAACAACTTTGAGGTTATTTTGGGACGACCATTTATGGGTCGACTCAAAATGGTTCAAGATTGGGGCTATGACTATCTCTACTTATGGCATGAGGGTATCACAACCATGGTCAGCACCATAGTTATAGAGACATAAATCGAACCCATTGGAAGATTTTAGTGCAACTATGGATTCCAGAACACAGTTGCCTGCTTGGTTGACGGAGGGAGCAATGTTTGGATGTGTGGAGCGTTGGAGTGTGGAAGCCTGAAAAGGGAAGATTGTATCCTAGAGCGATCAATAGAGGATGAGTACGAGATAACCCCCACAAAATTTTTCATAAAGATGGTTACAACATAATGCCATTCCAGATGGTAAATGCTATCTTGGAACCAAAAGAGGAGATGGAAATGATAGAAACCAATGAGACAAATGATTTCAAACAATTAGTGGACAAAGTCTCTATTCAAGATCTTAGTGACGATGATGGGAAATAATTCCATGATTCATTGAAATGATTCTGAAGACAATCTCCCCAGTGGCTCAAAAAATAAAAATGTGGCAAAAAAAGAAGAGCCAATCTTCTACGAGTTGCGAACTAAAAGTCGAGGAGACAAAAGAGATATCAAGTGAGACAAATGAGAAAACACCAAGAAAAATTCAAGATGCCAATGCTAAGAATGACAACCAAAGCAATATCTCATACTCGTGGGAGAAGATGAATGTGTCTGAGATAAAATCACCAAAAAACCATTAAAACTAACGACTTTTTGAGCAAATCCAAGAAAACAAAGCAAGAAGAAACCCAAGGACATATCCAAAATATCAACCAAGGTGTCCAAAATGGAACAAAAAAGTGAATACCAAAAGCTAAAGCAGACGCTCAAAGAGATTTGGACAGCTGAGATGGAAAGTGGAGAGGAATCTGATATGGAAAAATTTTACACACCCTCTCACTACAAGAAGAACACCATTCAAGACCAACGTATTGTGATTGAGAAACCAATGAGAGAACCTAAACAACCAGAAATATCACATGATGGGCTTGAGAATGCAAAGAGAATTGACCTTGCTGAACCAGAGAAGAACCAAGACTCACTTACATAGCCACAAATCTCATGGAAGAAGAAGAGTAGCGTTTTGATAGCTACTCTCAAGCAATATAGAAATGTGTTTTCTTGGTCGTTCAAAGATCTTAAGGGAGTTGATATGAGCATATGTCAACATACAATACCCCTTAAGAGCGGTGCTAAGCCATGTAGACAACGTCCCTATAATTATAATGAAATGTTTGTCAAGAAAATCAAAGAAGAGATAGATAAGCTTGAAGAGGCGGAGTTTATCTGTGAGATAGAGAACATGGAGTGGGTGTTGCCAATTGTGGTAGTACCCAAAAAGAAAAATAAATTTCAAGTGTATAAATCTCAAGCATGTGAACGCAGTCATGATTAAAGACAACTATCTCTTACCTACCATAGATCATGTGATTGAGAGATTCACGGACAAGGACACTTACAACTTTCTTGATGGCATTTTGGGCTACAACCAACTCACAATAAAGCCCGAGAATCGCACAAAATGGCCTTTGCCACAGAATGGGACATATTTGCTTATTGGGTGATGCCCATTGGTTTAACCAATGCACTTGTCACGTTCGAGAGGGTGACCAGTCATGCATTCAAGGAATATCTAAGACAATTCTTAGAGATTTTTAAGAATGACTTGTGTGTGCATTCTCTACAAAGAGACAAACATGTTAAACACTTGAAGAAGATCTTTGAGAAGTGCAAAACTTATTGCATTTTCCTAAACCCAAAAAAATATGCCTTCATGGTAAGATAAGGTAAGATTTTGGGACACATTGTGTCTAGAAATTAGCAAATATGCTCGCTTGTGATGATAGCTGGACGACTATATAAGTAGAAAAAGGATGGAATATTAAGGCTATATATAGAGCCCCTTCAAGAAATAATTGTACTTGAGACAAGCTTATGAAAAAACGACAAGCACAATGCAAAAACACAAATGTATCAAAGTCTGGTGAGACTTCGGGTGTATTGGTATCATATGCAGAGACTAAGTTAGTTCTTGTGATACTTATGAAATTCAAATCCAATTAAACATGCTATGCTATTCAAGATAAAAGAAGCTCCCAAGCGGGGGAAGTACATAGTTGACTACATAGAACTGATGCACACAAAGCGCACTTGGTGGCCTCTATACCAAGGTACTACTTGGATGCCTCATGGTGAGGGGGTATTGAAGGGGCACCACCTAGCGTTTTATGCGGCTAGGACGCGACCAAGAGCTAGTAGAGTAGACGCTCTATTGTTGAGGATGACATCTTTATACGAGAGAATCACCTTGAGCATATGGAAGGAGTTGTGCTCACGCACACCTTCAACCAACCTTCATGGAGAGAGAGAGAGAGAGAGAGGGAGAGAAAGAGAGAGAGAGAGGAAGAATGCCACCAACAAGGATCCAATGAATGAATTATTGGAGTGAGAGGTTTGAAGGGGTGCCTATTTCCAAAACCTCTCTTGGCTAACCGTACGAATGGTTGCAATTATGCATGCGGAGCAAATATACGTATGAGGGTGACACAGAGAGGAAGGAGAAGGGAGAAAGGAAAGAGATGATAAAGTGGGGAATAATTGTGCTTGATAATGGATGTGGGAGGAGGATGAAACACGTATAATTAGAATTGCCTTGATCAAGTCTTAACAAAACTTGCTACACGCACCCACGCCAATGTAAATGCATTCATCACAACAAAATAAAAACTTGAGGCATTAATCATTCATTAAGGGTAAATCAAATGGAAAAAAAACCTTCACACCTCCACCAAGGGAGTGATTACACACACAAAGCATCCACACAAATCAAGCATTCTAACTACAATTATGGGAATGTAAACACTATTACCCTACCAAAATGATGGTAGCCTAGAGGTGCACGAAGAGCCTAGTTAAGGCATGCTACAATGGAGAGGGGCTCAAGTGTCTTTGGGCTAAGATGGGGGCACTTTATATAGCCTCTCCCACCCCATTAAAATTAGTGAAAATTACAATTAAGGGCTTGAATTGGGGGACAAATTGGGATGCCCTGGGAGCCGCCACCTTGACCTTCTTGATGCCTTCACCTTGAAGCTTCACCTTGCCAATTGAGAGGTTGATTCTTGGTCATTAATTGTAGCAATTCACCTTCTTCTTTGGATGTTGTGGAATGACTAGCACCTATCTCACAAATTGTAGTGAAAAGGAGAGAGGAATGGGCCATACTTAGACGGATAGATACATGTGTGTGAGGATGAATGCAAATTGGGTGGAGAGGGGTGAAGCTATGGAGTTGTTTTAAGGTTTTTTTGTGGCTGATTTTGATGGAATTAGGTAGAGGTTATAATAGAGAATAGAAATCCATAATGGAAACTCAATATGTGTAGGATTTTAGTGATAGTGTGTGTAATTAACTAGTGCATACACACACTAGTAAGAGAAGGAAGATGAAGTGCAGCCATGGAAGCTTGAAAGGGCTAATTAGGAATGGAAAATGATAATATTTTGAATAATGTTAAGTGTGTGTGTGTGTGTGTGTGAGCAAGAAGGTGGCTAGGGTGACAGGGGGAAAGACTAGGTGATGAATATGACAAAAAAAAAAGACTTTTTCCATGACCAATGGCTCCAATATGGGGCCCCTCTTGGTTTGCCTGAATTTCGTTGATAGAGGACAAGGAGAGCGCGTGGAGGGGGGTCTAGGGTGATCTTTGGGGGGTGGGGGAATCATTTCCTTCAAGAAAAGGGAGAAAAATGAAGAAAATTGGCTTGGAATTTCCTCTTTTCCTTATGAGCCAAAAGTGAGGTGACCCACCATGCATGATGCTCCTTTTGGACTTCTTCATTATGCATCACATGTGTGATGACACCTCAAGAGGCCACATGGGCCCATGATGTCACTAAGGCATCTTATTTGTAAGACTAGTAGATATTATGTACACATGGCAATTACATAATAGGAAATACGTAGGTAGTGGATCCCACTACCTACGTATTTGTAAGACTAGTAGATATTATGTACACATGGCAATTACATAATAGGAAATATGTAGGTAGTGGATCCCACCACTTGGCCCTTCAAGTTTCACTTATACCATAGGTGAAACCAACTCCAAGTTCCCTTTTTCCATGGGTTTCAACTTTTTTTAGGGCTCCTTCCCATATGAAGCTCATCCGGGTTCCAAACCCATGCCGAAATCTCTTGCCAAAAATGGACATTTTCCTAGTAATAGATCCACTGCCAAAAACTTATTTTATTTTTATTTCTTGAGTTTGTACAAGGTTTAACCAAACCTTAAGTTCCAAAAAACTCTTCTAGTGAGCAAGGTTCACTCCTGTTGCTCCATTGCTTCACAGTTCTTGCTGTGATCATTCTCTTGTTACCTTTTCTCGAAGGAGGGGGTAAAGCCCTGCTAGGAAACAATCCTTCTTTAGGCACTCTGGCGCCCTTTCCCCTTCGCCTAGTGATGCACACCACTTCTCCCACAGGTTGGAAAACTTCCCTTAATAGCTTCTATAGTCATTGGGTGATGTTTGGTGTAGCTCTAAGAGTTGTCTCCATATCTCCTCTAGAGGCTCATGATGGAAAAATTCTTCGATGAAGGCTGTTTTTAAGGCTTCCTAGTCTCTTCTTTCTTCGGGTGCCAAAGTTTGATACCATACTTTAGCACTTTCTCTTAAGACTAGTGGAAAGGCCCTTAGCTTTGTGGATTCATCATCCCTTCCTGACACTAAAAATTCCATCTCCAAATTATCCAAAAAGTCTGAAGCAACCTCCCCGGGCTTACCATAAAAATTAGGGAAGGCAATAATGTAACTGAGAGAGTACACAATTACACAAACAGCTCCAATTTATCGAAAGTAGAATATGATAAGTACAATTTGGAGCTTTAGCATAGCTAGCTCAAAATAGGATGAATATTGACACATCAAAGGAGTGGTGATAATCTTGTAAGGGTAGAATGACAGGGTGAGGAGAGCGCAAGATTTCCCCAAGTCTTTCAGCTCCAAACAACAAGGCTATTCTTTTCTGATAGAATAATTTCCTATCAATACATATATTAGCATGCATATGACGCACAAAATGAAAAGGAAACATCCGTGGATCATTATTGTCATTATTAGCATCCATACCTGCCCACACAAACAGACTAGCTTAGTTACACCATCTTTGGACCAATGAACCTGATCAGCCACAGAACGTCAACTCCTCGGATCATTTCTACTCTTCCTGACGTGTCTGTGAAGATGTAAGGGGTGATGGCAACACCTCTTACTATGTGAGCCTTTTTTCAAGTAGTAGTTGGATGCTATTTCCATAATTAGCATGACGAACAAAAGTTACACCATTAATGTGCAAAACATCACCAACAAGGACAGTCTCTTTAGATTGAGATAACTTCTTCAAAATTAGCAACAAAGGTAAAGCGAGAAGTTAAAGCGAGAAGGCTCTTCACCCGATCACCAAAGCACTTTGGACAATATCCAAAGAAATCTTCGCGTGGGCAGGAGGTTGGCTTAGGATTGGTGGCATCTGGATTCACAAAGTGCACTGGGAACACACGCATACGAGCGGCAATCTTATAGGCAAGCCTCTGCCTCTTCGCTTCATGAGGGTTTAGGGGTGAAATTCATGGTTGTAGGTTTGATGTTGAAGCTGGTTGCTCACTGACCTTTTTCTTACCAAAAGTGGTCATGTAACCCCCACTAAATGAGATGAGACCAAATGTGACCTTCACGCTTAAGCACGTGCTGCAACTTTAGGCCACTTAGGTGTGGATGTGATCTTCCTTTTCTTAATTACCTTTTTTGGAAAGACAGGTCTAGTAGTACTCTCTCTTCCTTTAATGTGTGTTATGGTACCTTCGTGTGTATTGATGTAGAGAATTTCAATTGTGTGTGCATCGGGGATTATTGTAGAATTCATAGGTTAAGAGGAGAGGTAAATCAAGATCTTCTCTTCATTCTTCTTTGTTGGCGACGATCATGAACAAGGCAAGGAGAGGGACTTACTTCTTGAATGTCGATGACGCTACAGCCAGGCAACAAGATCTCGATGACAGCTTTCGGAGCTTCTAGAGCCTTCTCCTTCTCTGTCCTTCAATTTACAAACTCCTCACGCCACTCGTCCATGTTGAAAATTGCACACCTTCATTGTTTGTGAACTGAAGGTCTATGTAGCCCTCCTCCGTGGTGGCACCAAAATGATGCACACAAAGCACACTTGGTGGCCTCTACACCAAGGTACTACTTGGATGCCTCATGGTGAGGGGGTATTGAAGGGGCACCACCTAGCATTTTATGCGGCTAGGACGCGACCAAGATCTAGTAGAGTTGACGCTCTATTGTTAAGGATGACATCTTTATAGGAGAGAATCACCTTGAGCATATGGAAGGAGTTGTTCTCACACACACCTTCAACCAACCTTCGTGGGGAGAGAGCAAGAGAGAAATAGAGACAGAGGAAGAGAGCCACCAACAAGGATCCAATGAATGAATTATTGGAGTGAGAGGTTTGAAGGGGTGCCTATTTCCAAAACCTCTCTTGGCTAACCGTACGAATGGTTGCAATTATGCATGCGGAGAAAATATATGTATGAGGGTGACAGAGAGAGGAGAAGGGAGAAATGAAAGAGAAGATAAAGTCGGAAATAATTATGCTTGATAATGAATGTGGGAGGAGGATGAAACATGTATAATTATAATTACCGTGATCAAGTCTTAACAAAACTTGTTACACGCACCCACGCCAATGTAAATGCATTCATCACAACAAAATAAAAACTTGAGGCATTAATCATTCATTAAAGGTAAATCAAATGGAAAAAAAACCTTCACACCTCCACCAAGGGAGTGATTACACACACAAAGCATCCACACAAATCAAGCATGCTAGCTACAATTATGGGAATGTAAACACTATTACCCTACCAAAATGATGGTAGCCTAGAGGTGCATGAAGAGCCTAGTTAGGGCATGCTACAATGGAGAGGGGCTCAAGTGTCTTTGGCCTAAGATGGGGGCTCTCTATATAGCCTCTCCCACCCATTAAAATTAGTGAAAATTACAATTAAGGGCTTGAATTGGGGGACAAATTGGGATGCCCTAGGAGCCACCACCTTGACCTTCTTGATGCCTTCACCTTGCCAATTGAGAGGTTGATTCTTGGTCATTATTTGCAGCAATTCACCTTCTTCTTTGGATGTTGTGGAATGACTAGCACCTATCTCACAAATTGTGGTGAAAAGGAGAGAGTAATGGGCCATACTTAGAGGGATAGATACATGTGTGTGAGGATGAATGAAAATTGGGTGGAGAGGGGTGAAGCTATGGAGTTGTTTTAAGGTTTTTTTGTGGCTGATTTTGATGGAATTAGGTAGAGGTTATAATAGAGAATAGAAATCAATTATGGAACCTCAATATGTGTAGGATTTTAGTGATAGTGTCTGTAATTATTTAGTGCATACACACACTAGTAAGAGAAGGAAGATGAAGTGCAGCCATGGAAGCTTGAAAGGGCTAATTAGGAATGGAAAATGATAATAGTTTGAATAATGTTAAGTGTGTGTGTGAGCAAGAAGGTGGCTAGGGTGACAGGGGGAGAGACTAGGTGATGAATATGACAAAAAAAAAGACGTTTTTCACCACCAATGGCTCCAATATGGGGCCCCTCTTGCTTTGCCTAAATTTCGTTGATAGAGGACAAGGGGAGGGCATGGAGGGGGGTCTAGGGTGACCTTTGGGGGGTGGGGGAATCATTTCCCTCAAGAACAGGGAGAACAATGAAGAAAATTGGCTTGGCATTTCCTCTTTTCCTTGTGAGCCAAAAGTGAGGTGACCCACCATGCATGATGCTCCTTTTGGACTTCTTCATTATGCATCACATGTGTGATGACACCTCAAGAGGCCACATGGGCCCATGATGTCACTAAGGCATCTTATTTGTAAGATTAGTAGATATTATGTACACATGGCAATTACATAATAGGAAATAGCTAGGTAGTGGATCCCACCACTTGGCCCTTCAAGTTTCACTTATACCATAGGTGAAACCAACTCCAAGCTCCCATTTTCCATGGGTTTCAAATTTGTTTAGGGCTCCTTCCCATATGAAGCTCATCCGGGTTCCAAAACCATGTTGAAATCTCTTACCAAAAATGGACATTTTCCTAGAAATAGATCCACTGCCAAAAACTTATTTTATTTTTATTTCTTGAGTTTCTACAAGGTTTAGCCAAACCTTAAGTTCCAAAAAACTCTTCTAGTGAGCAAGGTTCACTCTTGTTGCTCCATTGCTTCACACTTCTTGCTGTGATCATTCTACTCGATTGTAATCCTTAGCGGTGCAAGCTTAGGTGGTCGCATCTGGGAAACACTTTTACCTTGCTAATTATGATCATTACCAAGATGACTTTGTGGCAACACCCAACATTGTTATACATGCACTAGATTCTTTTTGGTCGAGAGGAGCTTCCTCCTTTTGGTTGGCTGGCAATGCCAAAATTGTGGTTTTAAGAGGGGTCATAAAAAACACGCATCATATAGCCCTCCCCCTAAATCTAGAGGTATTTTATGCCTCTAGCTATAGAAGGTGTTGTAATATGGTGTTTTGTGGAGTGCATTACACACCTGCAATCTTGAAGCAATTGAACAGTAGATGAAAGCCTCTGATATGCGAACGTTATATCTTGGACTTCTATCATGACCCTTTCCTTTGCCATGTAGGTGCCCTTTGACTGATGCATCCTGTTTGTTTTTTAGCAATTTTGGATGAATGATTGCATCCACCCATGACAAAAAATTGGTCTCCTAGACCCTTGAAAGCCATACCCCATCCATTGTCAATATCCTCTCTCACTGGTAACATTTTTTCTTTTTTCTTTTTTTTTGAAATCAAATATGTACATGGTTGTTATCTTAGTCGGAGCTCAAATATGATGACCTCTCCTCTGAACAAACCTTATCGTTGATCTCACCAACATATGGCTATGAAAGACGACAATGATAGGCCTTTAATCGCCAACCATTTACTAGGGTCTGATGTACCTTACCATCTAAATCACCTAGCTGGTAACTTCAATTTGAGAACCTCTGTATCACTACAAAAGGGCCTTCCCACTTAAGCAAGAACTTAGCATCCTTTCTTCGATCAAAGCGATTGTCGTATCTGAGCACTAAAGATCCTTCCTTGATGTCTTTCTTGACAAGGTTGCGATTGAACTTCCTTCGCTTCTTCTCTGCCTGAGCCGCATAGTATTTCACTACTGGCTCTTGATCTAGCCCTACCCTCTCCAAATCAATGATTCTTCTCTCCACCTGCTTCTCTTGACTATCTTCTTGATGTGCCTTTAGAACTCAGAGGCTTTCTAGCTCCACTTCTATAGGTAGTAGTGCCTCTTGCCCGTAAACCAAGTGAAAGGGTGTATACCCCAAGGATGTTTTAAAGGATGTTCTATAAGCCCAAAGTGCTGCATTTCAGTGTTTGTCCCATGCCTTAGGATGTAAATGCACTTGCTTAGTGATGATTTTACATATAAGACCATTTACCTTCTCCACAAGACCATTGCATTGAGGATAGTATGGTGTTGAGTGCCTATGCTTGATTTTCAACTTGCTCATCAATTGCCCGACTAAATCAGCTCGAAATCCCGGTCCCCTATCGGAAAGAATCTCCAAAGGTGTGCCAAAACGGCAACAAATGCACTCAAAGATGAAATCACTCACGTCCTTGGCTGTGATGCGCTTTGTGGATCGAGCTTCTACCCATCTGGTCATATACTCCACCCCCATAATGATGTATTGCTTTCCTGATTGAGTGCAAGGTAGTGGACCTATTGCATCTATTCCCCATTTTTCAAAAGGCCCGTAGGTTTTTATTGGGTGCTGATTTTCATGAGCCAGACGCCTTGGTCCGGCTTTTTGGCAAACCTCACATGTGTGGCACCAGTGTTGCACATCTCGATGGAGGCTAGGCCATATAAACCCTACTTGTAAGATCTTCCTGCTAGTGATCTCTTGTGCAAAGTGACCACCACACACACCTTCATGAAAGCTAAACAAAATATCCTTGATCTCTTGGGATGAAGGAACTCTCTTCATGATAGCATCTTTCCCCTTACAATACAAGTCCTCACTCACCAAACTATATCTGGTAGCCTTTTATGCCAGCCACCTGCCTTCACTTTTACTCATACCAGAGGGCGCTTCACAATGCTCAAGAAAGTAAAGTAAATCATGCAGCTCCTCCTTTCCCTGGTATAAAGGACTTTTCACAAGGACATCACCTACCATGAGAGTTTGTAGTTTTTCAGCTGCTAAGGCATATGCCTCGCGATTTTGATCTCGAGGTACAAAGTGAACTCGAACTTCTTTAAAACCCTTCAACAAGGCCTTTGCTTCCCTCATCTTAATAGACAATTTGTCATTTTTACAGGCCCATACGCCAACCATTTGCTTAACACAATTAACATGGAGTCACCAAAAACGTTTAGCTTTGTGATGCCTTGAGAAAGAAAACATTGTAAACCTAAAACAAGGGCATGGTACTCAGCCTCATTTTTAGAATGAACCTGTTCTAGGTGAAACCCTTTTGCAAAAATCCTCTCCTTTTTTGGACCTAGTATCACTATACCTGGATGCCTTGTCTTTTGTTCTCTTGTAAGCTCCATCAAAATATAGATTGTGTGCCCCTAATAGAAGTTCAGGCTCTCGGATAGGTGGTATCCTACTAGGTGCCTCTTCCTTGATCTTCTCATAGCACCTTTGTGTGAGGACGTTGTCAAGAGTTTTTTTGAGCAAGGGATTGCGCATATGTACATACACATGCATGGTGCATCGAATAAAGGATTACCCAATTTCCATAGCCAGGTGGTTACGTGGGGCCCACGTGTGTACAGGTAGGACAGGGTGTACATAGTGCAGCGATTTTCACTATTATCAGTACCAGTGTGTTTTTTCTACAATAAGGAGGAGTTGGTAGTGCGTAAAAATTCTCGAGGAAGCTATCCACGGGCCGACGACATGAGGTAAGCAGGTGCGTCAGATGGCATCGAGTGGCATCAGGAGGTCGAACGGGGTCAATACTTGCACGCCGAGAAGTATGGACACAACGTGGGTGTTTTCTTGTGATACTTATGCAGAAAGATCATCATGAGGACCACTTTCTAGGCCCACTTCACGTTGTTGCGGGATACATTATTTGGAAAAACTGAGTGCCAGGTGTGCGGATGATGCAAAAGGTGACAACTATGCACTGCGAGGTCAGTTTTTGGCCTGTTCGGGGTCCGCGTTTGAGGTCATCTAAAAGGCCACGGGTGCCCAACTAATAAAGCTAAGTGTGGAAACTGAAAAAACAGAGAGAAGACCAAAAAAAAAGTGGAGAAGAGAGGAGGAACAGCCACAGGTGAGTTTTTGGGGTTTTTAGAGCCTGTTTGAGCGCATTGTCTATTGGATTATACGTTACTTGTGGAAACTGCCATTGTACACCTTTGTGGAGCCATACTTGGGTTTTATTTGGAAGTCCCAGCCATTTCTGAGACTTGGTCTGGAAGATAGTCATTTCTGAGACTTGACTATACGCGATTTGCATTAGCCTTCGTGTGAGGGTCGATAGCGTGAGGTTTTTATTGAGCTAGGGGATTCTCAAATGTGGTGATCCTTTCGGTGATACAGGTAGCTAGAGCACCCTTTTTGTGACCTCGCCATAGGCTATGTACTAGTGAGTCCTACTTGATGCTCGGGTTCTATTGTTGACAGTTTATGCATACATATACAGTCTATGTTTTGGGTTCCTACTGCTCTATTTCTGGGGAAACTCTGCCAAAATTTTTCCAAGTTATGATGGCTGGTTTTTTGGTCTTTTGAGCCATTCATGCTGTTATGCTGCTGAAATTTTGGAAAAATTAGAGGTTAAGTTAGGTGTGCCTTCTTGGGAGCTTCATGGTTGGCTTTAATGGATGATCAAAATGGCCCTCAATTCACTCCATTTCATTTAACTCAAAGAATCCATATAAATGTTCATGTGTCCACGAAGATTTTTTTCCAGTAGTGCATAGTCTTTATGTTCGGGGCAAGAAGATTACGAGAGATCTTGGAATGTCCTTTGCCTGTTGTAATTCCGATGATTACCTATGAAAACTCATTTGATGTGCACGTGTTTGTCCTTATCTAAAGTTGAGCTCCATTGAAGTTTCTGGGAATTGAGTCAATCAAAAGTTTTGTTGAGATGTAGAGAGAAAGAGAGAGAGACGAGACAAGAGACACACCATATACGCTCCCAAAGACTTATTCATATTGAGGACAAGATACAAATATATAGGTGAGACCAAGTTGAGTAGAGTGAGCCATATATAGCTCCAGCACCCCCACTCAAACAAAGGTCTCTAGCTTTGGATGAAAAAACCCTTGGGGAGTTGAAGGGAAAAACCCAAACCCCTATACAATGTGAAAATATGAACCAGCGATGATGATGTGAAAGTGAATTGTGCATCTATGTACAAATATTCAAATGACTTAGAGATCACAATGTGAAAATGTGGAGTGTGCATAGTGCATGGTACCTAAAAGATTACAATGTCATATGTACAAAGCTATTACAATAGCAAAGAAGCTAATCTAGAAAGAGTGAGGTCGAAGCAACTCCAAGCTCTGAGCGCAAGAGGTTGAAGCGGGACTCGTTGAGGCCTTTGGTCAAAATGTCTGCAATCATCTGGTCACTTGGACAGTGTTCAACCATAATAGTTCCTTTGCGTACTTCATACCTGACATAATGATAATGGACAGCAATGTGCTTTGACTTATTATGTTGAACATAGTCTTTTGCAAGACTAATAGCACTTTGGTTGTCACACCGCAAGGGTGTGCTAGAAAGAGGAGAGTGACCAATATCAACCAGCATTTGTCGAAGCCAAATCAACTCACGAGCTGCAAGTGATGCCGCAACATATTCTGACTCAGCCGTAGAAACTGCAACACAACGTTGTTTCTTGCTAGTCTAAGAAACAAGACAACCATTTATAAAGAATCAATTTCCACTAGTAGATCGCATAGATAAATGTGAGCTTGCCCAGTCTGCATCTGTGTAACCCAAAAGAGAAAGAGATTGCATAGAATCCGATGTGAGTTGTCGTCGATAGACTAAACCAAAATCTATAGTGCCTTTCAAGTATTTCAACACACGCTTTGCAGCAGACCAATGCTTAAGAGAAGGACATGCAAGATGTTGTCCAAGATAATTAGCAGCAAACAGAATATCAGGACGAGTGTTCATGCCAACAAACTGAAGACATCCAATCAAGTTAGCATAAGGTTGATTTGTGACAAGTTGACCGCCATTGTCAGAAGTGTTCTTCGTAGAGCTCGCAAGACAAGGTGTGTTGGCTGAATGTGCAGATTCCATACCAAATTTTTGAATAGTATATGCAATAAACTTTGACTGTCGAAGGAATAAAATACCTTTTGTACGGTTTCGTGGGATTTGAATGCCAAGACACGAGTGAATCTCTCCAAGATCCACCATATCAAATGCAGAAGACAATAACTTTTTCACTTGTTGAAGAAATACCAAATCATTGGAAACAAGGATGGTATCATCCACATAAAGAGCAAGAATCACAAAACTACTACCTTGGCGTTTTATGTATAAGTTGGGGTCTGAGAAGCAAGAGATGAATCCTTTAGAGGTGAGAAAAAGATCAAATTTTGTATACTAGGCTCGCGAAGCTTGTTTGAGACCATATAGTGCCTTATGGAGTTGAGCAACAAGGTCTTCTTTACCTGGAATAACAAACCCTTCTGGTTGTTCCATATAAATGTCCTCTTCCAAGTCACCATTAAGAAAAGCAGTTCGCACATCCATTTGATGAGCTTCTAAATCAAATTGAACAGCAAATGCCAATAAAACTTGAACACTTGTAATGCGAACAACTAGTGAAAAAGTCTCTTGATAATCAACACCAGCTACTTGGGAGTAACCTTTTGCAACTTGAACTTGTCAAAAGATCCATCTGCTTTTACTTTTGTCTTATACACCCACTAACATTTAATAGTTGTACGACCAGGAGGTAATTCAGTTAGTATCCATGTACCTTTAGAGATAAGAGAATCGTACTCTGCTTCCATAGCCTCTTGCCATTGATCCTTTTGTGGTGAAGAGATAGCTTCATCATAAGTAATGGGATCTTCGGAAGTAGAAAAAGCATTATCAGCAATATCGTCATCATAAACATGACATGAGCCATGTTCAAAATCAATAGGTAGATCAACAAAAATATCAATATCATCATTGGCAACATTCGGAATGGATGGTTGTGAAGAGGAAAGTTGCTCTATAGGAAGAGTTTCATCTTCTGAAATAAATGGAAAAGCTTGAAGCAATGCTTTAGTATCATCAGAATCATCCATGGACCATGAGCCTCCCATAAGCTGTTCGTTAAAAGTAGCATCACGATTCACAATTACTTTCTTGGAGGAAGGGTCATAGAATTTGTAGCCTTTGGAAGTGTCAAAATATCCAATAAAAATAACTTTAAGACCAGGAGCATCAAGCTTTGTTCGTGTTTCTTTGGGAACATGAATATAAGCAATACATCCAAAGGTTTGAAAATGAGATACAGAAGGAATGTCACCTGTCCATGCTGTGATGGGTATCTTACTAGAGGGTGCAGTAGTAGGAAGATGATTGTGAATAAATACTGCTGTCAAAGTAGCTTCAGCCCAAAAAACACGAGATTAGCTAGAATGAATCAGCATACATCTTACAGCATTGAGAATAGTGCGATTCTTTCGTTCAACAACACCGTTCTGTTGAGGCGAATATGGAATAGTGTGTTCATGATGAATTCCACTGTCAGCACAGTAACTCACAAACTCTCGAGCAACATATTCGACTCCATTGTCACTACGAAGCTTCTTAAGGCGACGACCAGTTTGAAGTTCCGAAGCCTTGTGGAATTTTTTGAAAACAGATAAGGCTTCAAATTTTTGTCTAAGTAGAAATACAGTCGTATACCTTGAGAAATCATCAATGAAAGTAATGAAGTAGCGATATTGTGATCTCGAAGAAGGTAGAGGTCCACATATATCAGTATGAACAAGATCCAATATGTCATGAGAATGAGTTGTATTTGAAAGAGGAAAGGGTTTGCAATTGTGTTTCCCAAGAGCACAAAATTCACAAATTCCCATATGAGGATGGGCTTTAAGATCCATGCCATGAACAAGATCACGACGTTGAAGATCAAGGAGCATGAACAAAACGGTGATGCCATACTTTGCAATCATGATCACCTGGAGCAGTGACAACATTTGCTATAGCATCGTTGAGAGAGAGTTCAAACAAATTACCATTTCGAGGAGCAGTGGCTATAGTCTGTCCATCTTTCTCAATTCGGCATTTGGTATGATCAAATCCAACAAACAGACCAAGATCAACAAGTTTAGCAACTGAAAGAAGATTACGTTGAAGATCTGGTACATGTAATAATCCTCGTAAAATTCGAGTGGAAGAAGATAAGGTACCAAGATATGAGTCTCCAATACCCTTTACTTGACAAGTAGTATCATCAGCAAGATAAACAACACGTTGAACTGGCAGTGGATGATAGTTATGGAGCCACTTAGACTGATATGTCATATTTCCTGTAGCACCAGAATCGACAATAAAAAGTGATCCATCGCGTACATGAAGTATTCTGTCTCGAGAAACTGAACATAGGACGCAGCTTGTTTCTGGTACAATGTTGTTTCGATGTTCAGTAGCATATGCTCTATTCCGATCTGTGTCGAATCGACGCTTATAGCACATATGAATGGGATGATGAGATCGTCCACAATATTCACAAGAAGAAGGAGAAGATTCTCTAGATAAACGTGGTTGTTTTGTGGTAATATTGTGTTCTTCATCATATTGACGTGCCCAACAATCATCTTCAGTATGGCCATTTCTATTGCAGTAAGAACATTGCTTATTAGGAAATTTGAGACGAGAGAAAATATTACCGCGACGGCCACCTCTGTGATTTCCTCGTTGAAATGGACACCTTCGAGCATAAAAAGCCCGTTCCATCTGTTGTGACTCGGTCTCCTCGTGTGAAATCATAGCTGTATCATGACTAGCATTACGACGTTCTTGACGTTGAGAGTATTCAATTAAAGACATGCAAGCTTGGTCGAAATCAAGACCATCTTTATTAGAGAGAATAGTAACAATGTTATCATAAGAAGAGTCCTTCACCGTATCAAGGAGAAGTGTAATCAGTTGCTTTTGTGGAACAGGATCACCGGCAGTAGCAAGTTGATTAATAATAGATTTGAAAGATTCAATATGTCCCGTCATGGCAGTACCAACTTCATATTGTAACTTGCTAAGCAACCCTCTCAAATAAAGTATTTCTGTGACATATTTCTTCTGAAAGTTTGCAATAAGGTACTTCCATACGTCGTGGGAAGTAGGCAGTTCGTACATATCAAGCAAAAGGGAATCAGTAAGAGCAGAAAGAATATACCGACGAGCTGCTTTATCACGTCGTTGCCAATCCGTATAGGCAACATTCCAATCTTCAAATATAGGTCCTTCAGTGATAAGCACGTTATCATTATCCGTATCAACAGGCTGAGGCGGACAAATACGATTTCCAAGAACAACATCGGAGAGTTCATCGCCTTCAAGAATTAGCAACATCTTTG
This sequence comes from Adiantum capillus-veneris, assembly GCF_014529385.1. Classification (NCBI taxonomy): domain Eukaryota; kingdom Viridiplantae; phylum Streptophyta; class Polypodiopsida; order Polypodiales; family Pteridaceae; genus Adiantum; species Adiantum capillus-veneris. The sequence continues at coordinate 141,004,136 of NC_140945.1, forward strand.
CTTTCTAGCCTGGAAAACCTTGACCTTGGAAAGGAGGAACAGAACGCTGGCCAGAAGGAAAGCCATTGATGAGAATATTCATAGCCATATCTTGTTGCAAGAAGACGTATAAGATAAGATCGCAGAATTTGTACACCATATATGGTGAAGGCCGCAATTGAGAATGAGAGAGATATGAGGACTGCGTTCTGTCAACGATAAACGTAAGAAGGATGCTCACGGAACTTCCAAAGATGTGAGAGACGTCACCTAAAAAGGGCAGGGTAAAGGAGACGTTAATGATAAAAGAGTCCTCAAAATAGAGTGGCGTGAGACGCAAGATTGACGGCCACAATACGAATAGCAAAAAAGCTAAATCTTCTCGAAAAAGTTAACGCCAAAATAAGAAAAAAATGATCACGGACGCTTCACGAAGAAGTAGGACGAAGAAAGCTGCGTCAAGCTCAATTGCAGTAAAAACAACATAACTTTCTGCTACGAACTCTGATTGACGCAAACCTACAACTCAAATCGAAGAGCTCGAGGAGACGAAGAAGTTTTGGATGAAAATTGCCATTGCGCTACGCTCCATTGTTCTTTTCCCGTTTCTCCAAATTTTGAGCAGAACAGCAAGAAAAATTGAGATGAAGTTCAGGGTGTCATCAACAAGAAAACATAATCAATGATTAGATTGATTAGCAATAAACGTCACACAAAACACTAATCATATTCTTCTTAACACAAAACAACCACAGTTAACAAGAATCAATGCTCAAAAATAAAATTTATAGAAATTTTTGAATCTTACATGCAAATCGCATACACATACTGTTTTGTCACCATGAATTGAATCGACGCATGATCGTTAGTGCTCTGATACCATGTTGAGATGTAGAGAGAAAGAGAGAGAGACGAGACAAGAGACACACCATATACGCTCCCAAAGACTGATTCATATTGAGGACAAGATACAAATATATAGGTGAGACCAAGTTAAGTAGAGTGAGCCACTTATAGCTCCAACAAGTTTTGGGTTCTTGCACGTGTGTTTGAAGAGGTTCTCAAAGCATTAAGCTTGGGTATCCATGGCTTTCTCTTATCCGGAGTTTCATGGAAGAAGTGATGAAGATGTGGAAGAATTTTTGGAAAAGATGAAGGTTGCCTGCATTAGCAACCATATTCATGGCCCTGCGCAGATGTTACGCCTTCTCCAAACTTGTTTGAAGAGTGATGCACGAGTTTGGTCTAAAGCATTTGAAGAGGAGTTGCGTGTGGCTGATCCACCTGTAAGGTTGAGTTGGGACAATCTACGACATGGGTTGGAAGTGGAGTTTGTGAAGATAGAAGATCCTGACAAAGTGTGGCAAGAAGTACAGGCTTTAGTGCAAAAGGAAGGTCAGCCAGTAGATGCGTACATGGGAGCGATCTCATTGGCATGGGAGCGAATGTGCAAGCGAATGTTTTCATTGGCATGGGAGCGAATGTGCAAGGCCTTAGCACCACAGGTACCCCCGCCTGACATGATGAAGAAGGACAGGTTCTTGGCTGGTCTTTGGGAGAATAAACATTGGAGAGTGGAGCTAAAGAAGCCTAGGACATATGAAGATGCACTAGAGGTAGCAAGGAACAAAGAATGGAAGTTGAGGAAAATGAGCCAGTTAGGGGTGGAGTCTTTGCCCATGAGGTCTGAATTTCAGCCTATAGAGTCTTCGCAAGGTCGCATGCCAGGGGGTCATCACGAACCAGTGGTTCCTGTTACTACTCAGGTTATGCCAGCAATGGTCACTACATCGGTATACGATGATGGGCTAAGGCAAGACATGAGGCAAGTGGTAGATTTGATGAAGAATCTCAGCCTAAACATGCTAGGTCAAGTGGGAATAAATCGAGGTCGAGGGAGGTTTGCAAATCAGCCAGAAGGTGAAGAAAGGCCTAGGAATGGTGTTGGACAAAGCAATGGTAGGTTTTGGAGGCAGACGCCCACATGTTACAATTGTGGAGAGTTGGGTCACATCAGCCCGCAATGTGATAAGCCACCAAGGATGGGGGGAGACATGTATCCATTGCCAAGACAGGTGATAACTAGGTCAAATGATTATGGCATTGAAATTAAGGGAGACGAAGGAACTAGTGGACTGACCAAGGAGGAAAAGGGAAAGACAAAAGTGCTAAGTGTAGTCACCTTGGAGAAGGCATCAAATCTAGAGGATACATTAGTGATGCCTATTGGGAAGAGGACCACAGAGGATAAGGAAGGAAGAAGTGCCCCAGGTCCTAGTAAGAAGAAAGGAAAGAGCCATGAAGGCGAGGATGTCAAGGCCAAGAGGAAAAGGATAGCTTGTCGAACGTTTCATGTTTCAGATTTTCCACTAGGGTATGGGCAATTAATCTATGACTTGAAAGAGGATCTAACAAGCAGGAAGGCAGATGTTACTTTTGGGCAGCTTATAGAGATGGTGCCTAAGATAAAGCGACAGTGGAAGAGGATGGTTAACCCAATGGAGAAAGAGCCAGAGAGAGGTTCAATAAAGGTGTTGGCAATGGATGAGCTACCAGACATTTGTCCAATAGTAGATGTGTGGCATAAAAGGAAAAATTTGGGACAAGGTTATGTGGATGGCAGAGCCCAAATATGCGTCATAACACACTCATGCGTTGAGAAGATGGGTCTCACAGTGGCTGGGGTGTCAGGTTTTCGGATCAGATTGGCAAACCATCAAAAAGTAAAATTCTTGGGTGTTGTAAAGAGATTAGAAGTGGAGGCATATGATGCAAAGGCAGTGGTTGATTTTCATGTGATGCCAGCAGGGTTGGGAGCATATCCTATTATACAGGGCAAACCATGGTTACGTGCAGTGGGAGCTGTTCAAGATTGGCAACATGGTACCATTAGCCTCTATGGAAAGACAGGTACCAAGAAGCGTTATAATATGGACACAAGGAAATGATTAGAGGAGCTTTATGAATATGAGGATGAGTCTAGTGATGAAGACTCTTCCACGGTGATAGATGAGGACAGTGATAGCACTACCAGCAGTGATGAGGATGCTGATGTTGCATTTCTTTTGATGGACAAAGAAATCAAAGAATTTGGTTTAGTTGCATTTGCGAATGAGGTTGAAGATGAAAGTGAAGGGCCTTATGAAGTGATTGAAGGGCTGATGCAAACCAAGGTTGAGTTGTCAAAGAAGCGGGAATTGATGACACAAATGATCAGTGGAGACCTCTCAGCTATGGAGAAGGATATATATTTGCACATGCTGGCTAGTTTTCCTGATTTATTCATTACTTCATATGAAGAGATCAGAGGGTTCAAGGGCGAAGAGATGCATATAGAGCTGAAAGAAGGTGCTAATCCAGTGCGGAAAAGGCTAAGAAGGATGGGTCAAGAGCAAATGAAAGCCTTGCGAGAAGAGGTGGACAAGTTATTGAAGGCAGGGTTCATAGTCCCTGTGGAGACCACAGAATGGGTGAGTCCAGTTGTAGTCAGTCCAAAGAAGGATGGGAAGTGGAGAATTTGTGTAGATTTTAAACCCTTAAACGCAACCACTAAGAAGAACCCATATCCTCTTCCATTCATCGATCAGATCTTGGATTCAGTGGCAGGTTATGAGAGGTACAGTGTGTGTGATGGTTTTTCAGGCTATTTTCAATTGAATATTGCTCTTAAAAACCGCACAAAGACCACTTTTATTACGCCATGGGGCTGCTATTGCTACACAATATTTCCATTTGGGTTGTCAAATGGACCTTCCTTCTATCAAGAGAGAGCAAATTGGGTCTTGGAACCATTCATTGGTAGTTGTGTTAAAGCTTTTATGGATGACTTATGTGTTTATAGCAGTAGGGTTGAACACCATGAGAAGCTGCAGATGGTATTGGCTCGATATGATGAATGTGGAGGACAATTAAATCCAAAGAAATGTCATCTAGCACAGCCAAGGGTGAACTTATTGGGCCATATGGTGTCAGAAAATGGCATTGAGGCTGATCCAGAAAAGGTTAAGTCTATTATTCTTCTTCCATCACGTACGAGTACGCAGCAATTGGCAACTTTTATACACAAAGTGAAGTACATGGCACGGTTTTTTCCATTGTCTTCGGAGCTTCTTTATCCATTACAGCAAGTGGAAAATCATGATCCATTGCAATGGGATGACAAGTGTGAAGAAGTGTTTCAAGAGGTGAAAGAGGTGTTAGGGGGGTTGTCAGCCATGCAGGCTCCTGATTGGGAGAAAGTGTTTTATGTAAATCCATCAGTAGGGGATGATGCCATTGGAGCCATGCTATTGCAAAAGGGGAAGGGCAGCCATTATATGAGGCCAGTGTATTGTGCAAGCCGAGTGAAGTTGGTAGCGGAGAGAAAGTTCTCAGAAGTAGAGCTAGTGATGGCCAGTGTAATATTTGCTTGTCGACGATTTCAACATTACTTGCTACCATGGCCTTTTGTTTTCTTGACGAGTTATGCCTTTTTGCCACACTTAATTAATGGTACTAACATGTCAAATGTGGTGAAGAAATGGGAAATTGAGCTGCAAGAGTTTGAGTTCTCTTTTCTAGTGGAAGATCGTACAAGGGCTACCCTAGCTGATTTGTTGACCTACAAGGAGAATCCCCTTATTGTTAAGGAAGAGGTGGTGAGAATGGTAGTTGAAAAAGTGCCACAGATCATCAATGCACATGTGTTGTTCTTTGATGGTTCATACAAAAAGAGCCATGATGCGGCTTCAGGGGGTATAGCACTTTATGATCCAGAGGGGCAGCTAGTATGCAAGAGAGGGTTCAAATTGGATGCTCATAGTAACAATGAGGCTGAATATGCTACTCTGGAAGCCGGATTACACATTTGTTTGAAGCATGGGTTCGAAGGTTGAGCATAAAAGGTGATGCCTTGTTAGTGGTGAAGCAAGTGATGGGTGTGTGGAAGAGCAAGAACACCTCATTGAAGGAAATGTGCTTCAGAATTAAAGGCCTGTTAAAAAAGTTCGAAGCATGGAGCATCAAACACATTGAACGTGCTCTAAATGGAGAGGCACATGAAGTAGCTCAAGGCATGATTGGGGAGCTATTTGTGTTGAGGACCACTTTACCTCTTTATCATGGCCGGAAAAGTTTGGCTCAAGAAGAGGAGTTTTTGCTAACAGGAATCATTCCAAAGGAGATTCAGAAGTCTAAGTAGTATGGCTTTGTGCGTAGAGCATACAGGTACAAATTGATTGGTGATGTCTTATACATGAAAGGGGCTGATCTCGTGTGGAGACGTGTACCTTGGCGGGAGGAGCTTTACAGAGTGTTGGAAGAGAGTCACAAAGGCGCATGTGGTGGCCATTTTGCTTTAGAGACCACCTTGCATAATATTTTGCAAGAGGGGTATGTATGGCCTAGTTTGCACAAGGATGTTCACCATTGGTGTAGGTCTTGCAATATGTGTCAAGCATTTGGCAAGAGAGTGTTGAAGCCAGAGCTACGAAAAACCATTATGGCGTTTGATGTGTTTGAAAAGTGGGGGATTGATGCAATAGGCCCGTTACCTATCACAAGAAGGGGCAAAAGCTATATCTTGACGGCAGTGGACTATCTCTCTAGATGGGCAGAGGCTATAGCAGTAAAACAGATCACCGCAAAGGATATTGGCAAAATTTGTGTACGATGAAATATGTTGTAAGTTTAAGGTGCCATTAGAGCGACTTTCAGATAAGGGGCCAGGATTTAGAGCTAAACTGCTAGACTTCTTATGCACAAAGATGAAGATTAGGCACCAGCATACCACTCCTTTTTACCCGCAGTGTAATGGCTTAAATGAAAGATTCAATGGTGAGTTGGTAAAAATTCTTTCTAAAGTGACAGAGCACCAAGGAAAGAATTGGGATTTGGAATTGCCTAGTGCATTATGGGCTTGCCGTACTTCGGTGAAGACAGGTACAGGGTTTACTTCATTTCATTTGGTGTATGGAAAGGAAGCACTATTGCCTGTGGAGGTAGATTTTCCTGCGTTCAAGATGTTAGAGAAGTTGCTTGGGCCGCCTAGTGATGCATTCAAAGAGAGGCTCTTGCAGTTACAAATGGTCCAGTTGGATAGGATGAGCGCATTGGAGCATTATGGGCAGATGCAGGATAAGGCTTTGGCAAAGATAAATGAAAAGCTCAAAAGTAAGGGTATCAAGAAACATGACTTGGTTTTGCGCTACAACAGCAAGTTGGACAACACCTTCCAAAAGAAGTTTCAGATTAAGTGGGAAGGCCCTTTCAAGGTAGTGGAGTGTTTTCCAAATGGTACATATGAGTTGGCTGACCTAGATGGGATTCTACATAAGTCAAGGGTAAATGGATTGCGTCTTGAATTATATCATGCCAGGTTAATGATGGTGGAGCAAGATGAGTTGTCTGTGGAGCAAGCAATGTTGGTGAAGGATGAGGAGACCTGTGATGCGGCGAGTCTCATATCTCTCTTTGCTGCTGCTGATCATGAATGATCTAGCAGGCTAGGGGATGGGCAAATTATGTCAGGAGTTTTTTTGAGCAAGGGATTGCGCATATGTACGTACACATGCATGTTGCATCGAATAAAGGATTACCCAATTTCCATAGCTAGGTGCTTACGTGGGGCCCACGTTTGTACAGGTAGGACAGGGTGTACATAGTGCAGCGATTTTCACTATTATCAGTACCAATGTGTTTTTTCTACAATAAGGAGGATTTGTTAGCGCGTAAAAATTCTCAAGGAAGCTATCCGCGGGACGACGACATGAGGTAAGCAGGTGCATTAGATGGCATCGAGTGGCGTCAGGAGGTCGAACGGGGTCAATACTTGCACGCCGAGAAGTATGGACACAACGTGGGTGTTTTCTTGTGATACTTATGCAGAAAGATCATCATGAGGACCACTTTCTGGGCCCACTTCACGTTGTTGCGGGATACATTATTTGGAAAAACTGAGTGCCAGGTGTGCGGATGATGCAAAAAAGGTGACAACTATGCACTGCGAGGTCAGTTTTTGGCCTGTTCGGGGTCCGTTTGAGGTCATCTAAAAGGCCACGGGTGCCCAACTAATAAATCTAAGTGTGGAAACTGAAAAAACAGAGAGAAGACCAAAAAAAACGTGGAGAAGAGAGGAGGAACAGCCACAGGTGAGTTTTTGGGGTTTTTAGAGCCTGTTTTGGTCGTATACTGCTCATCCGATGTCGGATTTGAGCACTTTGACATTGTAGATTGGGGTTTTGGGACGTTCCGGACATGATGGCGCTGTCCATTTTTTCAAATTCCTCAATTTTTTTTTTCTGTTTTGGCTGTGTAAGTTTCTCCTATGAGCGAAGCTTCTGCTTCAATTTGTGTTTGTATCTGATATCTTTTAACCATATTGTGTGAGCTATTTGCCCCATTGGTGTTGGCCCAAGCTCAATTGTATCTAAAAATCATAAATTCTCCTCTTTTGAGCTGAGTTTTTTTTTGTGTGTGTGTGTGTGTGTCTGTGTGGAGTGGGCAAGTGGATAGTCTCTCTCCTCTCACTCCAGAGGTGTGTTCCCTGTCTCGGCCAGGTCTGTTATGTAGGCCGAGTGGTGCCCCATAGTGTGTGTGTGTGTGTATCATTTCAAGAGTGTGTGTCGGGTTGTTATAGAGGATCTGTGTGTGTTTTCATCCCGTTCACATTCTTTTGGCGCCCCCACGGAGGATCTTCTTTGAGTACCTTCTGCTTCGAGCTTCAAGCTTTGAGATTCGGGATTACAGATTGCAGACTACAGGTTACAGGTTACAGGGACAGGTACAGGTACAGGTATAGGTGATTCACATAGGTACAAGTAGCTGGAGTACAGTGATATACTAGCAGTGGTGTCACTTGCAGTTGTTGTGGGTATGCATCACTTGGCACCTTTTTGAGTGCATTGTCTGTTGGATTGTACGTTACTTGTGGAAACTGCCATTGTACACCTTTGTGGAGCCATACTTGGGTTTTATTTGGCAGTCCCAACCATTTCTGAGACTTGGTCTGGAAGATAGTCATTTCTGAGACTTGACTATACGATTTGCATTAGCCTTCGTGTGAGGGTCACTAGCGTGAGGTTTTTATTGAGCTGGGGGATTCTCAAATGTGGAGATCCTTTCAGTGATACAGGTAGCTGGAGCACCCTTTTTGTGACCTCGCCATAGGCTATGTACTAGTGAGTCCTACTTGATGCTCGGGTTCTATTGTTGACAGTTTATGCATACATATACAGTCTATATTTTGGGTTCCTACTGCTCTATTTATGGGGAAACTGTGCCAAAATTTTTCCAAGTTATGATGGCTAGTTTTTTGGTCTTTTGAGCCATTTATGCTGTTATGCTGCTGAAATTTTGGCAAAATCAGAGGTTAAGTCAGGTGTGCCTTCTTGGGAGCTTCATGGTTGGCTTTAATGGATGATCAAAATGGCCCTCAATTCACTCCATTTCATTTAGCTCAAAGAATCCAGATAAATGTTCATGTGTCCATGAAGATTCTTTTCAAGCAGCGCATAGTCTTTATGTTCGGGCCAAGAAGATTACGAGAGATCTTGGAATGTCCTTTGCCTATTGTAATTCTGATGATTAACTATGAAAACTCATTTGATGTGCACGTGTTTGTCCTTATCTAAAGTTGAGCTCCATTGAAGTTTCTAGGAATTGACTCAGTCAAAAGTTTTGGGTTCTTGCACGTGTGTTCGAAGAGGTTCTCCAAGCATTAAGCTTGGGTAGCCATGGTTTTCTCTTATCCGGAGTTTCATGGAAGAAGTGATGAAGATGTGGAAGAATTTTTGGAAAAGATAGAGGTTGCCTGCATTAGCAACCAGATTCATGACCCTGTGCAGATGTTACGCCTTCTCCAAATTTGTTTAAAGAGTGATGCACGAGTTTGGTCTACAGCATTTGAAGAGGAGTTGAGTGTGGCTGATCCACCTGTAAGGTTGAGTTGGCACAATCTACGACATGGGTTGGAAGTGGAGTTTGTGAAGATAGAAGATCCTGACAAAGTGAGGCAAAAAGTACAGGCTTTAGTGCAAAAGGAAGGTGAGCCAGTAGATGCGTACATACGAAAGTTTTCATTGGCATGGGAGCGAATGTGTAAGGCCTTAGCACCACAGGTACCCCCGCCTGACATGATGAAGAAGGACATGTTCTTGGCTTGTCTTTGGGAGAATATACATTGGAGAGTGGAGCTAAAGAAGCCTAGGACATATGAAGATGCACTAGAGGTAGCAAGGAACAAAGAGTGGAAGTTGAGGAAAATGAGCCAGTTAGGGGTGGAGTCTTTGCCCATGAGGTCTGAATTTCAGCCTATAGAGTCTTCGCATGGTCGCATGCCAGGGGGTCATCACAAACCAGTGGTTCCTGTTACTACTCAGGTTATGCCAGTAGTGGTCACTATATCGGTGCAAGATGATGGGCTAAGCCAAGACATGAGGCAAGTGGTAGATTTGATGAAGAATCTCAGCCTAAACATGCTAGGTCAAGTGGGAATAAATCGAGGTCGAGGGAGGTTTGCAAATCAGCCAGAAGGTGAAGAAAGGCCTAGGAATGGTGTTGGACAAAGCAATGGTAGGTTTTGGAGGCAGACGCCCACATGTTACAATTGTGGAGAGTTGGGTCACATCAGCCCGCAATGTGATAAGCCACCAAGGATGGGGGGAGACATGTATCCATTGCCAAGACAGGTGATAACTAGGTCAAATGATTATGGCATTGAAATTAAGGGAGACGAAGGAACTAGTGGACTGACCAAGGAGGAAAAGGGAAAGACAAAAGTGCTAAGTGTAGTCACCTTGGAGAAGGCATCAAAGCTAGAGGATACATTAGTGATGCCTATTGGGAAGAGGACCACAGAGGATAAGGAAGGAAGAAGTGCCCCAGGTCCTAGTAAGAAGAAAGGAAAGAGCCATGAAGGCGAGGATGTCAAGGCCAAGAGGAAAAGGATAGCTTGTCGAACGTTTCATGTTTCAGATTTTCCACTAGGGTATGGGCAATTAATCTATGACTTGAAAGAGGATCTAACAAGCAGGAAGGCAGATGTTACTTTTGGGCAGCTTATAGAGATGGTGCCTAAGATAAAGCAACAGTGGAAGAGGATGGTTAACCCAATGGAGAAAGAGCCAGAGAGAGGTTCAATAAAGGTGTTGGCAATGAATGAGCTACGAGGCATTTGTCCAATCGTAGATGTGTGGCATAAAAGGAAAAATTTGGGACAAGGTTATGTGGATGGCAGAGCCCAAATATGCGTCATAACACACTCATGCGTTGAGAAGATGGGTCTCACAGTGGCTGGGGTGTCAGGTTTTCGGATCAGATTGGCAAACCATCAAAAATTAAAATGCTTGGGTGTTGTAAAGAGATTAGAAGGGGAGGCATATGATGCAAAGATAGTGGTTGATTTTCATGTGATGCCAGCAGGGTTGGGAGCATATCCTATTTTACTGGGTAGACCATGGTTACGTGCAGTGGGAGCTGTTCAAGAATGGCAACATGGTACGATTAGCCTCTATGGAAAGACAGGTACCAAGAAGCTTTATAATATGGACACAAGGAAACAATTACAGGAGCTTTATGAAGGTGAGGATGAGTCTAGTGATGAAGACTCTTCCACGGTGACAGATGAGGAAAGTGATAGCACTACCAGCAGTGATGAGGATGCAGATGTTGCATTTCTTTTGATGGACAAAGAAATCCATGAGTTTGGTTTAGTTGCATTTGCGAATGAGGTTGAAGATGAAAGTGAAGGGCCTTATGAAGTGATTGAAGGGCTGATGCAAACCAAGGTTGAGTTGTCAAAGAAGCGGGAATTGATGACACAAATGATCAGTGGAGACCTCTCAGCTATGGAGAAGGATATATATTTGCACATGCTGGCTAGTTTTCCTGATTTATTCATTACTTCATATAAAGAGATCAGAGGGTTCAAGGGCGAAGATATGCATATAGAGCTGAAAGAAGGTGCTAATCCAGTGCGGCAAAGGCTAAGAAGGATGGGTCAAGAGCAAATGGAAGCCTTGCGAGAAGAGGTGGACAAGTTATTGAAGGCAGGGTTCATAGTCCCTGTGGAGACCACAGAATGGGTGAGTCCAGTTGTAGTCAGTCCAAAGAAGGATGGGAAGTGGAGAATTTGTGTAGATTTTAAACCCTTAAACGCAACCACTAAGAAGAACCCATATCCTCTTCCATTCATCGATCAGATCTTGGATTCAGTGGCATGTTATGAGAGGTACAGTGTGTGTGATGGTTTTTCAGGCTATTTTCAATTGAATATTGCTCTTAAAAACCGCACAAAGACCACTTTTATTACGCCATGGGGCTGCTATTGCTACACAGTATTGCGATTTGGGTTGTCAAATGGACCTTCCTTCTATCAAGAGAGAGCATATTGGATGTTGGAACCATTCATTGGTAGTTGTGTTAAAGCTTTTATGGATGACTTCTGTGTTTATAACAGTAGGGTTGAACACCATGAGAAGCTGCAGATGGTATTGGCTCGATATGATGAATGTGGAGGACAACTACATCCAAAGAAATGTCATCTAGCACAGCCAAGGGTGAAGTTATTGGGCCATATGGTGTCAGAAAATGGCATTGAGGCTGATCCAGAAAAGGTTAAGTCTATTTTTCTTCTTCCATCACCTACGAGTACGAAGCAATTGGCAACTTTTATACACAAAGTGAAGTACATGGCATGGTTTATTCCATTGTCTTTGGAGCTTCTTTATCCATTACAGCAAGTGGAAAAGCATGATCCATTGCAATGGGATGACAAGTGTGAAGAAGTGTTTCAAGAGGTGAAAGAGGTGTTAGGGGGGTTGTCAGCCATGCAGGCTCCTGATTGGGAAAAAGTGTTTTATGTAAATCCATCAGTAGGGGATGATGCCATTGGAGCCATGCTATTGCAAAAGGGGAAGGGTAGCGATCTTATGAGGCCAGTGTATTGTGAAAGCCCAGTGAAGTTGGTAGCGGAGAGAAAGTTCTGAGAAGTAGAGCTAGTGATGGCCAGTGTAATATTTGCTTGTCGACGATTTCGTCATTACTTGCTACCACGGCCTTTTGTTTTCTTGACGAGTTATGCCTTTTTGCCACACTTAATTAATGGTACTAACATGTCAAATGTGGTGAAGAAATGGGAAATTGAGCTGCAAGAGTTTGAGTTCTCTTTTCTAGTGGAAGATAGTACAAGGGCTACCCTAGCTATTTTGTTGACCTACAAGTAGAATCCCCTTATTGTTAAGGAAGAGGTGGTGAGAAAGGTATTTGAAGAAGTGCCACAGATCAGCAATGCACATGTGTTGTTCTTTGATGGTTCATATAGAAAGAGCCATGATGCGGCTTCAGGGGGTATAGCACTTTATGATCCAGAGGGGAAGCTTGTATGCAAGAGAGGGTTCAAATTGGATGCTCATAGTAACAATGAGGAAGAATATGCTACTCTGGAAGCCGGATTACACATTTTTTTGAAGCATGGGGTTCAAAGGTTAAGTATAAAAGGTGATGCCTTGTTAGTGGTGAAGTAAGTGCTTGGTGTGTGGAAGAGCAAGAACACCTCATTGAAGGAAATGTGCTTCAGAATTAAAGGCCTGTTAAAAAAGTTCGAAGCATGGAGCATCAGACATATTGAACGTGTTCTAAATGGAGAGGCACATGAAGCAGCTCAAGGCATGATTGGAAAGCTATTTGTGTTGAGGACCAATTTACCTCTTTATCATGGCCGGGAAAGTTTGGCTCAAGAAGAGGAGTTTTTGCTAACAAGAATCATTCCAAAGGAGATTCAGAAGTCTAAGAAGTATGGCTTTGTGCATAGAGCATACAGGTACAAATTGATTGGTGACATCTTATACATGAAAGGGGATGATCTTGTGTGGAGACGTGTACCTTGGCGGGAGGAGCTTTACAGAGTGTTGGAAGAGAGTCACAAAGGCGCATGTGGTGGCCATTTTGCTTTAGAGACCACCTTGCATAATATTTTGCAAGAGGGGTATGTATGGCCTAGTTTGCACAAGGATGTTCACCATTGGTGTAGGTCTTGCAATATGTGTCAAGCATTTGGCAAGAGAGTGTTGAAGCCAGAGCTACGAAAAACCATTATGGTGTTTGATGTGTTTGAAAAGTGGGGGATTGATGCAATAGGCCCGTTACCTATCACAAGAAGGGGCAAAAGCTATATCTTGACGGCAGTGGACTATCTCTCTAGATGGGCAGAGGCTATAGCAGTAAAACAGATCACCGCAAAGGATATTGGCAAAATTTGTGTACGATGAAATATGTTGTAAGTTTAAGGTGCCATTAGAGCGACTTTCAGATAAGGGGCCAGGATTTAGAGCTAAACTGCTAGACTTCTTATGCACAAAGATGAAGATTAGGCACCAGCATACCACTCCTTTTTACCCGCAGTGTAATGGCTTAAATGAAAGATTCAATGGTGAGTTGGTAAAAATTCTTTCTAAAGTGACAGAGCACCAAGGAAAGAATTGGGATTTGGAATTGCCTAGTGCATTATGGGCTTGCCGTACTTCGGTGAAGACAGGTACAGGGTTTACTTCATTTCATTTGGTGTATGGAAAGGAAGCACTATTGCCTGTGGAGGTAGATTTTCCTGCGTTCAAGATGTTAGAGAAGTTGCTTGGGCCGCCTAGTGATGCATTCAAAGAGAGGCTCTTGCAGTTACAAATGGTCCAGTTGGATAGGATGAGCGCATTGGAGCATTATGGGCAGATGCAGGATAAGGCTTTGGCAAAGATAAATGAAAAGCTCAAAAGTAAGGGTATCAAGAAACATGACTTGGTTTTGCGCTACAACAGCAAGTTGGACAACACCTTCCAAAAGAAGTTTCAGATTAAGTGGGAAGGCCCTTTCAAGGTAGTGGAGTGTTTTCCAAATGGTACATATGAGTTGGCTGACCTAGATGGGATTCTACATAAGTCAAGGGTAAATGGATTGCGTCTTGAATTATATCATGCCAGGTTAATGATGGTGGAGCAAGATGAGTTGTCTATGGAGCAAGCAATGTTGGTGAAGGATGAGGAGACCTGTGATGCGGCGAGTCTCATATCTCTCTTTGCTGCTGCTGATCATGAATGATCTAGCAGGCTAGGGGATGGGCAAATTATGTCAGGAGTTTTTTTGAGCAAGGGATTGCGCATATGTATGTACACATGCATGTTGCATCGAATAAAGGATTACCCAATTTCCATAGCCAGGTGCTTACGTGGGGCCCACGTTTGTACAGGTAGGACAGGGTGTACATAGTGCAGCGATTTTCACTATTATCAGTACCAATGTGTTTTTTCTACAATAAGGAGGATTTGTTAGCGCGTAAAAATTCTCAAGGAAGCTATCCGCGGGACGACGACATGAGGTAAGCAGGTGCGTTAGATGGCATCGAGTGGCGTCAGGAGGTCGAACGGGGTCAATACTTGCACGCCGAGAAGTATGGACACAACGTGGGTGTTTTCTTGTGATACTTATGCAGAAAGATCATCATGAGGACCACTTTCTGGGCCCACTTCACGTTGTTGCGGGATACATTATTTGGAAAAACTGAGTGCCAGGTGTGCGGATGATGCAAAAAAGGTGACAACTATGCACTGCGAGGTCAGTTTTTGGCCTGTTCGGGGTCCGTTTGAGGTCATCTAAAAGGCCACGGGTGCCCAACTAATAAATCTAAGTGTGGAAACTGAAAAAACAGAGAGAAGACCAAAAAAAACGTGGAGAAGAGAGGAATTATATCATGCCAGGTTAATGATGGTGGAGCAAGATGAGTTGTCTGTGGAGCAAGCAATGTTGGTGAAGGATGAGGAGACCTGTGATGCGGCGAGTCTCATATCTCTCTTTGCTGCTGCTGATCATGAATGATCTAGCAGGCTAGGGGATGGGCAAATTATGTCAGGAGTTTTTTTGAACAAGGGATTGCGCATATGTACATACACATGCATGGTGCTTCGAATAAAGGATTACCCAATTTCCATATCCAGGTGGTTACGTGGGGCCCACGTGTGTACAGGTAGGACAGGGTGTACATAGTGCAGCGATTTTCACTATTATCAGTACCAGCATGTGTTTTCTACAATAAGGAGGAGTTGGTAGCGCATAAAAATTCTCGAGGAAGCTATCCGTAGGCCGACGACATGAGGTAAGCAGGTGCGTCAGATGGCATCAAGTGGCGTCAGGAGGTCGAACGGGGTCAATACTTGCACGCGGAGAAGTATGGACACGACGTGGGTGTTTTCTTGTGATACTTATGCACAAAGGTCATCATGAGGACCACTTTTTGGGGCCACTTCACGTGGTTGCGGGATGCATTATTTGGAAAAACTGAGTGCCAGGTGTGCGGATGATGCAAAAAAGGTGACAACTATGCACTGCGAGGTCAGTTTTTGGCATGTTTGGGGTTCGTTTGAGATCATCTAAAAGGCCACGGGTACCCAACTAATAAAGCTAAGTGTGGGAACTGAAAAAACAGAGAGAAGACCAGAAAAAACGTGGAGAAGAGAGATGGAACAGCCGCAGGTGTGTTTTTGGGGTTTTTGGAGCCTGTTTTGGTCGTAAACTGCTCATCCGATGTCGGATTTGAGCACTTTGACATTGTAGACTGGGGTTTTGGGCCGTTCCGGACGTGATGGCGCTGTCCATTTTGCCAAATTCCTCACTCTTTTTCTTCTTTTTTGGCTGTGTAAGTTTCTCCTATGAGCGAAGCTTCTGCTCCAATTTGTGATTGTATCTGGTATCTTTTACCCATATTGTGTGAGCTATTTGCCCCATTGGTGTTGGACCAAGCTCAATTGTATCGAAACATCAGAATTTCTCCTCTTTTGAGCTGAGTTTTTTGGGTGTGTGTGTGTGTGTGTGTGTGTGTGTGTGTGGAGTGGGCAAGTGGATAGTCTCTCTCCTCTCACTCCCCAGAGGTGTGTTCCCTGTCTCGGCCAGGTGTGTTGTGTAAGCCAAGTGGTGCCCCATAGTGTGTGTGTGTGTGTGTGTGTGTGTGTGTGTATCATTCCAAGAGTGTGTGTCGGGTCATTAGAGGCGATGTGTGTGTTTTCATCCCGTTCACAACATCTGCCAAACAAGCACGGGTGGAATCCTCTACCTGTAGTGTGTAGTCAAACTCTTGAAGCTGCACCACCCACTTTGCTAGTCTTTGAGACAGTTCCATGTGTTGTAGGGCATATGGGAAGACCTCCTCAGTTTTGATCACCACAAATTGTCTCGGAAGCAAGTAAGTCCAAAACTTTTCTACTGCAAATTTAAGAGCTAGCACCAATTGCTCAGTTGCACTGAAACCCTTTTCAGCAGACAGCTGTCACTCTACTAGAGAAGTAAAGTGGTCTCATGAGAGACGTCTTTGGGTCTTTTTGCATCAAGACAACTCCTAGAGCTTCTGGGCCTACACTAGGATTCACATAGAATAATTCACCCCATGTGGGCTACAGGATGACAGGCAATGAGCTCAAAATGGTTTTAACTTCTTGAAAGCACCTTTCACCCTCCTCACTCCATGCCAATGTAGTGTGTTTAGTGAGCTGCTGCAAAGGATAGATTTCCTGAGAAAGGAGATGTATGAATCGTCCCATGTAGCGAACCTTTTGAATGAAGGAGACTAGCTTCTTCACGTTTGAAGGAGTAGATAAGGCTAACAATGTCCTTACCTTTTCAGGGTCACCCTCAATACCATCTTGAGACACAACATGGCCTAGTAGAGTGACCTTACTCTCACCTATATGGCACTTGTCTTTATTTAACTGCCCACCCAATTGGGCCAGACAGGTGAAGCCTTTATCAACCTTGGAAAGATGCACTTCCCTAGAGCTGTAAATGAAAAAATCATCAATGAAGACTCGTATGGATTTACCAAAGTAGGGTTGAAACACCAAGTTCATAAACCTTTGGAAAGTAGCTGGGGCATTAGTTAAGCCAAAAGTCATAACTCTGTAAGCAAAACACCCCCAGGGCATTATGAAGGTAGTCTTCCTTTTTTATCTTCATCTGCAATTCTGATCTGGAAGTAGCCTGAGTACCCGTCACACACTGTGTACCTTTCATGACCAGCCACTTCATTTAGTATCTCATCTTGGAAAGGCAAAGGAAAATGGTCGCTTTTTGTGGCTGCATTTAGAGGCTTGTAATCAACACACACCCTCCACTTCCCATTTTTATTTTGTGTTACCACAACCGGGGACACCCACTCGGAATCTTCCACTGGGTAGATAAATCCTGCATTGAGTAATCTTCTCACTTCCTTTAAGAGCGCATCTTGTTGCACTAGCCCTAATCTCCTAAGTCTTTGCACCACTGGCTTGGCACCTTCTTTCAATTGGATATGGTGTTGAGTCAGTGTTACTCCCTTAATGTGTTCATAATCAGTTATGAAGAGACTAGCATGCTTCTTTAGTACCTGCAAATAGGGTTATTTTTCTTCTTCCAGTAGGTCTTTAGCTAACATCTCTTCTAGGCCTCTGACTTCCTCCTTGTTTAGAGAGTCTTGACTACCCTCTCCTTCAGGGTCTCGTAGTACTATACCCATTAACTCCAAAGAACTAGCATCCTCCTCAGATGACTCACCCTCAGATGAAGAGTAGTTGCTTGTGCTCCATTCGTCCACCGAAGTCTCCATATCCAAGTCTTGTTGTCTACCCTGCTTCATGTCATACACAATTTTTTGTTGCTTGCCACCGGCCTTATGAATTGGGCACAACTCAAGGAAACCTGTCTCCCAATCCTGCCTGGCCTTCATAGCCATAAGCCAAGGTCTTCCAATAATTAGTGGGTAGCCCTCCCCCTTAGTTGAGATCACATGAGCATCAATTGAGACTGCCACACCAAAAGCTGAAACCTTCACTCCATTAACCTTTCCCACACAAGCCACCCTTACATTATTTGCCATCTTAGCTTGTAAGGAAGTCTGTTCGTTTACTTCCAAACCCAACCTGTGCATCAATTTCTCTGTCATAACACAAATCTCGGCTCCACCATCCACATACACATTGGAGACTCGCTGACTCTTAATCTCTGCATCAATGACTGGCACAGTATCCTTCATGCCTCTTGCACTAATGGACCCAACTGACTTTGCCTTAGCCCTCCTAGTGCTAACCATCTTAGACCAGGTTATACGCATCTTTGGGGAAAGGTGGAGGAGTTGCTGCCATGAGATCTTTGGTCCTTGCTTACTCACATCTGCTATGAGTTCACAGGGTATGGATCCCACCCCAAGTGGAAAGTCTTCTACTCCTATGTGCCTCCTTTACCTACTCTTCCTTTTCTTGTCTCCTATCACTTGGGAAGAACCCTCATTCCCTTTATCCGGCTCTGAAGCTTCCATTTCATCAATTCTTTGTCTCCTAACTCTCTTTATTGGCATGGCAACAACTTCCTCCATTTTTTCTTTCCCTTTATCCTTACCATTGTTAAGACTTATGACAGAGACAAACCTATCCTCCCCATCTGATGGTAGTGGAGGGATCTCTGCTGGTGCTTGTGGTGGTGGAGGAGGGAGTCTCAATATTTGAATTGGTGGAGCCACCTGTGCATTTTGTCCATTTGGCACCCTTGCTTGAGGAGGGGTGACTTGTTGGCGGGTGATTACCATTTCCTTGATAGCGTCGTGGGTGAGGGCAATAATACATGCCGTGACCTACCTCTCCACAATTGTAGCAAACGTACTCACGGGTCTACCTTTATCCTTCTTGTCTACTTCGTTCATTTCCTGGCTGGGGAGCCCTTACACCTTGAACCAAACTGATGGACAGGCTCTCTAGCTGATTGGTGATTTGTTGAAGTAGCTCTTGTTGAGAGGACTCTTGGTCTGTTGCTCTTGTCCCTGCTACTACCCTTGCCGTAGGTTGAGCTAGCGGTGGAGGCTCCATTCCTCCTTGTAGATGAGCTTGGAACTTTAATTTCCTATCCTTCTCCCTTGCATAATTCATAGCTTTCTCAAAGGTGTCAGCGAATTTAACTTTTGCCTTTTCTCGAAGGAGGGGGTAAAGCCCTGCTAGGAAACAATCCTTCTTTAGGCACTCTGGCTCCCTTTCCCCTTCGCCTAGTGATGCACACCACTTCTCCCACAGGTTGGAAAACTTCCCTTAATAGCTTCTATAGTCATTGGGTGATGTTTGGTGTAGCTCAAAGAGTTGTCTCCATATCTCCTCTAGAGGCTCATGATGGAGAAATTCTTCGATGAAGGCTGTTTTTAAGGCTTCTCAGTCTCTTCTTTCTTCGGGTGCCAAAGTTTGATACCATACTTTAGAACTTTCTCTTAAGACTAGTGGAGAGGCCCTTAGCTTTGTGGATTCATCATCCCTTCCTGACACTAAAAATTCCATCTCCAAATTATCCAAAAAGTCTGAAGCAACCTCCCCGAGCTTACCATAAAAATTAGGGAAGGCCATAATGTAACTGAGAGAGTACACAATTACACAAACAGCTCCAATTTATCGAAAGTAGAATATGATAAGTACAATTTGGAGCTTTAGCATAGCTAGCTCAAAATAGGATGAATATTGACACATCAAAGGAGTGGTGATAATCTTGTAATGGTAGAATGACAGGGTGAGGAGAGCGCAAGATTTCCCCAAGTCTTTCAGCTCCAAACAACAAGGCTATTCTTTGCTGATAGAATAATTTCCTATCAATACATATATTAGCATGCATATGACGCACAAAATGAAAAGGAAACATCCGTGGATTATTATTGTCATTATTAGCATCCATACCTACCCACACAAATAGACTAGTTTAGTTGCACCATCTTTGGACCAATGAGCCTGATCAGCCACAGAAGGTCAGCACCTCGGATCATTTCTACTCTTCCTGACGTGTCTGTGAAGATGTAAGGGGTGATGGCAACACCTCTTACTATGCCGAGCCTTTTTGCAAGTAGTAGTTGGATGCTATTTCCATAATCAGCATGACGAACAAAAGTTACACCATTAATATGCAAAACATCACCAACAAGGACAGTCTCTTTAGATTGAGATAACTTCTTCAAAATTAGCAACAAAGGTAAAGAGAGAAGGCTCTTCACCCGATCACCAAAGCAATTTGGACAATATCCAAAGAAATCTTCGCCCGGACAGGAGGTTGGCTTAGGACTGGTGGCATCTCGATTCACAAAGTGCACTGGGAGCACACGCATACGAGCGGCAATCTTATAGGCAAGCCTCCGCCTCTTCGCTTCATGAGGGTTTAGGGGTGAAATTCATGGTTGTAGGTTTGATGTTGAAGCTGGTTTCTTACTGGCCTTTTTCTTACCAAAAGTGGTCATGTAACCCCCACTAAATGAGATGAGACCAAATGTGACCTTCACGCTTGAGCACGTGCTGCAACTTTAGGCCACTTAGGTGTGGATGTGATCTTCCTTTTCTTAATTATCTTTTTTGGAAAGACAGGTCTAGTAGTACTCTCTCTTCCTTTAATGTGTGTTATGGTACCTTCGTGTGTATTGATGTAGAGAATTTCAATTGTGTGTGCATCGGGGGTTATTGGAGCATTCATAGGTTAAGAGGAGAGGTAAATCAAGATCTTCTCTTCATTCTTCTTTGTTGACGACGATCACGAACAAGGCAAGGAGAGGGACTTACTTCTTGAATGTCGACGACGCTACAGCCAGGCAACAAGATCTCGATGACAGCTTTCCGAGCTTCTAGAGCCTTCTCCTTCTCTGTCCTTCAATTTACAAACTCCTCACGCCACTCATCCATGTTGAAAATTTCACACCTTCATTGTTTGTGAACTGAAGGTCTATGTAGCCCTCCTCCGTGGGGGCACCAAAATGATGCACACAAAGAACACTTGGTGGCCTCTACACCAAGGTACTACTTGGATGCCTCATGGTGAGGGGGTATTGAAGGGGCACCACCTAGCATTTTATGCGGCTAGGACGCGACCAAGATCTAGTAGAGTTGACGCTCTATTGTTGAGGATGACATCTTTATAGGAGAGAATCACCTTGAGCATCTGGAAGGAGTTGTTCTCACACACACCTTCAACCAACCTTCGTGGGGAGAGAGCGAGAGAGAAATAGAGAGAGAGGAAGAGAGCCACCAACAAGGATCCAATGAATGAATTATTGGAGTGAGAGGTTTGAAGGGGTGCCTATTTCCAAAACCTCTCTTGGCTAACCGTACGAATGGTTGCAATTATGCATGCGGAGCAAATATATGTATGAGGGTGACAGAGAGAGGAGAAGGGAGAAAGGAAAGAGAAGATAAAGTGGGGAATAATTGTGCTTGATAATGGATGTGGGAGGAGGATGAAACATGTATAATTAGAATTGCCGTGATCAAGTCTTAACAAAACCTGCTACATGCACCCACGCCAATGTAAGTGCATTCATCACAACAAAATAAAAACTTGAGGCATTAATAATTCATTAAGGGTAAATCAAATGGAAAAAAAACCTTCACACCTCCACCAAGGGAGTGATTACACACACAAAGCATCCACACAAATCAAGCATGCTAGCTACAATTATGGGAATGTAAATACTATTACCCTACCAAAATGATGGTAGCCTAGAGGTGCACGAAGAGCCTAGTTAGGGCATGCTACAATGGAGAGGGGCTCAAGTGTCTTTGGGCTAAGATGGGGGCTCTTTATATAGCCTCTCCCACCCATTAAAATTAGTGAAAATTACAATTAAGGGCTTGAATTGGGGGACAAATTGGGATGCGCTAGGAGCCGCCACCTTGACCTTCTTGATGCCTTCACCTTGAAGCTTCACCTTGCCAATTGAGAGGTTGATTCTTGGTCATTATTTGCAGCAATTCACCTTCTTCTTTGGATGTTGTGGAATGAACAGCACCTATCTCACAAATTGTGGTGAAAAGGAGAGAGGAATGGGCCATACTTAGAGGGATAGATACATGTGTGTGAGGATGAATGAAAATTGGGTGGGGAGGGGTGAAGCTATGGAGTTGTTTTGAGGTTTTCTTGTGGCTGATATTGATGGAATTAGGTAGAGGTTATAATAGAGAATAGAAATCAACTATGGAACCTCAATATGTGTAGGATTTTAGTGATAGTGTCTGTAATTATTTAGTGCATACACACACTAGTAAGAGGAGGAAGATGAAGTGCAGCCATGGAAGCTTGAGAGGGCTAATTAGGAATGGAAAATGATAATAGTTTGAATAATGTTAAGTGTGTGTGTGAGCATTAAGAAGGTGGCTAGGGTGACAGGGGGAAAGACTAGGTGATGAATATGACAAAAAAAAAGACTTTTTTCACCACCAATGGTTCCAATATGGGGGCCCTCTTGCTTTGCATGAATTTCGTTGATACAGGACAAGGGGAGGGCATGGAGAGTGGTCTAGGGTGACCTTTGGGTGGTGGGGGAATCATTTCCCTCAAGAAAAGGGAGAAAAATGAAGAAAATTGGCTTGGCATTTCCTCTTTTCCTTATGAGCCAAAAGTGAGGTGACCCACCATGCATGATGCTCCTTTTGGACTTCTTCATTATGCATCACATGTGTGATGACACCTCAAGAGGCCACATGGGCTCATGATGTCACTAAGGCATCTTATTTGTAAGATTAGTAGATATTATGTACACATGGCAATTACATAATAGGAAATACCTAGGTAGTGGATCCCACCACTTGGCCCTTCAAGTTTCACTTATACCATAGGTGAAAACAACTCCAAGTTCCCTTTTTCCATGGGTTTCAACTTTGTTTAGGGCTCCTTTCCATATGAAGCTCATCCGGGTTCCAAAACCATGTCGAAATCTCTTGCCAAAAATGGACATTTTCCTAGTAATAGATCCACTGCCAAAAACTTATTTTATTTTTATTTCTTGAGTTTCTACAAGGTTTAACCAAACCTTAAGTTCCAAAAAACTCTTCTAGTGAGCAAGGTTCACTCTTGTTTCTCCATTCCTTCACACTTCGTTCTGTGATCATTCTACTCGATTGTAATCCTTAGCAGTGCAAGCTTAGGTGGTCGCATCTGGGAAACACTTTTACCTTGCTTATTATGATCATTACCAAGATGACTTTGTGGAAACACCCAACATTGTTATACATGCACTAGATTCTTTTTGGTCGAGAGGAGCTTTTTCCTTTTGGTTGTGGTTTTAAGAGGGGTCAAAAAAAACATGCATCAACAACATACAATCTTGCTAAGAAACATGAATATCAAGACTATGTTCCATCAAGAGAGATGCAAAAAACTACGTAATCATTGGAAATAACATTTATCAAAAAGATAAATTGACAATCTAAGTTGCAAAGAATGAGTACTTATTGATTCTTGAGCAAGCACATGCCGAATCAATAGGAGGTCATGTTTTGGCCACAAAAGCGATACTTCTTGAAGGAATCTTGTGGCCTACTCTTTACATGGATGCATAGAAATGTGTCAAACAATGTGAGTATTGCTAACAAACAAAAGTATTGATGAGACATGAAGAAATGTCATGAAGACCAATGATGGGTGCAAGGGCTTTTGCCAAATGGGGGATAGATTTTGTTCAACGTAACTCACCACCGAAATCGTGCACAGATGCTCAATACATCATAATGGCCACTAATTATTTGACCAAATGGGTAAAAGCCAAGGAAACACAAAAGACTGATGCCAGAACAACAACACAGTTCTTGTATGAGAATATCTTAACTAGCTATGGGCTTCCAATCTAGATAGTGAGTGATCGAGGGACTTATTTCATCAACGATCTGGTTGACTATTTATTGCAAGAATTTATGGTGCTTCATTCAAAAATTAGTGCCATATCACCCTCAAGCAAATGGGCAAGCCAATAGCACAAACAAAATTCTATGCACAGTGCTCTCAAAAATTATAAATGAACCAAGAGCCAATTGGGATCAAAAATTGCACTCAACTTTATGGACATATAGGGTAGCATACAAAACACACAGAATACGACACCTTTCAATTTGGTGTTGGGATAAATGCCATAATACCTGTGGAATTCTTAATTCCTACACTATGAGTGGCACAAGAATTAGGATGGACTAGACATGAGTTGTTGGGTAGACTTGATCAACTCTCCAGGTTAGATGAGTCACGACTCCAGGTGGTTGTAGCCATCTATGCACAAAAACAACAAATGAAAGCATTTCATGACCAACACATGATCAACAGGGAGTTTCAAAAGGGAGACTATGTATCAGTGTACACCTTGAAGAAACACTCCGAGAAACTGAAAAATGAGGTAATGGCTTATTCATGATCAATGATATATCACCAAGTGGTGACATACAACTTGCAACTTTAGAGGAAGAGGAGATGCCTAACTGGATCAATGGATGCAAATTGAAGAAGTATCATCAACCTCTCACCATGGAAACATTGGAGAAGATTCAAAAAATAAAGGAAAGGAAGCAAAAAGCTCAAACAATTCAGGACAAGCAAAGGAGGAAGCCGAACTACGGATTTGAAAGCACAAAGAATGACAAAATAACGCTCATATTCGACAATCAAAGACACAATCTTCTCCTATTGTAGCAGTACAGATTGATCAAAATTGGCTTAGAGATATGAATATATGCATCAATGTCCAACATGCCGATGGAACAATAGAAAGAGCACTTGTAGATACTCGAGCACGCATTGATGCCATGCGGTATTCTAGATACCTCAAACTATCAAAATCCATGATAGAACCCACAAAGATTGAGCTTAGGGCAACCAACAGAGGAACCATGGTTAGTTTGGGCCAAGTCAATGTCTCAATCAACATGGATGTTAACCACTTCCCGCATCAATTCCACATCATGGTAGATATAGTTCTCAATGAAGAAATCAATCTTCGAAAATTCTTGGATGCATACTTATAAAGCAGTTCCAAAATGGCAGGATGACACTCTAAGGTATAACCTCAAGGGTACCTTGTATGTTACCCTTGAAACAAATAGATCACATTTGGAATGTATAATCTCAGTCAGGAGGACCGGAGTCACATGAGCCAAAGCCATCCATTCGATCGCAATGGACTAGAAGCATCCGTGGAGAAAGGTTAAGCAAGTTTGGGTTAAGAATACCATCATGGAAACCAAGCCGCACCAGATATGGATACCCAAAGAATTACTTTCCAATCAACTTTCCAAATCAGCCATGCCAAGCTTCCAAGGAGCCTGAACGACTCCAAACAATCCTATAAGGTGGAGAAAATCCAAAAAGAAACTCAATGCTTCATCGAGTTCACCAAAGTACAAGTGGATTCCCACGTCGGAGAACCCCACAACAACAAAGAACCATCCTGGCAATGGTGACCTAAACCATCCAATTGCCAACAATCTCCAAATTCTCCAAAACCAATCTTCAAGTGGGTACCCAAATCCAAGCCAAGCCCAATCATCAATTGACCAATCAAACTCACTAAACCAACTGTCAAAAGCGGGCGGTTCGTCTTCAAAGACTTTTGTTTGGGAAATGCAATTTAGATGACACCTCGCTAGGAAAAACCACTGAACAATCTGTTAAGTACCCACCTCTGGCACACATAGCGTTACCCAATGCATCTCTCCCATAAGCATGATAGCGCCACATTGTTTGGTATCCAGGCGCACACAGGCGTATGCACACCAAACCCTGTGGACACTCTATTTTTTAAAAAAAAACCATGTAATTTAGCCTAAGATGTATTGTAATCATGATGTGATTAGACCATACCCTCTTTATTTCTCTGAGTCTACACCCTTGTAAGAGGCCGGATGGCCATGGGAGATCCCCCTAACTTTTAAAGTCAAAACCCTTAGTTTTGAGAGAAGAAGTATCATTAGAAGAAGGAAGTAAAAAACGTGCACTGTGGAGGCTTCTTGTGACTACAACTTGTAATCTTCTTTTCTCTTGAGCTGATAATCAGAATTCTATTCCGAATAGCACATTGTGTTCCTTGTCTCTTTCTCTACAATCTAAGTGTAATCATTTCCAATTCTGTTGTGGTTCATGACGTATTGTTTGTGAGCTAAATGCATTGATTTGGGGATTAAAATGGTTGTTTTTTGATGTTTTGACCATGGATAAGTGTTTCTATGCTTAAGGAAGATCTTTCCAAGTACTTCTGTTTCAGTTTTTTGCACATTTTTTTGTGACGGATCGCGATTTATGTACCTTCCCAGATGGTGACAGAACTTGGTAGGATTGAGCTCATAAGTGTGGTGATACCTCTCCTTAAGTTTCGTGGCATTCCAAATTCATTTGGATACCGAAAAGGCGTGATGACGTTAAGTGATGAGATTGGATGCATATTGATTGTCTCACTAGGAAGTGGTTAATTTGCTTTTATCGTAGAATGAGTAGCCCTTGAGTTCACTTTGATGAGATTCACACTCTCATTATATCTCCGTGCCCCATCCCGAGTCGCTTCCTTGCATATTGACATTATGTTAGTACAAAAGAGCTATGTTGCAGATGTCCTTCGCGGCGACCCGCTAACATTGGCGCCACTGCCGGGGAAACCGATCCTTAGGTGGTGAGTGACTCAGTGTACAAAAAATCAAAAAATCTCCCTTCAAGCTTTTGATATCCGTTCCGCTTACCCATAGACAATGAAGCAGTTAGACGTAGGTTTAGTGCTTGATAGAGACTGGAGTCCAAGACTAGCCAGTGCTATTCCTTAAGAGCAAAGAAGCTGACTGAAGTACAAGATAGTATTTCATTCTTTGATTTTTCACATGCTTGGAAAGGGTTGTTCCACCACAGACATTGTTGTTATTTCCGTACTGTTAAGTTCAGTTATGTTTGCATATTCATTTCAGTTATTGGAGTAGGTTAGGAAACAAATTACACCATCATTTGTGGCCAAAAGGATCGAGGGAAAAACTATCAAAAACCTTATTTTAGTGTTGAAGACCATAACTCGAAAACATTGAAGAAGTGACAGTCAGAGCTTCAAAAATGGATTAAACCCAGTAAAACTTTCAAGAAGGGGATAAAAACACTTACTGGAAAAGACTGTGCAAAAAACTACCAATTTGCTTGCCAAACATGGATCGTGATCCATACACCTTTTTGGCAAAATGTGCTAAAATTATTTCCTTTGCTTAGAACAGGCTCTCAAGCATCAGAACCTTGAGTTTGGTGAGAAAAAGAGGGCTAGTAGGTCATAAAAATCAAAAGATTGGGGTGAGAAGACCAAAACCTTGGGAAAAAGGGGAAAAAAAACTTTGCCCAAATCCAGAAAGGGATGAGAATTGGGATCAACTAGAAGCAAGGAATCAACAGAACCAAATTTCATACCCAGGTGCTTCCCAACATGGATCGCGATCCATGTTCTAGGTAGACATCTGACATTAAGATTTGATCAATGTACTCCTGATTACTAGTTGAACAACTTTTCCAAAAAGGATCCATAGACAAAAAGTAAAAAAAGCTGGTCAAAATACCAGAAAAGGAGTGGTTTGCAAAAAACCACAAACAGACACAAAATCTTGCTTCTCACTTGGAAAAAACTAACCAAATCCAAAAAAGACTTGGGGAATAGCATCATCATACCTTGTGTGATCAGCTCACAAAGTGTCAGTCAAAATCTTGCCAAACATGGATCGCGATCCATGTACCTTTTTGTGTGATGCTCAGAACTGACAGAAGCTCAGGAA
The DNA here is from genome assembly GCF_014529385.1 of Adiantum capillus-veneris. Taxonomy (NCBI): domain Eukaryota; kingdom Viridiplantae; phylum Streptophyta; class Polypodiopsida; order Polypodiales; family Pteridaceae; genus Adiantum; species Adiantum capillus-veneris. The sequence continues at coordinate 141,031,657 of NC_140945.1, forward strand.
AAGTGACAAAATCAACTTAGCCTCCAGTCTATAAATTCTGATAGCGGGAAAAAGAGCAGTGCAATCGGGTGGCCTCTGTACTCATGCACACTCCACAAACCACGCCTCATGCAAACAAGCAAAAAGAACAAAACAAAGGGGGCACCACCCTAAATTAAGAGGTTTAGGGACCTCACACATAGTTCACATAGGCAAGTGAGACTTCTGGCATTATGATGGCATCAAAACATATGGCAAAACACATAGAAACGAAGCTTAGGGACCTTATGTAGCATATATATACACAAGACATCAGCTTAACAATACAACGGCATCTGATCATACATAACAAGGATATAGATAAGCAAGCCAAGGATGGCATAATCCCTTGTCAAAAACAATCAACCCAGCAAGTAGGTATGATCCTACTAGCAACACATCAATACCTTAGAGAATGATGGCGAGGATGGTGGCCATGGAGCATGAGAGAAGACTCCTTATTTAGGTTTTAGGGCTAGTAATGTAGCATACTAGAGGGAGAGAGAGAGGGGGAGAGAGAGTAGAGCTCCATCCATAGCTCCTCGTTGTGAGCAATGTCGTCATAGCTTCATTGCTTGGTGAAGTGGGTGAAGTGTTGGTTTTGAGTGAGAGAAGGCCTCCTTATATAGGTTTCTGAGAGGGTTTAGGATTAGGGATAAACATGCTTAAATCCGCTGATTGGGGTTACTTTTTGCTTAGGATGGTCAACAGATTGAGGTCACCTGATATGTCACCATCAAGATATTCTCTAGAGTGATGTGAGAGGGGAGGGTAAATGCTGATTTTTCTGATTGTCACACATGGGGATAAGGCCTTGACCAGCATTTAAGAGCATGTAAGGTGGCTGTTGAAACTGGAGGTTCTGCACATGTCAGCTGGGTCCTCCTGAATATCAAATTCTCAAAAAATCCTCAACCATGGCTTCTTTTGACATGTGTTCTTTGAAAAAATCAGCATGTCTCTTTTCAACTCAAAAGTCTTTATCCCTGTTGACTCACCTTTACCATAAGATTTTCCCCTTTTCTCCTCCTGTAACTGCATTGTTGATGCCCAATCACTGCTTCTAGTAACACTGAACTGTTACCTACCAAATACTTATGGTGCAGTAAAAAATATTTACCATGGGTAAAAAAAGTTACTGTAGGTAAAAAGTGATTTGTATTTACCATGTAGGTGAAAAATATTTACTGTAGGTAAAAAATATTTACTGTCGGTAAAAAAGTGAAAACGGAGTATGCTGTGCTGTGAGTCCACACGAACATCCTCGTGTAAATTTCACTAGAAATTCACACCTAGAATGGGCTATTCTATAAGATATAGGTTGTAGGCATGCATAAGAGCTCGTTCCCACGTATTTTCTGTCCATGGCACTTTTTACTCTTTGGTGCTTGTGAAGTAGATTTTTCTTCTCTTTCGAGATCCCTTGGACTAGAGTATCCTCACCTCCCCAACAACTGACTGTGCCTTTATTGCATCTTCAGAAGGGGTCCTAAAAACCATGCATCAGATTCATTTCAAAAAACTTGGTACTAGAAGACCTCTTAATCATGTTAAAATTGATGATAGCAACAAAAGTTCAATTGGCTTCTCAACATGGATCGTGATAGAACAGAGACAGAAACTTACCATACAAGGAGCTAGTCCATAGCAATTTGGTACTTCTTTCAAAATTGAAATTGGATCAAAATTATTGAGGTTGTGTAGGGAATTGTGTGCTAAGTTACAAAAGCAAGAACTAACAAGAACAGCTATCAAGTAAATTCTTGACAGGTTGCAGGTACTAGAAGATACGACCCAGTAATAAGCAAGATCAAACGGGAGATTCAAACTATTTAATGAGGTAACTCGGTTTGGATTTTTTGTTACCAATTCTTCATGAATCTGCGATCAGGAAGATTGTACCAGAATAGGAACCACAACATCTTTGATCAAGGGAGTAATCACTCAACGGAAGAAAGTGTGAATCAGAGACCACTGCCGCCTTTGGAACCCATTTAGAGGAGAGTTTCTCTGACACTTTGTCTGAGAGATCATACGGTCTCATGATTGAAGATTCTAACAAGTCAAACCCTAAGGGAACAGCTTCGATGGGTGCAGGTCCTTTTCAGCCTACATCTGATGTGAAATTGTTGTATTTGAAGTTTCAATTTGAAAATGTGCTTAAAGTTAAAATCTATAAGGATGGAATGGACCGCTATTGTGTTAAGTTGGAAAATAAGCTGAGTGAGTTCAGAGACCTTGTAGATGTTGATTATGACGGGGATAGATATTTTGACCGAGAGGGAATGATGTACCTAGTGGTTCATAACCCTTTTATTGTGGATAAATGGGGAATGATCGACACCAAGGACAAAGTAGATAATGAGCTGGCTGATGCACCACCCAAAATGGAGAAACAAAACGTGGTACTCATATGCACCAATGAGATAGAGCACCTTAACACAAACAACACATATGTGGGGCTTTATAAGTTCAATAATGGAGAACAAACACTCTATTACAAATGTGACAAGCCCTGCATCAAAGAATTAACAGACCGGAAAAGCTTGTATGTTTACGCGTACACGAAGGGCAGAAGTATTCAGGTGGTCATAATGAACAAGTATGGCCGAAAGGACTCTCCAATGGATTGGAAGGAGCTAGAGAGATATACATATTTTGGAGGACCACTCCACCAATACTACGTAAATCCGGAAGTGGTAAAAACCATGACTACTCACATCAAACTTGAAACTGTACTTGAGAGCCCCTTGAGAACCAGAGTGGAGGATTCTTATGGACATGAACGAGTTCCAAAAACAGAACGTTTGCGATCGGCGACTACTAGGGCTTCCATGAACACACATAGGGGCAGTATTATTCTTGAATTCACTTACACCATTGGAATCCCTCCGACTATTACACGAGATCGACTTTTTGATGAACGTATAGCGGATAGGATACCACTGTTAGTACCAAGAGGAGATTATGAACCAAGAGAAGCCACCCCAAGAGGACCACGAGTTGTTAGAATGGTTGCAGAGGCCAATCGTATGTGACCATCTCAGGTGGCAAAATGCTTACCCAAAAAGTATAATGGATTTGGAGATCCGTATGCCCATGTTTCAATCTTCAAACAAGTATTGAGAGAGGTAACTGATTTCCACACTCAATATGAAGGATTTGGGTTGACATTGGAAGGTACTGCCCTGACTTGGTTCCAACCCCATTAAACAGTTTGGAATTCCCAAGTATTGAGCAACTTCTCCAAGAATTCACTAAGGAATTCTCAAAAAGAGGGATCAAGCATAACACTGTCTCCCAGATCTATGAATTTAGGCAAAAGGAAAAAGAGAAAGTGAAGGAAGCATCGCTTTGTTTCAAGCAGTACATAGAAAGATGCCCTGCTCGAGAACTACCTCAGGATCAAAGACTATCAGTCCTCTTCATAGAGGGATTGCAAAATGACACGTTCAAAAAGGACCTACACCTGAAAGCATGTGTAACCTTTGAGCAAGTCACGAAAGAGACGTTGTATCTTGTAGATAACTACAAAGCCTATGTGGAGGTGACTGAAGACACATATCAGGGGACTAGTAGCACCTCTTCAACCACGAGTGATTCCACGACAAAATTGGGAGGGCAAAACCCAATTGTGCCGGACGTTGATCGGATGATCGAGGAAGTGATCAAGAGAATAAACCAAGGAAACAGAATGAACCCAAACACACGACAATCGCCCACCCAAAAATGTGATACTTGTGGAGGTGACCATCCAACCCAGTGGTGCAACCTTCAACAAAGGCTGAGAGTAAATGCACAGCGAATATTGAAATGGTGTGGTACAGAACAAAAATGGACAAACCACAAAACTCACGAATGTTTCTATAATTGAAACTATGTTAGAGAGAGACAATACGGACCACATGGGGGACAAAAACTTCCACCCCCTCCAAGGTACCAAGTGGGACCAAATAACACAATCTTGGGTCAAGAAAAATATCAACCTGTGTTGGGACACCAACCTCCTTTACCCCAGGAAAATAGGTCTATGGTAAGGATTTCTCAACCCATAGAACCACCTTCTGATCAAAGTATGATCGAGGTAGTCTCATATCGAGAAGATTCATACAATACTTATGAAAGGGAAATTGATAGGAATGCATATGTTCCAGAGGGACATAATCCATGGATAATTCCGGAAGAAATTCCCAAGCCCTCATACATAGCACAACCAACCAAAAATCATTACTTGGTCGATGAGAATATGCTCATGTTTATGGCAAATCAGGGCTACAAACCTAGAGGTTACCCTCCTAAAATAGGGCAACTGATGGGAGCTCCACAAGCTTCTTCACCACCTATAGGACCATGCTATGAATGTGGCAATGATCATTGGGCTAGAGTTTGTCCAAAAAAAGGAGAGCGGGTGAAATTTTTTGGATTCTGTGACGGATGCACGATCGACCATCTTATTCCACACTGCCCAAAAAACCCCGAAAACAAAGGAAAAGCAACCATGAACAAAATAGGGATTGTGCCAAGCTCAAGTGGATCAAAAATAGAACCGAAAATTCCCATAAACACAGTCACTAGAGCTCAAGCACATGAGGTAGCAAGGAATGTCTCAACCAGCCAAAACAGAGATAGACAACTTGTCTGTCTGAACCCCTAGAAAATCCTGGAAGGCAAAACAAAACAAGATGAAAGCCAAAACTAAAAAAGAAAAAACGGCATTGGAAACCAAATTGCGGAAAACAGAGGAACAACTTCAAAGGGAAAGAGACCTTAAGGGCAACAACGAGATAAAGAAACCGTTGGAACTGCCATCAGGAGGGTCAGTCTTAGTAGACAAGGTGTTCGAACCTTTGTATGCAATTTTGAAAGATTACGAGGCAAAGCTAAAGCCTAACCAAACCCAAGAGGATATGCGGTTAACGTACCCTCATCCAGGCTATGATAAAGAGAGGCTAAAGATGTGCAAAGAGCTCATTCAAGCCGCTCAAGTGCTTATGGAACCATCAGCTCCTATGACTCCAAAAACCGATGTACTCATAGGAGAAAAGATTTAGGAGTTAGAGAGGAGGGGAAAGAGAATAACCTACCCAATCTTGTAGAAGAAACACCGTTGGATATGAGGGTGGTAGCCAATACAACAGATGGAACGCATTCTCAAGTACCCCATTCCGGAGGTAGAAGAACAATGGCCTCAAGAGCTATGGGAACAGATTAGGAATAGAAAAGACGAAAGTGCCACACTTGTGTCAGCTCCTATCCTAGAAATACACTTGGATCATGAGCTCTACCCAAATGACGTCCGATCATTGTATGGCGATGCAAGCACATCAATATCGAAAGACGGTAAACCACAGTCGTTGAAGACTTTACCTTCATTTATTGGTAACCCTGAAACTTGATCTGAGGTAAGGAAAGTTCCATCTCAATGGAAATCTAATCCTAAGATGATGGATACTAAAACTCTTCACGAGCTGATGTCATCCCCTATCTGTTACACACTGAATCTGTCAGAGTTACTGAATATTAGACCGCATCTTTGGGACGTGGTCGCAAAAAATTTGGGAAAAATAGGGCTGGTAATTCCTTCACCCAAGGCTTCTCAAAACACACTAAAGACACATCCCATGAAGCAAACTAAACATGAGCCAGTACCAGTAAACAAGGTAGGGGACTATTGTGAAGGTGAAGAAGGTAATACTACCCTGCCGGTAGAGTACAAGGATGTAAAATCGGTAGTGATATTGGATAGTGGATCCGGAATTTCCATAGCCACCAAAGCAATGTGGAAAAAATGGGAAAAACCTGCTCTAAGGAAAACTAGAATGAAACTTCAACTAGCGGATGGGTACCTGGAAAGACCTATTGGCATCTTGGAGCAGATTGTAGTAATCTCTTGTGGAATTGCATATGAACACACCTTCGCTATTATGAATTTTGATGAGAGCATCAATTTTGACATCATATTGGGCAAATCATTCATGCGTCAGCTCAAAATGGTGCAACATTGGGGCTACAACTATATCTATCTCAGAAACAAGGATGTCACTACGAAAATTAGTGTCACAGATCATAGCTATAGAGACGTAGAAAGATCCCCAAGAGAAGATTTTCATTCCACAACTCACCAAGAAGGAGGAATACCGACTTGGCTCTAGAACAAAGCTCACCAATGGAAAATAGAAGCTTCGGATTGTGGAAGTCTAAAAAATGAAGACTGCATTCTTGATAGGACTGCACAAGACGAAGCATACATACGAGAGCCTTTTCCAGAAGAGATGTTCAAACCGTTTGGATGGCAACAAATACTACCTACTCTTGATGTTTGTGTAAATGAGGTGAACCTCACCAAATTCTGTGATGAGGAAGGGTATGATATCATTCCATTCCAGATGATGAATGTCCGCCTAACTCCAAAGACAGACGAAGACGTACCTGACACAAGGAAGGGGTGGCCGAGTGCCGATGCATAGTGGACGAAATCTCTGTAAGAGACATTGTCCAAACGAATGAAGAAGAAGATTTTCAAGACTCGACTGATAAGACACTAGAGGATGATGCGGACGATGAGTTGTCTAGTAGCTCGAGTCAAAGCATCAAACGAAAGGATCAACGAGTGATCTACCACAATTTCCCAAACCAAAACCCTCGAAGACAATGCAAGTATCGAGATAAATGCAAAAAAAACCACAACAAGCACAACGAGGACTCAGTACCTCTATTAACTGACAAAACGCAGTACTTGAGATTAGTCAAAGTGACTGACTACCTCAAGAACAGGATATCAAAGTGATATATGAAACCTGACTCAACCAAAACAACATCAAAACAAAAACCAAAAAAAGAGAAAAATACCAAAAAATTGTTTAAGTTGTCCAAGATGGAGCGCAAAGTCAAATACAATGATTTGAAACGAGCTTTGAAGAAAGTTTGGACAACAAAAATGGAAACTGGCGAGGAATCAAATGATGATAAATTTGATGCACCTTCCCACTATAAGAAGTATACAATTCAGGATAGGAAGATAGTGGTGCAAAAACCCAAACGAGATCCCAAAGAACCAGGAATTTCATGTGATGGGCCTGAAAACAGAAAAAGCATCAACTTTGCAGAACTAGGTGAGGAGTTTAAACCGGCATATATTGCCACGGACCTTTTACTAAAGAGGAAGAAAAACTTCTAGTCAATACGCTTAGGCAATATAAAGATGTCTTTGCATGGTCATACAAAGATCTAAAGGGGATAGAGCCTGAGATATGTCAACACATGATTCCCCTTAAGAGTGATGCCAGACCACGTAGAGAATGTCCTTACACGTACAATGAAACTTTGCAAAGAAAATCAAGGAGGAAATAGACAAACTGAAGGACGCTGAGTTTATCTACGAAATTGAGCACACCAAGTGGGTGTCCTCGATTGTGGTGGTACCCAAAAAGAATGGAAAACTACGTGTCTGTGTAAACCTCAAATAAGTAAATGCAGTCACCATCAGGGATAACTACCCACTGTCAATAACCGATCATGTTATTGAGAGGGTAGCAGGGAAAGAGGCCTATAGTTTCTTGGATGGATTCTCAGGCTACAACCAGTGACGATTAAAGCGGAAGGTCGGCATAAGACAGTTTTTGTGACACAGTGGGTTGTATTTGCATACATGGTAATGCCTTTCGTCTTGACCAATGCCCCGACCACATTTCAAAGACTAATGGCCCACGCATTCAAAGAATATCTCAGACAATTTCTGGAGATCTACATGGATGATCTTTGTGTTCATTCCCATCGACAGTGACCACATCACTCATCTGGGAAAAGTCTTTGAAAAATGCCGAACGTATGATATTTGCTTAAACCCGGAAAAATGTGTCTTCATGGTAAGACAGGGTAGAATTTTGGGCCACATTGTGTCCAAAAATGGCATTTCAACTTATCAAGAAAAGGTGCAGACAATTGTTGCACTACCAACACCAAAAAAGATAAAAGAACTGCAAGCATTTATGGGGCATTGCGGATACTACAGGCGTTTCATATATATGTATGTTGTAATAGCTAAGCCATTGTACACCCTCATAACTAAGTTTGAATAGACGAAGGAATGTGAGCAGGCTTTCCAAAAATTGAAGCAACATTTAATTTCAGCTCCAATTTTGCAAGCCCCTAACTGGAGCAAAATCTTTCATGTCCATGTGGATGCATCAGCCTACGCCATCGGGTGCATATTAGCCCAGCCAGGAGAGAAGAAAATGGATTTTCCCATTTGATACTCTAGTCGGCAACTAAACAACGCAGAGAGAAATTATACCACTACGGAAAGAGAAGGTCTGGGAATGATCTATGCTGTCAAGAAATTTAGGCACTACCTTCTAGCAAACAAGTTTGTCTTCTTCGTGGATCATCAAGCACTGTTGTATCTAGTAAACAAACCTTGCAACACTAGAAAAATTGTTCGTTGGTTTATACTGTTGCTTGAGTTTGACTTTGCGGTGGTCATAAAAAAGGGGACCACACACCAAAGAGCAGATCATCTTTCACGACTATTTCATGGGGAAGCACCTGAGGGTGTTAATGATGACCTTCCTGATGGTGTTGAGATGGAGCGAAGAGGTCATTCCTCTACTCACAATCGGCTCATTGCAGATAGAAAGACAACCATCAATTATCCATCAAACACGGAATCTCAAACTTTTAGCATGATGGTTGTACAAACACGGTAAGGATGGGATATTGAGACTATGTGTACAACCCGAAGATACCACCTACTACCTCAAACAAGCTCATATAAAAATATGGGATTTCACACTGGTGAAACACAGACATGCCAACAGTTACAAATATTGGGCGTCTACTGGTGGCCAAACATGGAATACAATGTCCATAAATATGTAAAATCATGTGATAGTTGTATAATACAGCCCCAGTGGAACATGCCACCATGTTTCATGTAGTACAAGCACCTAAATGGAGTAGTCACATAGTTGAGTACTTAAAAAACAAAACCTTTCCGGCGGAATGGGGCAAAGCAAGAATGAAAAATGTGGAAGAAGAGGCCAAACACTATCTTCTCATTACCAACCAACTGTTGGGATTAAAGCCCAACTGGCCTCTTATGCGGATATGGCTGGCCGCCCGCCTAACTCACTTTCCTCTAACTCTTTGTATATACTAACTTATACTTTGTGAATACTAAGGAATTGGGAGATAACCCTTCTAACAGTTCTCTGCGTACTGTACTGTGTAAGCTCACTGTGTGTGTGTGAGAGAGAGAGAGTCGACCCACGCTCCGCTCCGCGACTTCAATTGGTATCATATACTTGGTATGCGCATTGAGAGAGACAGATCAAAGAAGTTGATTTGGTTATCTCAAAAAGAGTATATTGACAAGGTTTTGCAACGTTTCAATATGGAGAAGGGAAAGGCATTGAGTGTTCCATTGCCACCATATGTGAAACTTAGCAAACAAGATTGTCCTGTGTCTGAGGAAGAAAAGGCTGAAATGGATAAGATTCCATATGCGTCTGCAGTGGGTAGTTTGATGTATGCAATGATTGCTACACGTCCGGATATTGCATTTGCAGTGGGAGTGGTTAGCAGATATATGTCAAATCCCGGCAAGAAACATTGGGAGGTAGTGAAAGGTATCATGAGATACTTAAAACATACAAAGAGTATGCGCATATGCTATGGTAGTCAGGATTTGAGTGTCAGAGGATACACTGACTCAGATTATGCAGGAGACTTGGATAAGAGGAGATCTACATCAGGCTATGTCTTTACATTGGCTGGAGGTGCCATATCATGGCGATCTCGATTACAAGATTGTGTTACGCAGTCTACTACAGAAGCTGAGTATGTTGCAGCAAATGAGGCATGCAAAGAAGCTATTTGGCTTGGTAGATTGGTTGCAGACTTGGGAATCAAAGTAGATATGCCAGAGTTATATTGTGATAGTCAAAGTGCTATACAATTGGCAAAGAATCCAGTGTTCCATTCGAAGACTAAGCATATTGATGTCAAATATCACTTCATTAGGGAAGTACTTGAAGACAAGTAGATACAACTGCTCAAGATCCACACCAAGGACAATCCTGCTGATCTACTCACAAAGGGACTTCCAGGAGAGGGCTTTGTGCATTGTCGTGAGTTATTGGGCATTGGATAGATGGCAGCCATGTAAATCTTTGTACATTTATGTTCATAGATTTACAGTTACTTAAATTGCCACATTGGACTTTAAGTGGGAGGAGGTTGTTGGGATTAAAGCCCAAGTGGCCTCTTATGCGGATATGGCTAGCCGCCCGCCTAACTCACTTTCCTCTAACTCTTTGTATATACTAACTTATACTTTGTGAATACTAAGGAATTGGGAGATAACCCTTCTAACAGTTCTCTGCGTACTGTACTGTGTAAGCTCACTGTGTGTGTGTGTGTGAGAGAGAGTCGACCCACGCTCCGCTCCGCGACTTCACCAACTATATAGGCAAGGAAAGGACAAAAAATTATGGCTGTGTGCTATAGAAAATGAATATTACGTCATCCTAGATCAAGAACACTCAGGACAACCCGAGGGACACTTATCTGCTGGATAAAACGGCAAAGCTAGTGCTACACTCAGGCATATGGTGGCCAACCATATGCTGCTAAAACGGCAAAGCTAGTGCTACACTCAAGCATATGGTGGCCAACCATGTTCATGGATGCAGCGACATATGTCAAACGATGTGATGAACGTCAATGCAAAAAACCACCCCAAAGGAGAGATGAAATGCCACTGAGGCCAATGATGGTTGTACGTGCTTTTGCCAAATGGGGCATTGACTTCATTGGTCCCATCATACCTCCAGGATAGAGGACTCACGCAACAGAATACATGACGAAATGGGCGGAAGCAAAAGCAACCCAAAAAAATGATGCAAAGACTAAAATTCAGTTCCATTTTGAAAACGTTTTCACGGGGTGTGGACTACCAATCAAAATAGTGAGCGATAAAGGAACACACTTTGTGAACGACGTCATTGAGAGCCTCCTTGACGAATTCATGGTGGTCCATCACAAGTCAGCACCCTATCATCCGCAAGCCAATGGACACGCAAAGAGTACCAACAAATCCTATGCACAGTGCTCACCAAGATAGTCAGTGACTCAAGAAATGATTGGGATCAAAAGCTACACACCGCCTTATGGGCTTACCGCGTAGCTTTTACTGGAATATGGAGACAAATACCCAGCAGAAATGTTATCATGGGATTATATGCAAGAGTCGTGTTTCTACCCTCTCATAACATGCAGACCTTCGAGGAAGCTTTTATGACAGGTGGACTCTTCCATATTCAATCCAATGATGAAAGATCTGCCAGCCCGCCACATTGCCTACCAAAGTACCATCAGCAATGATCTCTTCAGAGAGCTGGCAACCAAAGTCGAGATTGAAGCAAGAGCTCAGAAATTCAAAAATCTCACTACAACGCTCGAAAGAAGACAGTAAACTAAACTCACTCAAAGACAGCTTGCACGAGGACGTGCAATGAATAGGAAGGGGGTAATGTTTGGTGGATACAAGCGCATACAGGCGTATGCACACCAAACCCTCTGGACACTCTATTTTTCAAAAAAACCATGTAATTCAGCCTAAGATTTGTTGTAATTATGATGTGATTAGACCATACCCTCTTTATTTCTCTGAGTCTACACCCTTGTAAGAGGCCGGATGGCCATGGGAAGTCCCCCCAACTTTTAAAGTCAAAACGCTTAGTTTTGAGAGAAGAAGTATCATTAACTGAAGGAAGTAAAAAACGTGCACTGTGGAGGCTTCTTGTGACTACAACTTGTAATCTTCTTTTCTCTTGAGCTGGTCATCATAATTCTACTCTCAATAGCACATTGCGTTCCTTGTCTCTTGCTCTACAATCTAAGTGTTATCATTTCCAATTCTATTGTGGTTCGCGACGTATTGTTTGTGAGCTAAATGCATTGATTTGGGGGTTAAAATGGTTGTTTAGTTGATGTTTTGACCATGGATAAGTGTTTCTATGCTTAAGGAATATCTTTCCAAGTACTTCTGTTTCAGTTTTATGTACATTTTTTGTGATGAAACATGATTTATGTACCTTCCCAGATGGTGACAGAACTTGGTAGGATTGAGCCCATAATTGTTGTGATACCTCTCCTTAAGTTTCATGGCATTCCGGATTCGTTTGGATACCAAAAAGGCATGATGCCCTTAAGTGGTGAGATTGAACGCATACTAATTGTCTGACTAGGAAGTGGTTGATTTTCTTTTGTCGTAGAACGAGTAGCCCTTGAGTTCACTTTGGTGAGATTGACACTCTCAGTAAGTCTCCGTGCCCCATCCTGAGTTGCTTCCTTGCATATTGACATTCTGTTAGTACAAAAGAGCTATGCTACAGACGTCCGTCGTGGCAATCCGCTAACACACGTTTCACAATGTTACCGTGCAAATGAAAAGGAAAATGAATGCCCCTATAGCCTTGCACGAGCTACACCATTGGAACGAAGAACTATTGCACGACCAAAAACACCTGTAGAGATTTATGAAAAACCCTCCAAGCATGGAACCCACTCAAAATCAGGAGAAACAAAGGACATCATGACAAAGCTCGTCTTGTGGAGATGTTTGTAGAGTATTGATAGGCAAAAAACAGAGAAGAAACGAAGAAGTTATGGTTGCTTGAACATGGAGGTGTCCTTTTTCTTGCTCAAAAATGAGCTCTCTGGAAGTTTTTGCAAGTCTGCAGATAATTGCAGCTATTAAAAAAGAGGGTTTTTTGGCTCTTATGCCAAGGTATTTTCTCTCTCCTTTTAGCCGACATGTTTCTCTCCTTAGACACCTTTTAATTGGTCCAATTTTGGCCTTTTCTGGGTAAAAATTGACCTCTAGGTGACCCTTTGACCAAGGAATGGGGTGGGGGCAAGTGTCTGAGGACCAAAAAAGGTGGCCAGGCTCTTGGGTAGCTGGTGTGGACTGAAAATTTTTCCATCCCCTTCCCCATGATCCCACGAGCCCCCATAGCCAAGCTTTGAGAGAGCCCCTCTCACATTTGATACACCATAATGGGCTCCCAAAGTGCCCTATGTATCCTCCACTTTCCTCTTTCCTCTTCCCATGTGGGACTTCCATTCCACATGGCAACTCTCCCTAGTCTTCCCAACTTCCCCAAAAATTCTCAGCTTCTCTCAAAGCATGAGAGGACTTCTCGGACAATTTTTCCCGAGGCATACCTTGTTGTTCCGGTCACCGAATGACACATTGTAACACACGGCTCAAAGCCCATCACCTCGGCTATCTCCTTCAGCATTTCTAATCTTAGACCCCCAAGTTGGCCTAGTTTCCCTTCTCGCATGCACCTGCAATCACCTTCTAAGTTGAGACTGCCCGCTTCGGATGCTCATAACTCATGATGTACAAGTCCGATTCACAAGCTATAAAGCACAGCTGAAAATACATTTGAAAAACTATATTTTGGAGTCTCGAACAACCCAAAACATCAGCATTCAAGCTTGGCAAAATCACAACTTTGTACATGAAGTTTTACAGAGCCACTTCCAAAACTCGTAGGGCTATGTATACATATATACATGAGGCATGAGTTAGTGACTTTATGCTCATCCAAAAAATGCCTGACATAGCTTGCCAATCCCCCTAGTGTGCTTAGTCATTCATGACAAGCAGAGGTTTCTAGGGTGAACAACTACTGCATTTCATCCCCAGAAACCTCATCTATCTCCTCAGATGTCTCCACATTGTCTCCCTCCATTGATAACATCTCATCTATCACAATTGTCATCAAACGCGCCATATACTTCTTCAATTTATAACCATTAACACAATATTTATGATGTACACTGCTCAAATCTGCCAATTGATATGTGCCATTTTCAAATTTGTTCACAACAGTAAAAGGACTTTCCCACTTGATTTGAAACTTCCTCTGAAAGGTATTGTCCAACTTACTATTGTATTGCAACACCAAATCACCCTTTTCTATGTTCTTATCCTCCATGAATTCATTGGCTTTTAGATGAGCCTTCTTTGATACTTCCTCGCAGTAGCTCAAAGCTAAAACTCTATCCAACTGCAAACATTGTAAATCCAACAAGCTTTTTTTCCAGGAATTTGCATGCTCTTCATCTCCCAATGACAATAACTTAAGTTCAAGAATCTCCACTTCAATTGGCAATAAAACTTCCTTGCCATAAACCAAGTGATAAGGAGAAAATAATGTGTTTGCTTTAATAGCAGTTCTGTAGGCCCATAATGCACAGGGAAACTCTGAATCCCAAGTCTTCCCATGTGTCTGGGTCATCTTTGTCAAGATCTTTACCAACTCTCCATTGAGTCTCTCATTGAGACCATTGCATTGTGGATAATAAGGAGAACTATACCTATGTTGTATATTGAGCTTCTCGCATAAGAAATCAAATAGCTCTCCTCTAAATCCTGGTCCTCTATCAGAAAGTAGCTCTAGGGGAACACCAAATTTGCAGCATATGTGCTCATAAACATATTTTCCCATCTCCTTACTGGTAATTTGTTTAACAGCCTTGGCTTTTGCCCATCATGACAAATAATCTACTGCTATCAAAATGTAATCATTTCTTTTGCTAGTCATAAGTAAGGGTCCAATAGCATCAAGACCCCATTTTTCAAACACATCAAAAGCTAGAATTGTTTGTCGCAATTTGGGCTTTAAAATTCTCTTTCCCATCTTCTGCCAAGGCAAACACAACTTGCACCAATGATTAACATCCCGTTGAATGATTAGCCATACATAGCCCTCTCACAAAATTATATTCAACATGATCTTCATGGCAAAATGGGCTCGGCAAGATCCCTCATGATTTTCTTCCAAAATCTTGTAAATTTCCTCTTTCCAAGGCACATGATGCAAAACCAAATCACTTACTTTCATGTAAAGCACATCATCAAGCATCTTGTATTTCCTGGTTTTTTTATAAACGCATACTTTTTGGAGGACGGTAAACCTTTATGTAGGATACCTGTCAACAGAAAATCCATCTCCTTTGATAAGACTTCTCTTCCATGATATAAAGGGGCATTTTCCTTCAGTACAAACACACAAGTAATCATGTATTGGGAAGCATCATGAGCTTCTTCATTTTGAGACCTCTCAATATGTTGTAGACTCCATGCTTTGAAATTTTTGAGTAATGATTTCACCTTGAAGCATAAATTCTTCAGTTTGAGATTCTTATTCTTCCATACTCCCAATACTTGCTTTACAACCAACAAGGAATCTCCTTTGATTTGTAAGTGTCTAGTTCCCAACTGTAAGCAAATGTGCAAAATACCTTCAAGAGCCATGTATTCTGCTTCATTGTTACTTTTTGCATCAAGTTTTAGCCCTTACTTTCTTACAAGCTTCCCTTGTGCATCATATATGACAATTCCTCCTGAAGCAGCCTCATAACTTCTTCGGTAAGAACCATCAAAGTATAACAGTGAAGCCTCAGATATGGCAAGAGTCTCGAATTTCTTCTTTCACACTACCTCCTCTTTAACCAAAACAGGAGTGTCTTTATAAGTGAGTAAATCTACCAAGGTAGCTCGAGTACTCTCCTCCACCAAAAAGGTGAACTGAAACTCCTGGAGCTTAATAACCCATCTCATCAATGTTTTTGATATATCTGAATTATTGAACAGCTAGGGAAGCAATGAATAACTGGTAAGAAAGGTGAATGACTTTTGCAGAAAATAGTGTCTGAGTTGCCTGCAACCATAAACCATACTAGTCATCACCAATTCAATTTCAGAAAAATCTCTTTCATGAGGATTCTTCACTCTACTAGCATAATGAACAAGCTTCATATACTGAGATTCTTTTCCTTTTTGCAATAAGATGGCCGCAATGGCATCATCTCCCACAAATGGGTTAATATAAAACTTCTTTTCCCAGTCAGGAGCTTGCATAATAGGTAACGTACTCAAAACCTCTTTAACTTTGTCAAAAACATAATCACAATCACAAGACCATTCCAAGGGATCATTCTTAACTGTTTACTATAATGGATACAATAGCTGTGATGCCAAAGGTATGAAACGAGATAGATATTTAGCCTTCTGTATGAAAGTGGCCAACTATCTTGTATCTTTTGGAGATGACAGTAACATCAAAGCCTCCACTTTCTCTAAATCTACTTCAATTCCATTTTCTGAAATCACATGCCCAAGAAGCTTCACCCGTGGTTGTGCCAAATGACATTGCTTAGGATTGAGCTGACCCCCGCATTCATCATACCTTGCAAAAGTCATTTCAAGCTTTTGAACATGTTCTTTCCTTGAACTGTATACACAAAAATCATCTATGAACTCTTTGACAGACTTCCTAAGGAACGGGGTAAGGACCTAATCCACTTTCCTTTCAAAAGCTCTATGCTTATTTGTAAACCCAAAAGGAAGGCAACAAAAGCAGAAACAACCCATGGCGTGATAAAAGTAGTCTTTTTTCGATCTTCAAGATCAAGGATAAGCTGCAAATATCTTGAATAACCATCACAGACACTATATCTTTCAAAACTAGCCACTGCATCTAGAAGTTGATCAATGAAAGGCAAAGGGTAAGGATCTTTCTTGGCCACTGCATTTAATGGCTTGTAATCAACACAATTTCTCCAACGCCCATCTTTCTTCAGAGTGACCACTACAGGGCTCACCCATTCAGCATTATCGACTGGCACAATGAACCCTACATTCAATAGTTTATCCACTTATTCCTTTAAAGCATTCATTTGTTCCTTACCCATCCTTCGTAATTTCTGCCGTGTAGGCTTTGCCCCTTCAACTAGCTCCATCTTCACAGGATCCCCAACAAAACCCCTTATTCCCTCGTATGAAGTGATGAAAAGATTTAGAAACCTGTCCAACATTGCTAAGTACTCCCCTCTTTCTACTTGTGTGAAATCAGTACTCAGCATATTTTGAATCAACGCTCTCTTCACTGGCAACTCTTGTTTGGGCTGCATCAACTCTTCCAGTTTCTTTAAACGTCTTGAAGCATTTATATTCCCTAATAATTGCAGCACTTCACTAACTTATGTACGTTCCTTGTCCAGCAACAAAAATGATACTTCACCCTCATCACTGGAACTTGAAGGAGTGCTACTTCCTGAGTCTTCAGAACTATCATTGCTGGTAGTTTCGGATTCATCATTCTCACTCACATCTTCAAGTGCCATAGGTAGTTTGGTAGTTATATCAAACACTCTCTTTTCACCCTTCTTGCCATGCACACCGATTGTGCCCTTGCCCCAATCTTGGACGATACCAACAACTCTCAACCAAGGTTGTCCCAGAATGAGAGAAAAGGCTCCCAAACGAGCTGGCATAACATGAAAGTTTACCATAACTTCCACGTTAAAGACTTCAACTTCCAAATTCTTGATCATTCCCAAATATAAATATAAGTGGTGCAAAAGATTGCTCTTGAAAGCGCCTATACATTGTAGAAATCACATATGTAAAATGTTGTTGGACGTGGATCGCAATCCATGACCCCTAACATGACAAAATAGGAATAATTTAGTGAAATCAATTTGTCCATTCCTTGGGGAATGTGCCTTGCAAATTTGGGGTGAAATGGGCATTAAAGTCATTAAAAATAAGGCAAAATTGGAATTTCAGTCTCACTAGATGGTCATTTTGACCCACAATGGGAAAGTTTGCTCCAAAATCAAGAAAAAGTGCACAATTAGCTTAGGGAACATGCATGAAAGCTAACCCCAAAGTTTGTTCCAAAATGGTGTCTAAACATGGATCACGATCCATGACCCCTTGAAGCAGTAACGCCAAAACGGATTACAAATTCTGTGTAGTTGTCATTGATTGTGAGGTGAGTCAAAGCGTCAGTGTTTGGGTGAATGAAGTGGATCTTTTGTCAAAGTTTAGCGATTTCAAAGTGCAAGAGCCAAAAAGCTTGCGAATTTGGTAAGTTATGGTATTGAAAGAGATGGTAAGCTCAAGGATCAAAGGTAGTGTAAATCATGCTTGAAAAGTGGACCAAACTTGTTGGAATTAGGGTTGCAGAGAGACACACACAGCTTGGAGAACACGAAGGAAGCTCAAGGCAATGGAAAGATAGATAGCCCTAGACTGATGGGTGTATATACAATGCACGGGGGAAAAAACCTCCTAAAGAGGAAAAAAATGCCCCAGCGGTCCTAGTGTGTTCACACACATCACTACCACATGTATGTGGTAACAAATCCCCCCTGGAGTGATGCGGTGAACGAGATCCGGCACATGAGTAAAGGGAAATGTCATGCCCTAAGGACATGATCAGTCCACAAAGGGGAGTAAGCCCAAAGCTTTGCGGAAAGCTTCAAGCTTCTCACGAGACAATACCTTTGTGAAAAGATCTGCAAGGTTTTCCTGTGTTGGCACATAAGCCAAGCTGATCTCTCCTGCTGAGAGCCTCTCCCTGACATAGTGGTAATGCACCTCAATGTGCTTTGTGTGAGCATGAAAAACTGGGTTCCTCGCAACTGCCAATGCGCTCTGACTGTCAGTGTAGATAGTATTGGCAGTGTCCTGTCCAACACCCAAATCAGCCACATAAGGCATCTGAGCCATGCACACTCAATCATAGATGTGAAGACTGCCCTGTACTCAGCCTCACAACTCGAAGTGGCCACAGTAGGTTGCTTCTTGCTCAACCATGATATACATGAGCTACCAAGCATGAAACAAAAACCACTTGTGGACACTCGCGTGTCAAAACAACCAGCCCAATCTGAGGCCGAAAAAGCATGTAAGTCTGGTGGCAATGATCCCCCCTTGGGATAAAACAATCCAAGATGTAAAGTGCCACTAAGGTTGCGGAAAATCCTCTTGACAGTCTGCCAATGCTTAGACCCTGGGCTATGCATAAATCTGCTGACCTGTGAGACTGCAAACTGAATATCCGGCCTTGTGTTGCATACATAAATGAGGCAGCCAATAGCAGTTTGATAAAGAGTAACATCAGCAGGATCGCCAGCATCATGTAGACTCAACTTCAAACCTGTTTCCATGGGAGTGGCAATAGGTTTGCAATCCTCAAGTCCAAACTTACATAGCAATGTCTCTATGTAACTTTTCTCACACAAGGCAATACTACCATCACACTGCTTAAATTGTATTCCCAAGTAATGATGCAATAGCCCCAAATCTTTCATCTTGAAAGTAGCATTCAAATCAGCCTTAAATTCAGAAATATGTCTCTCATTTGGTCTAGTGATCAGCAAATCATAACCATAAAGAACCACAATGAGAAGTACAGCACCCTCACGCTTTACGTATAATGTGCTTTCTGTTGGACTATTACGAAAGCCTCGTTTAACCAAATGAGTGTCAGCTTTCTCATACCAAGCACGAGGAGATTGCTTCAACCCATACAAAGCCTTCTAACGTTTGCACACTATGTCCTCTTGTCCTTTTATGACAAAACTGTGAGGCTATGTTACATAAACTTCCTCAAATATGTCACCATTCAAGAAAGCAGTAACAATGTCTGATTGATGTACATCTCGACCAAAATGAGCTACCAATGCACATAGAAAACACATAGTAGTCATGTCATAATAATCAATATCTAATTCTCCTAAATGATTTTCTCATGTTAAACTGATCATTTAATATGGGGAAGTGCCAGAGGAGAAAAAGCTAGAATATTGGTTAAGCTAGCAGACCGGCCACAGTAGGGATCCAAAGGAGGGAAATAGGGATCCAAAGGGAGGGCCATCTGCAAAAGAGCGATGTGCAACAATGGGCTAAAAAGACCCTAAGGTTCATCCCATTAAGACTTCCAAAATGCTAAGGTTCCAAAATTCAAAGGTTGTGTCCAAAGGTCAACCATGGGGGAAATTGGATGCTTTGTGTGTGTCCCAAAAGTCTTTACAAATCCCTACATAGGAGGGGGCAAGCCTTGATTGTAGCGGATGAGAGATAAAGTCACACACACACACACACACACACACACACACACACAAGCTCCCTTTACACAAAGGGAATGAGGGACACATGTCAGCTCCCTAGGCCAGATACCCACAAGGTGTACCCAATTCCTATTGGATGGCCTTGGAGGTGGACCAATGAGAATTAGGCTAGAGTAAATCTAGTTTAATTAATTTAAAAACACTTAATAAAAGAACCAATGAGAATTAAGCCCTCTAGAAGACTATTGGACAGTCTCCCAAGGGGTCCAATGAGCATTCAGCAGCCCAATGGCTTGCCTGATTCCTATTGGCCAGGAGAAAATGGGGTCCAATGAGAGTTTAGTTGAATTATTAAATCACCTATTGCTCTCACAAAAGGGGAAAGGGGGACACATGCCAGAAGGCTATCACTTATGCTGCTTAATTGTCATTGGCTAGCCCTAGGGAGGTCCAATGAGAGGGTAGCATGAGAAAATAGCAAGAGGGGTCGACCAAGAGAGAGAGAGGGGGCTGATTTTTGCAAGGACTTATCACACACACACTCACACAATCTCATGTGTGAAGTAAATAAGACTCTCTCTCCTTCTCAAGCTTTAATGGAAAGCTTACCACCTACTCCAAGCTTGTGAGAAGGGAGGCCTACACCAACAACTCTTGGCTTTGTGATGCAAATCCAACCAAGAGCCAAGCTTCAATGCATGCTCATCTCCTCTACCATGCTAATTACTAAGCTAAGCTATGATAATATGAGTGATTATGTGAGGAGATGTACATCTTTCTCGTAAGAATACTCCTACTTCCTCTCAATCTACTCTCATACCCTGCTAGCTCTCACCATCTTCGAAGGTGTGTGAGGTCTTGGGTCTGAGACCGGGGAGAATTGATGTTGTGTTTGATAAGTGTTTTGCTTAGTGCATGAAGCTTTCATCTTCATTGCACTAGCTAGTCTTGAAGGAACACAAAGAATTGTATTGTACAATGTCTCTCTTGATGGGAGAAACCATAATACAGATCCTTTTGGAGGGGGGACCGGCTCCATGTAAATCCGGTCCTCAACTATTGTAAATAGATTAATTTCTCTCTCTTTTGAAAGTATTGTTCATGCTATCTAACTAGGTGTTATGCTTTTTGTTGCTCTCTCCACCCAAGCACTCTTGTAATTCTCATTAGGAATCTATTCTAATGAAATGACCACTGTGTTCATGCTAATTTCCGCTACACACAATTTTTTAGGCCATTAAATGTTACATTGGTATCAGAGCACAAGGTTTCTCTTTTCTTGCTCAAGAAGGGAGGTCCTCAAGCTAGCTATAAATGGTTGGTATTATTAATTGCATGTGAGTAAGTAGAATAGGGATTTTTCAGCCTTGCAATGCGCCTGCCTTCGTGCAACTAATGGGGCATCACCGTCGAGAGCTATGGTCTTAATAGTGGAGTCCTACGGGGCTGGACCACTATTGAGCTATTAGAATCTTGACAGGAGCCGGTGTTGTTTTGGTGTTGAACGACCCTCTCTTCTATTCCTTGCCATTAATGGTATTCGACCGAGCCACGGGTACAGTAGCTTGAGTGCTTTTTCTAAAGGGGGAGTAGCAACTAGGGCTTGAAGTGCCAAAGTACACCTAAAAAGTTTACACCTAAAAGTTGTTAGAATGGATGACAATAGTAAAGAGAGTGAAATTAATGTTGATAACTTTGATTTTTCTAATGAGCAAGCTACTAATGATGCTCCGATGCTTGTTAAATATCTTGTTTCTAAGCTTCAACAAGCCATGGGCAATCCATCTCTCCAAAGTGAAGTGCAACGGCAACTCCGTGCTCATGGGATTCTCCAAGCTCACCACCATTACGTGAGAACACCTAGGAAGCCTCCTTGTGAGACTTCCAAAAGAGGTCTCTCTTTGATTCAGGAAGAAGAAGAGAATCCATACGAAGGGCTCAAGAATTTACTTCTTGATGATGCATCTCCTTCCCAAAGGAGAACTCAAGAGCCTCCATCGAAGGAACGAGAAAGAAGTGAGTCTCCCGCCACCTCGGCGGAGATGGCTCCACGAAGACGGCGGGCTAAACACTCTCCATCGCCACCAAAGCGGAGAAGACCATCGCACCCTTCTCCACACCATAATTCAAAGAGGGATGATAAAAAGCAAGAGAAGAAAAAGGCGAGAAAGAGGACACCCTCTTCTCCATCTTCTTCATCCTCTTTCTCTTATGAAAGTGGTGGTGAAGACGACGAAGATCAAGACAAAAAAAAAGGCGAGAAAGAGGTCACCCTCTTCTCCACCTTCCTCAAGTTCTTCACCTTCTGAAGAAAGTGATGGTGCAACCTTTGAACCATCAAAAAGAAGAGGCCATAGGAAATCCTATGCCGCATGGAAGAGGTCGTCCAAGCTCAAGAAGTTCAAAAAGGGAGGGAAGAGCATCTCTTTCCTTACCTATGATGGCACCTTTGGTGCTACAGACAAAGTCATGGCCTTTATCCCCAACAATTTGATGCGGCGTTCAGAGATGAGGGCTTCACGGAGTCCTCTAAGCTATGCCATGTAGCTATGCACTTTCAAAAGTCTGCCAGGAAATGGTGGTCTAGCCTACGAGCCAATGGTGAAGCTCCACGAACATGGAAAGCTTTAGAGCTTCCATTATGAAGCAGTTTTTGGCCACCGATGCCAAAGACAAATTACTCACCGAATGGCGAAGCTTAAAGCTCTCTCCCTATCAATCCATCCACAAATATGTAGACAAGTTTTGGGACCTACAACTCAAAGCCATTGTATTCAAAAAGTTGGATTTTGGAGAGCAAAAGCAACAATTTTGTGCGAGCTTAACCGAAGAAATGGCGGAGTATGTCAACTCCCAAAGGCCACGTACCATATCGGCGGTAATACACCATACTATGGTGTCCTCTCGAATCAATTTCCAAAAGGGGGCTAAAAGAAATAATAAACCCACGGAAAACAAGGGTTCCAACGAGCCTAAGGGGAAGGAAAATGTCCAAAAGTCTCCTAAGGGCAACTCCAACAAAGCTAAAGAGAAGGGAGTTTCCAAAGGTAAAAACAAACTCTCTCCTGAAGAGCTTGAGTGTTATCGCAAGGATAACCGGTGTTTCAAGTGCGGCAAACAAGGGCATGCGTATCGCGCTTGTCCCTAAAAGAGCAACCGCCAAGATCCTCCTAGAGCTACCTTGGTTGAAATCCAAGAGGAGGAGACTCACCAAACTCACCACAAAGGATCTCCTCTATGCCATGCTTGGGGAAAGGTAAGAGAACATGATGCTTTTATTCTCTTTGACCCTGGTTCTACTCACAATTTTATATCTATAGAGTTGTCCACCAGGCTAGGCATACAAACCTATGAGATGGGAGATGTCCTACCCGCAGACAGTGCTTTCAAGGGGCAAGAAGCTTCAGTCGCTCCCTTAACTAGGAAATTGAGGCTTCATGTCCAAAGCTATGTGGACAAAGAGGACTTCTTTATCTCTCCTCTCAAGCATGAGGATGTAATCCTAGGGGCACCATGGTTTGATCGCCTGGCTGCCAATGTTAAATTCCCTGAAAGGAGAATCTCCTTTAAGTTCAGGGAAAAAGACATGTATATAGATGCTAAGGAAATGGGTAACACTATCCCCATTGTACATACGCCTGCTTTCAACAAGTCAATAAAGATCTCTATTTCCGTGTACATGATTTTTGTTAAAGATTCTCAAAATGAACCTAATGCTTTAGCAAAAGAAAATAAAAGCAACCAAAAGGAATTAGAGTTATCCAATTTTCTCAAGGGGTTTCAAGATGTTTTTATTGATGACATCCCTTCTGAGCTACCTCCTAAACAAGGTAATGATGACCATGCAATTGAACTTCTTCCAGGAAGTTCACCGCCTAGCAAACCTCCTTATAGAGTTTCTCAAGATCAACAAGAGGAGATTATGCGGCAAGTGCATGAGTTAGTTGAGAAGGGCATGGTTAGGCCTAGCTCATCTCCATTTTGTTCACCTCTGCTATTAGTGCAAAAGCAAGACGGCACATATCGTTGTTGTGTCGACTATAGAGCACTAAATAGGATCACTATCAAGAATAGGTTTCCCGTTCCACGGGTAGAAGACCTATTTGATAAGCTACAAGGATCGACCTACTTCAGTAGGTCGATCAATCCTACTTCAGTAGGATTGACCTAAAAAGTGGCTATCATCAAATAAGGATAGTTGATCGAGACATTGTAAAGACCTCATTTGGCACCACATTTGGTCTTTACAAATACATTGTCATGCCTTTTGGCTTGACCAATGAACCAGCCACATTCAACCGCTTGATGGAGAAGCTGTTCAGGCCTCATCAAACCTTCACTAGAGTGTTCTTTGATGATATTATCATCTACTCTAATTCATTAGACAAACACAAGCAACACCTCCAGGTAATATTTCAAGTTTTAAGAGAGAATAAACTTTATGTTAATCGAAAGAAAAGTGAATTTTTCTTGCAAGAGATTCAGTATTTAGGTCACATTATCTCTCAAGATGGCATCCAATGGATCCATCATAGTTAGAGTTAATAAAAGGATGGCCTTAACCAAAGAATCTTCATGAACTAAGAATCTTTATAGGTATGTGTGCATACTATAGACGCTTCATAGAAAAGTTCTCACAAATTGCGGAACCATTACATGACCTAACAAAGAAAAGCATTAGGTATACATGGTCTGCTAAGGAGAACAATGCTTTCGAAAAGCTTAAAGAAAATCTTATCTCTCAACCCGTGCTTACACTACCGGATCTCTCAAAACCATTTGAGGTCCAATGTGATGCTTGTGGTGATTGCCTTGGAGCTTTTTTTCTTCAAGAAGGGCACGCCATAGGCTATGAAAGTCAAAGGCTTGACCCTGTTGAGCAAGCTCTAGGCATATATGAAAAGGAACTCCTTACAGTTCTACATGCCTTAGACTCATGGAAGCACTATTTATTGGGGACTCCTTTCATTCTGCGAACGGATCACCAAATCCCTAATTCACCATGGGAGAGCATATCCATGGATTTTATCTTTGGATTGCCTAAGTCTATCCATGGGAATACGAGAATATGGACGATAGTAGACAGGTTCAGTAAACAAGCTCATTTTATACCTGTCAAAAAGACTATCAAAGCCCATCAAATGGCAACCCTCTTCATTTCACAAATTTTCAAGTACCATGGCTTGCCAATGTCCATAGTGTCGGATAGAGATCCTAGAATGACCAGTAATTTCTGGAAGGGTCTCTTTGAGAATTTAGGGACAAGGCTAAATTTCTCTTCGGCCTATAAGTGCATCATATTCTGATTGCATGGCAACCATCCAATTTTCTGAATTTTGTGCTTCATCAAAAGACAGAGGCTCCTCAACATCATGTAAGCTAGACACAGCCAAAGCATAACAATCTGATGCATAAGATGCATGGCGAGAGCCTAAACGAGTATGACTAGACAAAGGTGCATCCTATTTACTATCAAGCAAAGTGTGCACCAGCCATTTTGGCATACCTCTAGCCTGCTCATTTTTAGCCCTTTCCTCATCAAGTACATCATGTACATCTGCATCATTAATAGGCTGATCTGTAACATTTTTAGAAACCCCCATAGGCTATACATTTGCCTCATTGGAAATTACATTCGTATTTCCACCACTAAAAAGAGGCAACAAAGTGTCACTAATGTCCTAGGAGCTTACATTACTATCTCTAGTACATGACAGCAAGGGCTGAACAGAATCTTCCACAAACACTACATCCCGTGAAACCAGAATACGCTTTGTTTGCGGATGATATAACCTGTAACCTTTGCTTTCAGCACTATAACCAACAAAAATACATTTGACAGCCTTATCATCCAATTTTCTGCGCTGTGTTTGTGGCACCAAAGCATATGCCAAACAGCCAAAACCACGCATGTGCTCAATAGAAGGCTTTCGATCATGCCATGCTTCATATGGATTAATAGACTGCAAAGCTTTCGTAGGACACTTGTTAAGCACATAAGTGGCACACATGATGGACTCAAGCCAAAAAGAATGCGGCAAAGCTTGACTTTTGACCATACATCGTGCCATTTCCATCAGTGACCTGATTTTTCTCTCAGCAACACCATTTTGTTGAGGTGTATAAGGCACTGTACATTGTTGTTTTATCCCACGACCAGCCAGAAATGCATTAAATTCATGAGACATGTACTCCCCTCCTCGATCGCAATGGAGGGTGCCCATAGTATATTTTGAGACATTTTCAGCCATAGCTAGAAATTTTTTGAAGCACATAAAAACTTTGGACTTCGCTTTAAGCGGAAATACCCATGCATACCTGGAGTAATCATCAATGAAAGTCACGAAGTAATTGCCCAAGGACGAAGTTTGCATGGGCCCACAAACATCACTATGCACAAGCTGCAACCTACATGTGGCCCGAACTAAACCATCCTTTGGAAACTTAGAACACTGCATCTTACCCAAAATACAGCATTCACAAACATGTTTGACAGTTGCCTTAAGAGGCGGCAAAGAAGCAACCATATCAGATTTCTGCAAACGCACCAAACTAACAAAATGTGCATGCCAAAGTTTTGCATCTGAAATAGCCCTTAAATTTGCAACAGCATTTGCAAAATTTTATCCACACTTGTCATACAAAGTGAGCTTATACATCCCACGGCACAAAATGCCAGATGCAACAATTTCATCTCACCAAAAGTGAGATCATGAACTATACATCTGTCATCCACAAATTTGACTACAAGTCCAAGTCTAGCAAGTGCAGATACAAACAAGAGATTCTTCTTGATCCTAGGAACATAAAGTGCATCAACAACTGTGAAAGAACTACCATTTGCAGCAGTAAGCACAATCTTTCCAACTCCCTGAACTAGATAAGAGGCATTGTTGGCACAAGTGACTGAATTACCATGAGGGACAGACTCGTGAGAGGTGAACAATTCACGATGTGAGGTAATGTGCTTTGTAGCACTACTGTCGAAATACCACACGTGTGAATCTGCAGCAACAACTGACAAGCATGCATCATGGACAGCAGGATTGTAAGTGCACTCTGCATTAAAAGCCCATTCTACATCAACATCAGCATCACAGTCTCCTTTCACAGAAGACTCAACAATGGCTGTATTTGTAGTGGAACCAGCATTTTTAGTTGAACCACCCTCTTTCTTCTTAGCCTCTTTGGCCTTCAACTTAGGACACGACCTGATCAAGTGATTATTAGCTTTACAATAATGGCAATGCATCTTCTTTTTGCCCTTATCACCAGAATTTCCAGACAAATTGTTGCCTGCAGAAGCATTAGGAACATAATTTTTGTCACTCGCAGCAGAACCATAAGAAGTGGCTACATTGTTGTTACCACCCTTTCTTTGAGAAGAAATAAAAGCCTGTTCAACTGCATGCTACCTAGTCCTTTTTTTTTGGAAAGTGAATCTTGCAATAGCAATGTGCATAATGCATCAAACTTGACAACTTCAGGATTTCCTTGGGTCATAAGTCTCCAAGTACTAGCAAGAGTCTGGTAAGAATCTAGTAAGGCATCAAGAACAGTCTGCACAAGGGAACTGTCTGAAATGACTTCACCTGCAGAAATAAGTTGCTCATTGATATCCTTGACACTAGCAAGGAAAGTGTCCATTTCATCTTCCTCATGCATAATCTTTGACTCCAACTCTTTACGCAGCAAAGCAATTTTAGCCTCATTGCGACTTGCATAAAGACCAGCCAAAATATCCCAAGCCTGTTTTGCATATTTTGTTGAATGTATGTGAGGAAAAATGGTGCACTTCATAGACAACGTAGTCAATGCATGAGCCTGTGCATCCTTTACATCCCAACGAGCTTGTTCCGCCGTAGGCAAAACAACTCTAATAGCAGCAATCCTTGCAGCAAGACCTGCAACATCCTCAACATCGCTTGCCTCCTCAGAACCAAGATGTACATCAATGCCCTGCACAATATTCCAGACGCCCTTTGACACAAGAACATGTTGTATCATATAAGCCCACATAGGGTAATTGTCCCCATCCAACCTGTCCTCAGCAGCAAACATCTTGAACACATATATGTTGTTGTTGTCAGCCATGGTAAATGTTGCACCTGATGTGAAAACTACTCGAAAATAGGAGAAACAAAGCTGGAACAACACGTGCTATATAGCACAAACCATAGAAGATTGTAAGGCACCTGTTATGCAAAAAACGGCAATGACAGAAACTCTACACAAAATGACGAAATAGCCTGTGCAGCACTGCCTATAGTAGAAACGGAGGCCGAAATGAGCCCGAATTAAAAATCTGAGCAGACTCAGCACTACGGGTTTCCCTGAAATATTTTTCGACCTGCGAATGCTCGCCAAAGCTCATTGAAATTGGAGAAAGTGAGCAGGCATTTACTGGAGCAGTTGGCGACTAAGCCCGAGAGGACGCAACCTGCTCTGATACCAATTGTTGGAATTAGGGTTGCATAGAGACAGACACAGCTTGGAGAAGAAGTGAGCTGGTAGAGTTGATCAAAGAGGAGAATCAAAGGCAAGTCAAAGGGTAGCCAATTGAAGCAAAATAAAGATTAAAAAAAAAAAATCCAAGGGGCATTAGTGACATTGCTAGTGCACCCCCTCAAGTTCAAGTGAAGAGAGAAGATGAAAAACAAGTCGGCTACCCCTCCCAAAGTTTCCAATTTGAGATGCCAGAGGGACCAATTAAAGGGCAGTTTCCAAAGTTGAAGGTCCCCTACTATAAAAGCCATTTTTAATCAAATGGGGGCTTTTTGGTGCCATTTTGAAGCCTGCAGAGTGGAGTTTTTTGATAGAAGAGTGTGCATGTCAACCCCCTTTGTATTTCCTCATGAAAATGGCCATTGTGATGGAAGTGCAATCTTTGTATGTGCCTTTTTGAAGTATAATCAAGCCACTTTACCCAGTCTTGCTATCGTTCCCCCTTCCCCCCTTCTCTTTCTCCTGCTCTTGTGTTCCCCCACGGTGTCGGCAGTGTGGATGTGTGTGCCCCCCCTGGACCGGTGTTGCTTTGTGTGAGAGAGTGAGATTGAGTGGCTATGTGCGTGTGCAAGGGTAGAGACAGACTATGGTAGTAGGTGTCAATTGGGTGGTGGTCTTGTGGCCTGGGGGATTCACCATGGAAAACTTATTGCACCACATAAGTGCAAGGGAGGGGGGTTTTTTTACAAGTTACATAAGCGTATAAGTTAGGGGTAGACCCCCAATAATTTATGTCATAAGCTTAAAAATAAAGGAGGGGGTATCATATTTTATTGGTTTGTGGGGGGGGGGGGGGGGGGGGGGGGAGAAAAGGAAAAAATGAGAGGAAGTTTTTGTGTTTCTAAATCATTGCTTCCCAAAAGAGTCTACCCTTGAACTTTTGAGTCAATAGCTACAAAGATCCATGCAAGAACCAACACTGCTTTGTATCAATTGCTTCTTTTGTGATTATAATTCATTTGTTGAGGGATGAAAGATATAAATAGTTTGTATAAATGCAAATTTACACGAATAACCTAGCACAACTATATGACCATGTTTTTTGAGTAATTTAGATGGGGTAGAATTGGATGAGTAGCTAGAGTGCAAGCTGAACGGGTACATAGTTTGAAAGTCAAACTAAGACACATTGAGAGTACATCTAGTTATCAACATAAGTGGTTCCTTAGTACGTTGCCAGTCACTATGCTACACGCTCTTTGGCTAGTTCTACTCAGCTAGATTATTTGAGACCTAAATTTTATATGTAAGATAGGGGTATGATAATTTTCTGCATTGATTGTCGTATAAGCGTAGAAAGGGGGGTCATATTCCCTAATATGAGTCGTATATAGGGGTTTTATCAAAGTTGTCCACTCGCACGTGGCGTTCCGTTTTATATATAGAGTGAATCCCCCAGGTCTTGTGGAGTGTGCAAGCATTGGGAAATGAGCAAACGGTGGCCTGCTAGTGTGTACTAAGAGTTTCAAAGGTGAACTCTAGTGGATTGGGGTGTTGTGTATGCCCTGGGCTATAGAGAGGCCCTTGTTCATGTGCCAAGTGCATTCCCTCTTTCCCCCTGTCCAACGTGGTAACGATCCATACCATCTTTGTAGATTTGAGCACCTTGTTCATTTTCAAATTGGTATTGCATGTGAGAAAGTTTTGTGTTTGGTGTTGTTTGTGATGGCCATGTTCTCAATTTTGGTTTCCTCCTTGAAACTCACACTCCTAGATCCCTCATCCATATAGGTGTAAGATCTCTCTGAAGAGGTGTCAGAAAGAATTTCCTCTAGGATTGGCTCTAAGGTCATCAAATTTCCTTGATTGACACTTCCTTCTGTCAAAATATGAATTGGCTAGTCTTTAACAACATGATTTCTATTCTCATATAACTTGCCTGATTGCAAATACATCAAGAAAATTACGCTTACCAAACCCTAACCTGTTACCTTTTATGATGCATCCAATCTTCCAATGGAAGGCAACTAGAGTTCCAAACTTTGATTTCCACAACCTATACAAAAATCACTTGGTGGCTATAAGTCTACGGCCGCTTTGTAGTTGCAAACTCTGATTTCCACAACTCTATACAAAAATCACTTGGCGGCTATAAGTCTACAGCAACTCTGTTAGTTAAAATCTGAACCAGGCAGAGTTTTATTGCACTTTTGACAAAATCCTATTTTTCTTGCAATTGGCACAATTCAAATCTAAATTGAATTTTGAAAAGACCACCATGCTTCTAGGGACTAGAGCTAGCTCTGATATGACTCTAGGCTCAATCTGTGTGACAGGGAGACATGGATCGTGATCCATATACCCTTGTGTCAGAATGCAATGAAATTTGGCACACATGTCCTCGCAGTCCCCTGATCCCTGTTTTATGGTTTTTACATGATTTTAATCATTTTGGGTGACCCAAAAGTCAAACCCCTAAGTCTGTTTGGTGGTTTTTGGACTTGGAGTACTTTTGTCATCTTTTCACCCAATTCTTGGAGTTTTTAGACCATTCTTCTTTCGGATATTTTGTTTGTACAGGTCTCTACTACAAGTCTATATGGTCTCTATCCAAAAATTAAAAAAGGGAACATGGATCACGATCCATGTTCCATCAGATATGGACCCCAAATTTGGCTTAATGACTACTTGCAGTATGAGTAGTCCACTCCACAACTTATTTTTAGATTTGAAAAGGGCAACCTTCAGAAGAAGTCCTTTATGGCTTCTATGCCAGATGTATGTTCTTTCCATCAAGCAATATGTTGGCATTCGAAGAAGCTTTTTACACAGGATTCTTCACATGGCGTACAAATATTGTTGGGCCTGTGATCAACAATCTACAAGCAAGGTTCGTTGGATATTCCACCATCAAACTCAAAAATAAAGTTACTATTCAGTTTCTGCAAGTCCTTGAGAAGGAACGGCGGATCAGATATCAAAAAGCACTTCAAGCACTTAAAGACCGCCTCGCTTACTCTTTTGATAAATCAAGAATATTTTAACTCCTATTTGCCAAGTGGATATTGTAATCTATGAGTCAGAGCTATTATGTTCCAGATTGTATCAATTTATCCTTAGTTAGAGCTCCCAGATGATTAGTTTTTGACCAAAGAAACCTTTGCTAAGGTATAAAAGCCAATTTTGTAAAGTTATTATTAAGTTTTGGATAAGAAATAGACATCGTGAGCTTACGGTGGTCACTTGTCTCTTTTTCGTGCTTCTATCTCCCTTGTCGATTGTCACATTGCAGTGCTCTCTGCTGCATTGCAACCACAGGTAAGAGTTCAATGCATTGACGAAAAGATATCACTGTAAATTGTAGCTTTTGGTGTCATCGACCCGCGGTCTAATTTCATCATAAGGAGGAATTTAAGCTAGGAAATCATAAAATAAGCATAGGTGGGGTATTGGGGAATCATTGCTAAGCATTTAGATGCATTCAGGGTCAGAAATGACTAGGCCAAAATCTCACTGCTGCTGTTAATAATCGCATTTTCTGCACTTCATCAAAAGTGAGATTTGAGACCATAACCATGTGGGGTTAGGTCTTATATAATTTTCCTAGAAGTTTTGTAACATTCGAATGTCGTTTGATGCTGTAATGACGATCCTGGTTTGTTTACCGATTCATGACTAGCTTTTGATAACTTAGGTCATTTGAGTGTAGCTTGTGTTAGATGCAAGTTGTCTATTATTTTCCAAGAGATTGACGCCCTCTTGTAGCCCCTATGCACTAGTCGAGTCAGCTTCGTCCCATGGATTGACAATTATGTTTGTGGTTCTCGCTATGTCTACAATAAGATAAGCGTGAGGTTAGGAAATCCAACCATATCCACAATCCGTTTACAGTCGCTTACCAGTCCTCTTCTAGTTTTCAATTTCTTGGATAGCCAAAACCATTAGAAAGGGTCTTATATCATAACCATCTTTGTCGCAAAGTGTGGTGTTGGTTATCTCATTTAAGAAGACATCAAGAGTCACTAGTATTTGATCCCATCCAAAGGGTTCAAACAACTCCTCTGGACATGGCTCCGTAATGTAAGCTTAATCTTTTATTCAATGCTCTAGAATGCAACCTTCCTTTCTAAAAATCCCTCATTCTAATGATATATACATAAAAAATGTGAGCATCCTTCACTAACCAAGCAGGTAATAAAGTTTCGTCGTCCGTAGCTACAGCAAAGTCTTCTATCAAAGTTTGGTTTACATCTTTGTAACTATGGTCCTTGGTGTTCACCTTGGTTATGACTCCCTTGTGTCTTAAATAAAGGTGGTCATAGCCCCAACCTTGAATCATTTTGAGTTGATGCATAAAAGGTCACCCCAAAATAACTTCAAAGTTGTTGCCTTTTCCAAAATCTACCACCACAAAGACATGTTTGTATTCTATCCCGCATGAGGATACGACTGTTGGAACTAGGGTTGCAGAGAAACGCACACAGCTTGGAGAAGACGAAGGAAGCTCAAGGCACACAATAGAAAGGGTGTTACTTAGTATGCAATGGAAAGATAGATAGCCCTAGAGTGATGGACATATATACAATGCTCGGGGGAAAAAACCTCCTAAAGAGGGAAAAAATGCCCCGACGGTCCTAGTGTGTTCACACACATCACTACCACATGTATATGGTAACAAACCCCCCCTGGAGTCATGCGGTGAACAAGAGATGGCACATGAGTAAAGAAAAGTGCCATGCCCTGAGGACATGATCAGTCCACAAAGGGGAGTAAGCCCAAAGCTTTGCGGAAAGCTTCAAGCTTCTCACGAGACAATGCCTTTGTGAAAAGATCTTCAAGGTTGTCCTATGTTGGCACATAAGCCAAGCTGATATCTCTTGATGAGAGCCTCTCCCTGACATAGTGGTAATGCACCTCAATGTGCTTTGTGCGAGCATGAAAAACTGGGTTCCTCACAACTACCAATGCGCTCTGACTGTCAGTGTAGATAGTATTGGCAGTGTCTTGTCCAACACCCAAATCAGCCACATAAGGCGTATGAGCCATGCACACTCAACCATAGATGTGAAGACTGCCCTGTTATACTCAGCCTCACAACTCGAAGTGGCCACAGTAGGTTGCTTCTTGCTCAACCATGATATACATGAACTACCAAGCATGAAACAAAAACCACTTGTGGACACTCGCGTGTCAAAACAACCTGCCCAATTTGAGTCCAAAAAAGCATGCAAGTCTAGTGGCAATGATCCTCCTTGGGATAAAACAAGCCAACATGTAAAGTGCCACTAAGGTAGCGAAAAATCCTCTTGACAGCCTGCCAATGCTTAGACCCTGGGCTATGCATGAATCTGCTAACCTGTGAGACTGCAAACTGAATATCCGGCCTCGTGTTGCATACATAAATGAGGCAGCCAACAACAGTTTGATAAAGAGTGACATCAGCAGGATCGCCAGCATCATGTAGACTCAACTCTGAACCTGTTTCCATGGGAGTGGCAATAGGTTTGCAATCCTCAAGTCCAAAATTACATAGCAATGTCTCTATGTAACTTTTCTGACACAAGGCAATACCACCATCACACTGCTTAAATTGTATGCCCAAGTAATGATGCAACAGCCCCAAATCTTTCATCTTGAAAGTGGCATTCAAATCAGCCTTAAATTCAACAATATGTCTGTAATGGAATTGGCCTATTTAACTTGAGAGTAGCAGAAATTAATGAAAGTACTTTTGAGAAATGACTTTGTGAGCATAACGGGTGAACATAGTTAAAGATAGCAACATAATCATAGCAATTAATTAACTTGGCATGAAAAATACTTTTGCAAGGGAGAGAATTTAGAGAACATGACAACAGTTGAGGACCGGATTTATGTGGAGCCGGTCCCCCCTCCAATAGGCATTTGTATTATGATTTCTCCCATTAAGAGAGACTTGTTACAATACAATCTTTGTGTTCCTTGTGACCTAGGTGATGCAATGAAGATGGAAAGCGTCATGCATCACAAACATAACATAAAATTGAAGAAAGCTTTAACTATCCCAAGCCTCAGTCCCAAGACCTCAAACACCTTCGAAGGTGGAGAGAGCTAGTAGGGAATGAGGGTAGGGAAGAGGAAGAAGAAACATTTCGTAGGAGAAAGACTAGTTCCTCACTTATCATAACTCTTGTTGCTAGCATACATAATAGCATAGTAATGAAGAAGAAGGAGATGGCAAGATTAAGCATTGAAGCATGGCTCTTGGTTGGATTTGCACTCCATATCCAAGAGTGTTGGTGTAGGCTCTCAACCTCTACTTGCTTGGAGAAGGAGAGGGAGCTCTTGCACTTTGCATAGCACACAATGAGAGTGTTTGTGAGTGTGTGTGGGTGAGTATATGCCCTAAGCAACCCCCTAGCTTGCTTGGGTCGACCCACCCTTGTAGCTCATTCTTGAATCTCATTGGACCCCTCCAGGCCTAGCCAATCACAAGCAGGAGGCATTACAAGCAGCAAGGGTAGCCTTGAGACAAGTGTCCCCCTTTCCCCTTTGAGAGAGAGGGCTAGATAAATGCTAAATAAATTAATTAAATCTCCTAAATTATTATTGGACCCCTTGGGTGGCCAACCAATAGGCTTCAGGCACACCATGAGGGCAACATGAGGAGGAACTTGACAAGTGTCCCTTTTGCTTTCTTTGTACCATGCATGCCTTGTGTGAGTGTGTGGGTGTTCTCTCTCATCCCCCCTCATGTAGGGCTCGCCCCCTTCTTGTAGGGATTGAATCTTTGAATTTTTGACACCTCAAGCCCCTCATGCATAGGCCCAGTTCCCACCACAAGCTTGGCTCATAAGCACTTTAAGCTTGGGCTGGGTTCTCACCTCAAGTGCAACCCTAGCAGCTCAAGTATGTCAAGCACCTCAAGCATCTCAATAATTAAGCACCTCAAGCATCTCAAGCACCTCAATCATCAAGCAACTCAAGCACCTTAGTAATCAAGCATGACAAGCAAGACAAGCACCTCGAGCTGGGTCGGGTTCCCGCGCCTCAAGCTCGCCTCAAGCTCAGCCATAGCATACCTAAGGTCAAAGGCCTTTTACACACATTATTGGAGGTCTTCAATGAAGCTAACCCTAAGTTCTTATGCTCCATTTGTTAGCCTTGCTCTTTGATAGACCATCTCTCATTTGGCCCCCTTCACCATTGGCCCCGTGTTGAGATAGATCTATAAGCACATGTCTATATCTTAACACTTGTTACCGTTTATTCTCCCACATTAAGTGATCAATTGAATGTGAGAAAATCATTTGGGTTGGTTAGATATTAGCTATTAGATTTTATGACATTACCTCTCTCTTGAATCATAGTCGTCCTCGATTATGAGGTAGAAGAGATAAAGCCTTAGTCATTAGTCAATTTTACTTATTAGCGGGTAGAGGATCCCTTTTTACCCTACGACATCTTTCCAAGATGGATGACTAATCCATTTGGTGCTTGGGAGACATAGCTATTGCAAGCATGTCTGCTCTTTAGTCCATTTCATTCTCCCAAAGTAGAGTGACAAATTCTACTTGGTGTTTGAGAGACGCCGTCATCACAAACATGATTCTAAGCATGCATACTAGCTAAATTTGTGCACAAATAAAAAGAGGACTATTGTTATAAGACAAAAACATGAGTCATTTAAAAGAAATTTGTACATTTGCTTACTCTAATGTAGCATTGTAAGCATTGAAAAGGTTCATACTATCCTTAAGCTGTATTCCTTGCATCCATCTAGCATCTTCAAAAGGATAATTTTTGAACTTAATAAGATACTGTCGGATAATCTTACCATGTCGTAGTACCCTGTCTTCATGCCGAAGAATGGCTTCGGGTTGTAGCACCTCTTCTTGGTCTTCAACTTCGGGAGGGTCTTCAATAATTGGTTCCATTGTTTGGTGGCTCTCCTTTGTAGGGCTTAAGTAGTCTTACATGAAAGGCATTGTGTATGAGCCAATGGTTGGGCAACTTGATTTGATAAGCCATCTCATTGATGGGATTCAAGATTTGGAAAGGACCATAGTATCTTTTTGCTAGTTTAGCATAATACTTTTGATGGCCCGTAGGATTTTTTCTCATCGTTTGCCTTAATCGAGCCTTAGGAAACTTGAGTAAGACCCAATCATTTTCTTTGAACATTAAGGCTCTTCTGTGCTTATCAGCAGAGCAGCTTTTTGCCTTTGTTGAGAGATGGATATAGCCTCCTTAATCTTTTGAAAAGATTCTTGTAGGTCACGGCTATACTCATCGGCGGCGAAGATCTTCCCATGTACTTTGAGTAGCAAGGGAATTTTAGGTCTTCCCCCAATGATCTCAAAAGGTGCTTTTCTCATAGAATTATGTACAATATTATTGTAGGCATACTCTACAAGAGGTAAGTACTTTTCCCATTGTGAGCGTTGATCTACTTCGGTAACATAAGTCTTGAGTAGATCGAGTATCGTAAGATTGGCTATCTCACTTTGGCCATCCGTTTGTGGGTGATAGGCCGAAGAGAAGTTCAATCTTGTTCCTAGATTTTCAAAGAGACCTTTCCAGAAATTATTGGTCATTCTAGGATCTCTATCTGACACGATGGATGTGGGTAATCCATGGTGTTTGAAAATCTGAGATATGAAGAGAGTTGCCATTTGATGTGCCTTAATAGTCTTTTTGACAGCAATAAAATGTGCTTGCTTGCTAAACCTGTCAACTATTGTCCATATTCCTATATTCCCATGGATAGACTTGGGTAATCCAAAGATGAAATCCATGGATATACTCTCCCATGGTGAATTTGGGATAGGAAATGGCTCGAGTAATCCAGGTTGCTTCCCTCTATCATACTTGGTCTTTTGGCATACTACACATTTTGAAACATACTCTTGTATGTCCACTTTCATGGTAGGCCAATAGACGTACGTCTCTAATCCTCGGAGAGTAGGTTGAATACCTCTATGCCCCACATATGGAGGAGCATGGGATTCATACATAACTTCCTCACGAAGGGAATGGGTAACACATAGCTTATTGCCATGGAGAAGATAACCATCCTGCAAGGTGAATGGTTCCTCTTTCTTCCCCAAAGCAAGGGCTGACATTACGTCTCTAAAGTCAGGGTCAGTAGCATACTCATCTATCATAGAGGATAGATCATTGTGAGTAGCTATAGACACCGCATTAACTTTGGGTCGTCGTGAAAGTGCATCGGCCACTTGATTGTGCTTACCAGCTATGTGAGAAATATGGAAATTAAATTGCGAAAGAAAATTTTCCCACCCCATTTGTTTGTCGGAAAGCTTGGTTTGCGTCATGAAATACTTGAGACTTTGGTGGTCGGTTCGTAGGATAAATGGAGTCCCCAATAGGTAGTGCTTCCATGTGTCTAGGGCATGAAGAACAGCTAAAAGCTCTTTCTCAAAAATGCCCAAGACTCGTTCATCAATATTGAGCCTTCGGATCTCATATGCTATGGCATGCCCTTCTTGAAGCAAAACTGCTCCAAGGAAATCACCACAAGCATCACATTGGACCTCAAATGGTTTTGAGAGATCCGGAAGCACGTGGACTGGTTGGGAAGTAAGCTTCTCTTTGATCTTTTCAAAAGCATTTTTCTCCTTAGCACTCCACACAAACTTAACGTTCTTCTTAGTTAAGTCATGTAGTGGTCCTGCTACTTGAGAGAATTTTGCTATGAAGCGTCTATAGTATGCGCACATACCAACAAAGCTTTGTTGGTATGCGCACATACCAACAAAGCTTCTTAGCTCATGTAGATTTCTTGGGTTAGGCCATGCTTATTACCTCTAACTTTGATGGATCCATTTGGATACCATCTTTAGAGATAATATGACCTAGGTATTTAATCTCTTGTAGGAAGAATTCGCTTTTCTTTTGGTTGAGAAAAATCTTGTTCTCCCTCAATGCTTGAAAAATCACTTGGAGATGTTGCTTATGTTCCTCCAAAGACTTGGAGTAGATGATGATATCATCAAAGAACACTTCAGTGAATTTGCCGTATGGTCTAAAAATTTTCTCCATCAAACGATTGAACGTAGCTGGTGCATTAGTCAAGCCAAAAGGCATGACTAGATATTCATAAAGACCAAACGTGTGCGAAACGCGGTCTTTAAGATATCTTCATCCACTATCCTTATTTGATGATAGCCACTCTTAAGGTCAATCCTACTGAAGTAGGTCGAGCCTTGTAGCTTATCAAACAGATATTCTACCCTAGGTACGGGAAATCTATTTTTGATAGTGATATGGTTTAGTGCTCGATAGTCCACACACATACAATATGTACCATCTTTCTTTTGCACTAAAAGGACTGGAGAACAAAAGGGAGAGGAACTAGGCCTCACCATCCCTTTGTCTACCAGCTCTTGTACTTGCCTCATGATCTCCTCTTGTTGAGCTTGTGAGACTCAATAAGGAGGCTTGTTAGGTGGTGAGATTCCAGGAAGGAGCTCAATACGATGGTCATCATCCCCTCGTTTTGGAGGTAAGTCCATAGGGATATCATCGATGAACACATCTTGGAATCATTTTAGAAAATTAAACAAGTCTAACTCTTCTTGATTCCTACCATTTACATTTGATGAAACATTAGTATCTTTTAGAGACTCTTTGACAAAAATCATGTACGCAGAAACTGAGCTCTTCATTGACTTATCAAAAGCAAGAGGATTTACAAGTGGAATAGTGCAACCATTCTCACTAGCATCTATATACATGTTCTTTCCCCTGTAGGTGAAGTAGATTCTCCTTTCAGGGAACTTCATGTTGGCAGTCATGCGATCAAAAAACCATGGTGCCCCTAGGATAACATCCTCATGTTGGAGAGGAGAGATGAAGAAGTCTTCCTTGTCGACATAGCTTTGGACATGAAGCCTCAACTTCCCAATCAAGGGAGTAACGGAGGCTTGTTGTCCCTTGAAAGCTGCATCAGCCACTACTATATCTCCCATCTCAAAGGCTTGAATGCCCAACTTGGCGGCCAACTCCATTGATATGAAGTTAAGAGTAGAGCTACGGTCAAACAAGATGAAGGCATCATTCTCTCTTACCTTTCCCCAAGCATAGGAAAGTGATGATCCTTTGCAATGAGCATCCTCTTTTGGAGCTTCGATGGTGGAAGCCCTAGGAGTCTCATTGCGAGTATTCTTCTTGGGGCAAGAACGATAGCCATGTCCTATTTCGTCTAGCCCCTTGATGGAAATTGATGCGTGAAGCAACCATGGTGTGATGGATTACTTCGCTAATAGTACTAGTCCGTTGAGAGTTGATGTATTTGGCCATCTCTTCAGGTAATCTCGCACATAATTGCCGCCTTTGCTCGGCAAAGTCTATCTTTTGAAAGACAGTAGCCTTGAGATGTAAATCCAAAAACTTGTCTACATATTTGTGGATAGACTCATGGGAGAGGAGATTCAAGCTGCGCCATTTGGTAAGCACTTTGTCCTTTGCATCGCTTGCAAGAAATTGCTTCATGATGGAAACTCGTAGAGTTTTCCATGTCTTTGGGGCTTCAACATTTCCACGAAGGCTAGCCCACCATTGACGAGCTGATTTTTGGAAGTGCATAGCTACATGGCGTAGCTTAGAGGACTCTATGAAGCCCTCATCTCCAAAGGACACATCAAATTGCTGGATGAAGGCCAACACTTTGTCGGTAGCACCGAAGGTGCCATCATAGGTGAGAAAAGAGATACTCTTTCCTCCCTCCTTGAACTTCTTTAGCTTTTGTGACCTTCACCATGCAGAAAATGATTTGCGATGTCCTCCCCTCTTGTATTCTCTAGGAGACTAACCATAACTTTCATCAAAAGAGGAGGAAGGTGAAGAAGAAGGAGAAGAGGGTGACCTCTTCCTAGCCCTTTTCTTCCTTTGTTTCCTCTCTTGCCTTTCAGAGTGATGAGGAGAAGGAC
Organism: Adiantum capillus-veneris; assembly: GCF_014529385.1. Taxonomy (NCBI): domain Eukaryota; kingdom Viridiplantae; phylum Streptophyta; class Polypodiopsida; order Polypodiales; family Pteridaceae; genus Adiantum; species Adiantum capillus-veneris. Next base: position 141,071,991 of record NC_140945.1, read on the forward strand.
TATGTGTTGATCTTTTCCTCTTGGGAGGAGTGGGCGATCGTCTAGACCGCCGTCTTCGTGGAGCCACATCTTCAGAGGAACTTAACCTTTCATTGCTTTCTTGATCATGGTTTGTTTACCGATTCATGACTAGCTTTTGATAACTTAGGTCATTTGAGTGTAGCTTGTGTTAGATGCAAGTTGTCTATTATTTTCCAAGAGATTGACGCCCTCTTGTAGCCCCTATGCACTAGTCGAGTCAGCTTCGTCCCATGGATTGACAATTATGTTTGTGGTTCTCGCTATGTCTACAATAAGATAAGCGTGAGGTTAGGAAATCCAACCATATCCACAATCCGTTTACAGTCGCTTACCAGTCCTCTTCTAGTTTTCAATTTCTTGGATAGCCAAAACCATTAGAAAGGGTCTTATATCATAACCATCTTTGTCGCAAAGTGTGGTGTTGGTTATCTCATTTAAGAAGACATCAAGAGTCACTAGTATTTGATCCCATCCAAAGGGTTCAAACAACTCCTCTGGACATGGCTCCGTAATGTAAGCTTAATCTTTTATTCAATGCTCTAGAATGCAACCTTCCTTTCTAAAAATCCCTCATTCTAATGATATATACATAAAAAATGTGAGCATCCTTCACTAACCAAGCAGGTAATAAAGTTTCGTCGTCCGTAGCTACAGCAAAGTCTTCTATCAAAGTTTGGTTTACATCTTTGTAACTATGGTCCTTGGTGTTCACCTTGGTTATGACTCCCTTGTGTCTTAAATAAAGGTGGTCATAGCCCCAACCTTGAATCATTTTGAGTTGATGCATAAAAGGTCACCCCAAAATAACTTCAAAGTTGTTGCCTTTTCCAAAATCTACCACCACAAAGACATGTTTGTATTCTATCCCGCATGAGGATACGACTGTTGGAACTAGGGTTGCAGAGAAACGCACACAGCTTGGAGAAGACGAAGGAAGCTCAAGGCACACAATAGAAAGGGTGTTACTTAGTATGCAATGGAAAGATAGATAGCCCTAGAGTGATGGACATATATACAATGCTCGGGGAAAAAACCTCCTAAAGAGGGAAAAAATGCCCCGACGGTCCTAGTGTGTTCACACACATCACTACCACATGTATATGGTAACAAACCCCCCCTGGAGTCATGCGGTGAACAAGAGATGGCACATGAGTAAAGAAAAGTGCCATGCCCTGAGGACATGATCAGTCCACAAAGGGGAGTAAGCCCAAAGCTTTGCGGAAAGCTTCAAGCTTCTCACGAGACAATGCCTTTGTGAAAAGATCTTCAAGGTTGTCCTATGTTGGCACATAAGCCAAGCTGATATCTCTTGATGAGAGCCTCTCCCTGACATAGTGGTAATGCACCTCAATGTGCTTTGTGCGAGCATGAAAAACTGGGTTCCTCACAACTACCAATGCGCTCTGACTGTCAGTGTAGATAGTATTGGCAGTGTCTTGTCCAACACCCAAATCAGCCACATAAGGCGTATGAGCCATGCACACTCAACCATAGATGTGAAGACTGCCCTGTTATACTCAGCCTCACAACTCGAAGTGGCCACAGTAGGTTGCTTCTTGCTCAACCATGATATACATGAACTACCAAGCATGAAACAAAAACCACTTGTGGACACTCGCGTGTCAAAACAACCTGCCCAATTTGAGTCCAAAAAAGCATGCAAGTCTAGTGGCAATGATCCTCCTTGGGATAAAACAAGCCAACATGTAAAGTGCCACTAAGGTAGCGAAAAATCCTCTTGACAGCCTGCCAATGCTTAGACCCTGGGCTATGCATGAATCTGCTAACCTGTGAGACTGCAAACTGAATATCCGGCCTCGTGTTGCATACATAAATGAGGCAGCCAACAACAGTTTGATAAAGAGTGACATCAGCAGGATCGCCAGCATCATGTAGACTCAACTCTGAACCTGTTTCCATGGGAGTGGCAATAGGTTTGCAATCCTCAAGTCCAAAATTACATAGCAATGTCTCTATGTAACTTTTCTGACACAAGGCAATACCACCATCACACTGCTTAAATTGTATGCCCAAGTAATGATGCAACAGCCCCAAATCTTTCATCTTGAAAGTGGCATTCAAATCAGCCTTAAATTCAACAATATGTCTGTAATGGAATTGGCCTATTTAACTTGAGAGTAGCAGAAATTAATGAAAGTACTTTTGAGAAATGACTTTGTGAGCATAACGGGTGAACATAGTTAAAGATAGCAACATAATCATAGCAATTAATTAACTTGGCATGAAAAATACTTTTGCAAGGGAGAGAATTTAGAGAACATGACAACAGTTGAGGACCGGATTTATGTGGAGCCGGTCCCCCCTCCAATAGGCATTTGTATTATGATTTCTCCCATTAAGAGAGACTTGTTACAATACAATCTTTGTGTTCCTTGTGACCTAGGTGATGCAATGAAGATGGAAAGCGTCATGCATCACAAACATAACATAAAATTGAAGAAAGCTTTAACTATCCCAAGCCTCAGTCCCAAGACCTCAAACACCTTCGAAGGTGGAGAGAGCTAGTAGGGAATGAGGGTAGGGAAGAGGAAGAAGAAACATTTCGTAGGAGAAAGACTAGTTCCTCACTTATCATAACTCTTGTTGCTAGCATACATAATAGCATAGTAATGAAGAAGAAGGAGATGGCAAGATTAAGCATTGAAGCATGGCTCTTGGTTGGATTTGCACTCCATATCCAAGAGTGTTGGTGTAGGCTCTCAACCTCTACTTGCTTGGAGAAGGAGAGGGAGCTCTTGCACTTTGCATAGCACACAATGAGAGTGTTTGTGAGTGTGTGTGGGTGAGTATATGCCCTAAGCAACCCCCTAGCTTGCTTGGGTCGACCCACCCTTGTAGCTCATTCTTGAATCTCATTGGACCCCTCCAGGCCTAGCCAATCACAAGCAGGAGGCATTACAAGCAGCAAGGGTAGCCTTGAGACAAGTGTCCCCCTTTCCCCTTTGAGAGAGAGGGCTAGATAAATGCTAAATAAATTAATTAAATCTCCTAAATTATTATTGGACCCCTTGGGTGGCCAACCAATAGGCTTCAGGCACACCATGAGGGCAACATGAGGAGGAACTTGACAAGTGTCCCTTTTGCTTTCTTTGTACCATGCATGCCTTGTGTGAGTGTGTGGGTGTTCTCTCTCATCCCCCCTCATGTAGGGCTCGCCCCCTTTTTGTAGGGATTGAATCTTTGAATTTTTGACACCTCAAGCCCCTCATGCATAGGCCCAGTTCCCACCACAAGCTTGGCTCATAAGCACTTTAAGCTTGGGCTGGGTTCTCACCTCAAGTGCAACCCTAGCAGCTCAAGTATGTCAAGCACCTCAAGCATCTCAATAATTAAGCACCTCAAGCATCTCAAGCACCTCAATCATCAAGCAACTCAAGCACCTTAGTAATCAAGCATGACAAGCAAGACAAGCACCTCGAGCTGGGTCGGGTTCCTGAGCCTCACACGGACATCAGCATAGCGAGAACTCACCGAACATATAATGTCGGACGGAGCTCGACCCATAGGCACGTGGAAGCAAGCAAAGGGTGTCAACCTCTACTCGACCGACTAATGACTACTTCCTACAGAGATATCAAATCTACATGCCATCGGTTCTGTGAATGTGAGAGTCTCCTATGATGCTACCGCAAGCCAAAATCCCATCAAACGATCTCGAAACTTCACAAAACTCAAGGGAAGTCCTACACACACTGGAAGGCCGCTATCCCTAAGGTCTCTGACCACAAATCCTAACCCAATACCCTCCGTGCAGAAAATGCATAGTATGTCTGGTCGGATTTTATAGGTCACTGTTTCTAAAATCTAACATGCCTAATGCGTAGCTCTACTCACTCTGATCATGTGGATATGCTAAAATGCAAAAACGAACAACGTCTACTCACCGAAACTCCAAAAGTAGCTCGCAGGTGAATCTGCCAAAACACAGATGAACGCGCGTGATGTAAGCATCAACGCCTAGCTACACGCTACTGCTCTCCATTTGCGATTCCGAGCACCATAGCTCTTTTAGCACACACACACACACACACACACACACACACACACTCTCTCGTAGTCTCACAGACGACACAGAAGATAAGATTATTAGAAGTCGTCTTACAAAGCTTTAGGTTTTGGTTTATATACTAAGCCTTAGAAAACCTAATTTCCAGCTAAAACGACCTGATTTGTCCCTAGGCTTCTATAGAGCTTAATTACAACATCGTGAGCTGGCTTTGCTCATCCAACAAGAATCTGCGGCCAAAATACAATTGCCGACTTAAAATGTGAAGTTCTTGTAAACATTACAAAAGTGGTCGTAATGGCTCAAAATGATGATAACGGGATATTCGATGATGTCCATGAGCTTGTATGTTCACATTACAGCATCCATCTTCATATTCATCACTTCATCAGCATCTTCATATGGAATCTTAGAGAATCTTTGAGGAATATTTGTGGAAGCGTTGTTGAAAGGTTGGCCTATCAACAAGGAAGCTCTCATGTTGCTATGGAAAACAACTTGGTGACTACCACATCAAAGCTTGGAGAGATCGATAACTCTAAAGCACATTTGGGTAATGTAAATCTATTGTTTAATCAAATTATTATCAATCTCTTCTCTCATTCAATTGGAATCCTTCCAATTGCTGTCATATTATCCTTCAATTGGAATCCTTTCCAATTGCTATCCTACTATCAAATACTATACTCTTATTTACATATCCTCAACTAGAAATCAACAATTATTACACCTATTTTATGGTAGTTTCTCTATATTATAAAGTAATGAAGGTCTCACTGCTCGATTATAATCATTTGTGTTGACTACATGCACAATTCTTCATCAAGGTAACCTAGATGCTTGCATGAATTAGCTAATCGCATTCAATAATTTTGTCCAACTAAAATGATGGATTGTAACCTAGATGCTTGCATGAATTAGCTAATCGCATTCAATAATTTTATCCAACTAAAATGATGGATTGTTCTTGCAAGCATATATAAGTGATTAATCATGTGATTAGTGCATAAATGGATGGTGTGAATTTGTATGTCTCTTAGACCTTACATAAATTTTTTCCTACCATAAGCATAAATCATTATAATAAGAGTGTAAGAATCGATGTAATTAGCATTCCATCAACCTTACAAATTGGTTTTTGCACAATTAGTTCTTACACGTTTCAAGTTAGCTATTGGTGGCCCCAAAAAGGACCCATGTTAGCAGTCTCACAATGATGAGGCTAGCACTAGTCGAGAAGCTGATAAGAAAGAGAGAATTGCCTTGGAGTACACGCCACCAAACTCGCCAGGCACTGGTCCTACATTAGACAAGGTTAGAATTAATAGAATATAGACATGTGCTTATGGATCTGTCTCAACATGGGGCCAAGGTTAAATGGGTCCAAATGAGAGAGGGTATGTCAAAGAGCACGGCTACCTAATGGAGCCTAAAGACCTTAGGGTTAGATTCATTAAAGACCTCCAAAGATTAGTGTTGAAAGTCCATTGACCTAAGGCAAGCTAGGGTTGTTCTTAGGGTAGGAACCCAGCCCAAGCTTGAGGTGCTTGTCGTGCTTGCTGACTAAGGTGCTTGTCGTGCTCACTGACTAAGGTGCTTGAGGTGCTTGTAGTGCTCGGGGGGTTCACTATGTGTAAAACTACCATATCACGTGCATTCACGACATGTTTATAAAACCCCTTATCTGTAAATTTTGTTAGGAATATAGTGTACCCTTTTCTTTTAAAATTTGTAAGTTTTTTTCAAATTTGAAAAAATAATGTCCTTCTGTATATATATTTCTGTAAGTTTCAAGAACTTTAAATACCCTTCTGTTGAACTCACGTGATAGGTTACATTTTTCTTAGGTGACCTCCCCGGGTTGTAGTGCTTGCTGACTAAGGTGCTTGAGGTGCTTGTCATGCTTGCTAACTAAGGTGCTTGTCGTGCTTGAGGTGCTAGGGCTGAGCTTGAGGTGAGAACCTTCCCTAAGCTTGAATGCCCCAAGGTGTTCCAAAAAATTCAACAAGATCCCTACTCAAGGGGAGGCGAGCCCTCATTGTAGGAGATAGAGAGAGAACACACACACCCTCACACAAGTTAAGCCTTGCCTAATGAAGCAACAAGGACACATTGTCAAGTTCCTCTCCATGTTGCCCTCATAATGTTCCTAAAGCCTATTGGTCGGCCTCTCAAGGGGTCCAATGATAATTTAGCTAATTTAATTAATTGTGTATACATTTATCAAGTCCTCTCTCTCAAAGGAGAAAGGGGGACACTTGTCCCAAAGCTAGCATGCTTGCTTGATACGCACTTTGCATGTGATTGGCTAGGCTTGAAGGGGCCCAATGCGCTTCCACCAAGAGCTATAAGAGGGGTCCATCAAAGCAAGGACAGGGCTAGCTTGGGGAGTATACTCCCCCCCCCCCCCCCCCTCTCTCTCTCTCTCTCTCTCTCTCTCTCTCTCTCTCTCTCTCTCTCTCTCTCTCTCTCTCTCTCTCTCTCTCTCTCTCTCTCTCACACACACACACACACACACACATTATGTGAGGTGCAAAGTGCAAGAGCTCCATCTCATTCTCCAAGCTTGTTAGAAGTTGAGACCCTACACCAGCACTCTTGGCTATGGAATGAAAATCCAACCAAGAGCCATGCTTCAATGCTTAATCTTGAATCTTCTTCATCTTCATTACTATACTATTATGCTATGCTAAGCAAGAAGAGTGGTGATAAGTGAGGAACTATTTCTTTCTCCTATAAATGCTTCCTCTTCCTCTTCCCTACCCTCATTCCCCGCTATCTCTCTACACCTTTGAAGGTGTTTGAGGCCTGGGGACTGAGGCTGGGGATGGTTAATGCTTTTATGTAATGCTTGTGATGCATGACGCTTTCCATCTTCATTGCATCACCTAGGTCACAAGGAACACAAAGATTGTATTGTACCAAGTCTCTCTTGATGGGAGAATCTATAACACAAAATTCTATTGGAGAGGGGTTCAGCTCCACATAAATCCGGTCCTCAACTGTTGTCATGTTCTCTATCTCTCTCTCTTGCAAAAAATTTGTTCATGCCAAGTTAATTAAGTATAATGGTTGTATTGCTATTGCTATTCTCAAAGTTCACATGCCATTTCCATTACATTGGTATCAGAGCTATTGGTTTCTCTTTTCTTGCTTAAAAAGAAAGGTCCTTAATTTTTCCATGAAATGTTGGACATGTTCATTGCAATAGGGTAAGACAGGGATCTATTATCTTGGTTGAGAAGAGTTCGAAGTATACCGTTGGGAACTATAGTCTTAATAATGGAGGCTCTCGGAGCTTGCCTGTGGCTTAACCATTATTGAGCTATGAGCAAGCTCAACAGGAACCATAATCAACTGAGCAATGTTAGACCCTCTCCACTAGTCTTTGCAATCAACAGTGTCTAAACCACCGGTGTGGCTGCTTGAGAATTGATTTTCAAAGGTAAAGAAGAGTAGCGACTAAGGTTTTCGAGGGTACCAAAGCACAAAATAATTCTATACATAGTTAATTCTATACCAAAGCACAAAGTAATTTTAATTATCATGGCTAACACTAATCAAGAGAGTAGAATGAACATTGATAACTTTGATTTTGCACATGAAGATGCTAATGATGATGCCTCCATGTTTGTTAATTATCTTCTTACTAGGTTGCATCAAGCTGCTGCTATGGTGTTAGCAGCAAGCTAACCCATGTAACATTTTTTGAGAGATTTATTATAAAAATACTTATTCTTTTAATAAATTGGGAATATTGTAGCTCCTATTTTCCAAGTGGATATTGTGATCTATGAGCCGGAGCTATAAGCTTCCAGATTGTATCAATGTATCCTTAGTTAGAGCTACACCGCGTGATCTTACGGTGCTCACTTCTCTCCTTCTCGTGCTTCTATCTCCCTTGTCGGTTGTCACATTGCAGTGTTGTCTATTTTGTTGCAACCACATGTAAGAGCTCTACGCATTGACGTAAACAGATCATGGTAAATTGTAGCTTTTGGCATCGTCAACCCATGGCCTAATTTCATCACAAGTAAGAGTTTAAGCTAGGAAATCACAAAATAAGCATAGGCGGGGTATTGAGGCATCATTGCTGAGCATTTAGATGCATTCGGGTCAGAAACGACTAGGTCAAAATCTCACTGTTGGTTAATAATTATATTTTTTGCACTTCATCAAAAGTGAGATTTGAGACCATAAGCATGTGGTCTTAGGTCTTATATACTTGTCCTAGAAGTTTCGTAACATTCGGATGTCATTTGGATGTTGTAAGGATCATGGTTTGTTTGCCGATTTGTGACTAGCTTTTGATGACTTAGGTCATTTGAGTGTAGCTTGTGTTAGATGTGAGTTATCTGTAGTTTTCCAAGAGATTGATACCCCCTTGTAGCCTATATGCACTAGTCGAGTCAGCTTCATCCCATGCATTGACAATTATGTTCGTGGTTCTCGCTATGTCTGCAATAAGATAAGAGTGAGGTTAGGAAACCCAGCCACATTTGGCACCATTGTCAGGGACGAATAGACCTAAACTAGTGAAAACAAGAGCATCTAGTGTAGTTTTCCTTTAACTTCTCTAGGATCACCCTAGAGTTAAACTTTCTCTTTAAAACCGCATAGCTTAAGAGTGTCGTCTTTTGCTGTGTAGAAATAGTACTAAGTACCTTGTAGGATTGTAGGATTGTAGGATTAGGTTAGGATATTGATAATGATTGATGGACAAGACAAGTCTTAAATCAAGGCTCAAAAAACCATTAAAAAAATGAAAACAAGTGTTTGTGCACACTTTCCACAACCCAATTGCAGTAGAACCTAGGAGTAGGGTAAGTAGAATCTGAGGTGGATTTCAAATCATTGCTCACTCCAAAAGAATAATATGTGAGTTGTTTATGTGAAGTTGCAAAATTTCAGATCTACGGCTTGAAATAGCATCAACCACTAAAAGCGACTGGAGATTATGCTCATAAAAGTTGTATGAACCAGTGGGTAAGCGTAAGGATGCAATTGAGGTAAATTTTCAAGAGTTTGCAAAAGCTCAAATTATTTACATTTTCTTGAGAATTTAGGCCAAATTAAGTTTTGACTTGACTCAGAGGCTTAAAGCATGTCACAAAAAGACTGACGAGTGAAAAAATTGCAAAAAATTTTCATTTTAGACCAAAAGTAAATAATCGTGATTATTTACTTTTAGCATAAAATTGATCAAGGTTGATACCAGAGACTCTATGCATGATTGCAAACATCTTTTGTGAAGGCTCATAAAATTTGGATCACAAAACAGACCAAAAACTCGATAAACTAAAATCTATACTGATTGTCAAGAAATTGAGTTTGACTTGATTAATCTTGTTCAAATTTAGTGAAACTTGACTCAGAGACTTAGTTTCAAGTGTAGAACATGTGTGTATGCTCAGATGATCAAAAATATGCTAAAATTTGGTAGTAGTAAATAATCGTGATTATTTACTTTTGTACAATTTCCAAACATTTTTGGCCAACCAAGCATACCGCAAGTTCTATCATGTTGTATTGAGCACTCACATCAAATTTGGTAAGATTTGGATCTTTAAAGTGGAAATTGTGGCGAGTTTTGTAAAGACAGTCTGCAGACATGAAACTGTTGACAAATTGAGCAGGGTTTATCCAAACTTGGTGAAATTTTCCTAGGGAGCTTAAGTTCAGTCGCTTTACCTGTTTGTACCAACATTTTGGCAAAAAATTGCTAAAAAATCCGAGAAGTAAATAATGGCGATTATTCACATCTGCTCTAGAATTGAGATTTTTTGCACAACGGACTATACCAGGGAGTATGGGAATTATGGGGAAAACCAGCCACATTAGACAAACTCGAATAAAATTACAATTAGCAGATGGACACATATAAAACCCCTAGGATTACTTGAAAAAGTAATAGTTAGTTCCTGCGGAATTGATTATCAACATACTTTTGCAATAGTAGACTTTGGGAAGAAAGGTAATTATGAAATCATCTTGGAAAGGCCATTCATACGGCAAGTACAGATCATTCAAGATTGGGGAATCAATTACCTGTATTTGAAGCAAGTGGGATCAATCACAAGGGTCAATTTCAAAGATCACACTTATAGAGATGTAATGAAAACACACATTCAAGAATTTGACGAAGTCTTCAGATGAATCAAAGCTTCCATCTTGGTTGAACAAAGACACACCTATTTGGATGTGTGGAGCCTCTGAAAACGGGAGTTTAAAATGAGAAGAATGTATCTTAGAAAGGGATTGCACAGATGAAGCATATATACTTGAACTCTTTCCAGAGCATTTGTTTGAGCCATTTGAATGGACTCAAATTTTGGCAACAATGGATGTGTGTGTGAATATGTCTATGCCTACTCAATTTTGCAATGAGGATGGTTATGACATAATTCCCATACAAATGATCTCAACCATTCACATTGAAGATGAAGTTCAAGAACCCAAGGACTTATTGAAAGCTCAATAAGTCTTTTTAGACCTTTATTATGATGCTATTGATGAGTTTGGAGAACATTCACCTACATCTGATGATTTTAGTTTAGAAAAAGAACATGTGAGAGCACAACTACTCCTAAAAGGAGGAGAGGAAAAGTTTTTTGACTTTCCAAACCAAAAAAAAAGAAGACAAAATGGTATAGAAGAAAAAGAGACACAAAAAAATTGAAATCTAGACCTATGCCATCAACTTTGTGCGCGTATGTCGCACGTGTCAATGCAAGGAACTTGCCGATACACCGCGTGCAAGCCACAAATGGCTCCAAGCACACAACAAGCCTAAACTAGTAAGCTCAAAGATGACGATGGTGTGTCACTCACCGCTCTATGCTTGCTTCATGGAGGATTCCTCGCCGCCAAGAAGAGGGAGACGCTGCTACGCCGCACTCAACCGCTTCACCGCCGTCGTGCCTTCGTAATGCTCGATCACCCACACACTCCCTCTCTCTCCCTCTCTCGCTCTCTCTCTCACATACACACACAAAGAGATGAAGAAGAAGAAGAAGGAGATGGAGCAAGAGCACTCTTCAATTGCACAAATGAGAGAATGAGTGAATTTTAGGTTTAGTTGACTTTTATATGAGCTCACCCCATTCACACTTGGGAACCCATGCTTAGCCAACTAATCCCTTGAATGTTCCAGTTAGAGTGCACCTCTCATCGGCGATTACTCTTACCCTTTTCCTATTGGACAGACAAGCCCGGTACCTGACTCTGCCAAGTAAATAATACAATGTCCGTCGTAGGTGATAGGGTGTCCGTGAGCCGTGAGGGTTAACATGCCCCCCTTCCTGATATAGATTCCACCCTCGGAAGCTATTGAGTTGCAGCGCGTTCGTCGAGGTGGAAGAGCATTTGAGATGAATGTCCTTAGCCTTCGTCAGTCACTGCAAAATCAAACAACATTGGCACAATAATTGCATTCTCATATAGAATTAAAAAGCATATGCAGTTGTAGGCAGACAATGTGATTGGTAACAGAATTTTAAGCCATTTGTCAGCACAATAAACATTAAATTGCAATATGATCAAATGCATAAACAGATGGGAAGGTAAAAAACTAAACAAGTTTGGGGTCGCTAATTCAATGGTCAAAAGGTACTAGAGATCGACTATTAATACCATGGGTAAGATTCTTAATTTTCTCTGGTCAATTAAGTTGTTTAATCGCGAGAGCCAAGTATTTCATGTTCGAGGGCTAACTAGAGGCTATACCTAGAAGACCTTGTAGTTAAGCTACGATAAAAGGAATTTCTCATGAAATCATCACCTGACTGATTACTTTTTCTTTGACCCCCCAAAGTCTTTTCACAGTGATTCAATTTTGATGTGTGTGCTTATTTTGTATGCCTTGTGTTTTTTGTTGAAAAGTGCCCACACTGGGAACCTCTAGGGCTCTAGTACCATAGGCGATACATGTGAGTCAATTACCAAATCAAGCTGAGATTTCTCTTCCAGCTTAAGATTTTACATTGTGGCACTTTGATTTTTTTATTTTTATTTTTTTGTTCATTTGCAGCATTTTAATTTTGTAACTTTGGGGGGTCATATAACACTGTTACCCTCCCCAGGCTCATCACACTAGTAAACTCCCTTTATAATACTTAAGCTAAAGGTCAATAGGGACTAAGCCCACTAGAAAGCCCTCGTACACTTCACACAATGCTGCCTAAATCGGATTAAGAACCTAAGTAACCATTGATTATTAGGAAGGCATTCCCCATGTTTTTAAGAGAAGATCTCTAACACCTAGCTTGGTCAAACTAGCTTAGTCAGACTGCTTGATTTTTAAACCTAGACAAGGGAATATGACAAAAAATTACATTGAATTAATGTTTGGTACTAAGCAAATGCGCTGAATATTATGCTACCAATCACGATCAAAGTAGACAAACATGGATGCAAAAAGATAAGGAGCAATGCTAATGGACAAGAAACACTTGTTTGTGTTGATGGTCGCGCTTGATTTGAAGTGTGAACGAGAGAAAGATCCCATGAAGGTCCAAATCCTAACAACAGGAACACGTTCCTGTACACAGAAACACAAAGAATACCTCTAGGAGGCACATCAGTGGGAAAAAAGAACTTTGGTAATCACTCAACTTTAAAACAGAAACACTCCTATCGTACTAATCTTACCTACCCTCCATCACTTGAGTACTGAGGATCAAAGGTGTTTGATGACATAGGTTTCTGTTTCAGTGTACCGGATGTGAATGTGTAGGTCTGGGTCAATGTTTTGACTTTTATTGTGCATACTCGTTTGCTAATTGCTCTTGCTCTTTATATTTTTTATTTTTTGTGAGTATAAGACTTTATATATACATTCCCTAATATTGGGAGATTGAGAGGTCAAGGAGGAAGCTTGAGAGGGAAACAAGTGAATGATGACTGTCGGCAAACACTCCCCCTTCCTTGGGTAGATCATACCGTTTGAAATGAGCTCGTCACCCTTTGAAACCAATCATTCCAGCTGGTAATAGGTGAGGATTTTTGCAGTAGTTTTCTCTTACCTTAGGTGCCTCATCAAGTTGCAAGGGTGTTAAGGTACTCTCCCAGGGTCGAACTTGAAGTGGTTCATCAGGTGATTTTTGAACGCTGGGAGGTGGGGATTCCTTTGTAGATTTATAGAGGTCCACTATTGTAGGTGGAGGGTGTGGAGAAGCTTTTACCTCTATGGATGCATTACATGAGGAGCTAGAAGCTTCATAGGACTCCCCCCTTCCTGAGCTAGGTGGAACAAATCGTTCTTTTTTCGGTACCCAAAGTAGCTATGGAGCAGGTGAGTAGCATTCCGTGATTTTTTTCTTTCCCCGATTGTCGATTCGTTTTAGAGCTATGGGATTGGGCGCACATAGGTCAGGTGACAGGTAAGAACGCAATCTACGTTTTGGCACCCCGATTTGATCATTTCCTTGATAGTAGCCTTGGGCTTCCAATAATCGTTTAGGAATCCAACGCCACGTTTCCTTACATTTCTTGGAGAGAGTGGGATGTTTCTTACCAGGCTTTTGCTTTTTAGCACTAGCTATGGTCGCTAAAGAAGCTTTAGGGACCCATTTGTATGTTCTTTTTGTTATATAAGGATGAGTCTTGTCAGAAGCTATATGCATTGCTTGTAGCATATTTAAGGGTACGGGCATTTCATCCCCCTCAGGTGTTACCCAGGTCATCCCCCTATTTCCCCAAATGTCTATGGTTGCTGCTAGGTGGACCCAATCTACATTGTCAGTCATCCCAGGTAGTACATCCATATAAGGAGAATCTTCCCCAACATCAGTGTCCGCTTTACACGTGTAACAATACTGCAATGGGGCCGAGTGAACTGTGGTGTCAGATCTATGATCAATTATAAACCTGTTTCCTAGGGGATATACTCGACCAGTTACTAGATCCACTCGAATGATAGAATCTTGGAACTGCAAGTAGACATGGTTTTTAGACCAGTCATGCACCATCTTTGCTTCCCTCATTAAAGGACGTCCTAAGATCATCTCCGATGCCATAGTGTGTTTGGATAAATCCATAACAATGAAGGTAATCCTTATTTTATGTCCAAAGACCTTGATCTTGAGATCTTCTAGCATCCCAATACGTTTAACAATAGACCCATTGGCCATTTTCACTACTATGGTTGTGGTCGCAAGGTGAGGTCTTCCCATAGTTTCCCAGAAATTTTTAGTCACAATGCTAACCCCAATGCCACCATCAAGGATTCCCTTCACAGTTAATCCCTTAGTAGTGATTGGTATGGTCGCATTGGATTCATCACCCTCAAAGTATTGTCCCAACTTGTTAACAGGTATTTTTATAACAAGGTTCTCATCTAGGTTGGGTTGTGGACCTAAGTGTTCCTCCTCTATTGGCATCTCCCCAGCTCCATCCATCTGTGCAAATTGTGGTAGCCCAAACTTTAGTTCCTTATTGAGTAAGGCTCAAAGAGCTGAAACTAGCTCAAGGTCTTTATATAGTTTGGACATGATGGTGGTTCTAACTTCTGAGACATGAAATCCATCAATTTGGCAATGTTTAACGGCACCTTTTGGACCTCAGTCCCTTGACGTGGGGAATATGGGATCTCCATTTCTTCAATAGGATCAAGCAGTCCCTCTGTAAACATTCTTTCCAACAAGAAGTGAGTACGCCCACTTTCCCATGACTTTAAGTCACTTTCTTCTTGGATGACACTAGGTATGGCTAAGGGTCTATGGACTTTCTGAGGTTGTTGTTGCGTAGGGAACATTGTGTCTGTGATTTGGATCTGCCTAGGTGCTGGCTCTAGATCTCTTTGGGTATCTTCTACCAAACTCCTTAATTGATTGACTCGCTCGATCTCCTCTGTAGGGTTTGGATAAGTTCCTATCTTTTTCTTGGATCCTGGCCATTGTGGCTCATGAAGATCTTCCTTGTTGGTTTCTATCTTAGTGGTTGTTTTGGTCTCCATGGTTTCTCCTGAATCAGAATCCTCTTCAGCGTCATTCATATATACGGGGTCGTCACCAGTCCCTATGTTGGTCTTTGAACAAGGGTCTGACTTCGCTGCTTTTTGCAATCTCTTTCTTCGTGTTTTCTTCCTTTTCTGAGATTGGGCAATTGATGCCATGTCTCTTTCCTCAAGAATATAATTTTGTCTTTGGATCATCGATCGTGTGAGTACATATACTGGTATCACGGGTGTACTTGGTGATGGCTCCTCGGTAACTTCAATCAAGTTTAATGGCGTGATCTTCGGTGCATTTGGATTATTTGGACATTGGGCAATCAAATGATCTATGCAACATCGATTACACATGAGTATTGGCATTGTAGACGTGCTCGCTTGATTGGTTTGCATAAGTGTGGCGTTCTTTTGTAGCCTAATAGGACACTCTACTACACGATGTGAACCTCCACACTCATAGCATTGAAGAGGTGGTCTCTTAGCAGTGTAATTGATATTTTGGCCTCTTGCCGCAAGAGTAGCTACTTGATATACAGGTTTGACTTGTCCCCAAAAGTCCTCCATGTAGTATTGTGGACTTTCTTCAAGCACATCCATCCCATAGGCGATATTAGGATCTATATCTTCCTCACAGCCTTCCAAACAAGAAATAGATGACTCACAACCCACTTGATTCACAGAAGTGATTCTCGGATGTGGTGGTTGCGGTCGTAGCACTGGAGGTGGTAAAGGTGTTGTTTGAACAACATTTTGGGCCCTAGGGACCATGTGTTGTGTTGTTTGTTCAAGAGGTGGGGCCGGCATCAATGCAGGCACTCAAGGTGTGTCTGTCCATGCTAAGGTTGGTCTATTGGCCATCGCGCGCTTAAATACTATGCAATCCTTAGCTTGATGATCATACCTTCCACATGCATTGCAATTCCCATTGAATTTTACTCTAAAAGTCAGGCATTCACTGGTACTATGCGGTCCATAGCATACTGAGCACCATTGCTGCTCCCTTCTTGGATACATATGATTGTTTTGCGGAGCACGATTGTCTCTAAGACTCTCTTGAATAACCTTGGTGAGATCTGCTAAAGTCATCTCAGATATCTTTGGCTCCCTAGCAATAGGCTTTAGGGTCATTGGCTGATGGCCCGATGCTTATGAGCTAATAGATTTATACTCAACAGACACTCTTTCTCCTTGAATCATTAAATTATCCTCCAATTGGATCGCACTAGTGGTGACTGCTTCCCAAGTTGTGATACCTCTAATGACTAAGCCATTGTAGATATCCTCATGTCGTAACCCCCTAATGAATCTATCACAAGCAATTGGTTATTGTTGAAGCGCTCATTTGGATTACATCGAGAATTCAAATGCTTCCAGCGACTAATAAAGTCTCTCACCGACTCTCCTTCCTCTCGTTGGGCTTTCTGGAGCTGAGAGGCTACACCCCAAAGTACTCCCTCTCGTATGTATACTTTTAAGAATAGTCTCCTAAGAGTAGGGTAAATCATTTTTTCTTCCACCCTTAGGGTTCTATACCAATCCCCAACCTTTCCACTTAAGGTTAGGCTTAAAGAATTTCTCTTATGTAGGTGATTGTGTTCTCCTAGAGAATCGCATATTTGTTCAAACACTTCAATATGCTTTCTCACATCCCCGTCTCCACTAAATTTTTGTGTGAGCTTGGCTATTTGTACTGCCTTACTTCTAGGCTCTCTATCAGGCGCGTAACGCATATTCTCAGCAATAGATTGACCAATATCTTGAGCAAATGTTGCCAAGTCACCTAAATGAGTAGGCACCGTGGGTGGAGGTGCTCCAGAGACTACATGTGGAGTAGGTATTGGCATTGGGCTTGGCGCATAGGAAGCCCTTGGGTTCCACGTTGGGTACGATGTTGTGCCATGTGGTGATCCATAGTTCATATGGGTGGCCCTAGGCATAGCAGACGTCGGATGTGACATGCTAATGCTAGCCGGTATGGTCCCATGGAAATAAGAACTTGGGTGTTGTGGTTGTAGAGCATAGGTAGTTGAAATAATGGGAGGAGTAGGGAC
Source organism: Adiantum capillus-veneris (assembly GCF_014529385.1). Lineage (NCBI taxonomy): Eukaryota > Viridiplantae > Streptophyta > Polypodiopsida > Polypodiales > Pteridaceae > Adiantum > Adiantum capillus-veneris. Next base: position 141,089,041 of record NC_140945.1, read on the forward strand.
TACATGTGTACGAGGACCCATGGGTGTATACAATTGGTACACACTTGTAGGTACTATTGCAGGCATTGAGCTACCAAGTAGCAGTGCTTTACTAACAAATGAGGTCCATGGCGTGTTTCTCGGCATGCTCATCATTGGGGTAGGCATGGTAGCCGTGGTGTCATCAAGGGAAAGATGAGCTAGACTTGGAAAGGTGAAGCTATCACTTGTGGGCTCAGATTGCACTGAGACCCCTGGCAAAACAACATATGGAGGATCCATCTGACTTACCGAGGGAGTCTCCATTTGCAATAAGGTCGGTTGTTTATCCTTTCCTGTATCCAAGAATCTCATGAGACCCGTTGAAGGCATGTTGATCCCCTTGTTCTGTCTCTCTAACTCAATGACCCTATGGATGACCTCACAAACTCTTTGTTGTTGATACTCCACACTAGTAGCACCCATTGTGGATTGTAGTACATCTAACCAACCCACGTGATAGGTGTGACCTGTGTATAGGTCGGTCAGAGTTTCCGTTTGTAGTTCGTCCTCCCAGTTCTCATTTAAGAACACTCCATCTAGGATTGAGGTGCTAGGTGCAATGTTGGTTTCTAGGGGTTGGCCCTTAGCAGTTGCTAAGTCAGGAGCACTTGATTGCTCTCTTAGCAAGGATATTGACATAGGGGCTTTCGCTTTTAACTCTCTTCGTTGCTCCACCTTGCGTAAGCTCTCGAATTCCTTTTCCCTTGGTGCAAGGATATATCGCTCAACCTCTTGCACTTTGGCAAAGCTTCTACCATTGGGTAATATGACCTCGGAGGAAAATAACTCTCAAGAGTTAGGAGGTGCAGTGAATGAAGTATTAACGTGCACATTCTCTAACGGTATAGGGTCTACGTTGGTCACGAATGGAGAATTTACTTCCCTACCCCCCTCATTTACATCATTAGCTCCATGTTCGGAGCGAGTGGCTCTACTAAAGGTTTCCTTCAGGCGGCTAAGCACGCTTGGCCTAGACCGCGGGCCCATGGCATGCATGTGTTGGCTTGAGCTATTGGGATTAGGCATTGGGAAACCCTCCATGACGTCGTAGTCACAGGAAGAGTCACTAGCCGCTATGTTCGGGTCTTGGTTTGTACTACCTTGGGTCCCCGCCGAGGGTCCAGAACCTAGAGTAGGTGGATATTGAGAACTCGCGTAAGTCAAAATTCTCTCTAGTTGCTCCGTCTCTAGCACACGACCAGAGCGCAGATGCATGTGCCTTTGGCACCCTACAAACATCGACGAATAACCTCGAAGGTTAACAGCTTACCTTTTTTAAGCGTCCGTTTTCACTCGTGTTTTTTATGTTCTTAATGTTTTTTAATGTTTGATTTTTTTTATTAAAGTGTGTGATAGCTCGAAATGAGCGTATCACTTAGAGGGTCGCTGTGTGCTTTACAGCATAATTTTCGGGCATCTGACGTTCCGTTGGTCCTCAAAAAATCAATTTTTAGCTACGTGTGAAGCTAAAATTCGTTTTTTTAAAAGGCGACTAAGGCTTAGCCTGAGCGTGAGCTTGGGCTTGGGTATGGGAGATATTCCCGATCACGGTCCTACCTTTAAAGTTTTTTATTTTTTAAAAAAATTTAAAGGATAAGGTCACCGTGGCCTGCGCGAAAGCACACACACACACACTATCTACCTACTTCTAACTAATACACCTACTGTTACACACTAACACACTCTATTAACTCTCACAGATCTACTTCCTACTTATTGTACACAGAAAACTAACAATCTTAGTACACAGAGAATAAACACAGTACCTTTGAAAACTCCATTAACAAAGAAAACTAACAACCTTAATACACAGAGAATAAACACAGTACCTTTGAAAACTCCATTAACAAAAAAAACACACAGTATAACACCAAATCCCTCTTCTCAACACACACACTCTCCTTCCTTACCTTTCCTACAATAGAAATTGCACCACAAAAGAAGCACAGAGTGCCATTCAAGCTTAGTGTATGGCAATCCCCGGCAACAGCGCCAAAATGTGCACGTATGTCGCATGTGTCAATGCAAGGAACTTGCCCATACACCACGTGCGAGCCACAAATGGCTCCAAGCACACAACAAGCCTAAACTAGTAAGCTCAAAGATGATGATGGTGTGTCACTCACCGCTCTACGCTTGCTTCGTGGAGGATTCCTCGCCGCGAAGAAGAGGGAGACGCCGCTACGCCGTGCTCAACCGCTTCACCACCGTCATGCCTTCGTAATGATTGATCGCCCACACACTCCCTCTCTCTCCCTCTCTCGCTCTCTCTCTCTCTCTCTCACACACACACAAAGAGATGAAGAAGAAGAAGGAGGAGATGGAGCAAGAGCACTCTTCAATTGCACAAATGAGAGAATGAGTGAATTTTAGGTTTAGTTGACTTTTATATGAGCTCACCCCATTCACACTTGGGCGCCCATGCTTAGCCAACTAATCCCTTGAATGTTCCAGTTAGAGTGCGCCTCTCATGGGCGATCACTCTTACCCTTTTTCTATTGGACTGACAAGCCCGGTACCTGACTCTACCAAGTAAATAATACAACGTCCGTCGTAGGTGATAGGGTGTCCGTGAGCCGTGAGGGTTAACAAGCTTCTATCAGAACACAATTTCTGATGCAGATAGATGCACATGATTGTGTCAAAGACAAAATCACAGATAGATATCCTTCAGATAACAAACAAGAAACATCAAAAATATCAAGGAAAATGAGAAAGACAACTCAATCAAAACCTAAGCACCAGGATGATGAATCATTCATGACACAAGTTGAACGAAAGAAAAAATATCAAGAGTTGAAGAAAAGTCTAAAGGAGATGTATACCACTGAAATGGAAACTACCGAGGAAGAGAGTAAGGATGTAATGAGTGTTCCATCCCATTACAAAAAAAGGAGGTGTATACCACTGAAATGGAAACTACCGAGGAAGAGAGTAAGGATGTAATGAGTGTTCCATCCCATTACAAAAAATATACTCTCTAAGACCAAAAGATCATTGTAGACCAACCTGTAAGAGAACTAAGAAAGCATGGTGAGTCTTATGAAGGACCTAAAAATGCAAAGAAAATAGATTTAGCCGAACCAGGACAAGAGCCCAGACTTGCCTACATTGAGAATGATTTGACCGAAGAAGAAGAAGAAGATCTTTTTCTGAGGTTACTAAAAGAATATCGAGGTATCTTTGCTTGATCTTATAAAGATCTCAAGGGTATTGATCCAAAAAAATTTCAACATACCATACCTATGAGAGATGATGCAAAACCAAGTAGACAATGGCCATATACTTATAATGAAACATTTTCCAAAAAGATCAAAGAAGAGATAGAAAATCTCAAGGAAGTTGAATTCATTTATGAAATTGAACACACAGATCGGGTGTCTCCAATTGTGGTGGTACCCAAGAAAAATGGGAAATTAAGAGTGTGTGTCAAAAAAAAGTGCATGTAGCCACCATTAGAGATAACTACCCTCTTCCAATTACCGAGCATGTTTTAGAACGAGTTGCAGGGAAAGAAGCTTACAGCTTTTAGACGGCTTTTCGGGGTACAATCAACTTTTGGTTGACCCAAAAGATCAGCATAAAATTGCATTTGCAACCGAATGGGGTATTTTTTCCTATAGGGTTATGTCTTTTGGGCTAACTAATACTCCTGCCACCTTTCAAAGATTGATGAGCCATGCTTTCAAATTATCTTAGGAATTTTTTGGAAGTATATGTGGATGATTTATGTGTACATTCATCAATTCGGGCTGATCTTTTTGGACAACTTAAAAAGGTATTTGAAAAATGTAGACTTTATAGGATTTGTTTAAATCCTAAAAAGTGCACCTTTATGGGTAGACAAGGAAACATTCTTGGACATATAGTGTCTAAAAATGGCAAAGCGACTGATATGGATAAAATTTATGTTACTATTGAATTGCCAAGACCGACAACAGTCAAAGAGGTTCAGGCTTTCATGGAACATTGTGGATATTACAAACGACTCATTTATATGTATTCTATAATCTCAAAACCGATGTATAGCCTGATTACACTCTTTGTATGGACTGATGAGTGTGAAGAATCCTTCATGAAGCAAATGAAGATGTATATATACCCACTCTAGAACAAGCACGTGTTGGATTAGCTAGAGGTCACTTTTCTAGTGAAACCACCGCTAGAGAAATTTTAATGACAGGCATATGGTGGCCAACACTTTTTTTAGATGCCAAAGAATATGTTCAAAGATGTGATGCATGCCAACGAGAAAAAATGCCAACCATGGTAGATAGCATGCCTTTAACACCAATGATGGGGGCTAGAGCTTTTGCAAAATGGGTCATAGACTTTGTCGGACCAATACAACCACCTGCTTATAGAACTCAATCTCAATATATCATTGTAGCTACAGACTATTTGACCAAGTGGGCAGAGGCTAATGCAACCAGGAAGAATGATGCTAGAACCATAGCCGCATTCTTGTATGAGAATGTATTCACAAGGTATGGACTTCCAATAAAATTGTCAGTGATAGGGGAACTCATTTCCTCAATGAGGTAATTGAGTATCTACTGAATGAATTTATGGTCATCCATAACAAATCCGCTCCATATCATCCACAAGCAAATGGACAAGCTGAGCACACAAATAAATTCTTAGCTCGGTATTGACTAAAGTGGTTAGTTCAGGATGAATTGATTGGGAAATGAATCTACATGCCGCTCTATGGACTTATAGAGTTTCATTCAAGACAGCTTTAAATGCTAATTATGTCTCACAACAAAGTCCCTAGGTGCTGCTCAAATTTGTTTTCAAGACCATTTTCAACACGACGTATCGGGAACAATTTCAATGGCTAAAAATTTTCGGATACTTAGAACCACTTGTTAAGTTACAAGTGTTGTGAAACAAGTCTAACGGGTAGTTGTTTATGCTTATAGCAAGGCTATGTGTTGTTAATGAAAAAGTTTCATTGTTTGTACCTAGAAGTGATTTATGTTTCACCTTTTATTATGTAACAAACATTTCAGTAAGGCTTGCAAATGATTGCAATACATAGTATTTAGTTCTTTCTTGAACTATTTACACTCCTCTTTCATGTGTGTTACGAGCATCACATTCGCCATAAGTATTGGCAAGTATGATCATGGATCTGTTTTTTCCAAATACATGTACACTAGGTGTTATAAGCTCTAGTGTTTAGCAAAAGCTGATTTGGAACGGCATGCATATTCATCACATTAGTGGCTTATGAAGCATTTTGCACTCTATGTGCAGTAACTCTATGAGATTACTTTTGGATCTACCAATGACCAATAGAGGCCATGGCTTAGTTTGGGTGCTTGTGGATCTTTCAAGTTAACCAAGATGGTTATTCAGGACATTGTTGATTCCTCATCAATGTTGTACGACATTGTGATCCCCGTTTAACAGTCATTTGGGAAGAGTGTCTGTAGACCATGGGGAAACACACCTTAGTATTGCTAGTTATCCAAAGAGGATAGCCATATTACAATTTGTAATCTTGTGCTAAAGGATATGCAAAGTGTGTACGTTAGTGTTACCATATACATGTGGTAGTTATGTGTGTTGTAATGTACCCAACATTTATCCATATAAGTCATTTCAATTATTTTGCAAAGTAATTGAGATTCTCAATTTTGTGAGTCATCGTGAGTTTATTAGAGCAATCGGATTGAAAATCGGGTTCAGAATTCATTTATTTATGATCTTTCTTTATGTGGAACAATAAGTTTATGTGGGAACCTAATCTATGTGTGAAGAAAAAGCTTACAGATAGTATTTTTAGGAAAGAAAGAGAGGTGAGTCAAAATTAAGATACTTCTTTCTTTCTCTCTTTCATAATAGAATGGGAACTTGTAAGTATAGAGCTTTTTCAAATCGCGCATAGGATTCAAGTACCAAAAAAAAAAAAACCGCGACGACGCGCGAGCTTTTTCCCTCTCCTATTCTTGAAACCTCTCAGTATTCTTAGCACCCCCCTAGAGCCTATATAAAGGACCTTCCTCCTCTCACTTTGAACACACACATCTGCAGAAGCGGAAGATCTCTTGCAACGACACGCCGGAGGAAGCCTCTCTCCCTTAACCTCTCACCTTCAAGCCATCTCCATCTCCAATCTTCGACGTGCCTTCACCTGATTTGTGAACACACTCTCTCTCTCTCCAACAACGCGCTTTTGTTTTCTCCATTTCGAAGCTATGGCGCCGAAGCGTGTAACGCAAAGTTCTAAGGAGGCCCATGCCGTTGCACCACCAAGGAAGGTGGGGAGAAAGGTGTCTACTCCGAACATATCTCATACGGAAGCATCAACCGAAGAAGAAGTCGAAGCCGTCCAACTTTCAGCACAGGAGTTAGCCGCACGTGCTCCAAATCCGGTAAGACAAATTTATAATTCTGCATCGCTATTCATGTTTAGCTTGGGAAGCTAAGCATAGAGAACCCCTTAAACCATCCGAAAAACGTGATTCTATCACATGAAACAAGCATATGTTTTCATAGACTAGTGAAAGGACTGTTTGATAAATTGTTACTGTTTGTTGGATTGTTATTGTTTACTCAATTGTTATTGTTTGATAAGCGGTTTCTGATTGATATAAAGAATTGGTTGATCATGTTTGATGAATCATTTAATGAGAAGAATTTTTGAAAGAATATATTTTGTTCTCGCGAGTAGCGAGATTATTCCACAGATAGCGGAGATTAAGTTGAGGTTATCGGCTCTCTTTTGTTCCTCGCGGTGTTGGAAAACAAACAAACTGAAACACCTCTATAGTGATGTCACCCAAGAGCGTTGAAAGAGAACTACAAGACAAAAAAAGCTTCACAAAATCCTTTTGAAACACCACAAGTCCAATAGGAGTAGACCCTTGGGAATTTACTAGCCGTCGCCCACCCAAGAGACTATGTCACATAGGAGCAAAACCCTGCCAAAGCATGGATTTACAGCACACTCCGACCAATGCATATGAAGACAAGAGCCTCTCCTTTCACAATCAAACATCACAAACCCACAACTTCAACATCAATTCCACAATTCATAGATACATGCCCTCCAAATCTGTCTACACACAATTTGCCACTAGGCTGCCATAGCCATAACCCTGCAGAGAGCTAGTCGTAACCTGATGAGCACAACTCCAATTGGGGCACTTTAAAGCTTGAGAGAAAGCTTGAAAAATGACTGGCGAGAAAGCTGAATATGACTAAAATTGATTCCATACGCCCCCATGAGCAAAATTGGCGTAAACAGAGAGCTGTCCCAGCACGACTACATGTAGAGAAGGCTAGTCGAGGCAAAACACTGCATCCAAGAGCACCAAGGAGACAGAACGAGCTAAAACCTGCAAATTTCTGATGTTTGGCTGAACTTTTTTAATTTTTTACATGAGTTTAAGTTATATACAAGGCTCACTTCAAAAAACTCACTCACGAGCACTTATAGTAGCCCGACAGCTGTCATTAGACTAGCGACTTGCAGTGCATGTACATGTGCTTGCTAAAGCAAGCTAAAAAACCCACAAAAAGAAAGCCCACACGCCCTTTTGACATCAGGAGTCATTTCCATATGTACAAATTTACAAAAAACGGGGTGTCAAAAATGCGCCCAACATAGTTTGCCACACCCCAGCCTGCTAGATCATTCATGATCACAGCACAAAAGAGATCCTGTAAACCACATAAGGGAGTCTTCAACTCATCTTCATCATTAACCACATGATCAGAAAATTCTTCAAAAGAAGGCTCATCCTCAATCACAGTCATCAACCTTGCAATATACTTCTTCAACCTGTAGCCATTCACACGTGCTTTATGCGGGGTACCATCCAAGTCAGCAAGCTGATATGTGCCATTCGGAAACCTGTTTAAGACCAAGAAAGGACCTTGCCACTTGATTTGAAATTTCTTTTGAAAAGTGCTATCAAGCTTACTATTGTAACGAAGCACCATGTCACCCTTCTTGATGTCCTTGTTCTTTACCTTCTCATTTGCCTTTGCTTGATTCTTCTTCAAGACCTGCTCATAATGCTCAAAAGCTAACACCCTATCCAATTGTACACATTGCAAATATAAAAGTCTTTCCTTGAATGCATCCTTGGGCTCTTCTTCAAGCTTTAGCATCATCTTCACGGATGGTATCTCCACCTCAATAGGAAGTAAAGCCTCTTTGCCAAAAACTAGATGGAAGGGAGAAAAACCAGTACCTCATTTGATGGCAGTCCTATAAGCCCATAGAGCACAAGGTAGCTCTAAATCCCAAGTCTTCACATTGTTTCTTGTCATCTTTTTAAGCATACTTATGAGCTCTCCATTAAACCTTTCATTCATGCCATTGTATTGGGGATATTATGGAGTAGTAAACCTGCGATGCACATGAAGCTTTTCACATAGATAATCCACCAACTCTCCCTTGAAACCTGGACCCTTGTCAGAAAGTAGCTCCAATGGCATGCCAAATTTGCTGTAAATATCTTCATATATAAATAAGGAAACATCTTTACTCGTGATGTGCTTAACAGCTTTGGCTTCGGCCCACCTGGATAGATAGTCAACAGCAGTAAGTATGTAACATTTGCCTCTAGCTGTCATAGGTAGAGGACCTATTGCATCAATACCCCACTTCTCAAACACATCATAAGCCACAATGGTGCCTCTAATTTCTGATTTGAGAACCCTATTTGCCATGTTTTGACACTCTTTACAAGACTTGCACCAATGATGAACATCACGTTGAACACTTGGCCACACATAACCCTCCTGCAAGACTTTATGCAAAGTGATCTTTGCAGCAAAGTGACCACCACAAGAACCCTCATGATTCTCCTCTAAAATTTTGTAAATTTCCTCTTTCCAAGGCACTTTTCTCATCACAAGATCAACCCCCTTCATATACAAGGCATCACCAAGTAGCACATACCTTTTGGCACGACGTAGGAAGGCGTACTTTTTTGGCTTTTCCAATTCTGATGGAAGCATACCTGTTTGTAGAAACTCTTCCTCCTTATCTAAAGCTTCCCTTCCCAAATAAAGAGGAGAATCAGCCCTTATCACATACAATTGCCCAATTGAAGCTTGCGCTGCACCATGTGCTTCTTCATTTTGAGACCTGTCCACATGCCTTAAACTCCAAGCTTCAAAATGTTTAAGCAGATTCTTCACTTGAAAACACATATTTTTCAGCCTTGGATTCTTACTTTTCCACACCCCAAGTACTTGCTTCACCACCAAAAGAGCATCACCTCTTACCCTCATACGACGGATGCCAAGCTCAAGGCAAAGGTTGAGACCTTTCTCCAAAGTAGCATACTCAGCTTCATTGTTGCTTTGTGCTGTAAGCTTCAAACTCCTTTTAGTTACCAAAGCACCTTGAGGATCATAAACTACCACACCTCCTGAAGCTTCACCATGCGCTTTCCTGTAAGAGCCATCAAAAAACAATAGATAGGCATTGTCTATGTCAGGAGCTTCCATGTGTTGCTTCTTCACTGCATCCTCTTTAAGAAGAAGAGAGCTTTCCTTATAGGTAAGCAAATCAGCCAATGTAGCCCTTGTACTCTCCTCAACAAGAAAAGAGAATTGGAATTCATGTAGCTCCACAATCCACTTCATGAGCCTCTTTGACAAAGTAGGGCTATTCACCAATTGAGGTAGAAGAGTGTAGCTAGTGAGGAATGTGAATGGTTTAGGGAGAAGGTAGTGCTAAACCTTCTACATGCATAAATCACACTCACCATAATGAGCTCCACCTCAGTATAGCCTCTCTCCACCTCTAGATTCACCCTGCTAGCACAATAGATAGGCTTCATGTAGTGGGAATTGTTACCTCGTTTAAGAAGCATAGCTCCAATAGCATCCTCACCTACTGATGGATTCACATAAAACTCCTTATCCCAATTAGGAGCTTGCATAGCAGGAAGAGAACCAAGAACCTCTTTGATACCTTGGAAAACCTCTTCACATTCATTTGTCCATTGTAGAGGATCCAACCTTGCTACTTGTTGTAGAGGATAAAGAAGTTGAGAGGACAAAGGAATGAACCTTGCCATATACTTCACCTTTTGAATAAAAGTAGAAAGTTGCTTTGTATTGAGGTGGTCCCGGGCGGGCAACAAGAAGAGCGGCCTCTAAACACCTTTCGAGGCTCCCGTGCTGCTCAATTGGGGCTCAGAGACAACAACAACCCACAGCCAAAAACCAAACAAGAAAAGGGGCACCACCTAGTTGTAGATGCGAACTAGGACGCACGTGATATCTCCTTGTACTCAAATGCACAAAGAGAGGGGAATGCAAGATAGCCACACACACCAAACACAAACATTCACCACGCCAGAGAGAGGTAAAGCGCACAAATCAACTTGAGCAACTCAGTCTTAGCCTTAAAGACTAGATGCACACAAAGCTCGATGAGAAATAGAGAGACAACACAAAACTTGACCTTGTTGCCAATACACAAATTGTCTTAGGGTCACGGGAGCCCTCTCACCGAGAACCCTCTTACAATTGAAAGTTTTGGCTAACAATTCAACAAGCCCTCAAACCACCAAGCATGAAATGGCACAACAAACTTCAAGGACAATATACCTTCAACCACCTGATGAGCCAACTTATCAAGACAATTTGGAGAGAAGAGTCGTAGTTGCATCATACAATTGCACCCAAAACTATGAATCTTATTTATGGACAAGAATAGGCTACAAGTGTGATTGCAGAGTATAGTATCACTCCACTCCTCTAGATGGCATAACTAACTTCAAGCTTCTCCATGCACCTATGTGTAGTGATGGAATAGAGCACTCACAATGCACACACTCTACACAACTAAGCTTGAAGAGTGGTGTGTTATGTGTTGAGAATGGTGTGGTGTAGTGTCATCATATGATGATTTACAAGGGAGAGAAGGGCTCTATTTATAGGTTTTAGAAGCCCCAATTAGGATTAGGCCTAATCAAGTTTATTTGAAGGAATAAAATATTATGCATTTTTTCTTTCTATTTTAATGAAGGTGGGTCTCTCTTGTCCTTTGAATCACATGGATGTGGACTCAAGGGAAGAGAATTATTGAGGATGAAAAGAGAGAGGATTGAGTGAATAATTTGGGAGTGCCTACTCTAGTAGAGGGTGCATTTTACAATAAGGTTAGTGGTTAGTAGTTAGTAATTATCACTAAAAAATATTTACAAAATCATTCACCATATGGTGAGATATATGATGAGAAAAGTTAGAGAAGGGGTGAGCTTGTAAAGAGAGGTTGAAGCTTTGGAGAAGTTGACATTCACCTCTTTACAGCACCGGAAGAAGAAGCATGGCGGAGTAGCGCGTGTCAATGAAGCTATGTTATCTTCAAACCTTGGAAAATTCATGATAAAATCCTTCATTTGCAGAGGTTATCCTTGGATTTTTGCTGATTTTTGAAGTTCTTTACAAAGTTGAAGAGAGTATGGTAATATGGACATATATGTAGAGACAAAGGGGGACACATAGGGTGTAGAAATGGAGGATGAAGGCTATGGAAGTGTGAGAGATGTGGCAATGGTGAAGAGGGTGAATTAGGACATGGGAGTTACAGGTTTGGGAGTGGGAAAGAGAGGGAGGAGTGTGCGTGAAAGAGGAAAATGATAAAGTGGAAGAGGGAGTGTGGCTGCATAGCATGGACAAATTGGGGTCCACCAATAAAATCATAGCTCACAGCTCGTAGCTCAAAAAAATATGAAAAAATTTAAGGTGAAATTTCGGCTCCCGAGCTACAACTTTTGTTTGTATAACCTTTTCAAATTCGGGGAGCATGTGATCTTTAAAAATTCAGCAAAACCGACTATTTTTTTCCACTGCACAAGGTCCTTGTGAGGTCCTTCTTTGGATGATTCTTTTGAATACCTCCGAGAGTGAGCTCCCCATGGTGCATGCATGCATTCCACATACCCTTGACCTTATTTGGTAGGTCCATAATTGAAGATATTGTTGAGATCATGATATAAGTGAATAGTACAACTAAGAAAATCAAATATTGAGGGATCTAAAAACATATGTACGTGTCAAATATAAATAATATAGGTGGAAAAAATATAAAGGGGTCAAAATAAATCTCTCTCATTATAAGTCTACCATAAAAAGATGAATATTTTTGGTGTTCTAATTTATGAGAGTAAAAGAGAATAGATGTAGGAAGGAAAAATCACAATAGTGAAAAAATATACACATAAATAAAACTAGTTTTTTTGGATTTTTGTTGGGATGGAGTTACACCAAAAATAAGAGAAGCTTGCATGAAATTATTTTTATATGGAATAAAGAGTATGCAAAATGGTAAGAAACAATATGGTAATGGTGAGTCAATGTACATAGCATAAATAACACACACCTAAGTATAAATATTTAAATAAATACCAAAATAATTATAAAAATTCTTTTATTTAGGGCCTATATACAATGAAATATTTACACACAAATGGGCCATAATATATTTTATTTTTTTTATTTTTTTTATTTTTTTGGCTCAACTAGCCCAGTGACTAGCTAATTAAGGGTTTTTAAGAAGATATGGGAAAAGTCCCCTAACTCACACACACCTATGTACAGTGAAATGGTAGGGATAGCCATAGTGTTTGGGTGATTTTGGTAGGGTGGGTTAACTCACTAAGGCAATTACCGAGAGCCGGGAAACAGCTATCAGTATCTTTAGGTGATGGGAGGAGCACCAAAGCCTTCACTTTGTCAGGATCCGCTTCAATCCCATTCTCTGAGATCATATGTCCCAAAAACTTCACTCTTGGTTGAGCAAGATGACATTTCTTTGGGTTGAGTTGACCTCCACTTTCATCATATTTCTTCAATGCCATCCCAAGCTTTGCACAATGATCCTTTCTAGAGCTATAAACACAAAAGTCATCAATAAGATCCTTCACAAACTTGCCAAGAAAGGGAGAGAACACCTTGTTGACGCGCTTTTGATACCACGCACAGCCATTCATAAGACCAAAAGGAAGTACACAATAACAAAAGCATCCCCATGGCGTGATAAATGTGGTCTTCTTTCGATCTTCCAAAGCCAAGGTGAGCTGAAAATATCCAGAGAATCCATCACATAAGCTATACCTCTCATGCCCTGCAATAGAATCAAGTATGTCATCTATGAAAGGAAGAGGGTATGGATCCCTCTTCATGGCTGCGTTTAGAGTCTTAAAATCAACACATATCCTCCACTTTCCATCCTTCTTGGGTGTGAAAACAACAAGACTCACCCATTCTGTAGTGCTCACAGGACATATGAAACCTGCTTCAAGAAGCTTGTCTACCTCTTCCTTTAAAGCATTAAGTTGTACTTGTCCCATTCTCCTTAGCTTTTGGCGTACGGGCTGAGATCCTTCATTGATTAGAATGTGGATTTACTCTCCCTTAAAGCCTCTAATTTCCTCATAAGAAGTGATGAATAAATGGGGAAATTGTTGTATCATATGTAGGTACTCACCCTTCTCATGACTAGTCAAGTCGGGAGACAGCATACCTTGTATCAGCTCCTTTTTGACATTAGGTTGAACTTTGGGTTGCATCAGCTCTTCAATTTGCTCATAAGGACCAGAGATATCCTCATTCTCCATAAGGCCAAGAAATCTTTGTTTCTCATCATGCTCTTCTTCAAGAAACAAGGAGGAAACATCTAGATCACTATCGCTGCTATCTTCCACTTCACTGCCCTCATCCCCATTGTCTTCTTCTTCACTTGAGTACTCTTCTTCATCACTTTTCTCATCAAAATCAGCATCCAAATATTTCTTGCTAGCCATGTCAAACCTCTTCTTATCACCCCTTCTATTGTAGAGAGTGATGGTACCATGTCCCCAATCCTGTATAGCTTTGGTTTCCTGTAACCATGGTCTTCCAAGGATGAGAGGGAAAGCACCAATACCCGCGGGCATAACATGGCAATTGACCAGCACTTTAACATCAAATACATCCACCTCCAAGTCCTTTACAACTCCCAAGCACCTCACCCTTGATTGGTTGGCAAGCTTTATGCGAAAACCTGAATTCTTCACCATGTTGAGTCCCAACTTTGATACACAAGCTTGAGTAATAACACATACTTGTGCACCTCCATCAATATAAGCCTCTCCAATGCACTTCCTCTTATGCCATGCATCCATAGTAGGATATATGTCAGGTAACTCATTCAAAGACAAGACTCTCACGGACCCCCTTGCAGGCTCCTTCTTCATGGGGTTGACTACGTGCTTCCATTGCCTCTTTAACTTGGGACACATCTCCATGAGTTGCCCAAAGGTAACATCAGCCTTTTTACCCACCAAATCAGCCCTTAAACTATAATTTGGTTGCCCTTATCCCAAAGTAAATTCGGATGCATTGTAATGTTTCCTGGGCTTTCTCTTCTTCTTCTCTTTACCTGTACCTGTTTCAATCTGTTTCCCTCTTTTATGGCTGGGACTTGCATCACTCATGTCATGATCTCTTGTAACCCTCTTACCTACAGGCATGACCATAGCTCCCAAATCATCCTCTTTCTTCTCCAAACGGATTATGCTTACCACTTTTGTTTTGCCCTTCTCTTCTGCTGTCAATCCACTTGGTCGTGCTTCCCCTTTAATCTCAATACCATAATCTTGAGCTCGAGAAGGAATTTGTGGAGGAAGAGGAAACATGTCGCCACCCATTCTCTTTGGCTTGTCCCATTGAGGGCTTTTATGACCCCATTCACCACAATTGTAGCATTGAAACATATCCCCTCTTCCAGCCATGCGTCTTCCTCTACCACCTGTATAACCCTCATTGCTTTCATAACCACGTCCATATCCATAACTTTGACCTCTTCCACCTCCCATCATATGCACACTAAGATTCTTCATAAGACCTACAACCCCTTGCATCTCCTTGCGAAAGGCATTCACATCATGAGAAGCTTGTTGATCATAACTTGGCTCCCTGATGAGGACCCTTGGTTGCTCTACCGCTTTCACTTCAAGCTTTGGCTCCACATTGATTCCAAGTTGATGAAGACGCTCTGCTTTCCACTCTTTATTCTTTGCAATTTCAACTGCCTCCTCAAAGGTCCTTGGCTGCTTAAGCTCTACCTTCAAGTGTAGGTTACTCCTCAAGCTTGCAAGAAACCTATCCTTCTTCAACATGGCTGGAGGAATTTCAGCCCCCAAAGATGTAGACCACTTTGCCCATAACACATTGAATGCCTTGACAAAGTCTTCTATGGTTTGGCCTTCATCTTGTACTAAGCCTTGAATAGACTGCCATACCTTTTGTGGGTCTTCCACCTGTTGAAAGTGTGTAAGAAAAGCATGCCTTACCATTTCATAAGTCATAACTTGAGGAGGTTGGGTTGATTGTAGATCCTTTTCGTAGCCTCCAACCATTCCCTAGCATCTCCCTTCAAACAGAAGTAGAAGATTCGTAGCACCAACGCTGGGTCTTGCTTGTCAGCAAGAAGGCAAGAAAACTCCATTCTCTCAATGAAAGCTTTGGAACTTTCATTTGATTTCCCACTAAACTCCGGAAAATTAAACGCCATGTCTTCAAAACCTGTAAACTGAAGGTAACTTGAAGCGATTCCTCGGTGGGGGGCACCAAAACACTGTTGGGAAACAAACAAACTGAAACACCTCTATAGTGATGTCAACATCACCCAAGAGCATTGAAAGAGAACTACAAGACACCAAAAGATTCTCAAAATCCTTTTGAAACACCACAAGTCCAATAGGAGTAGACCCTTGGGAATTTACTAGCCGTCGCCCACCCAAGAGGCTATGTCACATAGGAGCAAAACCCTGCCAAAGCATGGATTTACAGCACACGCCGACCAATGCATATGAATACAAGAGCCTCTCATTTCAAAATCAAACATCAAAAACCCACAACTTCAACATCAATTCCACAATTCATAGATACATGCCCTCTGAATCTGTCTACACACAATTTGCCACTAGGCTGCCATAGCCATAACCCTGCAGAGAACTAGTCGTAACCTGATGAGCACAACTCCAATTGGGGCACTTTAAAGCTTGAGAGAAAGCTTGAAAAATGAATGTCTAGAAATCTGAAGATGAATAAAATTGATTCCATACGCCCCCATGAGCAAAATTGACGCGAACAGAGAGCTGTCCCAGCACGACTACATGTAGAGAAGGCTAGTCGGGGCAAAAAACTGCATCCAAGAGCACCAAGGAGACAGAATGAGCTAAAACCTGCAAAATTATGATGTTTGGCTGAACTTTTTTTAGTTTTTACATGAGTTTAAGTTATATACAAGGCTCACTTCAAAAAACTCACTCACGAGCACTTATAGTAGCCCAACAGCTGTCACTAGACTAGCGACTTGCAGTGCATGTACATGTGCTTGCTAAAGCAAGCTAAAAAACCCACAAAAAGAAAGCCCACATGCCCTTTTTACATCGGGTGTCATGTCCATATGTACAAATTTACAAAAAACGGGGTGTCAGAAATGCGCCCAATAGCGGTTAGTGAGATGCCTCGCGGGTAGCGGGATGCCTGGCGGTTAGCAAGATGCCTCGCGGTTAGCGAGATGGGAAGGTTGTTCAATTTGTGGTTAGCGAATAAATACTTTGCAAAGGCTCTGTTGGTTAGACAGAGAAAGTCCGCGGGTAGCGGCAAAACCATGAGAAATTGGAAAAGTTTTTTTTGTTGAATAATAGGGTTGCCTTCATTAGCATTGTTTGGATTGTTTTGGTATTGTTTGAAGGGCTGTATAAAAGAACCTGTGTTTGGAATTAGTTAAGGAACACTTCGTATATGTAAAACAATGTGGAAAAAAGTGTGTGTGTGGGGTGGAAAGTGGGGACTGGCTCAGGTTGCCGGTCAAGGATGGGTGGACTCGATTAGTCGAGTACTTTTCGCTTTGTCTCAGTTAGTTAGAGATTTATCCCATATCATATTTTGGATTTAAGGATGGCGGCCGTGCCTATTAAACGCGGGGAAAAAAGCGTTATTTTTGGATCCTTAATATGTGAAAGGGATTTCTTCTCTTATAATGTAAGATCTAGAGTCCATAGAACCTTTAACCTCATCGACCTGTCCTGTGGCGTAGGGTCTTGCAACTACGAACACAATAAGTGGAAGTCTTCTTCTCTTTCGTTGCTCGTATCCTTGCTTTGCCTTATCGGAGTAGGGTGTCGTCAACGGATTTAGAGGATAAAGAAGTCTATCTTCCAAGTCGCCCCGATCTTTTAGGACGGGGACCTTACATGTGTGAACACACTAGGACCACCGGGGCATTTTTTCCCTCTTTAGGAGGTTTTTTCCCCCGTGCATTGTATATACACCCATCACTCTAGGGCTATCTATATTTCCATTGCACACTAAGTTAAACACTCTCCATTGTGTGCCTTGAGCTTCCTTCGTCTTCTCCAAGCTGTGTGTGTCTCTCTGCAACCCTAATTCCAACAATTGGTATCAGAGCAGGTTGCGTCCTCCCGAGCTTAGTCGCGAACTGCCTTGGCAAGAATAATTCATATGTCTCTGTCTGACTTATTATTATTGAAGTGGCTGTGATACTTTTAATTGGCCTAGTCTACTAACACATCTTCAAGATCTGTCATAATTTAGGGTATTGTTGATATCTTGTAGCTAAACTGAACCACCAAATGTAACTACAAGTTGTTTGAAAGCCAAACGTAAAGAAAATCTATGTGAGTTTTTTATATAATGCAAGAAAAAGATGAGCATGTCTTTAGTATTTACCCTACTTTTAGTAGAATGTTGTTTTCTGTCCATGTAGGTGTTGTTGCAAACAAGGATGAATGCCTAATAAGCCAATTTGAAACTAGGAATCTAAAAAATATTGATGGTTGTACTTGTTTGGGCAGAGAACTCAAAGTAATGATACACGCATAGACTCTTGCATATAAAATAGTAATTAAGAACACTTTACTGAGTTGAAGAACTGCATACGTACATAAACACACATATAAATAACTATATATATTGTATAAACAAGTACTTAAAAACACTTTACCGAGTTGAAGAACTGCTTACGTACATAAACACACACATATAAATAAATAAATAAAAAGATATTATATATATATATATAATATAAATATTATATATAAAACTATATATATTCTTAAACCGACAGTGTAAAGAAATACTGACAAGCAATCAAAATTTTGACAGCATAACAACGTGAAAAATAAAAAAAAACCCATTCCATACTTGCTTCCGTGAAAGCTTGCTTAACTTTCGTTAAGCTTTCCCATTCTATACTTGCTTCTGTGAAGCTTGCCTAACTTTTGTGTATACATGAAACCATGATTATGTTTCTAAACATGAACAAAAAGCATGATTATATTCACAAGCAATCAAAATTTCGGCAGCATAACAGCGCGAAAATTCAAACAAAAAAATTTCCCATTCCAAACTTGCTTCCGTGAAGCTTGACTAACTTTTCTGTATACATGAAACCATGATTATGTTTTCAAACATGAACAAAAAGCATGATTATATTGACAAGCAATCAAAATTTCGGCAGCATAACGGCATGAAAATTCAAACTAAAAAAATCCCCATTCCATACTTGCTTCCGTGCAGCAGCGAATGCTCATGGGAAGAAGAAATTACATACGCAAAAAGCATGTGTTGGTATATTACTTTGGTAAATCCAAAGCTCTCAACTAACTTCTATCTAGCATAATAAATATGAAATCATGGCTGAATTGATAAGGACGATCAACACCAACAACATGTCTTTAGTAATACCAAAAAAGTGGCACCCAAACACCATGGTCACACGTCGTTCCATAAAAATCACAAACTAGAAAAAACGATAGATAATACCAATGTTGATGTCAATCAAGGGCAATGTAATCCGGGCTCATATTGTTGCCAATCAGTCTCCTCATCGCTATCTGCATCAACTGCTGAAATAGCACGTACACATGGAGCCTTGAAGCGTGAAAGATGTTGATGGAAGACCTCTGGATCATTATCTATGCAGAAACGGTCTAGACAACTCAACGCAAACATTGCCCAAGCCACCACATCCAGAAAACATATCAACAATTTAGGTGTGCTCCGCAGTAAATGTCCGCACAAGCCAGCTAAAAAAAGCAAAAAATATGCGCATTTTTACTTTATGTAACATAGTCCAATAACGCATAACAGGAAGCATATATTCTTACCGAAAGAAGTCAAGGCTACGCTCGGCGGCACCTCTAAGAGTGTGTCCTCCAATGTACTCTCCGTCGGCGCGGTCCACCAGTATTCCGGACTTGGCATCGAAAGAGTTGTTGTCCACTCTCTCTCCATCTCGTCGATCGTAGATAGGACGTTGACCCTTATGATAAAACAATCCTAGCAATAGTGTTTCCACCTACAAATTACAATTAGAATGTGATCTAATTGAAGAAAACTACGAGCATGCTTTTCAATCAACAAATAAATTTACTTACTCTCTCAATCTCAATGGTCTTTCGCACATAACCATCGGGGATCAAAATAAGGATGGTGTGCATCATTTTGAATCCCATCTCGATGGCATGGCTAGACACAATGCCAAAGTGATCAGTGGAGCTTAAGGTGATGTACCGCGAATTGTCTGCCACATACTTTGAAGCTATTACGGCCACTTTCTTACTTAATTTTCGAGAGAATTGATTCCATGGAGGGACCTTGGAATTGGAGCTGATCTCTTGAGACAGCTAATTCCAGTGTTGAAGGATTTCAGCTACTTGTGTGGAAAGATTTCAGACAGCATACTAGACAGAAATCAGAGACTAGACTGAAATGTGGATACTGAAATGAGAATCAGACTTATAGAGTGGAATAAAGTTCAGATTCAGATTCAGATTCAGAAGATTGTTGAGAAGTAAGTATCACTGAATATATACCATGATTGAGATTACAGTGAATATGACTACAGAGAAAAAAGTATAGCCAACAATACTGCCACTGATGCTCAAGTGCAATTATAGCCCAAAGCGCTAATACAAGTGATTACAATTGCCCCCCGATATCAATGTAATGGGCCCTATTTATATGCTTCGGGTTTATTGTAGTAATTACTCTAGTAATTACTAAGTGATTCGCTGCCCATCTTCTAAGAACATGTTCCCACATGGTGACTCTCCAGCCGTCTACATCCTTCCCTTCTTTCGTGAATTTTGGCAAGATACCAAAATTTTTGAAAAATTCTCCTGTCTGATTCTGATGTGAAACTGAAAAATCCATCGTCTGGTTCTGATGTGGAGCTGAAAAATCCATTGTCTGGTTCTGATGTTGACAAGCCATCTTCTGGTGGATTGTCAGAGTCTGACATTGAGAAGATGGTGAAGGATGCAGAGCTCTAGAAAGGCCAAGGTGGAGTTGTCATCTCTCCCTGCCTGCTGAGAAGAAAAGTCACCCCTGAATTCTGAGATAGAACTACCCAATATCCTTCCATTGGACTGTCTTCCTTTTGCCCTTGCTCTTTGACCGTGTTGGTGCCTGAGAAGTCCCAGCATCAGCATTCTCCTTGCTCTTTGACCGTGTTGGTGCCTGACATGAATACTTGGTGATGAAGAGATGTTTCCAAACCTTCTACATTTGGTTCTTTGGTGTATGGAGGTCGCACATTGTGATGCTTCTGGTCTTCATCATAAATGAAAAATTTGTTGATTGCTACATGTGGATATTTCATAAATCAGTACCAAAATCTATTCTCTTCCAATGTGTTGGAAGCAATAGAAACCTTCGTCTATTATCTACTTATGTGGTACACCATTTGCAATATCTTCCAATAGCAGTTGGAAGCATGGATCAAGCTTTCCTAAATCATGAAGATCATAGAAATTTTGACTTGATGAGCCTACCCAGGTTGAATGAAACTTATGAGCTACAGTTCAGGAATTTGCTCATACAAGCTCTTGAAGATCGTAGCAGATACATCAACTTTACACAGGAGGAAGAGCAACCAATCTTTTATATCACATTCATAGTGATAGATGCAATGATGGACAACAATAAAATCTACAAGTTTCTTCAACCGAAATCAGTAAGTGATTCCATACCGTACATCTCTCTTTGGGAAAGATATTTCAAGATCTTTGATCCTGGGGGTGCTTATGGAAACCTTCTCAATGGAAGAGGTTTACTCCGTCACTTCATTACATCCTGCTATTTGCTCTGAGAACCTTTCATATCACACAAGGTTTTTTAATCATACAACAAAGTTTCTTCAAAAACGAGAGCAGACAAAGACAGACGTTACACAATCTACATGTTGTATGATCGGATAAATGGTACATGAATGTACCATTATCCAGGGGGAGGGCTAATGATAGCCGTTTTTTCGGCTCTTTGTAATTACCACAGTGAGTTACCTCACCCTACCAAAATCACCCAAACACTGTGGCTATCCCTACCATTTCACTGTACATAGGCGTGCGTGAGTCACGGGACTTTTCCCATATCTTCTTAAAAAACCCTCAATTAGCTAGTCATTGGGCTAGTTGAGCCAAAAAATAATAATAATAATAAATAAATAAAATATAAGTATATTATGGCCCATGCATATGTAAATATTTCTTTATATATAGGGCCTAAATAAAAGATTTTTTCATAATTATTTTGGTATTTATTTAAATATTTCTACCTAGGTGTGTGTTATTTATGCTCTCTACATTGTCTCAACATTACCACAATTTTTTCTTACCATTTTTCATACTCTTTATTCCATATAGAAATATTTTCATGTAAGCTTCTCTTATATTTGGTGCAACTCCACCCCAACAAAAATCCAAAAAAACTAGTTTTATTTATGTGTATATTTTTTCACTATTTTGATTTTTCCCTTCCTACATCTATTTTGTTTTTTTCTAAAAAATTAGAACACCAAAAGTATTTATTTTTTTATGGTAGCCTCATAATGAGAGAGATTTCTTTTGACCCCTTTATATTTTTTCCACTTATATTATTTATATTTGACATGTACATATTTTTTAGACCCCTCAATATTTGATTTTCTTAGTTGTACTATTCACTTATATCCTAATCTCAACAATATCTTCAATTATAGACCTACCAAATAAGGTCAAGGGTAGGTGGCATGCATACATGCACTATGGAGGGCTCACTCTTGGAGGTATTCAAAAGAATCATCCAAAGAAGGACCCCACAAGGACCTTGCAGTGGAAAAAAACGGTCGGTTTTGCTGAATTTTTAAAGTTCACTTGCTCTCCGAATTTGAAAAGGTGATACAAACAAAAGTTGTAGCTCGTGGGCTGAACTTTTGTCTCATATTTTTTCATATTTTTTTGAGCTACGAGCTGTGAGCTATGATTTTTTTAGTGGACCCCAGTTTTCCCATGCTATGCAGCCACACTCTCTCTTCCACTTTATCATTTTCCTCTTTCACACACACTTCTCCACTCATCATCCCCATCTCTCTCACCACTCCTCTCTGCACACTACTCACCTTCTCCTCAACCTTGAAGAATAAGAGAAACCATGGTGAACTCATACCTCCCACACACAATTCCATTCCAAAATTGACCACCTAGTCTCATTTTTCCTCCTCCAAATTACCCATATCTATCAAAAAACCACAAAATTCAGCCTCTTCTCTTAAAAGACAGCATCATGGTGGTTGATTACTCAGCTTCAATTACCTTGTCTCTCAAGGAAGGTCAAGAGTGGAGAAAAAATGTACCGTCAAAGCTAGTGGACCGTCAACAAGCGTCAAAATTGGCCCTACTCAAGACACTTGGAGCATCAACCTTGTAAGAAATCCACCTTTTCTTACCTCTTAAGAGTTTTCCTTCCTTATTTGTATCCTACATGGATACTCCCATTGTAAATATCCAATTCCATTTGTAAATTAATACTAACTCTACTAACACTAACCCACTATGAAAAGTCCTATCACCTCCATTTCTCTCCTCTCTCTTTCCCCACCAACTTCTTGATAATTCCAAGCAAAAGAAATTAGATAAATTGCTGAAAATCTAACCCAACCATGGTTAGAGGAGTAACCCTAGCCTTCAAAATTGCTATAAAAGGAGGGTGTGGCTAGCACAAAGGGGGGAGCCATAAGCAAGAGCACTATGCTATAGCTTGAGAAGCCAAGCTCAACCTCTCTAGAAGGAGCTCTTGAGTGGAAGCTCATTGTCTTATGCATGTGCATGTGTTGTAATAGGAGATTAGCAAGGGAAATCTATGCCATTGTAAGAGAGAGAGTGATCACTCAATTGAGAGTAGGAAATCTATCATTTCTCCTACTAGTGTAAGCCCAACATTTGTTGAATCAAGGAGGGTGGATTTGGACTAAGCTTGGATACTTTGTCTCTCTTCCCACGTGAAGTAATGGACAACAATGATGTGTAAGTGTCTTGGTGTTTTTTTTGTTAAGTTCTTGATAGCTTGTCTCTAGTGTTGTCATCAATTTAGCCATAAATCCCACATACTGTAAGAGGGCGACAGGGTGGAGAGGACTCCCCTGGCCTTAAGACAGTGATTGGGGTGGCTTTTCTTGTGATGTGTTGTGGTGAAATTTACGCAAGCTATGTTGAACAAATACTAATCTCACTTTGATTTGTCATGACAGATTTGTAAGAAGGTATTAATGCAACAAGCACCCCCTCCCCCTTTCTCTCTCTTTCTTACATATATAATTGTGTTTGCTTGATCATTGCCGATATGTTTCAAAGCAGCCCGAGCACTATCTCTCTCTCTCTCTCTCTCTCTCTCTCTCTCTCTCTCTCTCTCTCTCTCTCTCTCTCTCTCTCTCTCTCTCTCTCTCTCTCTCTCTCTCTCTTACACGTCCTAGTTCGCATCCAAAACTAGGTGGTGCCCCAAATTTGTGTAGGGTTAGGTTGCGGGTTTGTGTGTGTGTTGTTGTTTTTTTCCAACCCCAACCCAATTGAGCAGCACGGGAGCCTTGAAGGGTGTCTAGAGGTTGCTCTTCTTGTTGCCCGCCCCGGACCGGCTCAAATTGGTGCCCCCACTGAGGAATGACTTTGTGCTTATTATTGTTGTATTGCATGAATGCTTGAATTTCAGAATAATCAAGTAGATTATATGAATCATGAAAACTTGTATGACCGAGTTTAATTTCAAGGCAACAAAAATTGATCTAGAATATGGTTTGGATTAGCATAACATAAGAAAGGAAAAAAACATTTTCACATAAGAATCTAGAATTCATGCTAAAAGACCTTTCAAAACTTTGTGTAGTTAGTTGATGTCATGAGAGAAAATGATTGTTTAGAACTAATCTTTGTGTGGTTCTAGCATTGAGAAACTATGACACACTATACCTTTGATGATATCCCAATCTTCTTCGAAAATCTAGAAGAAGATGTTGATGATTTTCTTGCTGATTTTAGAATGGTTTGTCGTATCCTTGGTAAAAGGGATGACATTGAAAAAGGGGATTTTCTATTGCTATGCCTTAGAGGCAACGCTGAGCAATGGTTTTGGAGTATGTCTTCTCAGATTGAAGATGGATATACCCAAATTTCCAAAGCTTTGAAGACCAGATTCTCTAAATTTACAACAACAGAGACAGCATGGGTTTCATTAGGGAGACTTCAACAACATGGTGAAGACTACTATGCTTATGAGGATATTTTTTCTCGTCAATGGGGAAGATGTGGATTTAGTTCTACATTTCCAGATTATGTAAAAATGGAGCAATTTATTTCGGGCTTGTCTCCTTTCCTAAAGACTAAGGTTACTTGTAGTGGACCCTCTACCTTTGAAGAAGCGGTCACTATTGCCCGAAGGAAGTTTCACAAGTACTTCTACATCAAAAATGGTTTCCATCATGCTGGAAGAACCAACCATCATGAAAGTGTTTCTATCAAGGAGTCATCTCCTTTGCCATACTTGTCTCCTTCTACTCCGACAAATGTTGAAGAAGTTACTTACATGCCAACTGATTATTCAAGTGCTAAAGTGTGTGGCCAAGACTCAAATGTGGAATCTCTTTCTTCTACCTCTATCACAAGCATGCAAAAATTGACACAAGATATCTCAAATGGCATTGATGATTCAATAATAAATACATCCAACCTTTTGGTGGCGGATCAATTTCTAGTCCGAGCAGACGAAGCTTTTGTGCAACATGACTCTATGGAGAATGAAGACCTTGAAGGTAACCTTGATCTTATGGAATGTTCTGAGAGTGTATCTTGTCTAAAAGAAGAGAGTGAAGAAGAAGATGAAATCATAGGTGGGGAGATCATAGACCACATTGATCATAAAGAGATGATTGTGTACATGGAATGCCAACTCCAAAACAAAGTAGAAGAGTGCGAGTTGAATCCATGTGAGGATAATCTTCAAGAAGTGTTTGAGGATGTTGAAAAGCATTGGTATGACCCATGTATATTAATCATGGAGAAACGTATCATGCAAGAAGCCAAAGTTTTCACAAAATCAAAGAGTAATCCATCAACCTTTGAGGTGGTACAATGTGAGGAGTTACAACCTTGCCAAAGGGGGGGCTTAGAAGGGGATGAAGAACATGGGAGAGTAGTAAAAAATAAAATCAAAAAAGGAAACTGTCAGAAGGGTATCATTCTCTCCAATGGTGTTTTAGTGGATGGCTCTTCATTCATGGGACAATCTCCTAGCAAAAAAATCCAAGCTTTGGAAGCCCCAATCATCTTCACATTGGGTTTCACCTCTTCAAAGTCAACTTCTCCTCTCTTCACATATACCTTTCATCGGAGGCACCATACCTTCTTAAGTGGAAGAGGACATGAATACTTGGTGATGAAGAGATGTTTCCAAACCTTCTACATTTGGTTCTTTGGTGTATGGAGGTCGCACATTGTGATGCTTCTGGTCTTCATCATAAATGAAAAATTTGTTGATTGCTACATGTGGATATTTCATAAATCAGTACCAAAATCTATTCTCTTCCAATGTGTTGGAAGCAATAGAAACCTTCGTCTATTATCTACTTATGTGGTACACCATTTGCAATATCTTCCAATAGCAGTTGGAAGCATGGATCAAGCTTTCCTAAATCATGAAGATCATAGAAATTTTGACTTGATGAGCCTACCCAGGTTGAATGAAACTTATGAGCTACAGTTCAGGAATTTGCTCATACAAGCTCTTGAAGATCGTAGCAGATACATCAACTTTACACAGGAGGAAGAGCAACCAATCTTTTATATCACATTCATAGTGATAGATGCAATGATGGACAACAATAAAATCTACAAGTTTCTTCAACCGAAATCAGTAAGTGATTCCATACCGTACATCTCTCTTTGGGAAAGATATTTCAAGATCTTTGATCCTGGGGGGTGCTTATGGAAACCTTCTCAATGGAAGAGGTTTACTCCGTCACTTCATTACATCCTGCTATTTGCTCTGAGAACCTTTCATATCACACAAGGTTTTTTAATCATACAACAAAGTTTCTTCAAAAACGAGAGCAGACAAAGACAGACGTTACACAATCTACATGTTGTATGATCGGATAAATGGTACATGAATGTACCATTATCCAGGGGGAGGGCTAATGATAGCCGTTTTTTCGGCTCTTTGTAATTACCACAGTGAGTTACCTCACCCTACCAAAATCACCCAAACACTGTGGCTATCCCTACCATTTCACTGTACATAGGCGTGCGTGAGTCACGGGACTTTTCCCATATCTTCTTAAAAAACCCTCAATTAGCTAGTCATTGGGCTAGTTGAGCCAAAAAATAATAATAATAATAAATAAATAAAATATAAGTATATTATGGCCCATGCATATGTAAATATTTCTTTATATATAGGGCCTAAATAAAAGATTTTTTCATAATTATTTTGGTATTTATTTAAATATTTCTACCTAGGTGTGTGTTATTTATGCTCTCTACATTGTCTCAACATTACCACAATTTTTTCTTACCATTTTTCATACTCTTTATTCCATATAGAAATATTTTCATGTAAGCTTCTCTTATATTTGGTGCAACTCCACCCCAACAAAAATCCAAAAAAACTAGTTTTATTTATGTGTATATTTTTTCACTATTTTGATTTTTCCCTTCCTACATCTATTTTGTTTTTTTCTAAAAAATTAGAACACCAAAAGTATTTATTTTTTTATGGTAGCCTCATAATGAGAGAGATTTCTTTTGACCCCTTTATATTTTTTCCACTTATATTATTTATATTTGACATGTACATATTTTTTAGACCCCTCAATATTTGATTTTCTTAGTTGTACTATTCACTTATATCCTAATCTCAACAATATCTTCAATTATAGACCTACCAAATAAGGTCAAGGGTAGGTGGCATGCATACATGCACTATGGAGGGCTCACTCTTGGAGGTATTCAAAAGAATCATTCAAAGAAGGACCCCACAAGGACCTTGCAGTGGAAAAAAACGGTCGGTTTTGCTGAATTTTTAAAGTTCACTTGCTCTCCGAATTTGAAAAGGTGATACAAACAAAAGTTGTAGCTCGTGGGCTGAACTTTTGTCTCATATTTTTTCATATTTTTTTGAGCTACGAGCTGTGAGCTATGATTTTTTTAGTGGACCCCAGTTTTCCCATGCTATGCAGCCACACTCTCTCTTCCACTTTATCATTTTCCTCTTTCACACACACTTCTCCACTCATCATCCCCATCTCTCTCACCACTCCTCTCTGCACACTACTCACCTTCTCCTCAACCTTGAAGAATAAGAGAAACCATGGTGAACTCATACCTCCCACACACAATTCCATTCCAAAATTGACCACCTAGTCTCATTTTTCCTCCTCCAAATTACCCATATCTATCAAAAAACCACAAAATTCAGCCTCTTCTCTTAAAAGACAGCATCATGGTGGTTGATTACTCAGCTTCAATTACCTTGTCTCTCAAGGAAGGTCAAGAGTGGAGAAAAAATGTACCGTCAAAGCTAGTGGACCGTCAACAAGCGTCAAAATTGGCCCTACTCAAGACACTTGGAGCATCAACCTTGTAAGAAATCCACCTTTTCTTACCTCTTAAGAGTTTTCCTTCCTTATTTGTATCCTACATGGATACTCCCATTGTAAATATCCAATTCCATTTGTAAATTAATACTAACTCTACTAACACTAACCCACTATGAAAAGTCCTATCACCTCCATTTCTCTCCTCTCTCTTTCCCCACCAACTTCTTGATAATTCCAAGCAAAAGAAATTAGATAAATTGCTGAAAATCTAACCCAACCATGGTTAGAGGAGTAACCCTAGCCTTCAAAATTGCTATAAAAGGAGGGTGTGGCTAGCACAAAGGGGGGAGCCATAAGCAAGAGCACTATGCTATAGCTTGAGAAGCCAAGCTCAACCTCTCTAGAAGGAGCTCTTGAGTGGAAGCTCATTGTCTTATGCATGTGCATGTGTTGTAATAGGAGATTAGCAAGGGAAATCTATGCCATTGTAAGAGAGAGAGTGATCACTCAATTGAGAGTAGGAAATCTATCATTTCTCCTACTAGTGTAAGCCCAACATTTGTTGAATCAAGGAGGGTGGATTTGGACTAAGCTTGGATACTTTGTCTCTCTTCCCACGTGAAGTAATGGACAACAATGATGTGTAAGTGTCTTGGTGTTTTTTTTGTTAAGTTCTTGATAGCTTGTCTCTAGTGTTGTCATCAATTTAGCCATAAATCCCACATACTGTAAGAGGGCGACAGGGTGGAGAGGACTCCCCTGGCCTTAAGACAGTGATTGGGGTGGCTTTTCTTGTGATGTGTTGTGGTGAAATTTACGCAAGCTATGTTGAACAAATACTAATCTCACTTTGATTTGTCATGACAGATTTGTAAGAAGGTATTAATGCAACAAGCACCCCCTCCCCCTTTCTCTCTCTTTCTTACATATATAATTGTGTTTGCTTGATCATTGCCGATATGTTTCAAAGCAGCCCGAGCACTATCTCTCTCTCTCTCTCTCTCTCTCTCTCTCTCTCTCTCTCTCTCTCTCTCTCTCTCTCTCTCTCTCTCTCTCTCTCTTTACACGTCCTAGTTCGCATCCAAAACTAGGTGGTGCCCCAAATTTGTGTAGGGTTAGGTTGCGGGTTTGTGTGTGTGTTGTTGTTTTTTTCCAACCCCAACCCAATTGAGCAGCACGGGAGCCTTGAAGGGTGTCTAGAGGTTGCTCTTCTTGTTGCCCGCCCCGGACCGGCTCAAATTGGTGCCCCCACTGAGGAATGACTTTGTGCTTATTATTGTTGTATTGCATGAATGCTTGAATTTCAGAATAATCAAGTAGATTATATGAATCATGAAAACTTGTATGACCGAGTTTAATTTCAAGGCAACAAAAATTGATCTAGAATATGGTTTGGATTAGCATAACATAAGAAAGGAAAAAAACATTTTCACATAAGAATCTAGAATTCATGCTAAAAGACCTTTCAAAACTTTGTGTAGTTAGTTGATGTCATGAGAGAAAATGATTGTTTAGAACTAATCTTTGTGTGGTTCTAGCATTGAGAAACTATGACACACTATACCTTTGATGATATCCCAATCTTCTTCGGAAATCTAGAAGAAGATGTTGATGATTTTCTTGCTGATTTTAGAATGGTTTGTCGTATCCTTGGTAAAAGGGATGACATTGAAAAAGGGGATTTTCTATTGCTATGCCTTAGAGGCAACGCTGAGCAATGGTTTTGGAGTATGTCTTCTCAGATTGAAGATGGATATACCCAAATTTCCAAAGCTTTGAAGACCAGATTCTCTAAATTTACAACAACAGAGACAGCATGGGTTTCATTAGGGAGACTTCAACAACATGGTGAAGACTACTATGCTTATGAGGATATTTTTTCTCGTCAATGGGGAAGATGTGGATTTAGTTCTACATTTCCAGATTATGTAAAAATGGAGCAATTTATTTCGGGCTTGTCTCCTTTCCTAAAGACTAAGGTTACTTGTAGTGGACCCTCTACCTTTGAAGAAGCGGTCACTATTGCCCGAAGGAAGTTTCACAAGTACTTCTACATCAAAAATGGTTTCCATCATGCTGGAAGAACCAACCATCATGAAAGTGTTTCTATCAAGGAGTCATCTCCTTTGCCATACTTGTCTCCTTCTACTCCGACAAATGTTGAAGAAGTTACTTACATGCCAACTGATTATTCAAGTGCTAAAGTGTGTGGCCAAGACTCAAATGTGGAATCTCTTTCTTCTACCTCTATCACAAGCATGCAAAAATTGACACAAGATATCTCAAATGGCATTGATGATTCAATAATAAATACATCCAACCTTTTGGTGGCGGATCAATTTCTAGTCCGAGCAGACGAAGCTTTTGTGCAACATGACTCTATGGAGAATGAAGACCTTGAAGGTAACCTTGATCTTATGGAATGTTCTGAGAGTGTATCTTGTCTAAAAGAAGAGAGTGAAGAAGAAGATGAAATCATAGGTGGGGAGATCATAGACCACATTGATCATAAAGAGATGATTGTGTACATGGAATGCCAACTCCAAAACAAAGTAGAAGAGTGCGAGTTGAATCCATGTGAGGATAATCTTCAAGAAGTGTTTGAGGATGTTGAAAAGCATTGGTATGACCCATGTATATTAATCATGGAGAAACGTATCATGCAAGAAGCCAAAGTTTTCACAAAATCAAAGAGTAATCCATCAACCTTTGAGGTGGTACAATGTGAGGAGTTACAACCTTGCCAAAGGGGGGGCTTAGAAGGGGATGAAGAACATGGGAGAGTAGTAAAAAATAAAATCAAAAAAGGAAACTGTCAGAAGGGTATCATTCTCTCCAATGGTGTTTTAGTGGATGGCTCTTCATTCATGGGACAATCTCCTAGCAAAAAAATCCAAGCTTTGGAAGCCCCAATCATCTTCACATTGGGTTTCACCTCTTCAAAGTCAACTTCTCCTCTCTTCACATATACCTTTCATCGGAGGCACCATACCTTCTTAAGTGGAAGAGGACATGAATACTTGGTGATGAAGAGATGTTTCCAAACCTTCTACATTTGGTTCTTTGGTGTATGGAGGTCGCACATTGTGATGCTTCTGGTCTTCATCATAAATGAAAAATTTGTTGATTGCTACATGTGGATATTTCATAAATCAGTACCAAAATCTATTCTCTTCCAATGTGTTGGAAGCAATAGAAACCTTCGTCTATTATCTACTTATGTGGTACACCATTTGCAATATCTTCCAATAGCAGTTGGAAGCATGGATCAAGCTTTCCTAAATCATGAAGATCATAGAAATTTTGACTTGATGAGCCTACCCAGGTTGAATGAAACTTATGAGCTACAGTTCAGGAATTTGCTCATACAAGCTCTTGAAGATCGTAGCAGATACATCAACTTTACACAGGAGGAAGAGCAACCAATCTTTTATATCACATTCATAGTGATAGATGCAATGATGGACAACAATAAAATCTACAAGTTTCTTCAACCGAAATCAGTAAGTGATTCCATACCGTACATCTCTCTTTGGGAAAGATATTTCAAGATCTTTGATCCTGGGGGGTGCTTATGGAAACCTTCTCAATGGAAGAGGTTTACTCCGTCACTTCATTACATCCTGCTATTTGCTCTGAGAACCTTTCATATCACACAAGGTTTTTTAATCATACAACAAAGTTTCTTCAAAAACGAGAGCAGACAAAGACAGACGTTACACAATCTACATGTTGTATGATCGGATAAATGGTACATGAATGTACCATTATCCAGGGGGAGGGCTAATGATAGCCGTTTTTTCGGCTCTTTGTAATTACCACAGTGAGTTACCTCACCCTACCAAAATCACCCAAACACTGTGGCTATCCCTACCATTTCACTGTACATAGGCGTGCGTGAGTCACGGGACTTTTCCCATATCTTCTTAAAAAACCCTCAATTAGCTAGTCATTGGGCTAGTTGAGCCAAAAAATAATAATAATAATAAATAAATAAAATATAAGTATATTATGGCCCATGCATATGTAAATATTTCTTTATATATAGGGCCTAAATAAAAGATTTTTTCATAATTATTTTGGTATTTATTTAAATATTTCTACCTAGGTGTGTGTTATTTATGCTCTCTACATTGTCTCAACATTACCACAATTTTTTCTTACCATTTTTCATACTCTTTATTCCATATAGAAATATTTTCATGTAAGCTTCTCTTATATTTGGTGCAACTCCA
This sequence comes from Adiantum capillus-veneris, assembly GCF_014529385.1. Taxonomy (NCBI): domain Eukaryota; kingdom Viridiplantae; phylum Streptophyta; class Polypodiopsida; order Polypodiales; family Pteridaceae; genus Adiantum; species Adiantum capillus-veneris. Next base: position 141,121,195 of record NC_140945.1, read on the forward strand.
CCCCAACAAAAATCCAAAAAAACTAGTTTTATTTATGTGTATATTTTTTCACTATTTTGATTTTTCCCTTCCTACATCTATTTTGTTTTTTTCTAAAAAATTAGAACACCAAAAGTATTTATTTTTTTATGGTAGCCTCATAATGAGAGAGATTTCTTTTGACCCCTTTATATTTTTTCCACTTATATTATTTATATTTGACATGTACATATTTTTTAGACCCCTCAATATTTGATTTTCTTAGTTGTACTATTCACTTATATCCTAATCTCAACAATATCTTCAATTATAGACCTACCAAATAAGGTCAAGGGTAGGTGGCATGCATACATGCACTATGGAGGGCTCACTCTTGGAGGTATTCAAAAGAATCATCCAAAGAAGGACCCCACAAGGACCTTGCAGTGGAAAAAAACGGTCGGTTTTGCTGAATTTTTAAAGTTCACTTGCTCTCCGAATTTGAAAAGGTGATACAAACAAAAGTTGTAGCTCGTGGGCTGAACTTTTGTCTCATATTTTTTCATATTTTTTTGAGCTACGAGCTGTGAGCTATGATTTTTTTAGTGGACCCCAGTTTTCCCATGCTATGCAGCCACACTCTCTCTTCCACTTTATCATTTTCCTCTTTCACACACACTTCTCCACTCATCATCCCCATCTCTCTCACCACTCCTCTCTGCACACTACTCACCTTCTCCTCAACCTTGAAGAATAAGAGAAACCATGGTGAACTCATACCTCCCACACACAATTCCATTCCAAAATTGACCACCTAGTCTCATTTTTCCTCCTCCAAATTACCCATATCTATCAAAAAACCACAAAATTCAGCCTCTTCTCTTAAAAGACAGCATCATGGTGGTTGATTACTCAGCTTCAATTACCTTGTCTCTCAAGGAAGGTCAAGAGTGGAGAAAAAATGTACCGTCAAAGCTAGTGGACCGTCAACAAGCGTCAAAATTGGCCCTACTCAAGACACTTGGAGCATCAACCTTGTAAGAAATCCACCTTTTCTTACCTCTTAAGAGTTTTCCTTCCTTATTTGTATCCTACATGGATACTCCCATTGTAAATATCCAATTCCATTTGTAAATTAATACTAACTCTACTAACACTAACCCACTATGAAAAGTCCTATCACCTCCATTTCTCTCCTCTCTCTTTCCCCACCAACTTCTTGATAATTCCAAGCAAAAGAAATTAGATAAATTGCTGAAAATCTAACCCAACCATGGTTAGAGGAGTAACCCTAGCCTTCAAAATTGCTATAAAAGGAGGGTGTGGCTAGCACAAAGGGGGGAGCCATAAGCAAGAGCACTATGCTATAGCTTGAGAAGCCAAGCTCAACCTCTCTAGAAGGAGCTCTTGAGTGGAAGCTCATTGTCTTATGCATGTGCATGTGTTGTAATAGGAGATTAGCAAGGGAAATCTATGCCATTGTAAGAGAGAGAGTGATCACTCAATTGAGAGTAGGAAATCTATCATTTCTCCTACTAGTGTAAGCCCAACATTTGTTGAATCAAGGAGGGTGGATTTGGACTAAGCTTGGATACTTTGTCTCTCTTCCCACGTGAAGTAATGGACAACAATGATGTGTAAGTGTCTTGGTGTTTTTTTTGTTAAGTTCTTGATAGCTTGTCTCTAGTGTTGTCATCAATTTAGCCATAAATCCCACATACTGTAAGAGGGCGACAAGGTGGAGAGGACTCCCCTGGCCTTAAGACAGTGATTGGGGTGGCTTTTCTTGTGATGTGTTGTGGTGAAATTTACGCAAGCTATGTTGAACAAATACTAATCTCACTTTGATTTGTCATGACAGATTTGTAAGAAGGTATTAATGCAACAAGCACCCCCTCCCCCTTTCTCTCTCTTTCTTACATATATAATTGTGTTTGCTTGATCATTGCCGATACGTTTCAAAGCAGCCCGAGCACTATCTCTCTCTCTCTCTCTCTCTCTCTCTCTCTCTCTCTCTCTCTCTCTCTCTCTCTCTCTCTCTCTCTCTCTCTCTCTCTCTCTCTCTCTCTCTCTCTCTCTCTCTCTCTCTCTCTCTCTCTCTCTCTACGCGTCCTAGTTCGCATCCAAAACTAGGTGGTGCCCCAAATTTGTGTAGGGTTAGGTTGCGGGTTTGTGTGTGTGTTGTTGTTTTTTTCCAACCCCAACCCAATTGAGCAGCACGGGAGCCTTGAAGGGTGTCTAGAGGTTGCTCTTTTTGTTGCCCGCCCCGGACCGCCTCAGTGGCTGTCTGGTCCTCCAGGATGGCTTTCACTCTCTGGTCCAAAACTCCTCTGGCAGTTTGCAGTTGTACCAGAACATCCTTAAGTTGGACCCTAACGTCCTTCATGCAACGGTAAGTTGGTTTGTTACCCAGCAGAAGTTCCAGTTCTAGAGCTAACGACTGACAATCTGCAGTAGACTGTCTTTGCCAGTGCGAGTTTACCACTTTCTCATCAACATTGAGTATCCATTCCGGAACTCGTTCCAACAGCTGAACTGTACTGGGATGCGCAGGTAGTCTACAAGCTTCTTTATCATGGAAAGCAGCAGATTTCCAATGTTCTACCATTTCCCTGGCTCCCACATATAATCTTTGGAACCTTTTTAAATCAGTCCAGAGAGCATCATCCTCCAGATATTGTCTGATGATGGAGGCATGTTGATGTCTCAGCTGCTTATTCAAGGTAATGAGCTGCAGTGAATGTTGATTATCATTTATTGGTCCTTCATCTTGAACCTTCATTTTCCCTTTAGCCTCTCTGCTACGATGGGACTGATCCGTGGACTGATTCCCAATGTTACTGGGATGCTGTTCTTCAGTCTGCTGATGACCCGACTGGTGTTCTGTTTCTTGTCCTTTCGGCTGTCCCTCAGACTGGTCTGGTTGGTCTGGCTGTGATATTGGCCTCCTTCATCTGGCCCTGTCCCACTAGTACCAGGTCCTGGGGGTGGGGATGGTGGTGGGGCATCATCATCATCCTTTGTATGCCCAGTCTCTTCATCATCCTCCTCCTGATCAGGTTCATCTTCTTCATCTTCTTCTTCCTCATCCGGGGAAGTCTGTTGCTCAATATAATCCATTATGGCTTGGTTCATCAGAGCATTATTGAACTCACCCACCTTGTCCTGCAAATCACTCTGCAGACTTTCCATTAAGGACTTTAAATTTTCTAGGTCAAAAACAGCATTGCCTGCGGGGTTTAAAATTTCAAACAGGCTATAGTAGATGTATCTGTCAGTCAGCGAACGCTTCAGAGCTGTATGGTGCATTAGAAGCTTCCTAAATTCTGCCCACTTCATTCTGAGCCCTGCCTCAGCTCGCTCTGCAGCTCTCAGTGCCTCATTCCTTTGACTTTTTATGATCATAATTTCAGACTCAGCTTTGGCTAGCTTTTTGTTTAACAACTCCTGAGCTCTTTTTGATTGAGCTTCCAGTACCCTGTGTTGTATGTTTTGCACTTCCTGGGCTTTCTGGAGTGTTGCAATCTGATGATGTGCTTCTGCCAAATCAGCCTTAAGCTTTTTGATCTCGTCTTCTGATCCAGCAGCCTCCACCAATTGTCCCATACAGCTGACAATGGTATTCCAAGAAGACTGTATTAGTACTGAACATCTGTCTTTGACCGTGGTTGGATCAAAATCGACAGGTTCATATATTTCCACAGGAGACACATAAGGTAGAGATGCATAATCAGTTGTGGTGAGTAAGATATGCCCTCTCAATTTCTGAGTTTGCATTTGCTGCAACTTATCCTTTTTAACCAGTTTGCAGAGGGTGTCCAAAAATAACAGGAACTGTTTCAGACATAGTTGAGGGCGCTGGACCTTTCCCCTTATCCAGTTGATTCTTGCCTTGTCTCCTGACTAGTCTGGTACCTTCTCCTCAATGACTCGCTTTACCTGATCTTTCCCAGAACCAGTAGCAAATGTATGTTTGACAACTGACTGATCAGGTGAAGTTGTCTCAGTGCTCGCTGCCCAAACCTGGCTTTCTATTTGCTTCAAGAATTCACTGTTTTTGGTTAGTATAATTCTTGGTTTCTTTGAACTGCCAACTTCCTCTGCAGTGGCTTGCCTTTTCTGGTCCTTGGAAATTGTTTGACTGTCCGTTTCCTCGTCGTCTGAGGACAGTTCAATCTTCTTTAGTTCAGAAAGGGGCTGCTCACTCCATGCCTGCTTTACCTGCTCATTAACATCTACAGCAGTAGCCCAATACAAAAATTGCCAAACATACCATGCCTTGAAAACAGTTTGAGATTTCAACTTGGCAGTCTGTTGGAGTACATTATGCGAGAGTATTTGACACAGGTTGATATGGACTTGTGGATCCAGTATCTTGGCCAACAGCATAGCAAATAATTTCTATGACACATACGTTGGGTTATTCTTAAGACTGACTGCTTTGGCTACAAACCTGTAAGCAGCGGAGGCTTTCAGCCCTGCTACTGGAACTCCTTGAGCACTTGCCTTGCGCTTCTTTCTAGTTGTTTCATCCTCCTTGAGAGCAGTACTTATTTGTTGTGCAGTTTCCACAGACCGTTTGGGATCATTAGGCATCCGAAATGCAAATGCAATGGCCTCTGGTGTCACTGACACCTTCCTATTATTTATCACAGCACTACTAGTTTCAACATCAAAGGAATCAAGAACTTGCTTAATAATATCTGTCTGAAAAGCAATCATGGTGGCTTGCAACACAACTCGCAAATCCCAGAGTTGTAGCAGAGTCATTGCGTGATCAGTAAAGACATATCTTTGGATTTTACTCTATGAGAGAACAGGAAGGCTTGCCTTTGCCTCAGCAACTATAGCCTGGGTTTCTTCAAGAGTTTCCTGCATCTTCTCTGAGTGTTTCCGTCTACCCATACACTGTGAGGTCGACAACGATGAAATAGGTGAAGGCGAAGAGGACTTACTTGTGTTAAAGCCGTTGCCTAGTGTCGTTGGTAAGGCTGTCTGACCGTCAACTGTCTCGTCAGAGGTCGAAGTTTGCGGCTGTAAAGCGAAGAAACCTCGGAGCTCGGCGATGGCGAATGGTTGACAGGAGGAAAGCGTCGCGCAGGAGATTTATGAGAAAAAATGCTAACACTCCTGACTGTTATACGTGTTCGTGCCATAAAAGCTCCACTGCTCGCCGCTCCTAGACTTGTGTGCGCCGTCGCTGTCGTGGCAAACATGCATTGGACAAGACTGCAACCCATCCTTGTAATAATTATCACTGGCATACCACTTGACCGTTGGCCACTTAAAATTTGGAAAGTGTGTTCATACTGGTTCTGAACTGGTTCCCACTCTGCCTGGACCATACTGGTACTGGTTCTTAAATCAGCCTAATCTGATTCTTTAAATACTGGTTCTGAATCTGGAACTGGTTTTACATGGAAAAGACCAAAAATATCTGATTCTGGTATCTCTTGATCAACAACCTCCAGTTCCTTAGTGACTTCTTCTAACCCAGTTTATCTGGTCTCTGAATAATAAAGTTTGATCTTTGCTCCATTATATACTCCCGGCAACATCAGTCCAGATAAATCTTTTAATCTGACTGTGCCATTAGAGAAGACCCAATCTACCTCAAAAGGTCCTGCCCAGGAAATCTTCAAATTCGGCTTCTTTGGACCCAATTTAGAGTAATATAGAAGCACTGAGTCTCCTTTCTGGAATTCTCGGACTTTAATTCGGTGATCATGCCAGTTTCCTTCTTTGTTGAACAATTTCCTATTCCAATATAGCTCTTTGCATGAGTTCATCTAATTGCATTAGTTCATCCAGCCTTTTCTTAAGATTATGGTTGAAGTCTAGTCCATACTTTACAGCCATTCTCAGACTGGGGATTACAAACTCCATAGGAACCACATCTTCAGTACCATACACCATTCTGAATGGTGTCATTCCAGTAGTTACCTTATAAGCCCAAAGAGCATTCTGAAGCTTCAAATCCCACTGGTCTGGTTTCTTTTGCACCACCTTAGTGAGAATAGTCTTAATTGTCTTATTACTACTTTCAGCCTGTCCATTGCATCTGGGATAGTAAGGAGTAGATTTCCGATGCTTGACTGAAAGCATATCCAACAGGATTTCCATAGTATCATTGATGAAATGTGTCCCTTGATCGGTCACAATTTCCACTGGACATCCATATAGGCGGACAATATTCTCAAACGAAAACCTTGCAGTTGACTTGGCTGTATTGTCAGGAAGAGCTTTAGCTTCAGCCCACTTGGTAACATAACAAGTAGCCATCACGCTGTATTTGTTCTTCCTGGGAGTCACCTTCTTAAAAGGTCCCATAAAATCCAGTCCCCATTTCATGAATACTCCCAATTGTTGTATTGGCATTAAGGGAGTCATGTCTACAGCTGTTGGTCGGCCAATTCTTTGGCATATGTCACAAGTTTTACAAAAGCTTCTGACATCAGAAATCATTGTTTGCTACCACAGACCTGCTTGCAGAATCTTCTTGTAGGTCACATCATTGGAAAAGTGTCCCCCAGACTCTCCATTATGCGCTTCTGAGATAACTTGCATTCTTCCCTCCATAGGGACACATATCCGAAGTATACCATCCACTCCCAATCGATAAAGTACTCCCCCAATGATGGTAAATTTTAGGCTTTTTATGATCAGAGCCTTCTTTTGATTCTGCTTCCAATCCTCTGGAAAGGCACCTTGGGTAAGGAATTGATAAATATCATACCATTCAGGATCCACCAATTCTTCTGCTTTTAACTGAAATAAATCAGCATCCAGTGGTTCATCTCTCAGAGGTGATTTCGAATATCCTTCTGTACTTCTGGAAAGAAAGTCAGCTCCACAGTGGTTTTGGCCAGGCTTATGGAAAATTCTGAATTCAAATTCCATAAGGAACATCATCCATCTTATCAGCCTGCCTTGAATAATGACTTTGTTAATCAGAAACAGAAGAGCTCGATGATCCACATAAAAATGGAATAACTTCCCCAATAGGTAATGCCTGAACTTTGTAGCGCTAAAAACCATTCCGAGGGCTTCTCTTTCAGTAGTTGTATAGCTTTGTTCAGCCTGACGTAATCTCCGACTAGTAAAATAGACCGGATAGTCTGTTCTGCCATCTCGCTGAGCTAATATTGCCCCCATTTCCAATCCTGAAGCATCTACGTGTACATGAAAAATAATATCCCAATTCGGCTGCCTGAGGACTGGTTTACTGGTAATGGCTTTTTTCAAATTTTGGAAACTCTCCTCACACTCAGCAGTCCAATTGAATTTACTGGTCTTCTTTGTAAGCTCATATAGTGGTACTGCTTGAGAAGAAAACTTGTGTACAAATCTTCTATAAAAATTCACATACCCCAAGAAAGAACTCAACTCAGAAGCAGTTTTAGGTGCTTTAGCTTGCTGGACACATTTTATTTTTTCATTGGCCATTTCTATTCCATTGCGGAAAACCACATGTCCCAGTAGCTGTCCTTTCCAAACCAGAAATACTGATTTAAATGGATTCAAGCAAATCCTTTTCTCCTGACAGCGTTTAAAAACCATCTCTAGGAATAGAAGGTGATGTTCTTCAGCTGAATAGACAGTGAAGTCATCCATGAAAATGCCGAGGAACCGATGAAGAAATTCATTTAACATCTCCATCATACACCGTTGAAAAGCAGCTAGTGCATTGCACAGGCCAAAAGGCATCACCAGATACATGAATGCTCCCCACTCAGTGATGAAAGTGGTCTTGGCCCTATCTTCAGGAGCAATCTGTAAGGTTATATCCGCTATAACCATCCATGAAGCTATACATCTCATATCCTGCGATTTCATCAAGCAACACATCAGTAAAAGGTAAGGGAAAAGGATCCTTATTGGTCTGGGCATTTAGTTTCCTATAGTCGACACAAACCCTCAATTTCCCATTCTTCTTAGGAACGACGACTATTGGAAATAACCAATCACTACTTGCTACTTCTGTAATGAACCCAGCCTTGAGAAGATTATCAATCTCCTCCTTGACCTTCTTTGCATAGTTAGGATTCATTCGGTATCTTTGCAATCTGACTGGCCTAGCTTCTGGTTTCAGTGGTATTCGGTGCTGACAAACTTCAGGATCTACTCCCTTCAAATCTGTATGTTCCCAGGAAAATACATCTTTATAGTTCTGGAACATTTTTCTTGCTTTTTCTTCATTGCCGGTTTCAAGTGCTTGTTGACTGTGATCATTCTGGGATTTTTGTCTGATCCCAGGTTTCTCTCCTCTACTTCCTGATCATCTGGAAGCAACCAATTTGGTCCTCCTCCTTTTCGTTTGGTCGAGTCTTTAGCGTAGTCCCAAGAAGGTCCATTCATCTCTGAATCATTATTCTGATTCAGTGGATACTCTTCAGAATATACTGATTCTTCTATTTTACCAGTATCAGCTGGTTCCTCCATTCTTCCAGTTAGCTGAATGGCTCTTTCCCCTATATTGACTTCAGTAAACTGATCAGGGAATTGTCTCTTCTGCTTGTCAACTTGTTCTTTGTTTAGTAGGACTGCATTCAAATCAATTTCTGCCAAAGGAAAGATGTTCATTGCTGCTAGCATTCGCTCAATTTTCTTAGCTCGGTATTTCTGACACAACTCCTTTGGCCTCAGTTCCTTTTTCCAGCTTCTGGTGTTGTTGGTCTAGATTTTGATTCTGCCACTGGCCCCTTCTATGGTTAAGGTCTGGTTTGCGTAGTCATGAACAGCATGTGTTGTTCTTTTAACCATGGCCGTCCTAATAGCATTCCATATGCTCCCTGTACATCCAAAACCAGGAAACTAGTTTTGAATTTTTCCCTCCCAACTCTTATCTGCATGTTTTCAATCATGCCCGTCGCTTGTACGACTCGATGATCCACCATTCTTACTTTGAATGGTGTTGGTTTCACATTAGTGATACCCATTCTTTGCTGAAGATGGGCTCCCATTATATTGACTCCTGCTCCTCCATCCAGTATGACGCTTGAGAGAGGTTCCCACTACTTCCGGACCTTGTAATCTACCTGAATAAGTGGAACTTCATCATCCCGGACAGCCGTCAGGTCCACTGTTCTGGCCTCTGCCTCAGTCTTCCTGCGTTGTCTAATAAAGTTGGCCACCTCAAGTAAGGTCTTTCTTATATCCTCCAGCTCTACAGTCAGCTTTTGGATTTTATCACTGTTTTAGGGCAAAACTACTCCCCTGTTCATACTCACGAGCACGACACAGACAACATACTTATCATCCGATGACATGACTAACCCGTAGGTGCATGTAGGCAATCTCGTTAGCTTGTCAGGCTGAGACCAATCTACACATACGCACTTTTATGATGCATCAATCACTAACCCTGGTAGAATGCAACCCACTCTATCCCTAAACGCTCACAACACCGTTTACACATCCAATGAACTCGGAATCGCATCAAACTTACTAGGCATCATCCTCTCACTAGGACATACTTACCTATAAGTCTAATCTCACCAGATTTGAACCCTAGCTATCTCGAATACTGTCGTGATAGACCAACAGGTCATAATCCAAAAGTGGGGTGAAACTTAAGTTTATCTATATCTATGTGTAGCTAATCTCTTTCTCATTCCATGAAGCACTTGATTATTGAAAACAGACACCGTTTGTGCTACTTACAAGCAAAACAAGCTCGAGGAAGAATCGATCGCGATCAACTCGAAACGGCGAATGCGTGGCGTGGGCGCGTAGCTCTCGACGAGACTACCGCGATGGTGTGGTCGCGTCGTGAATCCAATGAGGGAGAAGCACGTAGCAAAGAGGATAAGACTCTCTCTCTCTCTCTCTCTCTCTCTCTCTCTCTCTCTCTCTCTCTCTCTCTCTCTCTCTCTCTCTCTCTCTCTCTCTCTCTCTCTCTCTCAGAGACTCGTACGACACAGGATTAATATTCAAAAAAATGTTGTCCAAAAATGGTTCTAAGGTGACTTTTATACTTTAGTCACCTTAGCTCAAAAATGTACATGGGGTTCTCTTGCTCATGATTACAAAGTGGGAATAAATCTGAGTCCTGACTAACTGACTAATATTTACATAATCCAGACGAATGGATAAAAATGATAAGACGTCTTTGACATAATAAAATGGAATTTGATATGCTTTACAAGATGGGCTCATTACAACAGTTGGACCAATGGGGCTCCAACACTCCCCCCCTCCTAATTCATGTCTACCACGACATGATCGTCTTTGTCTTCATTGTCGTTGTCGCCTTTCTTGGGTGATTTGATGTAGAAACGCATCATAGCGCATAGACTCACTTGCCATTAATGGGCCAAAAATTTTTGACTTGTACATGAAGAAGCCCGTGTAAATTGCTTCTTCAAAGGTTTGGAGATGGTAGCTTGGCAGAAACATCAGCCGTTTGAAATAGGCATACAATACTGGCTCTGTCGGTGGCCCACTTAGATCATATGACAACTCTGAGATGCTTCTTTCAGTATTCATATACTCTGATGTCCAGCTTTTTGAGAAGACTGTGAGACAGGCCAAAAATGTTCAATATATCTTACATAGCATCTTGTAGGATAGGTCAGGAGAGCCTCGGAATTCTGCTATGGCGCCCTGCAGGGTTTTCACCATGTAAGAACCGGATATTCTCTCTCCCTCTACTGGCCCTGGCATTACTGGATAATTCAGCCATGTCGGCTTTCTGCTCTGTAGTGATTTATGTTGGCTGTAGGTGTATGTTCGGGGAGTGGGGCAAAACGTTCTGTCATTCCTCAGCTCAGGCGGTGCGTTGACTAAGTGGATCAGGTTATTAGGGTGATCCAATAGCCATTGACGCCTCCACTTTGGCTGGCTATCCACTATTCTGTTTTGATGTTCCCTATCCTGTACTTCTCCTTCAAACACTGGCACTTGTTCTTCTTTTTCGAGCTGTCGTTGATGTGTTAGAGTTTCGTACTTCAGCAGAGCATAGGGTAACATAGGTGCATTCCATTCCTTCCGTAGCTTTGCTGCTGTTTTGCCCGATCTGGAAAGCCCTTGTAGCAACTCCTTTTCGAGTTGCATAGCCTTGTACCATATCATTTCTGTTTGTTTTTCCATCTGCTCGCCCAGCCTCTACTCTTCGAATTTCGTGACAGAATCTTCTTCTGTCTCTTGGTCTTTGGAGCTGGTTTGATCCGTCTGCGTATCGGGTGCCTCCTGTTCATTTGAATCATCCTCGTACTCATCTTGACCCCCATATACTTCGGCGAGTCCAACCAACTTCGTTGTTGCTGGCTCCATGTGCACTCGTACCTGTCCTTGGTGCTACCCTGCACTTTGTAGACTTGCAATTTGTGCGGCCATTGTTCTACTATTGATTTGTAGAGCTTGAAATTCCATTTCTTTTTTAGCGGCATATTCCTCTAACTGTTTTAACCTGATGTGCAAGCTTTCATTTTCTTCTCTGAGTGATTTGGAAACAATGCTTTCCATTTCACTGTCAGGAGATGGTCCTTGTTGTTGTTCACTTTGCAAGTCTGAAATTTGTCTTTGTAGTTGATCTTCTGCTCTAAGCGCACTTTCAGCAATCATTAAACGTTGTTTTCTTTCCAACTCTAGCTCCCTCTTTAGTGCAGCCACTTCTTCTTCTGGGTGGACTACTGGTGTTGTTGGTAGCGACGTTTTTTGCTTCTTAGCGCGTTCGATTTCTCTTGCTTGGATATTTGTTACTGCTCTCAAATCTTTGACTTCAATTTGTAAGTCATCGATGATGACTTGCAAACTTTTGATGGTCTCCAACGCATCTTGCTTTTCCTTTTCCAACTTTTGGATGTGTTCGTCTCTGTCACTGACATCTTCAAGGAATACGTTTATTGTATCTTCACATATGGCATTGAAGTCTTCCGACTCCTGTAAATTTTCTTTGAGAAGATTTACTGTGCCTTTGAGCCCCAATATTTCAGCATCTCTGATGCTGATCAGCTTTAGAGTGTCCTCCCTTTGCTCTTGCAGTCTCAGAACTTCCTCATCAGTTTTTTGTAGCTTCATTTTGTTGGACCGGTTCTGATCAGCTAACCATTGACTGTGCAGTCTTGTTCGGTTTAGTATTGTCGCCATTGATTGCAAATTTTCATCTATAGTAGCTTCCAGCTCAATTTCTTGAGAGGAAGAAGCTTTATCTTTAGTCTGATCCACCTCCTTTTGCTTGCCTTTATCACTTTTTGATATGGCTCCAGTGTTTGGGTGTCTATCTGTTCCTTCTTCTTCTTCTTCCTCTTCTCTTGTGTACTTCTTGTCACTCTTTCCAGCTTGTGTCCTCCAATGGTGTTAATAGATGCCGGTACTTTCCTTTGTGATCTGTCTTCGCTATTTTCCCTTAATACCAGCCAGTCGTTCTGATGAGGGGCAGGTGGCAACTGATCTGCCGCGCCTATAGCATGGTATATTACTCTGGTTAGGACTTCTCCTCCTGCAATGTAATTGGGTCTGTCCTGCCTTAGCTTTTTCATTTCTTCAAACAGATATGACGCATGATCTATATAGAACTCACGGGTCATTCCCATAGCCCATGTCAGTGTAGTTGAGATGCTCCCGTGCGGTGTAGTGTATCTTGGCGGCCTTTTGTTGTAGCTCAACAAACACTGACTGTAGATCTGTGTCAGTTCTCTTACTTCCGGGTTTGCTATGAGTTCGAAAGAAGGTAGTTTGGACTTTTGCAAGTAAACTATGAGGTTTTTCCTTCTTTCTCTCATGTTTGCTCCTTGATCTGACAATTTCAATGCCTCTTTGATGATCTCTTTGGTGATCTGGATCTCCATCACTTCATTATCCATGCCTGCCACTCTGCAAGTTCCATCTTCTTGGATAGTCTCTATTAGATGTTGTACCCTCTTGAAATCTATCCCTACTGGTGGTAGTGATACGAAGTTCCACAAGCCGACTTTTTTGATCCATGACCTTTGCGGTGATCTTTTCAAGTAATTCTCTGCCTCCTTGGGAATCATCACTGTATCCACTAAGTTTCTTTTGTCATCCACATATGAACCTTGATATATCTGAAAGGCCGCTGCCTGTTGCACATCTGCAGGTATCCAGGTGGCTGTTGGCTTTAAAGAATTGGGTAGAAGTGCATAGGGTACTGCCCCTTCCGTTGCCAGGTTCTTGCCTTTTCTTTTTCCGTGAGAAGCCTCCATTGATCCTGTCATCACAATTATCAGTTAATGCACAAACATAGTACTACTCTCCTAAATTGATTACCACTTAATCATATCTAGATGAGCCTTCTTAATCCCAAGATTAGTTAAGATAAAATGTTAGCAGATAGACAAGCTCTTCCATTGTGCGACTTTGGCGGCTTCAAATTGATGTTGTTGGTGAAGGAGAACAAGTCCAAATTCCTTGAAATTTTGTGTGGTGTATGCTCTCATGGCATGTAAGGTCACTCCATAAGCCAAAGCTCAAAATCTATCCATTTGCTACTTTTTCTCAGTCTATCGCGATAGACTAGCATTTTTTCGATCTGGGTCCTTTTTTGCAGTTGTGACTCCACCAATTGCTTTTCCATACCTTGCACATGATCTGACCCCATTTCTACCTCAAATGAATGTCAAGTGACCCCTTTTTGGATCAACTCCCATTTTTCCAGATTCCCTTCAAGGAGATGTTGGTCTATCTCCTTCATTTTGTGTTGTTTTGGGCTCAAACTTAGTGGGTGGTCATCTTGCATCATGTTGAAGACAACTGCTAATTCAAATTTTTTGATAAGATGGTCCAGTATCCCTCTGCTTGGTCTATCGCAATAGACTGGGACTTAGTGCCAGTTTGTCATTTTTTGTCTTTGTGACCATCTGTCTGCCTTCTCCCAGTTGATGCAAGGTTTCTTGACCCCTCACATGTAAATTTTACATATCTGCCCTTGAGATGTCCTGTTCTGACTCTGAGTTGTCTGCATGTCTTTCTCAGCTTGCCATATGAGTCCATCTTGGCACCAAATTTGGTGTACTGCGTTCATTTGCTTCCCCAAGTCTAGCTTGTAAAAATTTGAAAAGTCTTTCCCCCCAATAATTGTTGTAGCAAGTCTATCGCGATAGACTGAGTTTTTGGCCAAAAAAGATTTTTCTTGCACTTTGACTTGATATTGGTGGTTAACATTCCTTGTTAGCACCCCTCATGAAGCCAAAGTCAAAGTTTCCCTTGTCTAAGTGTAAGTTCAAGTCTATCGCGATAGACTGGGCACTTTGTCATTTTTACCAGTTTTTTGATGTTAGTTGACAATCATGGTTTTAATAGGCCCTCCAAGACACACACATCAAGTTTTAATCAATTTAGCAGAATGTACTCCCTGTTTGCAGCACTTAGCTGGTCCTGAAGTCGAAGTAGACCACTTAGGTGATGGTCGCGGTTCCTTTTGGTCTTTGTATGATTCCGGTTGTCTTTTACTTCCTTTTGACCTTCCATCCAAGCAGTCAGTTGTTGTTTTGGTGTTTGAAACACCAAGAATGACCATTTGGACGTCTTTCTGGCCTGTTGTCGGCATTTGCCCTAGTGGAAGAACTTTTTTCCTAAGTGGACACATTCCATCTCGTAGTTGACCTCCTTTGGATGTTCCTTGTTGAATTTGGTGTAATTTTGTCACTTGGTCGGCACGTTAGAGTATCGTGACGCTTTGTGCGGTTTTCGTCAGATAGGGACTTTAGGCTCCGTTTTGACGAACTTTTTCATACTCTAACCCTTCAGTCGGTTTGTCGAGGTTATTGGCTTGTTGTCTATGAATTTTGGCTCATTTTCGATCACCTTGGTTTTGTCGCCCTTTTGCGGGTCCTACTAAATTAGGGTTTTCTAAGTGGCTTCCTTCACGCTTTCCAAGGTCATAGGCTCAATCCCTAAGCTATAAGCATTGTGCCTTTCACTTTTGGTCCCATTTGGTGGCCTCTAGGTCTCCCTAGCAACCATTCTATCGTATGTGTGCACAGGTTGTGATTGTGATGCCGGCGAGGTTTTGCGACTAACTGAAGTAAACAACACTTAGAGTTAGTGTTGACGAGCATACCTCTCATATCTGATGTCGATCTGGTGACCGTGCGCGATGGATGAGCTCCTGGAAGTCTCAACTGCTGTAGGGAGCTCTCTCTCTCTCACTATGGAAAATGACTCAAATGAGGGATTTCTAGCTCAGCCTCTCTATATGTAAGACTCCGACACCAAATTTTCCCATCTTTTACCTGTGGCCATAACTTTTTGCGAGATGCGGTTTAGGCTCGAAAATTTCCTGATTTGGATTTTGCTTGCTTCAGTTTTACCACTTTTGCAGATTTCTCGAGTTGGAGGTCCCTTCATGACGGTGGTCATTTTGCCCTATCACCTTTGCAGTCCTTATTTTTTTTGTGTCTTCTTTACCTTGCTCTGATCAGGCGTCTCTTCTTTGTGTTTCCATCTGGATTACGAATTTTTTTCTATAATTTTTGCTAGAAAATGGTTAAAATAAAGCAAATAAATCCCAAAATAACTCGAAAATAGCAATTCTAACCTAGAAAAATACCAATGAAAAGCAAAACACTTTGTAGCTCACTTTTCTCTCGTCTATGTACAATCTCGCTCAATATCGTCAACCTTGGACTATTTTTTGCTGTTTTTAGACAGTTTTTGGCCAGATTTGACTCTCTTTATAGTCTATACACATCCCTAGGGGCTCATGAATGATGATTTGGTCCCCAATTCTGATTAATTACGAGGGCATATTCTTTTTCCTAAAATCACACAATAAAACGCAAAAATGGTTGAAAAATTGCTCACAAACATTGCCCTCTAATATATGACCTGAGTCCGCATTGGAATGCCTCCCCCCCTCCTAATTGGAGTCCTCCCGGACGACAGGGTATCGTCAAGGGTATGTGTTGTGCATGGGTTTGAACTCGTGCTAATGCAAGCCTTGTAATATAGCCCTATATGCATGTGCAATCAATGCATGTAGAAAGAATTTATGCGGTGCAGGAGGAAGGTATAAGCGATTTGCTTATTGGCATTTGTCGTTGAGGTTTCCTGTGGTATCTTGAATTGGCTAGCAGATTTTCTTTGCAAGTAGTAGTTGCAACTCTTCCGCTTGTTGTTTGATTGTTTTCCACTGGTTTTGAATTGGCGTATGTGGTTCCTTTGAAGTCGATAATGTCGTATCTGGTGGAACATTCTTTCTTTCTACCTTGATGACTTGTGTCTGATACATCCTTGTAGTTTTTGTTGTGGATTCTGTTTCTTTCCTCGTGCTGTTTGCATGATGTTGCTTGACCTTGACAGTTGTAGATAGCTGCACGATTGTCATCTTTGTCCGCCCTTCTTGTGTTGTTGGCTCGTTTTGAATTGGCAATTTTGGTTGCCATACCAATATAGTCCGTTGCGTATTTGACAGATTGACTATGTTTCTTTGAAGTTGGGCTTGTTTTCGGTGTTTTGTCTGTTCTTCTGACTCTTTTTTTATAGGAATTAGGCTGTCGTGCCTTATCCAAACTTTGTATTTCCACTTTTGATGTAATTGTGCCTCAGTCAGCTCTGTACGCCGTACCCAAACTTGCCTAGTTCCCTGCATGGTTGCTGATTTTTTATAAGACGTTGCTGGACTTGTAAACTTTGTTTGTTGTTGGGCAGATTTTTGCGGTTGTATTAACTTTTGTTTCCTCCTTGACATGAATTGGTTATATGATAAGAAGGGTTATGAAAAGTTTTCCTTTCTGAACAGTGCCTCATTCGTATCCAAATCAATGAATACCCTGTTAGCTTTCATCCATGACACTGCTAAGATACACGGAGTTGCTGACTTACTTGGTGGCAGTACATGGAATTGTGTAGTGTACGGGTGTGCCTGCACTGTGATTGGTATTATAATAGACCATAACGTGGTCAGCTCATCACCCGATGCTACTTTCAATCTGTGTGTCTCTGGGATCGTCTTCATTGGTCCAAGTTTCTGAAAGAGCTCAAAGCTGATGACACTCATTTTTGCCCCAGTATCAAGTAATGCATAGATTTCAACTTGTTTTGTGCTTGCATAAGCTTTTATGTAAGGACTACACCATGTATCTTCCAAGTCGTCGATGATGCTATCGTCCTGAGCCCTAAGGTCTGTCATGGTCTTTTCTAATTCGTCGCTTTGTATATCCGCTTCAATTGTTTGGGATGTTGAAAGAGGATATTCGTCAGTCATCATTGGGGTGACCATGTTTATTGTCCTGAGAAACGGCTTTCGTTTAGCAATCCGTTCCTTTGCTTCTTGTTGTGCCTGGTCCTGAATTCTTTGTTGTTCTTGTCTATAGGTTTTTCCATAATGCAGTTGAAACAACATTTCCGGTGTTAAAGGTAGATGATATTTTTTTAAACGACACCCACTAATCCAGTTCGACATTTCTTTTTCATCTAGTGTCGACAGTTTTACTGCTCCGCTGGACGATATTTCTTGGATCAAATAAGGCCCTATGCCCCTTTTCTTTAGCTTTTTGGCATGTTGTTTAAGGGTGTATACTAAGACATAGTCGCCCGTTTTAAAGTTCTTGTTCTTGACATGTTTGTCAAAAAACTCTTTCTGTTGTCTTTTTTTTGCATAGATGGCCGCTACAGCATTGAGTCGTAACTCATCTAATTTTTCAAGGTCCTCTAACCATTCTGAAAGTTCATGCCCCGTCCAGTCCAATTGTTTTGCTACCCTTAGTGTGGGGATTAAAAAGTCAATAGGCAATATTGCATTTAACCCATATACCATATTAAATGGTGTAGCATTGAGTGTTGTTTTATATGCAACTCGATAGGCCCACAATGCCGAATAGATCATCTGATCCCAATCTATTCTTGTTTCACTAACCAGTTTCGTAAGAACCGTGCACAATATTTTGTTGGTCGCTTCCGCTTGGCCATTGGCTTGTGGTTGATGAAGAGCGTGATTAGACTATACAAGGGTTTTGCGATTACCGCGTACATGTAGATAAAACGTCGGTAGTATCCACAATGTCCCATAAATGATTGTACCTCTCGTACAGTGTTTGGTCTTGGCAATTCTATGATCACCTTTACCTTGTCTTCATCAGTGGTAATTCCATTAGCCGACACTATGTGGCCTAAGATTTTACCTTGTCGTACCATGAATACCCATTTTTCTTGGTTGAGGCAAATCCTATACGTTCTGCATTTTTCGAATACCTTTCTCAGATGATCTATATGGTCTTCTCTCAATAGAGAATAGACACACAAGTCGTCCATGTAAATATCCAAGAATTTTCGCAAGTATTCTTTAAAAGCGTGTGTCATTAATCTCTGAAATGTGGCTGGAGCATTGGTCAAGCCAAATGGCATTACCCTAAACGCATATATGCCCCATTCTGTTGCAAATGCTTTTTTGTATTGATCTTCTAGTTTGACCCCCAATTGGTTATAACCAGAGAATCCGTCCATAAAGCTATAGGCTTGCTTGCCTGCCACTCGTTCCAGGACGTGTTCAGTGATAGGAAGAGGGTAGTTGTCTCTTATTGTTGCTGCGTTTACCTTCTTGAGATTCACACACACTCGTAATTTCCCATTTTTCTTGGGTACCACCACTATCGGGGACACCCAGCCCGTGTGTTCTATCTCATAAATAAATTCAGCCTCCATAAGTTTGTCTATCTCCTCTTTTATCCTTTTGGCGAATGTCTCATTATACGTGTATGGACGTTTTTTGCTTGGCTTTGCATCAGACTTCAGAGGGATTGAATGTTCACAAATGTTAGGATCCACTCCCTTCAAATCTTTGTACGACCATGCAAATACATCTCGAAATTCCTTAAGTGTTTTGATTAGTAAGTCCTCTTCTTCTCGACTTAGATCTGTGGCGATGTAAGCAGGTCGAGGATTTTCTCCCGGCTCTGCTAAGTCTATTTTCTTGGTGTTCTCTGGTCCATCGTAGGATTCGTTTGATTTAGGCTCCCTCATTGGTTGTTGAACCACCAATCTTCTTTCTTGAATGGTGTGTACTTACAATAGTGAGGAGGTACATCTATCTTTTTACTCCCATCACTCTCGTTCGTTCCATCGCTACTTTCCATTTCAGTTGTCCATACATTTTTAATTTTTTGTTTCAACTCATTGTATCTCGTTTTCCGTTCAATTTTTGTCATAATTGGACTACCACAGACATTCAGTTTTTCTGTTGCAACTCTTTTTTTTGGTTTGCTGGTTTTCGTAGGTTTCAACAGTCTGGACTTAAATCCTGAGTCTTCAGCAACCTTAAGAAATCTTCCTGACACTTTATCCTTAGCACAATCAACAACATGAATGTTCATAAGGAAATGTGTCTTACCCTTAAACTCTGGCATGGGTCTCAACCTGGTTGGTGTACTGATGTGGTGTCGTTTACTCTTGTATCTTTTTCGGCATCTCTCACTTTGGTTTGGGAAATTGTAGAAGACGTCATTGTCTTGATCTTGATTGTCGTCTCCCTCTGTATTTTCCGACTTCTCGTCATCCGCATTATCCTTGTTTTCACTTTGATTAGAAGAATCATAAAATTCTTCTCCTTCCTGCTTGATTTCTTTAGTGGGGATGTCCACATAGCCCACTATCTTAATTTCAAGTTTCGTTTCTGTTTTATGGATCCTCATATTCTCAGTATCTACCTCGTCCTCATCCTCCTCCACAATTTTGCTCAACATGTAGTATGGTATGATATCGTAGCCATTCTCATCACAAAATTTGGTGGGAGTGACTTCATTGACGCATACATCCAATGTAGCCAAAATTTGAGACCATTCTAGGGGTTCGAGCTTCTCTTCAGGAAAAGGTTCTTGTATATAGGCATCGTCTTCCAAGACCCTCTCTAGTGTCCTTTCATCGTGGTCAAATTCACTACATTGAGATACTCCACACATCCATATCTCTTTTTTCTTACAAAGCCACGCTGGGACTTCTGATCCACTAATGGTGGCTGAGTCAAATTCTTCCACAGGGGTTCTCATGACATCATGGTAGCTATGATTTTTCATGTTTACTCGTGTAGTAGTTTCAGCATGTCTTAGATACAAATAATCATACCCCCAGTCCTGCACCATTTTGAGTTGCCTCATGAACGGCCTACCAAGGATAATTTCATAGTTGTTCTTCTTGCCGAAATCTACTATGGCAAAAGTATGTTCGTACTCTATGCCACAGGAAGATACCACAATTGCCTCAAGCAATCTTATAGGCCTTTCTATGTGCCCATCCGCCAGTTGCAATTTCATTCTAGTTGTTCGTATTGCTGGTTTTTCCCATTTTTCCCATAGCAATTTGGTCGCAATGGCAATGCCAGCTCCACTATCAAGTATTGCCTTAGTCTCTATGCCATTATACTCAGCTGGTAGGGTCGTGTTGTCGTCTTCACCCTCACAATACTCTCCTACCTTGTTGAGTGGCACTGGTCTAGTGTTGACTTTCTTCGGTTCTGTATCATTAAGCTCGGTTTCGAAGAACTTAAGAGGCGTCCTTATGCCAAATTTTTCAAGACATTTGCCCACTTCCATCCACATGCTTGGCCTAATTTTTAACAATTCTGCCAATGTGATTGTACACTTGACCGGAGTGGTCAACAAGTCTGTCAGGATTTTAGTGTCCAATTGATTCGAACCGCCTATTCTCTGAGAAGGTACTCTTCGAATTTCTGACCTTGCCTCATAGTCCCCCATATATGATGGCAAAGTTCTGAGAGATTGTGGTCTGCTATCTTCGGATGCAACTGAACCATTATCCCCTTGAAATGATTTAACGTCCAAATCCCATGGAGTCTTATTCAAGTTCAACTCCGAGAAAGGCGCTGACTCGACTGTTTTTGTCTCATATTTTTCTTGATCTTTTCGCACCGTTTTCCATAGCTCTTCATGCCAATTTTCTTCCACAATAGGGAAATATGGTGAAAAATCTTTCAGTGATTCATCAGTGCTATTAGGTACGTCTTTTGCATCCTCTACATCTGGCAAGGATTTAATGTTTTCTATCTTGTCGGGTATACTTTGTTTGATTTTGTGAGGTGTTTCATTGTTTGGTGGTTTGATTACTCTATCTCCTGCTTCCAGAGGTGGAGGCTCCAGTAAAGCTTGTGCAGTTTCAATCAGCTGTTTGCACATCTCTAGTCTCTGTTTTTCTATCTCTGGATATGGATATGTCATCCACCTTTGCTCCAGGGTCTGTCTATTCTTCAATCTTGCTTCATATGCTTGCAAGATTGCATCTAAGAGTTCATTGATCTTATCTACCAATATTGACCCTCCTGAGCTTGCACTCTTTGGTCCTTCTGTTGATTTTAGAGATTTGGACTCTCTTTGCTAATTAAGTTGCTCTCGAGCTATCATTAGCTCAGCTTCTACATCTTTTTGTTTTCGCTCACGTCTAGCTTTCATTTTCGCTCTTCGTTCTTTCCAAGGACTATCACGACTGACGCTAGACTTGTCAGTCTTGATTTCTTCTTGATTTTGATCGTTACTCTTGGGCTGATTGTCATTTTCCTTGCTTGGGCCCTCGTCAAGACCTTAACAGGAATCGGAGTTTTGTTTTCTGACCCTCCACTGGACGGTAGCGCTCCCAGCATATTCAAGGTAGTTTTTGCTCCTTTGCTCGAGTTTTTAGGGCAATAGGGGATCAAGTGAGTAATTCCACACTCCGTGCAATATGTGTTGACCCTAATGATTTTGTCATGAGGGCAGTCCCTCAGCCAATGGTCTCCTCCACACTTGTAGCATGGTCCTTTAGGCTGTTGAGGTGCTCCTGGGGCTCCTCTTTGTTGGTGTGCAATTCTTTGCCTGCTCATGCCTCTGTTGGCTATGAACAACAGTGTTCTTTCATCCAGGCTATATCGTCCTTCTCCCGCTGCCTGTGCAGCAGTTGGTGGTCCTGTATTTCCTATCATGCTCCATGGTTCTGGTGTAGAGGGTTCGTCCGGTGGATAATAGACAGAGTTCGCCGCATATCCATTGGGCTCGTCGTAGTATGCATGCATAGGTACCAAAGCCTTCTCGTTCGACTCAGTTATTGTGGGTGTGTATCTTATGCCGACTGGTCGTAATCCTAGTAGAGGTGGTTGTTGTCCCAACACTGGTTGTGGTCTTTCTACGCCTACACGTCCTGGTAGGTTGCTTATTTGATATCTAGGCATCGGTGGGACTTGAGGAGATGTCGCCTGAGCTTGCAGAGCATATGGTCGTTCTCTCACATATCCCTTGTTATAATAACACTCCTCCATCCCATGGTTTGTCCATTTTTGTTCAATCGCACACCATTTTGGTTGTTTAGCTTGTGGTTTGGAATACAAGTTAATCTTTTTAAGCACTTTCTCTACAAGTTGCTCTTGGCTTACCGCTACTTCCCCCTTCAGTGTTGTCTTAGCAGACTTGCCTCCGCTTTGTTGTGAGGAAGAATCATCGTCAAGATCCTTGAACTCAACCTCTTTGTAGACCGCACAATTGTCCACAAGGTATAGAGCTTCCTTGGTTAAATCATTCAACATAGTGCTCCTTTTCATATGTAAGTCCTTTTGAAGATCTGCATTCCTTAGTCCTTGGATAAATATAAGCATAAGTCTGGACTGAGTTGGCAGTTCTTCCACGGGACAGAACTTAACATATCTTTTTAATCGGAGGGCGGCCTTCCGCACGGACTCTCCATCTTTCTGTTTGAATTTATGGATTTGCGAGACTGTATTATGAGCTATCCCCCTTTGTGAGAATTCCTCGATAAACTCGTCAAACACTTCCTCCATAGACTCAAAGTCTCTTCGCTCCACCGAGTCAAACCATGTAGCCGCATCATCCTCTAAGGTTAAACCGAATCCTACAAATTGGGTAGGAAAGTCTAGCACCTCTTCAGCTCTAATTACACGCACAAAGGCTGCTACATGATCTCTTGGATCCCTGCTTCCCGTATATTTCTTGTTTACCCATTTTTGCACTTGAGAAGGTCTAATTCTACGATGGTCTCCAAATATCATCATGGAATCTCCCCGTCCTAGTCGATATACCTCCTCTGGTCTCCTGTAGTGGCAAGGTTCCTCTCCCAATGGTGCTCCTAATCCATAATTTCTAGCAGTTCTCGTGAGAGATGGTTCATCTCTCAGAACTCGTTCTCGGGGTGTTCTTCCAAGCTCAGTTGACCCCTGAGTCTTTGGCTTACTCTCTCCTTGATATTGTGCATAGAGTGGTGGTTCTTGTAAATCCCTTAACCCTCGTGCGGTTTGATAACCCTCTCGGGTTCGGTCTTGTTCTAATGTAGCACTCTGTCAAAGCCATGCCTGCAATGATGGCTGAGTAGCTGGTTGGTCCTGGTAGTTGGACGTTGGTGGTCGGGTAGAATGTGAAGTAACGTCATACTCTTCTGAAAAGGGATTAGTCGACTTGCTAGGGGTGTAGGTGGCTCTTGGTACCTCGTCGGGGCCATAGGTCGATGCTCCCGGAGTTGTTGCCTTTTCAACCTCTTCTAGGAGAATACGTTTGTATTCTCGCCCGTATCTGTCAACAAAAACAATATCCTTCCCCATAGCAGTTTCATAAGAAAATAAGTAAAGAACCTTGTCTTTGCTTAATTCATTTGGATAGGGTTCCTTGCATCGAAAGTAAGAGAATATTCCCTCACTTTCATGCTTGTAAATCCCTACATTCTCATTATGGGTTGGGACCCTGGTTGTTTTCTTATCATACATAAAAAGCGCTCCAGGTCGATCAATGTTAGGAGGCGGTTCTTGGGTTTCTGAAACCATTTTCCCTTTTGCCACGTTATCCCCATATCTGTTGTAATCCTCAGGGTTACTCACTATCAAATAGTGGTTTCCCTTTTCGTCTCTGAATCTGTCTCCATCATCGTAGACTCGAATTATCTCTAGTCTCTGAGCCGGTCTTTCTTCAATACAAATACACTTGCATCCCCGATAGTCAGAATAGACTAGGGCTCCCCTCGAGTTAGTTCCTTCCAAGAAGATTATAGTGAACTGGGTTTCGTTTAAAGGATGTAGGGAGGTGCTCCCTCCTGGCATTGGTCCTTCACCGTTGAAACCTACTGGCTATTGACTCCCCATCATGAAGAAGGACTTTTCCGACGAAGTGTCAGTATCACTACCCTCTTCAATGATTGGTGCCAATGGGTCTAGTCTCGTCTGAATTACAGTCTCTTCTGTGGACGTGGTGCTAATTTGACTTTTGACACTTTTAGCTCCTGACTTAACAAAGGCTCCTGACCTTAAATACATAAGAATGACAGTTTTGTTGCAAACTTAAAGCTTACCTGGACTCCTTCTTCCTGTATAGCTTTGTGATGACCTCCTTCTGGGATCTACACAAGGATGGTTGGTCTGTTCACAAGTGTTTTCCCTGAATTACCAAAAAATCTTTCAAGTATATACAGCAACCACTTAGTCAGTCTTCTGGTGGTCCAATTTCAATTATGAAATGACGGCTGGGATCTATATAGAGAGTATGTCCTAGCAGTATAGTCACAAATTGCAAAAAGTGTCTGATTCACTACTTCCTTAGTCTATCGCGATAGACTGACAGTTTGCTCTGGCACAAGTCAATTCAAAATTGTGACCTTACCCTTGAGTTCCAGTTACCCTCTATAACCTATCCCCCAAGTTTTATGAAGTTTGGACACTTGGGTTGGGTTTTGGTCCCATTTTAGTATTTCAGTCGGAGCTTGATTCTCTATCTGACCCTCAGCTTGACCTTCAGTGATCTAAATGCCTTGAATTTTGGTGTGTCTGCTATTTAGGCCCTGATAAAGCTCTCCCTAGGGAAAATTTGAAAGAAAAGTTCCCCATCAGAAATTTCCTTGGTCTATCGCGATAGACTGAGCACTTTCTCCATTTTCAACTTTTTTCCAAAGTTTTCTCCACAGTTGGTTTAGCCTCCCCTTGTGTAGTGCATTGACCAATTTTGGCACTGTTTGGACATTTGGTCAAAGACTTCTTGCCCTTGTCTCTGAATTCAGACTCCAAACACCAGTTTTGAAGTTTTGGGGTCAAAATTGGTGTTCAAATTCACTCAATTTTTGTGAGTACCCTTGTATTGATGTGTTAAGCTTGTGGTATAAGGGTTTTTTGCTTGTTGCTAGACAAACACCACCTTCACCAGTCTATCGCGATAGACCAGGCAGTGAGCAATGGGGACTTAATTTTTTGTCTGTTTTTGCATAGTCTTGTTCCCTGTGTCCATATAAGTATATCCCCCAAGTTTTATGAAGTTTGGAGTTATTTTGACCTCAAACTCAAGCACTTCACAAATTTCACTTTTCTCTGACAATTCACAACTCCATTGCAGTTGAAATGATGCAAATTTGCTGACACTGCATCTTAAACTTGTGCACATCAGTCATACCTCATGACTCAATCAGTTTACCCTTGGCTAATGGTTATATCTCATCTTGGCCTCTTTAGGTTCACTTAGTGTTTCCTTATGACAATCACTTGTTTCTTTTTTTGTTTGTTTTTTGCGGTTATATAGCGTTTTTCTACTCTATTTCTTCACAAGTATAACAAGCACTCAAAACCAAAAACCATAACTCCACATTATCCTATTTAACTAAATCTAACTAGTCGCAGACCTTCAGCAAGACACAGGCTTCCTAGCTATCCACTAGACCTCAGGATACTCTATCCTGGATCTTGTTCTAAAAGTTTAAGCTCTCTCTAGTCAAAACTAAAGTAAGCTAACCATCACACGAGTGACGTAGATCTCCCTACATAAGGTCTTCGGTCCCCGGCAGCGGTGTCAATGTTTTAGGGCAAAACTACTCCCCTGTTCATACTCACGAGCACGACACAGACAACATACTTATCATCCGATGACACGACCAACCCGTAGGTGCACGTAGGCAATCTCATTAGCTTGTCAGGCTGAGACCAATCTACACATACGCACTTTTATGATGCATCAATCACTAACCCTGGTAGAATGCAACCCACTCTATCCCTAAATGCTCACAACATCGTTTGCACGTCCAATGAACTCGGAATCGCATCAAACTTACTAGGCATCATCCTCTCTCTAGGACATACTTACCTATAAGTCTAATCTCACCAGATTTGAACCTTAGCTATCTCGAATACTGTCGCGATAGACCAATAGGTCATAATCCAAAAGTGGGCGAAACTTAAGTTTATCAGTATCTATGTGTAGCTAATCTCTTTCTCATTCCATGAAGCACTTGATTATTGAAAACAGACACCGTTTGTGCTACTTACAAGCAAAACAAGCTCAAGGAAGAATCGATCGCGATCAACTCGAAACGGCGAATGCATGGCGTGGGTGCGTAGCTCTCAGAGAGACTACCGTGATGGTGTGGTCGCGTCATGAATCCGGTGAGGGAGAAGCGCGTAGCAAAGAGGATAAGACTCTCTCTCTCTCTCTCTCTCTCTCTCTCTCTCTCTCTCTCTCTCTCTCTCTCTCTCTCTCTCTCTCTCTCTCTCTCTCTCTCTCTCTCTCTCTCTCTCTCAGACTCGTACGACACAGGATTAATATTCAAAAAAATGTTGTCCAAAAAATGGTTCTAAGGTGACTTTTATACTTTAGTCACCTTAGCTCAAAAATGTACATGGGGTTCTCTTGCTCATGATTACAAAGTGGGAATAAATCTGAGTCCTGACTAACTGACTAATATTTACATAATCCAGACGAATGGATCAAAATGATAAGACGTCTTTGACATAAAAAATGAAATTGATATGCTTTACAAGATGGGCTCATTACAACAGTTGGACCAATGGGACTCTAACAATCACAAATTTTCACCTAAATTTCCTCTCGCTCCTGGTCAGACTGATTTTCAGAGCTTGAAGAACTAGTGTCTTCACACTGCCATTCTTCTTTATCAGTACTACTCTTTCCTTCCACTCCCATTTCATCAACTAGTCCATGTACTATAGCCAGTATGGTCTCTGTCATGGTCGGTACTGACTGATCTTTATCAGTCGATTGGGCTAGTATCTTCTGAATGACCCTAGCCTCTAAACTTTCTGGCTACTCTGGCAGCTTCTTAGCTAAATCCTCTGTGATTTTAGCTGCTAGTTCTCGCTGCTCTTGCCACTCATCTACCACCTTTTCTTTACCTTTGGCCTTCCAAACCTCCCTTTGTTGGGCCCATTTGCTGCTGTTCGGATTAGCTGGGACTTCTGAAATGTCTGGAATTTCTTCAATGATCACTCCCTTGCTCCTGGTAACTACTCTGACTAGGACTGGCTCTGGTGCCTTAGCCTCAGTAGCAGTAGTATCTGGACATTGGGTTGCAAAATGACCATACTTCCCACAGGTGTAGCAATTCATGCTCCTAGTCTGGAAGTTGCTTCTTCCTCTTCCTCTGCCCATTCCTTGTTG
Source organism: Adiantum capillus-veneris (assembly GCF_014529385.1). Lineage (NCBI taxonomy): Eukaryota > Viridiplantae > Streptophyta > Polypodiopsida > Polypodiales > Pteridaceae > Adiantum > Adiantum capillus-veneris. Next base: position 141,148,464 of record NC_140945.1, read on the forward strand.
GTATCTGCCACGTCCTTGACCAGTACCACTGTTACCTGATCCTTCTTCTAGTGCTACTTTGATTGGCTCTGCCTTCACTGGTTCAGTGTAGGCAACCACTGATAGATCCTTTCCTTTCTTAAAATGGTGAATTCGGATGCCACAATTATTCCATAGGTGACCGAAGGCCTTGCAATAGGTACATTGTGGGAATTCCATGGAGATGTGGTCCTTGGATTTACATCTTGAACACCAAGTCTCCATCTTCCGGACCGGCTGTCTTGTGTGGCTAATCTCTGCAATCTGTCTAGCCATTTCTTCAATTTTCTTGGTCCATGATCCTTTCTTTGATTTTTCCTTTGTCCATTCATTGGAGCTGCTCTCGGAGTTGTTGGATGTTGCACTGGAATCAGATGCTTCAGTAGCGGAACTACTGCTACTGGTCCTTCTCTTCTTGTGGCTCTTTTCTTTCTTAGCCTGCTGTTCCAGTTTTAATGCTCGCTGAACTAGATCATTGAATTTCTTTGTAGGGGCTGGTACTTCTTGTTCTCTCAGCTTCTTGCTTCTGAACCCATTCAGAAACCATGCCCTCAATCTCTTCTCAGACGGTGGTTATTGCAATTGTCTGGTCAGTTCTTTGATCTTTTCGACATAGCTGCGGACTGACAAATTCCTCTGTTTGATCTGATCCAATTCATAGAGAATATCCTCATCTCCTCGATTGTCAGAATATTCCAACCTGAAGGCCTTAAATAATTTATTATATGATCTCAGCTGGCATGCAGCCATACTGCTCAAAAGCTTGTATGTCAGCTAAGATCATCCTTTTGCTCATAATGGTAATGGTAATATTTGTGGAAAGTATTCCCCCCAATCATCTTCATCAATTTTTTTTAGTTCAGCATACTGCTCAAAAGCTTGTATGTGAACATCAGGATCATCCTTTTTCCCACCTTTGAATATGGGAAAGGAAATCTTCAGGGAAACAGTGTAATCATTTCGATTACTGCTGATCCCACCAGTTCTCTTCCTGGCTTTAGACTGACGCTTGGGAGCCTTCTTGCAATTTTCAGTGTCAGCATCCCAATCAATCTCTGTCTCTATCTCAGTATCAGTATCTTCTCTGTTTTGTCTGCTAGAAGTATTGTGACTTCCCTTTCTGCCTTTGATATGCTCATCTTTCTGGCGAGACTGAGAACTCTTGGAACTCTTTGCCTGTCGTGCTTCCCATTCTGCCCGTCTGCATCAAGAATGACGGGAGTGCTGTGAGTCATGCACCTCATCAGCCTGACTATGCTCTTCCTGAGCCTCAGTGTCAGTCATTTTCTCTGGCTTGGGGTCAAACTCTCTTCTTGACTCCTCAGGAATGGGGTCCACACGATTGGTAGATTTCCGGCCACGATTGGATTTTGGTGCCATTGCGGAAAACTTCAACTGGGAGAAGAGTCTTTCAGTCCACAAGCTTCAGCTCGAGCCACCGTGATCGCCAAAATGGAATTGGAGCTGATCTCTTGAGACAGCTAATTCCAGTGTTGAAGGATTTCAGCTACTCGTGTGGAAAGATTTCAAATAGCAGACTAGACAGAAATCAGAGACTAGACTGAAATCTGGATACTGAAATGAGAATCAGACTTATAGACTGGAATAAAGTTTAGATTCAGAAGACTGTTGAGAAGTAAGTATCACTGAATATATACCACGATTGAGATTACAGTGAATATGATTACAGAGAAAAAAGTATAGCCAACAATACTGCCACTGATGCTCAAGTGCAATTATAGCCCAAAGCGCTGTCAGGAGTTTTTTGGAGCAAGGGATTGCGCATATGTACATATACATGCATGGTGCATCAAATAAAGGATTGCCCATTTTCCTTAGCCAGGTGGTTATGTGGGGCCCACATGTGTACAGGTAGGACACCATGTACATAGTGCATCTATTTTCATCGTTACTAGTACCATTGTGTTTTTCTACAATAAGGAGGAGTTGGTAGCGCGTAAAACTTCTCGAGGAAGCTATCCGCGCGCCGACGATGTGAGGTCAGCAAGTGCGTCAGATGGCATCTAGTGGCGTCAGGAGGGCGAACGAGGTCAATATTTGCACGCGGATGAGGACGGACACAACGTGGGTGTTTTCTTGTGAGAATTATGCAGAAAGGTCATCATGAGGACTTTTTTCTGGGGCCACTTCACGTGGTGGCGAGATGCATTATTGGAAAAAAGCTGAGAGCCAGGTGTGCGAATGATGCAAAAAGGTGACAACTATGCACTGCGAGGTCAGTTTTTGGCCTGTTCGGGGTCCGTTTGAGGTCATCTAAAAGGCCAAGGGTGACCAACTAAAAAATCTAAGTGTGGAAACTGAAAAAACAGAGAAAAGACCAGAAAAAACGTGGAGAAGAGAGGAGGAACAGCCGCAGGTGTGTTTTTGCTCATTTTGGAGCCTGTTTTTGCCATAAACTGCTCATCCGAGGTCGGATTTGAGCACTTTGACATTGTAGACTGGGGTTTTGGGCCGTTCCGAACGCGATGGCGCTGTCCATTTTGCCAAATTCCTCACTCTTTTTCTGCTGTTTTTCTGTGTAATCTTCTCCGGTGAGTGAAGCTTCTTCTCCAATTTGTGATTGTATCTAGTATCTTTTACCATATTGTGTGAGCTGTTTGCCCCATTGGTGTTGGCCCAAGCTCATTTGTATCTAAACATCAGAAATTATCCTCTTTTGAGCTGATTTTTTTGGGTGTGTGTGTGTGTGTGTGTGTGTGTGTGTGTGGAGTGGGCAAGTGGATAGTCTCTCTCCTCTCACTCCATAGGTGTGTGTCCTGTCTCGGCCAGGTGTGTTGTGTAAGCCGAGTGGTGCCCCATAGTGTGTGTGTGTATCTTCCCAAGAGTGTGTGTCGGGTTGTTATAGAGGCGCTGTGTGTGTTTTCATCCCGCTCACATTCTTTTGGTGCCCCCACTGAGGATCTTCTTCGAGTACCTTCTGCTTCGAGCTTCGAGCTTCGGGATTACAAGTTGCAGGTTGCAGATTACAGGTTACAGGTTATAGGTTACAGGGACAGGTTATAGGTTACAGGTTACAGGTTACAGGTTACAGGGACAGGTACAGGTACAGGTGATTCACACAGGTACAAGTAGCTGGAGTACAGTGATATACTAGCAGTGATGTCACTTGCAGTTGTTGTGGGAATGCATCACTTGGCGCCTATTTGAGCGCATTGTCTGCTGGATTGTACGTTACTTGTGGAAACTGCCATTGTACGCATTTGTGGAGCCATACTTGGTTGTATTTGGCAGTCCCAGCCATTTCTGAGACTTGGTATGGAAGATAGTCATTTCTGAGACTTCACTATATGCGATTTGCATTAGCCTTCGTGTGAGGGTCGATAGCGTGAGGTTTTTATTGAGCTGGGGGATTCTCAAATGTGGAGATCCTTTCGGTGATACAGGTAGCTGGAGCACCCTTTTTGTGACCTCGCCATAGGCTATGTACTAGTGAGTCCTACTTGATGCTCGGGTTCTATTGTTGGCAGTTTATGCATACATATACAGTTTATATTTTGGGTTCCTACTGCTCTACTTCTGGGGAAACTCTGTCGAAATTTTCCCAAGTTATGATGGCTGGTTTTTTGGTATTTTGAGCCATTTATGCTGTTATGCTGCTGAAATTTGGGCAAAAATCAGAGGATAAGTCAGGTGTGCCTTCTTGGGAACTTCATGGTTGGCTTTAATGGATGATCAAAATGGCCCTCATTTCACTCTTTTTCATTTAACTCAAAGAATTCATATTAATGTTCATGTGTCCAGGAAGATCTTTTTCCAGCAGCGCATAGTCTTTATGTTTGGGCCAAGAAGATTGAGAGAGATCCTAGAATGTCCTTTGCCTGTTGTAATTCCGATGATCAACTATGAAAACTCATTTGATGTGCATGTGTTTGTCCTTATATAAAGCTGAGCTCCATTGAAGTCCAAGGGGATTGGGTAGTCAAAAGTATTGGGTTCTTGCACGTGTGTTTGAAGGGGTTCTCTAGCCATGGCTTTCTCTTATCCGGAGTTTCATGGAAGAAGTGATGAAGATGTGGAAGACTTTTTGGAAAAGATGGAGGTTGCCTGCATTAGCAACCAGATTCATGACCCTACGCAGATGTTACGCCTTCTCCAAATTTGTTTGAAGAGTGATGCACGAGTTTGGTCTAAAGCATTTGAAGAGGAGTTGCGTGTGGATGATCCACCTGTAAGGTTGAGTTGGGACAATCTACGACATGGGTTGGAAGTGGAGTTTGTGAAGATAGAAGATCCTGACAAGGTGTGGCAAGAAGTACAGGCTTTGGTGCAAAAGGAAGGTGAGCCAGTAGATGCGTACATACGTAAGTTTTCATTGGCATGGGAGCGAATGTGCAAGGCTTTAGCACCACAGGTACCCCCGCCTGACATGATGAAGAAGGACAGGTTCTTGGCTGGTCTTTGGGAGAATATACGTTGGAGAGTGGAGCTAAAGAATCCTAGGACATATGAGGATGCACTAGAGGTAGCAAGGAACAAAGAGTGGAAGCTGAGGAAAATGAGCCAATTAGGGGTGGAGTCTTTGCCAATGAGGTCTGAATTTCAGCCTATGGACTCTTTACAAGGTTGTATGTCAGGGGTTCATCATGAACCAGTGGTTCCTGTTACTACTCAGGTTATGCCAGTAGTGGTCATTACAGCAGTGCAAGATGATGGCCTAAGGCAAGACGTGAGGCAAGTGGTTGATTTGATGAAGAATCTCAGCCTAAACATGCTAGGTCAAGTGGGAAATAATCGAGGTCGAGGGCGGTTTGCAAATCAGCAAGGAGGTGAAGAAAGGCCTAGGAATGGTGTTGGACAAAGCAATGGTAGGTTTTGGAGGCAGACGCCCACATGTTATAATTGTGGAGAGTTGGGTCACATCAGCCCGCAATGTGATAAGCCACCAAGGATGGGGGGAGACATGTATCCATTGCCAAGACAGGTGCTAACTAGGTCAAATGATTATGGCATCGAAATTAAGGGAGATGAAGGAACCAGTGGACTGACCCAGGAGGAAAAAGGAAAGACAAAAGTGCTAAGTGTAGTCACCTTGGAGAAGGCATCAAAGCTAGAGGATACATTAGTGATGCCTATTGGGAAGAGGACCACAGAGGAAAAGGAAGGAAGAAGTGCCCCAGGTCCTAGTAAGAAGAAAGGAAAGAGCCATGAAGGCGAGGATGTCAAGGCCAAGAGGAAAAGGAGAGCTCGTCGAAAGTTTCATGTTTTAGATTTTCCACTAGGGGATGGGCAATTAAGCTATGACTTGAGGGAGGATCTGACGAGCAGGAAGGCAGATGTTACTTTTGGGCAGCTTATAGAGATGGTGCCTAAGCTAAAGCGACAGTGGAAGAGGATGGTTAACCCAATGGAGAAAGAGCCAGAGAGAGGTTCAGTAAAGGTGTTGGCAATGGACGAGCTACCAGACATTTGTCCAATAGTAGATGTGTGGCATAAAAGGAAAAATTTGGGACAAGGTTATGTGGATGGCGGAGCCCAAATATGCGTCATAACACACTCATGCGTTGAGAAGATGGGTCTCACAGTGGCTGGGGTGTCAGGGTTTCGGATCAGATTGGCAAACCATCAAAAAGTAAAATGCTTGGGTGTTGTAAAGAGCTTAGAAGTGGAGGCATATGATGCAAAGGCAGTGGTTGATTTTCATGTGATGCCAGCAGGGTTGGGAGCATATCCTATTATATTGGGTAGACCATGGTTACGTGCATTGGGAGCTGTTCAAGATTGGCGACATGGTACGATTAGCCTCTATGGAAAGACAGGTACCAAGAATCTTTATAATATGGACACAAGGAAACGATTAGAGGAGCTTTATGAAGATGAGGATGAGTCATAGTGATGAAGACTCTTCCACGGTGACAGATGAGGACAGTGATAGCACTACTAGCAGTGATGAGGATGCTGATGTTGCATTTCTTTTGATGGATAAAGAAATCCAGGAGAGTGGTTTAGTCGCATTTGCGAATGAAGTTGAAGATGAAAGTGAAGGGCCTTATGAAGTGATTGAAGGGCTGATGCAAACCAAGGTTGAGTTGTCAAAGAAGCAGGAATTAATGACAAAAATGATCAGTGGAGACCTCTCAGCTATGGAGAAGGATATATTTTTGCATATGCTGGCTAGTTTTCCTGATTTGTTCATTACTTCATATGAAGAGATCAGAGGGTTCAAGGGTGAAGAGATGCACATAGAGCTGAAAGAAGGTGCTAAGCCAGTGCGGCAAAGGCTAAGAAGGATGGGTAAAGAGCAAATGGAAGCCTTGCGAGAAGAGGTGGACAAGTTATTGAAGGCAGGGTTCATAGTCCCTGTGGAGACCACAGAATGGGTGAGTCCAGTAGTAGTCAGTCCAAAGAAGGATGGGAAGTGGAGGATTTGTGTGGATTTTAAACCCTTAAACGCAGCCACTAAGAAGAACCCATATCCTCTTCCATTCATTGATCAGATCTTGGATTCAGTGGCAGGTTATGAGAGGTACAGTGTGTGTGATGGTTTTTCAGGCTATTTTCAATTGAAGATTGCTCTTAAGGACCGCACAAAGACAACTTTTATTACGCCATGGGGCTGCTATTGCTACACAGTATTGCCGTTTGGGTTGTCAAATGGACCTTCCTTCTATCAAGAGAGAGCAAATTGGGTGTTGGAACCATTCATTGGTAGTTGTGTTAAAGCTTTTATGGATGACTTCTGTGTCTATAGCAGTAGGGCTGATCACCATGAGAAGCTCCAGATGGTATTGGCTCGATATGATGAATGTGGAGGACAACTAAATCCAAAGAAATGTCATCTAGCACAGCCAAGGGTGAAGTTATTGGGCCACATGGTGTCAGAAAATGGCATTGAGGCTGATCCAGATAAGGTGAAGTCTATTATTCTTCTTCCATCACCTATGAGTACGAAGCAATTGGCAACATTTATACACAAAGTGAAGTACATGGCACGGTTTATTCCATTGTCTTCGCAGCTTCTTTATCCATTACAGCAAGTGGCAAAGCATGATCCATTGCAATGGGATGACAAGTGTGAAGAAGTGTTTCAAGAGGTGAAAGAGGTGTTAGGGGGGTTGTCAGCCATGCAGGCTCCTGATTGGGAGAAAGTTTTTTATGTAAATCCATCAGTAGGGGATGATGCCATTGGAGCCATGCTATTGCAAAAGGGGAAGGGCAGCCATTATATGAGGCCAGTGTATTGTGCAAGCCGAATGAAGTTGGTAGCGGAGAGAAAGTTATCGGAAGTAGAGCTAGTGATGGCCAGTGTAATATTTGGTTGTCAACGATTTCGTCATTACTTGCTACCACGGCCTTTTGTTTTCTTGACGAGTTATGCCTTTTTGCCACAGTTAATTAATGGTACTAACATGTCAAATGTGGTGAAGAAATGGGTAATTGAGCTGCAAGAGTTTGAGTTCTCTTTTCTAGTGGAAGATAGTACAAGGGCTACCCTAGCTGATTTGTTGACCTACAAGGAGAATCCCCTTATTGTTAAGGAAGAGGTGGTGAGAAAGGTAGTTGAAGAAGTGCCACAGATCAGCAATGCACATGTGTTGTTCTTTGATGGTTCATACAGAAAGAGCCATGATGCAGCTTCAGGGGGTATAGCACTTTATGATCGAGAGGGGAAGCTAGTATGCAAGAGAGGGTTCAAATTGGATGCGCATAGTAACAATGAGGCTGAATATGCTACATTGGAAGCCGGATTACACATTTGTTTGAAGCATGGGGTTCGAAGGTTGAGCATAAAAGGTGATGCCTTGTTAGTGGTGAAGCAAGTGCTGGGTGTGTGGAAGAGCAAGAACACCTCATTGAAGGAAATGTGCTTCAGAATTAAAGGCCTGTTAAAAAAGTTCGAAGCATGGAGCATTATGGGCAGATGCAGGATAAGGCTTTGGCAAAGATAAATGAAAAGGTTAAAAGTAAGGGTATCAAGAAACATGACTTGGTTTTGCGCTACAAGGCATAGTAAGCTGGACAACACCTTCCAAAAGAAGTTTCAAATTAAGTGGGAAGGCCCTTTCAAGGTAGTGGAGTGTTTTCCAAATGGCACATATCAGCTGGCTAACCTGGATGGTGTTCTACATAAGTCAAGGGTAAATGGGTTGCGTCTTAAATTGTATCATGCTAGATTGATGATGGTGGAGCAAGATGAGATGTCTGTGGATCAAGCAGTGTTGGTGAGGGATGAGGAGACCTGTGATGTGGCGAGTCTCATATCTCTCTTTGCTGCTGTTGATCATGAATGATCTAGCAGGCTAGGGGATAGGCAAATTATGTCAGGAGTTTTTTGGAGCAAGGGATTGCGCATATGTACATATACATGCATGGTGCATCAAATAAAGGATTGCCTATTTTCCTTAGCCAGGTGGTTATGTGGGGCCCACATGTGTACAGGTAGGACACCATGTACATAGTGCATCTATTTTCATCGTTACTAGTACCATTGTGCTTTTCTACAATAAGGAGGAGTTGGTAGCGCGTAAAACTTCTCGAGGAAGCTATCCGCACGCCGACGACATGAGGTCAACAGGTGCGTCAGATGGCATCTAGTGGCGTCAGGAGGGCGAACGAGGTCAATATTTGCACGCGGATGAGGACAGACACAACGTGGGTGTTTGCTTGTGAGAATTATGCAGAAAGGTCATCATGAGGACTTTTTTTTGGGGCCACTTCACGTGGTGGCGAGATGCATTATTGGAAAAAAGCTGAGTGCCAGGTGTGCGAATGATGCAAAAAGGTGACAACTATGCACTGCGAGGTCAGTTTTTGGCCTGTTCGGGGTCCGTTTGAGGTCATCTAAAAGGCCAAGGGTGCCCAACTAAAAAATCTAAGTGTGGGAACTGAAAAAACAGAGAAAAGACCAGAAAAAACGTGGAGAAGAGAGGAGGAACAGCCGCAGGTGTGTTTTTGCTCATTTTGGAGCCTGTTTTGGCCGTAAACTGCTCATCCGAGGTCGGATTTGAGCACTTTGACATTGTAGACTGGGGTTTTGGGCCGTTCCGAACGCGATGGCGCTGTCCATTTTGCCAAATTCCTCACTCTTTTTTTGCTGTTTTTCTGTGTAATCTTCTCCGGTGAGTGAAGCTTCTTCTCCAATTTGTGATTGTATCTGGTATCTTTTACCCATATTGTGTGAGCTGTTTGCCCCATTGGTGTTGGCCCAAGCTCATTTGTATCTAAGCATCAGAAATTCTCTTCTCTTGAGCTGAGTTTTTTGGGTGTGTGTGTGTGTGTGTGTGTGTGTGTGTGTGTGTGTGTGTGTGTATGGAGTGGGCAAGTGGATAGTCTCTCTCCTCTCCCTCCATAGGTGTGTGTCCTGTCTCGACCAGGTGTGTTGTGTAAGCCGAGTGGTGCCCCATAGTGTGTGTGTGTATCTTCCCAAGAGTGTGTGTCGGGTCGTTATAGAGGCGCTGTGTGTGTTTTCATCCCGCTCACAGCGCTGTCAGGAGATTTTTGGAGTAAGAGATTGTGCATATGTACATATACATGCATGGTGCATAAAATAAAGGATTGCCCATTTTCCAAAGCCAGGTGGTTACGTGGGGCTGATGAGGCTCGTGCAAATTGGAATGATATTCGAACAGTCTTCAATGGCGGGCCAGATAATATCATGGAGGGACGTGAACGGTCATGCCTATTTCATTGGGAGCAGAGTCTCCACAAATATGCTAAAAAGTGGATACCTCAACATCTAACAAATCAACACATTGATATGTGTGAGAAATGGAGAGCTTGTAAGACCACTGTGCTTGCATCTCAAAAGGCTTTTTCAATTCAAAAATGCTGGAGACAGCATCTATCTACAGAGAGCATCACAAGAGTGAGCAGATGGTTTAAATGGTGGGAGCAACGAGTTTCACACTGGGGAGGAATTGGAACAGATGTAAGTACCTTTATGACAATTTATATTTTTATAAAAATTTATAAGCTTTTCATACATGAAATTTATAAATTTTAATTCATGTTTTTTTGAATTTCATAGGGTGGTCTGTGGGAGCGGACACAAATTCCCAATGTTAATTTATCAAAAAGTGTACATGCCAGTTGGTTAGCTGGTGAAGGTGGAAAGAGATAAATATCCTTGTATGATGCATGTGTAACAGATGTTATAAACCCATATATTCAATGTGCTGAGCGTTTGGGATATACTATTGGGCGTTATATAGGAACGGGTCCCACAATGGAGACCTTGCTTTCTCGAGTTGAATCTCAGTAAACTCCAACTCCAACCAACGTGGGCCATCTATTACACGAGGCTGTTGCAGGGACTCCCATGTATGTGCAGCCAATTTTGCATGGAGACAAAGAAATAGTACAACGCAAAAAGAGGGACAGAACAGGAACAAGTAGCTCCCATCGGCTGGAATATGTCATGCAATCTAAGCAACGAAACCATCGCGGTCAACCCAAAAAAAATCAATTTTGATACCCAAGGACCAAGTATTTCTAACATTCCGCTGCAAATTAGTGACAGTGATGATGATATTGGATCTCAAAAAGAAACAACCACACCTTTGTCATCTCAAAGAAACAATGTGTTTGAGAGTGATTTGCCATGCACTCAGTGGGCCCTCAGGAGAATGCCCATTCAAAGTCAAAGAAAATGTTTTGGAATAGTAGGGAGAAAAAATTGTGACAATATCTTGCATATTCGCTCAATTGGTCTTGTTGCTCCATGTATATGGTCTGAAAGAATGTTCAAGGGTAAAACAATTGAGCAATGGTTATGGTTTTGTAATCATGATATTTTGCATACTCAATCAATCAAAAGACAAGTCAAAGATTACCTCCTACTCCAAATGTTTGGCCAGTAGCAAGAGGGACAGATCTCTCCACACAGGAACTTGCCGCGCTGCATCATAGTGGATTTTGGACAGAGAATTCAATGGTAAATCCACAACCTCTTGCTGGCGACTGCAAAGAAGGTGGTGGCAGCTCGAGGAAGAAAAAGTGGAGGCATGGAATCTCTAAAAAGGCCATGAAGAAATTGGAAGCATGTAATAGTATGACAATTATATTTTTGGATGAAGTGAAAAGGTCTCAAGAGCATGTAATTTTCCAAGTTTTCACTGAAAATAGTTATGAGATTCATATAAAACAAAGTCCAACATGCACGTGTCCGGATTTTCAAAAGCGATCGAATACCAACAAATCTTTTTTGGCCTGCAAACATATGTACTATGTGTACACAAAAGTGCTCGGACTTGAACCTAAGGAGCACATGATTATTCATCAGCCAACCCTCTCACCAATGGACATCGCTTTTATTCTTGGACAACCGAGGATTTCTCCCTCCATTTAATTGCAACTAGTTTGGTATGCATCTTTCACTCAACTAGAATATTGATCTATGATATTGAAGTGTTTTTCTGTATTTATTTTGGTTTATTACACTTGTGATTATTTATCTTGAAAAAACATTGTTTATGCAGCAAAGGATTTCAAATTTCAAGCAAAATACATGAAGCAACTTGCAAGCTATTTGGGAGCAAATTACTTGCCTTTTAGAGTGACCATTACATTTATGGCGACTATCCTTTTTTGTACTCTAATTTTGATCTTATCCTGTGGTAGTTTAGCGAATGTACTTACATCCTCAAACTTACGTTGTTTCAAAAAGCTCAAGCTTGGGAAAAATAGTATTGTCTCTATCTGGCATGATTTTTGACTTCATCACATTCATATATGTTGTGGATTATTTAAATCTAAAAATAGTGTTGTCTCTATTTTGCATGATTTTTTACTTTATCACATGTTTGTATGCTGTGGATTATTTGACTCTGATCACATGCGCTGCGAGCATATTTGACTCTAATGGCAAGAGTTGTGAAATGTGATTTTATTTGTTTACATTTTCACGTCGTTATGCCCTCTCGGTCTCTCTCTCTCTCTCTCTCTCTCTCTCTCTCTCTCTCTCTCTCTCTCTCTCTCTCTCTCTCTCTCTCTCTTTCTCTGCGTAGTGATATACAACTCTATGATTTTACTTTCTCTCTCTAGACGAGAAGCCACTCTCTCTCTCTCAAGGATTTACTTTCTCTCTCTAGAATTTATACTTTCTCTCTCCGTCAACCACACATATATGGAGTCTTATGATGATTGAAATTACATTAAATTAGATACTTTATGCTATGACACATATTTGGTTAAAAAAACTCTAAAGATTGCTAAAATTGTCAAAAAAAACTTGAAATGAAAAACTCGCAAATGTTAAATCCCCCATCATTACTTGGGTATACAGTTTAAGCAATGTGATGGTGGTATTGCCTTGTGTCAGAAAAGTTACATAGAGACATTGCTATGTAAGTTTGGACTTGAGGATTGCAAACCTATTGCCACTCCCATGGAAATAGGTTTGAAGTTGAGTCTACATGATGCTGGCAATCCTGCTGATGTCAGTCTTTATCAATATGTTGTTGGCTGCCTCATTTATGTATGCAACACGAGGCCGGATATTCAGTTTGCAGTCTCACAGGTCAGCAGATTTATGCATCGCCCAGGGTCTAAGTATTGGTAGGCTGTTAAGAGGATTTTCTGCTACCTTAGTGGCACTTTACATCTTGGCTTGTTTTATCCCAAGGGGGGATCATTGCCGCCAGACTTACATGTTTTTTCGGACTCAGATTGGGCTGGTTGTTTTGACACGCAAGTGTCCACGAGTGTTTTTATTTCATGCTTGGCAATTCATGTATATCATGGTTGAGCAAGAAGCAACCTACTGTGGCCACTTCGAGTTGTGAGGCTGAGTACAGGGCAGTCTTCACAGCTACGGTTGAGTGTGTATGGCTCAAACGCCTTATGGCTAATTTGGGTGTTGGACAGGACACTGCCAACACTATCTACACTACATTCAGAGCACATTGGCAATTGCGAGGAACCCAGTTTTTCATGCTCGCACAAAGCACATTGAGGTGCATTACCATTATGTCAGGGAGAGGCTCTCAGCAGGAGAGATCAGCTTGGCTTATGTGCCAACATAGGACAACCTTGCAGATCTTTTCACAAAGGCATTGTCTCGTGAGAAGCTTGAAGCTTTCCGCAAAGCTTTGGGCTTACTCCCCTTTGTGGACTGATCATGTCCTCAGGGCATGGCACTTCCCTTTACTCAAGTGCCAGCTCTCGTTCACCGCATCACTCCAGGGGGGGTTTGTTACCATATACATGTGGTAGTGATGTGTGTGAACACACTAGGACCGCCGAGGCATTTTTTCCCTCTTTAGGAGGTTTTTCCCCCGTGCATTGTATATATGCCTATCACTCTAGGGCTATCTATCTTTCCATTGCACACTAAGTTAAACACTCTCCATTGTGTGCCTTGAGCTTCCTTCGTCTTCTCCAAGCTGTGTGCGTTTCTCTGCAACCCTAATTCCAACAGTTAGCACCAAGCAATTGAGTTAGAAAGCATGTATTGCTCTAGTTGGAGTTTGCTTACCATAATTTAAAGCATAATTGTGACTAGGTTTAGTCTCTTAATGTATAATTTAGGTTCTCAACCTTGACAACTAGTTATGGTGGGGTTGTACACTGATACGAGAAGATAACAAGTCAAGGACTTAAACTTGGCTGATGAGTTACGTTGTCATGAGTTTTTTGGAGCAAGGGATTGCGCATATGTACAAACACATGCATGGTGCATAAAATAAAGGATTGCCTATTTTCCAAAGCCAGGTGGTTACGTGGGGCCCACATGTGTACAGGTAGCACAGCATGTACATAGTGCATTGATTTTCATCGTCACCAGTACCAGTGTGTTTTTTCTATAATAATGAGGATTTGGTAGCGCATAAAACTTCTCAAGTAAGCTATCCGCGGGCTGACGACATGAGGTAAGCAGGTGCGTCAGATGGCATCTAGTGGCGTCAGGAGGGCGAATGGGGTCAATACTTGCACGTGGATAAGTACGGACACGACGTGGGTGTTTTCTTGTGATAATTATGCAGAAAGGTCATCATGAGGACCATATTTTGGGGCCACTTCACATGGTGGTGGGACACATTATTGGAAAAAGTTAAGTGCCAGGTGTGCGGATGAATGCAGCAGGGTGACAACTATGCACTGCGAGGTCAGTTTTTGGCATGTTCGGGGTCCATTTGAGGTCAACTAAAAGGTCAAGGGTGCCCAATCAATAAAGCTAAGTGTGGGAACTGAAAAACCTGAGAGAAGATCAGAAAAAACGTGGAGAGAAGAGGAGGAACAGTTGCAACTGTGTTTTTTGCTGTTTTTGGAGCCTCTTTTGGCCATAAACTGCTCATCCGAGGTCGGATTTGAGCACTTTGATATTGTAGAGTGGGGTTTTGGGCCGTTCCATACGCGATGGCGCTGTCCATTTTGCCAAATTCCTCACTTTTTTTCTGTTGTTTTGGCTGTGTAAGTTTCTCCTATGAGCGAAGCTTCTGCTCCAATTTGTTATTGTATCTGGCATATTTTACCCATATTGTGTGAGCTATTTGCCCCATTAGTGTTGGCCTAAGATCAATTGTATCTAAACATCAGAAATTCTTCTCTTTTGAGCTAAGTTTTTGGGTGTGTGTGTGTGTCTCTCTCTCTCTGTGGAGTGGGTAAATGGGTAGTCTCTCTCCTCTCACTCCACAGGTGTGTTCCCTGTCTCGGCCAGGTGGGTTGTGTAATCCGAGTGGGTGCCCCATAGTGTGTGTGTGTGTGTGTGTGTGTGTGTGTGTGTGTGTGTGTGTGTGTGTGTGTGTGTGTATCATCCCAAGAGTGTGTGTCGGGTCATTATAGAGGCATTGTGTGTGTTTTCATCCCGCTCACATTCTTTTGCCGCCCCCACGGAGGATCTTCTTCAAGTACCTTCTGCTTTGAGCTTCAGGCTTCGAGATTCGGGATTACAGGTTGCAGACTACAGGTTATAGGTTACAGGGACAGGTATAGGTACAGGTGATTCACACAAGTACATGTAGCTGAAGTAGAGTGATACAGTGGCAAGTAGAAGTCACTTGCAGTTGCCGTGGGTATGCATCATTTGGTGCCTGTTTGAGCGCATTGTTTACCTAAGACTATTGGTATTGTACGTTACTTGTGGAAACTGGCATTGTATGCTTTTGTGGAGCCATACTTGGTTTTATTTGGTAGTCCCAACCATTTTTGAGACTTGGTCTGGAAGATAGTCATTTCTGAGACTTCACTATACGAGATTTGCATAATCCTTCATGAGAGGGTCGATAGCGTGAGGTTTTATTGAGCTGGGGGATTCTCAAATGTGAGATACTTTCAGTGATACAGGTGGCTGGAGCACCCTTTTCATGACCTCACCAGAGGCTATGTACTAGTGATTCCTAATTGATGCTCGGGTTCTATTGTTGGCAATTTATGCACACATATACAGTCTATATTTTGGGTTCTTACTGCTCTACTTCTGGAGAAAGTCTGCCAAAATTTTTCCAAGTTGTGATGGCTGGTTTTTTGGTCTTTTGAGCCATTTATGCTATTATGCTGCTGAAATTTTGGCAAAATCAGAGGATAAGACAGGTGTGCTTTCTTGGGAGCTGCATGGTTGGCTTTAATGGATGATCAAAATGGCCCTCAATTCACTCCTTTTCATTTAACTCAAAGAATCCAGATAAATGTTCATGTGTCCAAGAAGATTTTTTTCCAGCAGCACATAGTCTTTATGTGTGGGCCAAGAAGATTACGAGAGATACTCGAATGTCCTTAGCCTGTTGTAATTCCGATGATTAACTATGAAAACTCAATTGATGTGCACGTCTTTGTCATATCTAAAGCTTGAGCACCATTAAGGTTTCTAGGGATTGAGTCAGTCAAAAGTTTTGGCTTCTTGCCCGTGTGTTCGAAGGGGTTCTCAAAGCATCGTAACTTGGGTAGCCATGGCTTTCTCTTATCTGGAATTTCATGGAAGAAGTGATGAAGATGTGGAAGACTTTTTGGAAAAGATGGAGGTTGCCGCATTACCAACCAGATTCATGACCCGACACAGATGTTACGTCTTCTCCAAATTTGTTTGAAGAGTGATGCACGAGTTTGTCCAAAGCATTTGAAGAGGAGTTGCGTGTGGTTGATCCACCTGTAAGATTGAGTTGGGACAATCTAAGGCATGGATTGGAAGTGGAGTTTGTGAAGACAGAAGATCCTGACAAAGTGTGGCAAGAAGTACAAGGTTTGGTGCAAAAGGAAGGTGAGCCAGTAGATGCGTACATACATAAGTTTTCATTGGCATGGAAGAGGATGTGCAAGGCCTTAGCACCACAAGTACCCCCACCTGACATGATAAAGAAGGACAAGTTCTTGGCTAGTCTTTGAGAGAATATACGTTGGAGAGTGGAGCTAAAGAAGCCTAGGACATATGAAGATGCACTAGAGGTAACAAGGAACAAAGAGTGGAAGCTAACGAAAATGAGCCAGTTAGAGGTGGAGTCTTTGCCCATGAGGTCTGAGTTTCAGCTTATGGACTCTTTACAAGGTCGCATGCCAGGGGTTTATCATGAACCAGTGGTTTCTGTTACTCCTCAGGTTATGCCAGCAGTGGTCACTACAGCAGTGCAAGATGATGGGCTAAGGCAAGACATGAGGCAAGTGGTAGTTTTAATGAATAATCTCAGCCTAAACATGCTTGGTCAAGTGGGAAATAATCGAGGTCGAGGGAAGTTTGCAAATCAGCCAGGAGGTGAAGAAAGACATAGGAATGGTGTTGGACAAAGCAATGGTAGGTTCTGGAGGCAAACGCCCACATGTTATAATTGCGGAGAGGCTGGCCACATCAGCCCACAATGTGATAAGCCACCAAGGATGGGGGGAGACATGTATACATTGCCAAGATAGGTGCTAACTAGGTCAAATGATTATGGCATCGAAATCAAGGGAGAAGAAGGAACGAGTGGATTAACCCAGGAGGAAAAGGGAAAGACAAAAGTGATAAGTGTAGTCACCATGGAGAAGGCATCAAAGCTAGAGGATACATTAGTGATCCCTATTGGGAAGAGGACCATAGAGGACAAGGAAGGAAGAAGTGCCCCAGGTCCTAGTAAGAATAAGGGAAAGAGCCATGAAGGCGAGGATGTCAAGGCCAAGAGGAAAAGAAGGGCTCGTCGCAAGTTTCATGTTTCATATTTTCCAATAGGGAATGGGCAATTAAGCTATGACCTGAAGGAGGATCTAACAAGCAGGAAAGCGGATGTTACTTTTGGGCAGCTTATAGAGATGGTTCCTAAGCTAAAGCGACAGTGGAAGAGGACGGTTAACCCAATGGAGAAAGAACCAGAGAGAGGTTCAGTAAAGGTGTTGGCAATGGATGAGCTACCAGACATTTGTCCAATAGTAGATATGTGGCACAAAAGAAAAAATCTAGGACAAGCTTATGTGGATGGTGGAGCCCAAATATGTGTCATAACACACTCATGTGTTGAGAAGATGGGTCTTACAGTGACTCGTGTGTCAGGTTTTCGGATCAGATTGGCAAACCATCAAAAAGTAAAATGTTTGGGTGTTGTAAAGAGCTTAGAAGTGGAGGCGTATAATACAAAGGCAGTGGTTGATTTCCATGTGATGCCAGCGGGGTTGGGAATGTATCCTATTATACTGGGCAGACCATGGTTACGTGCAGTGGGAGCTGTTCAAGATTGGAGACGTGGTGCGATTAGCCTCTATGGAAAGACAGGTGCCAAGAAGCTATATAATATGGACACAAGGAAACGATTGGAGGAACTTTATGAAGATGTGGATGAGTCTAGTGACGATGACTATTCCACAGTGACTGATGAGGACAGTGATAGTACTACCAGCAGTGATGAGGATGTTGATGTTGCATTTCTTTTGATGGGCAAAGAAATCTAGGAGTCTGGTTTAGTTGCAATTGCAAATGAAGTTGAAGATGAAAGTGAAGGGCCTTATGAAGTGATTGAAAGGCTGATGCAAACCAAGGTTGAATTGTCAAAGAAGCAGGAATTGATGACAAACCAAGGTTGAATTGTCAAAGAAGCAGGAATTGATGACAAACCAAGGTTGAATTGTCAAAGAAGCAGGAATTGATGACACAAATGATCAGTGGAGACCTCACAGCTATGGAGAAGGAGATATATTTGCACATGCTGGCTAGTTTTCCTAATTTGTTCATTGCTTCATATGAAGAGATCATAGGGTTCAAGGGCGAAGAGATGCATATAGAGCTGAAAGAAGGTGCTAAGCCAGTGCGGCAAAGGCTAAGAAGGATGGGTCAGGAGCAGATGGAAGCCTTGAGGGAAGAGGTGGACAAGTTACTGAAGGCAGGGTTCATAGTCCCTGTGGAGACCAGAGAATGGGTGAGTCCAGTAGTAGTCAACCCAAAGAAGGATGGAAAGTGGAGGATTTTTGTAGATTTTAAACCCTTAAATGCAGCCACTAAGAAGAACCCATATCCTCTTCCATTCATCGATCAAATCTTGGATTCAGTTGCAGGTTATGAGAGGTGCAGTGTGTGTGATGGTTTTTCAGGCTATTTACAATTGAAGATTGCTCTTAAAGACCGAGAAAAGACAACTTTCACTACGCCGTGGGGTTGTTATTGTTACACGATATTGCCATTTGGGTTGACAAATGGACCATCCTTTTATCAAGAGAGAGCAAATTGGGTGTTGGAAGCATTTATTGGTAGTTGTGTTAAAGCTTTTATGGATGACTTCTGTGTCTACAGCAGTAGGGTTGAGCACCATGAGAAGCTGCAGATGGTATTGGCTCGATATGATGAATGTGGAGGACAACTAAATCCAAAGAAATGTCATCTAGCACAGCCAAGGGTGAAGTTATTGGGCCACATGGTGTCAGAAAATGGCATTGAGGCTGATCCAGACAAGGTTAAGTCTACTCTTCTTCCATCACCTAAGAGTACAAAGCAATTAGCAAGCTTTATACACAAAGTGAATTACATGGCGTGGTTTATTCCATTGTCTTTACAGCTCCTTTATCCATTACAACAAGTGGCAAAGCATGATCCATTGCAATGGGATGGCAAGTGTGAAGAAGTGTTTCAAGAGGTGAAAGAGGTGTTAGGGGGGTTGTCAGCCATGCATGCTCCTGATTGGGAAAAAGTGTTTTATGTAAATCCATCAGTAGGGGATGATGCCATTGGAGCAAAAATATTGCAAAAAAGGAAGGGCAGCCATTATATGAGGCCAGTGTATTGTGCAAGCTGAGTGAAGTTGGTAGTAGAGAAAAAATTCTCAGAAGTAGAGCTAGTGATGGCCAGTGTCATATTTGCTTGTCGACGATTTCGTCATTACTTGCTACCACGACCTTTTGTTTTCTTGACGAGTTATGCCTTGTTGCCACAGTTAATTAATGGAACTAACATGCCAAATGTGGTGAAGAAATGGGTGATTGAGCTGTAAGAGTTTGAGTTCTCTTTTCTAATGGAAGACAGTACAAGAGCTACCCTAGCCGATTTGTTGACCTACAAGGAGAATCCCCTTCTTGTTAAGGAAGAGGTGGTGAGAAGGGTAGTTGAAGAAGTGCCACAGATCAACAATGCACATGTGTTGTTCTTTGATGGCTCATACAGAAAGAGCCATGATGCGGCTTCAAGGGGTATAACACTTTATGATCCAAAGGGGAAGCTAGTATGCAAGAGAGGGTTCAAATTGGATGCATAGTAGCAATGAGGCTGAATATGCAACTTTGGAAGCTGGATTACACATTTGTTTGAAGTATGGGATTAGAAGGCTGAGCATAAAAGGTGATGCCTTGTTAGTTGTGAAGCAAATGCTGGGTGTGTGGAAGAGCAAGAACACCTCATTGAAGGAAATGTGTTTCATAATTAAAGGCCTGTTAAAAAAGTTTGAAGCATGGAACATTAGACACATTGAATGTGCTCTAAATGGAGAGGCACATGAAGCATCTCAAAGCATGATTGGGGAGCTATTTGTGTTGAGGACCAATTTACCTCTTTACCATGGCCGGGAAATTTAGGCTCAAGAAGAGGAGTTTTTGCTAACAGGAATTATTCCAAAGAACATTCAGAAGTCTGAGAAGTATGGTTTTGTGCGTAGAGCATACAGGTACAAATTGATTGGTGATGTCTTGTACATGAAAGGGGCTGATCTCGTGTTGAGACGTGTACCTTGGCAGGAGGAGCTTTACAGAGTGTTGGAAGACAATCATGAAGGTGCATGTGGTGGCCATTTTTCTCTAAAGATCACCTTGCATAAGATCTTGCAAGAAGGGTATGTATGGCCTAGTTTGCACAAGGATGCTCACCATTGGTGTAGGTCATGCAATAGGTGTCAAGCATTTCGGAAGAGAGTGTTGAAGCCAGAGTTACAAAAAACCAATATGGCGTTTGATGCGTTTGAAAAGTGGGGGATTGATGCAATAGGCCCGTTACCTATCACAAGCAAGGGAAAAAACTATATTTTGACTACAGTGGACTATGTCTCTAGATGGGCAGAGGCTATAGCAGTAAAACAGATCACTGCAAAGAATGTGGCAAAATTTGTGTATGATGAAATATGTTGCAAGTTTGGGGTGCCACTGGAACTACTTTCATATAAGGGGCCAGGATTTAGAGCTAAACTGCTAGATTTTTTATGCACGAAGATGAAGATTAGGCATCATCATGCCACTCCTTATTACCCACAGTGTAATGGCTTAAATGAAAGATTCAATAGTGAGTTGGTACAAATTCTTTCGAAAGTGACAAAGCACCAAGGAAAGAATTGGGATTTGGAATTGCCTAGTGCATTATGGGCTTACCGTACTTCAGTGGAGACAGGTACAGGGTTTACTCCCTTTTAATTTGGTGTATGGAAAGGAAGCACTATTGCCTGTGGAAGTAGAGGTTCCTGCGGTCAAGATGTTAGAAGAGTTGCTTAGCCGCCTAGTGATGCATTCAAAGAGAGGCTCTTACAGTTACAAGAGGTTCAACTGGATAGGATGAGTGCATTGGAACATTATGGGCAGATGCAAGATAAGGCTTTAGCAAAGATAAATGAAAAGGTCAGGAGTAAGGGCATCAAGAAGCATGACTTGGTTTTGCGCTACAACAGTAAGCTGGACAACACCTTCCAAAAGAAGTTTCAAATTAAGTGGGAAGGCCCTTTCAAGGTAGTGGAGCATATCAGTTGGCTAACCTCGATGGGATTTTACATAAGTCAAGGGTAAATGGATTGCATCTTAAATTGTATCATGCTAGATTGATGATGGTGGAGCAAGATGAGCTGCCTGTAGAACAAGTAAGGTATGTGAGGGATGAGGAGACCTGTGATGAGGCGAGCCTCATATCTCTTTTTGTTGTTGCTGATCATGAATGATCTAGCAGACTAGGGGATGGGCAAATTATGTCAGGAGTTTTTTGGAGTTAGAGATTGTGCATATGTACATATACATGCATGGTGCATAAAATAAAGGATTGCCCATTTTCCAGAGCCAGGTGGTTACGTGGGGCCCACATGTGTACATGTAGGACAGGGTGTACATAGTGCATCGATTTTCACTATTACCAGTACCAGTGTGTTTTTTCTACAATAATGAGGAGTTGGTAGCGCGTAAAACTTCTTGAGGAAGCTATCCATGGGCCGACGACATGAGGTAAGCAGGTGCGTCAGATGGCATCTAGTGGCGTCAGGAGGGCGAATGGGGTCAATACTTGCACATGGATAAGTACGGACACGACGTGGGTGTTTTCTTGTGATAATTATGCAGAAAGGTCATCATGAGGACCATCTTTTGGGGCCACTTCACGTGGTGGCAGGACGCATTATTGGAAAAAGTTGAGTGCCAGGTGTGCGGATGAATGCAGCAGGGTGACAATTATGCACTGCGAGATCAGTTTTTGGCTTGTTCGGGGCCCGTTTGAGGTCAACTAAAAGGCCAAGGGTGCCCAATTAATAAAGCTAATTGTGGGAACTGAAAAACCTAAGAGAAGACCAGAAAAAACATGGAGAGAAGAGGAGGAACAGCCGCAACTGTGTTTTTTGCTGTTTTTGGAGCCTGTTTTGGTCATAAACCGCTCATCCGAGGTCGGAGTTGAGCACTTTGACATTGTAGAGTGGGGTTTTGGGTCGTTCCGGATGCGATGGCGCTGTCCATTTTGCCAAATTTCTCATTGTTTTTTTGCTATTTTGGTTGTGTAAGTTTCTCCTATGAGCGAAGCTTCTTCTCCAATTTGTGATTGTATCTGGCATATTTTACCCATATTATGTGAGCTATTTGCCCCATTAGTGTTGGCACAAGCTCAATTGTATCTAAACATTAGAAATTCTTCTCTTTTAAGCTGAGTTTTTGGGTGTGTGTGTCTCTCTGCATGGAGTGGTAAATGGGTAGTCTCTCTCCTCTCACTCCATAGTTGTGTTCCCTGTCTCGGCCAGGTTGGTTGTGTAAGCCGAGTGGTGCCCCATAGTGTGTGTGTGTATCATCCCAAGAGTGTGTGCAGATCATTATAGAGGCATCGTATGTGTTTTCATCTCGCTCACAACGTCAACATGTTCCTTTCATTGAAAGTGAAAAGAGGTACTCTTTTCATTACATCTTTGTCGTGATAACTCGTTTAGCATACTCAAGTGAGTCCTAAATGGATTCTACACGCTATGTTGTATATGAGCCAGCTACACAAAATCAAATGAACAGTTGGATCCATGAAGGATGCCAACTCTGGAACACATTAGTGTATCACGACTCTTGTTTTCGAAGACAAAATTGCTTCTCCAAGGGGGGAGTAATGTCAGGACAAGGATCCTAAGGAGCAAGGCTTGACCTAGGGGGTCAGGGACCTGAGCCAGGGACTCGGACTAGACCAATGTGGACTAGGGAGCTAAACTATGGCTAGGGCTAGGAGCCGGCCTATATATAGGGAGGTAGGGTGGTGGATCCGGTATCTTAGTCTCCTAGGTATTATAGTTCTCCTCTTTCGGTACCCTCACCATAGGATATGTATTTGGTTGGACTTTCAGACTGTTCTTGTTGCCCTACCAGATTCTTACCAGACTTTTGCTAGTACTTGGAGACTTATGACCCAAGGAAATTCTGAGGTTGTCAAGTTTGATGCATTATGCACATTGCTGTTGCAAGAGTCACTTTCTAGAAAAAACAGGACTAGGCAGCGTGCAGGTGAATATGCTTTTATTGCTTCTCAAAGAAAGGGTGGTAACAGCAATGCAGCCACTTCTTATGGTTCTGTTGTGAGTGGCAAAAATTCTGTCTCTCATGCTTTTGTTGGCAGCAATTCATCTGGAAATTCTGGTGATAAGGGCAAAACGAAGATGCGTTGCCATTATTGTAAAGCTAATGATCACTTGATCAAGTCGTGTCCTAAGTTGAAGGCCAAAGAGGCTAAGAAGAAAGAGGATGGTTCCACTGCAAATGCTGGTTCCACTACAAATGCATCCATTGTTGAGTCTTCTGTGAAAGGAGATTGTAATGCTGACGTTGATGTAGAATGGGCTTTTAGTGCAGAGTGCACTTACAATCCTGATGTCCATGATGCATGCATGTCAGTCGCTACGGATTCACATGTGTGATATTTCAATAGTGGTGCTACAAAGCACATTACCTCACATCGTGAATTGTTCACCTTTCTCGAGTTTGTCCCTCATGGGAATTCAGTCACTTGTGCCAACAATGCCTCTTATCCTGTTTAGGGAGTTGGAAAGATTGTGCTTATTGCTACAACTGGCAGTTATTTCACACTCGTTGATGCACTTTATGTACTTGGGATCAAGAAGAATCTTTTGTCTGTATATGCACTTGCTAGACTTGAACTTGTAGTCAAATTTGTGGATGACAGATGTACAGTTCATAATCTCAGTTTTGGTGATGAAATTGTTGCATCTGGCCTTTTGTGTCGTGGACTATATAAGCTCACTTTGTATGACAAGTGTGGATAAAATTTTGCAAATGTAGTTGCAAATTCAAGGGCTATTTCAGATGCAAAACTGTGGCATGCACGTTTTCGGCATCTGAATTTTGCCAGTTTGCTGCGTTTGTAGAAATTTGATGCGGTTGCTTCTTTGCTACCTCTTGAAGTGCTACAACCGGAAGCGTAGAGCGCCCTGCAAAATACTCGAAAATAGCACATAGCAAGACATAAACGGCTAAATCTACGTACCTGCCAACTCGCATAGCACATAACCAGGACGTATGCAAACAGAGAGGGATAGAGAGCGTGATAGAACGAGAGAGCACGTGCAAGCGCACCTCCTAGAGCGGAGAGCTACGCGGGCACGGCAAGAGAGAAGAGAAGAGAGGAGAGAAGAATGAAACGGACACTGGGTGCAATCTCCCCCCGTGCAAGAGTGATCATTTCCCACTTGCACGTATTTGTTTTATAGATTTCTTAAATGGTCAATTGTGAGTACAAACTAGCCGACCTAACATAATTGGCCAAAGCTCATAAAGAGCACTTGAATAATCAAATATACATAAACTATAACATCCTTCTGCATAATCCATTATCTGATGATGCTTTTGCCACCTGTCAGCTGCAATAGATAATAAAATATCAATTCAATAACATACCTCCCCATTGGAAAGCAATTGTCCTCAGTTGCGAAGATAAAAAATTTCAAACAATACTTGTCAAAAACAATGATTAGAAATCTGTAACAAAACCATCACATAGTGAAAGAAAAATCCAAAAAAAAATAAACAACATTGCGTATGCCTGCCTCATCCACATACTACCTATTCTAGTGTCCCATACCACTAGAATAAGCAGTATATATCATACCCTGATGAATCAGGATATCATTGGTCACACTCATCATCAATCTCACAATGTCAAGTCTCATCACATAAACACTGCTAAATAATCACCAGATATCAAATCCCAATCCAATTCCAATTCCACAATATAAGTCCAAATCCAAATCACTTTCATTATGTACCCGGGTAACAAAATCATACCAGTTACAGTGGTGGCCAACCACACTGCAACATGATTTTGTGATCGGTGTTGCCTAAATCGGCGAATCTACACCAATAAGATGTGCTGTCTAAATCAGCAAATCTGCACTAATGCTGCCTAAATCGGCGAATCTGCATTTGGTATAATTTTTTTTTAAAAATCATGAACCTACAATTTATCAATGTGCTGCCTAAATCGGCGGATCTGCACCAAGATGAGTATCTACACACTGCCTAGATCGGCGAATCTGTGTGTGCGTGACCAATGGACTAGGCAAGACATAAAGGGAAAAAAATATTTACTATGTTGTTGACAACACAGTGCAGTATATCAAAGCACTTACAAATTGTTGTGCACTATCTCAGAGTACTGTAGCTCACATGAGGAGTTGCAGAGCTTACTGACAAAGCATCTCAACAAAATTATCTCACAAAAACTCCTTTGAATTCAATTAGAGGGCATAATCTTTGCAGTGTTTGAGTATGCAACTTCAATACAATGTAGAGACAAATACAATGCAGAGAAAAGAGGAGTGACGTATTCGAGGTACATCCCAGCAGGATCCAGAGTGGCTACTTAATTTTGCATGTCGAGGAGTTGTGTTGTCTCTTGGAATGGTATTAGTAAACATAACTAGGAGCTTGGCACAATCTTGTATGACAGAGTTAGTGTAATCAAGCAGGAGATAGTCAAGTTTAGGTGAGGATAGATATTGGATCGATAACAGAGTAGGGCGTATCATAAAACTTGATAAAATACAGTGAGATGATTAGTACAAAAGCTGTAGAAATGAATTTACAAAATAAAATTAAAAGATGACTTATCTGACGTCCTTGCATTATGGTCTGCATCGGTTTTTGTGAATCCTTAAATGAGTTAGAGAAATGTAACAAAAACAAGTGAAGATTATGATAAAATCATTTGATTAAAGTCAAGCAAGACAAATAATTTGAATTTCCTATAAATTACGATAAATCGAATAAAGGTATGGGGTTTGAGCAGTGCTACTGTACATTAAATAATGAGCCATTCGAAGAGGAGAGAAACCCATAAAATCTTCTCAATTTGGTAAGTCCTACAAATTTCAAGTCCCTAATGAAGAATGCAGGACGTTTGACAACCGCAGTCGACAAAAGGAATTGCAAAAAGAACATGCAATATAGCCATGTCACAATTAGATGAAGTTGCGAAAAGGGGTCACCGAGCAAGTGGGCAGTAGTAGTATGAGCATGAATTGCAAAGGTTAAATAATGTGCTACGTACCCAAAATCATGCAAGTCTTTCCGTAAATATCTAAAGATTGGAAGTAAAATTAAATTTCTACAAATAGTGTGATAGAATCCACTGAGGATATTAGAGTTATATAAACCTAAGTCTTATTATCACTCAATGAAGCTTGATTGTGGTCGTCTCCAGCATATCATTTCGTAGTTGTGTTCCAAATACTTTCTACTTTAATTAGTGTTGTTACCCACCGCAAATTTGCACCATTCGTCAATATCTAGTCACATTGTAATCATCGATGGGGCATATCGTCAATGTAATTCTGAGGAGGGGGGGGGGGGGGGGGGGAGGGCTCTTTTGTAGAGGTGTCAGATGCAGCAAACGAGGGGGAAAGAGCGAGAAATGAAATGAAATAGAATGTTACATTAAATGCCTTCAAAGGCCTAAATTATATTGTGAGTCAAAATTGATGCAATCAATGTGAATCGAATCGAGTGTGATCTGTGTACTAAAAATAAGATGAGTTAAAATGAAAGACTAAAATTAAAACACTAAAAAAACATTATCCTAAAATTGTCAGCATCATTGTTGATGACTGAGGATACATGGCATCCGGCGTTGTGCGAGAAAGTAGTGCATTGCTCGCTGAAGAACGTCAACAATGGGCGCCTCTGTAAGCAGCGATACTGGGAGGGAAAGTGAAATGAAATAAAAGGTTATATTACTCATCATCAAAAGGCCTATGAGACCATGCTGATGCAATCTTTATGGATTGAATACAATGTCTTGGTACAAAATTGTAATCAAATAAAGTGAAAAACTAAAGGTCTCGGGCATTAGACTAATTTCGAAAGAGCTTCGTCAATGTCCGTCTCTGTAAGTAGTCGGGGGGACTCCAGTGTTGTGTGGGCGTCGGATGTAGCGAACAGAGAGAGATAGAGAGAGAGAGAGAGAGAGAGAGAGAGAGAGAGAGAGAGAGAGAGAGAGAGAGAGAGAGAGAGAGAGAGAGAGAGAGAGAGAGAGAGAGAGAGAGAGAGAGAAAGGAGGGGGGAAGAGAGATGGAGAAATGAAATAAAATGTTATATTATTTGTTTGCAACTAAAGGAACAAAAATCGTGGAACGAACAAATACTTAGTAAATCACTCGTCCTTCCACGGGTCTTAGCTTCTCTTTAAAGAGCTACTCTCATCGTTATCGGTCGTGCAGGTGTGACAGCTTTGGCTCCTTCATTTCCAAGAAAGGTAAGAATATGGCAAGAATAGCTTTCTTTAGCATGAAAAGAAGCTTACAATGTTAGCATGGCACATTTAAAATACTGGATGCACTTGGCAGCTTTCAGTAAATCATTGGCCACCTCTATAGGTCTTTGAACTGGGAGGGGAAAAAGAGAGAAAACGAGAGTGATAGGAGTGTGAGCCCTTCAATTCTTAGAGATACAAAAAAAAAAAAAAAACCTGTTAATATTGTATGCTGCATTCGAGTCTTGGGCCAAAAGACCCTAAATTCTTGGAGATGCAAAAACCTTGGCGAATCTGCTTGCACTCAAGTGAGTCAACATGACACGTGCACGTGGTGCATAAAGAAGCCGAAAGGAAGCTCGTAAGCGAACTGCATGCACACCGCTTCAACAAATGATCAAGGATGAACTGCTTGACAGAGCAGGCAAGGTGGAATCAAAATCGAGCACAACTGCTCCCTTGATCTTTGCGAGATTGCTTGAGGATTTGTATTTCAAAAAAGGGAAGGGACCATCCCCTGCATGCTTTTGTTTTTGTTTCCTATTCACGTACATACCTGCACCTACTTGAGCATGGGTAGCAGAGATCCAAGCTAGTGAAGAGGAACCATGAACTGGTCTTCCTAGAAAGGAAAGTTCTTGGATAGCTTATGCACTGCAGAATGGATCAAAGGAGAAGCTAAAAACAAGGAGTATCATAGGCAGCCAAACCTTCCACGGTCATAGCCAAAAATAAGACCCATACCATAACAAGATGCCAATATAGTGATGCGTGCTTGTGTGTGTGTAACATGGGGTTTTAAGTTGTTCCTTAGTGGCGTTCAAGCAGAACCAGCAGCTGTCCAAATTAACTAGAAGAAAGAGAAAATTTGAGTGGTACGCAACTGAGAGTAGGTAAGGAATGAGGCAGCGAGAGAGATAGCGAAGGCAGCGCGAAATATTGAAATATCTACCACTGGCAGTATTCCTCTGCTCACTAGTCGCCATGCCATGCATATTGTGCTCCATTAAAAAAAATGTGGCGTAAGGTGGGCGCCACTTTTTGTGGAGCGTTACCAACCGTGATGTTTCTCACCCTTGCATGCAGCTGATATTCTCCAAAAGCATGGTTGTCACAGGCTCTTCTTGCGAACTGAACACCCTCTGAATGGTAGCCACAGATAGTCATTGCCGTCCATTGACGGATCAGGTCATCAATTACTGCCGCATGCAGGATGACATGGGCCAGTAGTTTAATGGAAACTTGCTGACGTCACTTCTTTCCTGTGCTAAGACTTCCTGTTGCGCTCTCCCTACTTCTCTCTGCTTCTATCTCCATCAGCTTTGCTAGTGTTAAAGAAGTAGTTTGTTGGCATCCTAAGGTGGTTGCGGATGTTGAGGAGTGGGAGCAATAATTTGTTGGTCTTGCAGTTTTTGTTCGTGATATGTCTTGCCATTGCATGTGCTGCACATGCATGGTGCTGCCCGCTTAACGTGATATTTGAGGTTTCCAAATAGCAAAGGCCCTCAAAGTTGCTACCGTCCCCGCCGTTGGCTTGGTCTATTGTGCACCTCAGCGAGTGCAGACAGAATCCCATTAGTTCGTATAAATTTCCCAATCTCTAAGGTCTTATAAGTCGCTCCTGCATGCTATCAAAAATAGTAATGACCTTTTGATTTTGAATTTCCTCCTAAGTCCTTCTCTTCATCTCCTGAGACGAGAGTTTCTATGAGGTTTGTTTGGGGTTTGGATAGATTTCAATGGCTCCCCGATCATTTATAAAACAATAGTCCTCCTTTCTGGTTTGTCTTCTTCTCCTTTTTATTCCCCTCTGCCAAATCTTCTTATTGGTTAAAACTCACTCTTGCTTGAACTAACAAATAATCAAAATCGAACAATATTTACTTCTCACCTTTCATCACATGATTTCTTTCACTACAAATATCTATCAAGCACAAAAGGAACAGGAAAACAAACAAACAAAGAAGAAGGATAGAAAAAAGAAAAACTTAGCTGCATATTTGTGGCACACAATGATGGAGAAACCAGGAGCATCAATCTAGGCTCTGATACCACTGCTACAACCGGAAGCGTAGAGCGCCCTGCAAAATACTCGAAAATAGCACATAGCAAGACATAAACGGCTAAATCTACGTACCTGCCGACTCGCATAGCACATAACCACGACATATGCAAACAGAGAGGGATAGAGAGCGTGATAGAACGAGAGAGCACGTGCAAGCGCACCTCCTAGAGCGGAGTGCTACGCCGGCACGGCAAGAGAGAAGAGAAGAGAGGAGAGAAGTATGAAACGGACACTGGGTGCAATCTCCCCCCGTGCAAGAGTGACCATTTCCCTCTTGCACGTATTTGTTTTATAGATTTCTTAAATGGTCAATTGTGAGTACAAACTAGCCGACCTAACATAATTGGCCAAAGCTCATAAAGAGCACTTGAATAATCAAATATACATAAACTATAACATCCTTCTGCATAATCCATTATCTGATGATGCTTTTGCCACCTGTCAGTTGCAATAGATAATGAAATATCAATTCAATAACATGAAGCACCTATCAAACACATTTGTGAAGGCTGTATTTTAGGTAAGATGCAGCGTTCTAAGTTTCCAAAGGATGGTTCAGTTAGGGCCACATGCAGGTTGCAGGTTGCAGCTTGTGCATACTGATGTTTGTGGGCCCATGCAAACTCCGTCCTTAGGCAATTACCTGTACTTCAAGACTTCCATTGATGATTACTCCAGGCATGCATGGGTATTTCCGCTTAAAGCGAAGTCCGAAGTTTTATGTTCTTCAAAAAAATTCTGGCTATGGCTGAAAATGTCTCGAAATGTACTATGGGCACCCTCCGTTCCGATCGAGGGGGGGAGTATATGTCTCATGAATTTGATTTATTTCTGGCTAGTCGTGGGATAAAACACCAATGTACAGTGCCTTATATGAGTAAACAAAATGGTGTTGCTGAGAGGAAAAACAAGTCACTTACAGAAATGCATGATGTATGGTCAAAAGTCAAGCTTTGCTGCATTCTTTTTGGCTTGAGGCCATCATGTGTGCCACTTATGTACTTAACAGGTGTCCTCCAAAAGTTTTGCAGTCTATTACTCCATATGAAGCATGGCATGAGAGTAAGCATTCTATTGAACACATGCGTGTTTTTGGCTGGTTGGCATATACTTTGGTGCCACAAACACATTGCAAAAAATTGGATGATAAAGCTGTCAAATGTATTTTTGTTGGTTATAGTGCTAAAAGCAAAGGTTACAGGTTGTATCATCCACAAACAAAGCGTATTTTGGTTTCACGGGATGTAGTGTTTGTGGAAGATTCTGTTCATCCCTTGCTCTCATGTACTAGAGACATTAATGTAAGCTCACAGGACATTTATGACACTTTGTTGCCTCTTTTCAGTGGTGGAAGTTCTAATGTAAATTCCAATGAGGCAAATGTACAACCTATGGGGGTTTCTAAAAATGTTACAGATCAGCAATGAGGCTAAAATTGCTTTGCTGCGTAAAGAGCTGGAGTCGAAGATCATGCATGAGGAAGATGATATGGACACTTTCCTTGCTAGTGTCAAGGATATCAATGAGCAGCTTATTTCTGCAGGTGAAGTCATTTCAGACAGTTCCCTTGTGCGGACTGTTCTTGATGCCTTACCAGATTCCTACCAGACTTTTGCTAGTACTTGGAGACTGATGACCCAAGGAAATCCTGAAGTTGTCAAGTTTGATGCATTATGCACATTGCTGTTGCAAGAGTCACTTTCCAGAAAAAGCAGGACTAGGCAGCGTGCAGTTAAACAGGCTTTTATTGCTTCTCAAAGAAAGGGTGGTAATAGTAATGCAGCCACTTCTTATGGTTCTGCTGCGAGTGGCAAAAATTCTGTTCATAATGCTTCTGTTGGCAGCACTTCGTCTGGCAATTTTGGTGATAAGGGCAAAAAGAAGATGCGTTGCCATTATTGTAAAGCCAATGATCACTTGATCAAGTCGTGTCCTAAGTTGAAGGCCAAAGAGGCTAAGAAGAAAGAGGGTGGTTCCACTGCAAATGCTGGTTCCACTACAAATGCAGCCATTGTTGAGTCTTCTGTGAAAGGAGATTGTAATGCTGACGTTGATGTAGAATGGGCTTTTAGTGCAAAGTGCACTTACAATCCTGCTGTCCATGATGCATGCTTGTCAGTTGCTGCAGATTCACATGTGTGGTATTTTGACATTGGTGTTACAAAGCACATTACCTCACATCGTGAATTGTTTACCTCTCTTGAGTCTGTCCCTCATGGGAATTCAGTCACTTGTGCCAACAACGCCTCTTATCCAGTTCAGGGAGTTGGAAAGATTGTGCTCACTACTGCTAATGGCAGTTCCTTCACACTTGTTGATGCACTTTATGTACCTGGGATCAAGAAGAATCTCTTGTCTGTATCCGCACTTGCTAGACTTGGACTTGTAGTCAAATTTGTGGATGACAAATGTACAGTTCATGATCTCAGTTTTGGTGATGAAATTGTTGCATCTGGCCTTTTGTGCCGTGGGCTGTATAAGTTCACTTTGTATGACAAGTGTGGACAAAACTTTGCAAATGCTGTTGCAGATTCAAGGGCTATTTCAGATGCAAAACTTTGGCATGCACGTTTTGGTCATCTAAATTTTGCCAGTTTGCTGCGTTTGCAGAAATCTGATATGGTTTCTTCTTTGCCGCCTCTTGAAGCACCTGTCAAAAATGTTTGTGAAGGCTGTATTTTGGGTAAGATGCAGCGTTCTAAATTTCCAAAGGATGGTTCAGTTCGGGCCACATGCAGGTTGCAGCTTGTGCATAGTGATGTTTGTGGGCCCATGCAAACTCCGTCCTTGGGCAATTACCTGTACTTCGTGACTTTCATTGATGATTACTCCAGGCATGCATGGGTATTTCCGCTTAAAGCGAAGTCCGAAGTTTTTATGTGCTTCAAACAATTTCTAGCTATGGCTGAAAATGTTTCGAAATGTACTATGGGCACCCTCCATTCTGATCGAGGGGGGGAGTATATGTCTCATGAATTTAATGCATTTCTGGCTAGTCGTGGGATAAAACACCAATGTACAGTGCCTTATACACCTCAGCAAAATGGTGTTGCTGAGAGGAAAAACACGTCACTGACAAAAATGGCACGATGTATGGTCAAAAGTCAAGCTTTGCCGCATTTTTTTTGGCTTGAGGCCATTATGTGTGCCACTTATGTACTTAACAGGTGTCCTACGAAAGCTTTCCAGTCTATTACTCCATATGAAGCATGGCATGATAGAAAGCCTTCTATTGAGCACATGCGTGTTTTTGGCTGTTTGGCATATGCTTTGGTGCCACAAGTGCAGCGCAGAAAATTGGATGATAAGGCTATGAAATGTATTTTTTTTTGTTATAGTGCTGAAAGCAAAGGTTACAGGTTGTATCATCCACAAACAAAACGTATTCTGGTTTCTCGGGATATAGTGTTTGTGGAAGATTCTGTTCAGCCCTTGCTGTCATGTACTAGAGACAGTAATGTAAGCTCATAGGACATTTATGACACTTTGTTGCCTCTTTTCAGTGGTGGAAATACGAATGTAAGTTCCAATGAGGCAAATGTACAGCCTATGGGGGTTTCTGAAAATGTTTTAGATCAGCCTATTACTGATGCAGATGTACATGATGTACTTTATGAGAAAAGGGTTGAAAATGAGCAGGCTAGAGGTATGCCAAAATGGCTGGTGCATACATTGCGTGACAGTAAATTGGATGCACCTTTGTCTAGTCGTACTTGTTTAGGCTCTATCCATGCATCTTATGCATCAGATTGTTATGCGTTGGCAGTGTCTAGCTTACATGATGTTGAGGAACCTCTATCTTTTGATGAAGCACAGAATTCACAAAACTGGATGGCTGCCATGCAATCAGAATATGATGCACTTATAGGAAATGACACATGGACTTTATGTGATTTTCCTCCTGGCAAAAAGGCCATTGGTACGAGGTGGGTTTACAAGTTGAAACGCAAGCCGGATGGTGAGATCGATCGCCATAAGGCTCAACTTGTTGCAAAGGGTTATGCACAGCAAAAAGGCGTAGATTATGAAGAGACTTTTGCTCCCACTTGTCGTATGACTACTGTGCATTTTCTATGTGCATTGGCAGCTCATTTTGGTTGGGATGTACATCAATCAGACATTGTTATTTATTTCTTGAATGGTGACATATTTGAGGAAGTTTATGTAAAGCAGCCTCGCGGTTTTGTCAAGAAAGAACAAGAGGACAAAGTGTGCAGATGTAAGAAGGCTTTGTATGGGTTGAAGCAATCTCCTCGTGCTTGGTATTAGAAGGTTGACACTCATTTGGTCAAACGAGGCTTTCGTAACAGTCCAACAGAAAGCACATTGTATGTAAAGCGTGAGGGTGATGTACTTCTCATTGTGGTTCTTTATGTTGATGATTTGGAGCTCACTGGACCAAATGAGAGACATATTGCTGAATTTAAGGCTGATTTGAATGCTACTTTCAAGATGAAAGATTTGGGGCTTTTGCATCATTACTTGGGTATACAGTTTAAGCAGTGTGATGGCGGTATTGCCTTGTGTTAAAAAAGTTACATAGAAACATTGCTATGTAAGTTTGGACTTGAGGATTACAAACCTATTGCCACTCCCATGGAAACAGGTTTGAAATTAAGTCTACATGATGCCGGTGATCCTGTTGATGTCACTCTTTACCAAACTATTGTTGGCTGCCTCATTTACTTATGCAACATGAGGCCGGATATTCACTTTGTAGTCTCACACGTCAGCAGATTTATGCATTGCCTAGGGTCTAAGCATTGGTAGGCTGTCAAGAGGATTTTCCGCTAGCTTAGTGGCACTTCATATCTTGGCTTGTTTTATCCCAAGGGGGGATCATTGTCGCCAGACTTACATGCCTTTTCGGACTCAGATTGGGCTGGTTGTTTTGACATGTGAGTGTCCACAAGTGGATTTTGTTTCATGCTTGGCAGTTCATGTATATCATGGTTGAGCAAGAAGCAACCTACTGTGACCACTTCCAGTTGTGAGGCTGAGACAGGGCAGTCTTCACAGCTATGGTTGAGTGTGTATGTCTTAGACGCCTTATGACTGATTTGGGTGTTGGACAGGACACTGCCAACACTATCTACACTGACAGTCAGAGCACATTGGCAGTTGCGAGTCATGCTCACACAAAGCACATTGAGGTGCATTATCACTATGTCAAGGAGAGGCTCTGATCAGGAGAGATCAGCTTAGCTTATGTGCCAACACAAGACAACCTTGCAGATCTTTTCACAAAGGCATTATCTCATGAGAAGTTTGAAACTTTCCACAAAGCTTTGGGCTTACTCCCCTTTGTGGACTGATCATGTCCTCAAGGCATGGCACTTCCCTTTACTCATGTGCTAGCTCTCGTTCACCGCATCACTCCAGGGGGATTTGTTACCATATACATGTGGTAGTGATGTGTGTGAACACACTAGGACCGCCGAGGCATTTTTTTCCCTCTTTAGGAGGTTTTTTCCCCGTGCATTGTATAAACACCCATTCATTCTAGGGCTATCAATCTTTCCATTGCACACTAAGTAACACACTCTCTATTGTGTGCCTTGAGCTTCCTTCATCTTCTCCAAGCTATATGCATTTCTCTGCAACCCTTATTCCAACACCATTCAGGAATGAGTCACTTCTATGTTGTGTACGGCCAACTTATCTCAAGAATTTTGGGGAGAAGCTGTTATAACGGCTGCTTATTTGATAAATCGGTCACCTAGTACACCATTTAAGTACAAGGTTCTGCAGGAGATGTGGACGGGCAAACAGCCTAATTATGACAGATTACGTGTGTTTGGGTGTGAGACATTCTCACATGTGCCAAAAGTGCTTATACAAAAGCTTGACCCCAAATCACACATGTGCATCTTCATTGGATATGGTGTGGATGGAGGGATGGGATATTGTATCTGGGACCCGGAATCTAAGAAGGTTATATGCAGCTCACTGGTGATATTCAATGAGTCTAAGATGCATAGATAGTTAGTGAAATACATTGAGTATTGCAGAGTATGGTTTGAAGATATTACCTCACCACCAGTTACATAGAATATTGGATGTGTTAGACAAGGGGAACTAGTGCCTTGGAGTCCACCTCCCAACCACCCACTATATAGCATGGCTCCTAGCCCTTTGCCCTAGTTGGACTCCCTTTCCACATTGCCTAGCCTGGCCTTGCCCTTGTCTAGTCTAGCCTTGCCGTTGTCCTGACATTACTTTCCCCTTAAAGAAGAGTTTTTGTTCTCAAAAAAAAAAGTGGGGAACTTCTTCTTAAGAACACTAATGTTTTCCCAAGTGGCGATCTTTCCACTTGATTAAGGCTTTTTGACATACATGATGACGTGTACGTAAATCATGATAGTTGAGAATGCGTTCAGGTTCATGCGGTAAGGTAGGAGGTTCAACGAAATCAACCAAAATCTGCTGGTCAATGACATTGTCATCCCCATGTAACCACTTAC
This sequence comes from Adiantum capillus-veneris, assembly GCF_014529385.1. Taxonomy (NCBI): domain Eukaryota; kingdom Viridiplantae; phylum Streptophyta; class Polypodiopsida; order Polypodiales; family Pteridaceae; genus Adiantum; species Adiantum capillus-veneris. The sequence continues at coordinate 141,184,315 of NC_140945.1, forward strand.
GTAAACGTCTTTCATGAAACACCATATGAATACGAGAATGTGTAGGTAGCAATGATTTGTAGGCACGATCACCTACTCGCTTGAGTATTTTGAAAGGCCCACAATATCGTGGAGATAATTTAGGTGTTGGCCCAGTTTTCAGACTTTCTGAATGTTCTGACACACGTAAAAATACTTCCTCCCCTTCCTCAAAGGTAACTTGCCGATGTTTCTCATCAGCGTACTTCTTATACCGATCCTGCGCTTGTCAGACATTCTGACGAGCGAGTTTCAGCGTATCCATGTGGTCTTGGAGAAAATCCTTAACCTGTTGGAGCTTTTCGGTTGCCAACCCCACCATGTGACCTAGGTTGAAAACCATACACGAGCATGAAAGGACTAAATCCAGTTGTGACATGCTTAGCACTATTGTAGGCAAACTCAAGAATAACACGCATATCAGTCTTGGAAGGAAATTTTGCATCTTTAAATGAAAATGTCACTAAATTATCCGTGTTAGTGATACAATTATTGCAACTGCAGTCCAAGGGTCCTGCTGACATGCACATGCATGAGCACGTTGCTACACAGGGGCAAGGCCCTTCTAAACATGGACAAGGTCCATCTGCCGATGCTTTGCATACTCTCACTGCAAAAGAGGTGGATGAATTGTTGAAAAACACCAAACCACCGACTTTTAAGGGAGAAGACCGAGACGGCAATAAGGATGCAGTGAATATCTTTCTCAGCAAGTGGGATGGAATTCATGCCTTACGGCGTACTCCAAACGCAATCAGAGCACTGCAAACAAGTTTAACTCTGGAAGGCAAGGCCTACAAATGGTGGATGTCTCTCAAGGAGAAGAATATCATACCATAGAGTTGGGCAGGTTTTCAAACTATGTTTCACAAAGAATTCTTGCCTACAAATGAGGCAGATCGGAATTGGACGGCTTGGGACACATGTTCCATGCACCAATACCCATCATTACTTGAATTTATATCTCACTATCGGGATGGTATCCTCAAGTTGGAAGGCCTAGATACCTTTCAGCAAGTACGTGGGTTTATACGTGGTCTGACACCAAATCTTAAGAAGCACGTCAAGACTCAAGACCCTAAAACACTTGAGGAAGCCATAGTGAAAGCACATATTCACAATATCCAGATGAAAAGAAATCACATCATAATCATGTGCCTGCTAATACACATACCATACACGCACACAATATGGGCACAATAAAAGGAAATTTATAGTAGCCAATTCAGAAGCATGCAAACAACCAAAGGGGTCCAGAGGTCCTCTCTCTCCTGAGGACTTTGATAAAGCTAAGAAAGAGAAATTATGTTTTTGATGTTTAGGAAGCGGTCATGGCAAAAAGGATTGTCCCAAGGGGAAATCTGCTGCTCATGGCAAGGAGAAAGCAGTGCACACGGTGCAACTGCTGCCTCTTGAGTCTTCCTCATGATTCTCTACACACCGAGGTGGTGCATGAATGCTGTCTCACAGCTTCCATGTGGCAACAGACCTTCGAATCACATGAGTTAGTACGTATGCACGGATCTCTGCAAGGGCATAAGGTGCACATCTTAGTAGATGACGGTGCTACTCACAATTTTATCAATTACAAATTGGTGAAAAAACTCAAATTGCCTCAAATTCCGAGTACCCACCGCTACAAGGTAGCAATGATGAATGGACATGATACTGAAATTTGGGATACTCAAGTCCGAGTTGTTCTGTTGGAAGTACAAGGCTACTCCACATCCTTGGATTTTCAGGTTATGAACATGGAGAAGGCAGACGTGGTCCTTGGTAGGGAATGGTTGCATAGCCTAGGACCATCACTGAAGAGTAGCTATGAGCACAACATCTTGATGTTCGAATCCCATGGCGTACATGTGTTGTTGTTAGGAGAGAAGGATGTACCTTCTTCACCATTGATATGTACAGCTAAGCTTATGCAGCTCATTTTTGATAATGAAATAGATCAAGTTTTATTGTGTTACTCATTGTCTCATTTTCTCTCTAACATTGAATCTATTGAACATTCCTCAACGCAGCATGCTTCTCTCTCATCTCTCCACCAATGGCTACTTCCAAACAAGCAAAAGTTGCTAGTAAGTTACAAAATTTATTAAAGGAATTTCACGATGTTTTTCCTAATGATTTGCCATTATGGCCGACACGATCGGTGCAACATAACATCGATGTGGTTGCAGGCAGTAAACCTGTCAGTAAACCGCCCTACCGTATGAGTTACTCTGAAGCTGCTGAGGTGGAATGTCAGCTTGCTGACTACCTTAGCAGAGGGTTTATCCAACCCACTTCTTCACCATGGGCTTCTCCTATCCTATTAATGAAGAAAAAAGACGACAGTATGCGCATGTGCGTAGACTACCGTGGCCTAAATGCGGTTACTATTAAGAACAAGTACCCATTGCCACGCGTGGATGAGTTGTTTGACAAACTCACTCATGCTCGTATTTTTACAAAAATAGACTTGCGGTCAAGTTATCACCAAGTCCGTATTCGACTTGCTGATATACCCAAAACTGCATTCCGAACAAGGTTTGGACACTATGAGTTTTTGGTTATGCCCTTTGGGTTAACCAATGGGCCCGCAACATTCGTGACACTTGTGGATAGTGTCCTGAAGCCGTATTTGGGCAAATTTGTCATCGTTTTTCTCGATGACATTCTAGCCTATAGTGCTTCTGAAGAAAAACACTTACAACATCTGAGGCAGGTGTTCAAATTGTTACGAACAAATAAATTATATGCCAAGGAATCTAAGTGTGATTTTCTCAAAGAAGAAATTCACTATCTTGGGCATGTTATTTCAGCTAATGGGCTATATATGGATCAATCCAAAGTGGATACAATCCGACAGTGGCCTTCTCCTAAAAATCTGGAAGAGTTACAATTTTTTTTTGGGATTTGCAGGTTTTTACCGAAGGTTTGTTAAAAACTATGCTAATATTGTTGTTCCCATGATGGACCAACGAAAAGGCAAAGGCAAAGCTTTTCAGTGGGGACCCGCTCAACCACACAGTTTCGATACGCTCAAGGATGCATTAGCTACAGCTCCCATACTAGCTATTGTAGATCCTTTGAAACCATTCCTTTTGGAAACGAATGCCAGTGACCGTGCTATTGGAGCAGTCCTGTTACAAGACGGACGGCCAATTGCATTTGAAAGCAAGAAGCTTGATGCAGCTCAGCAGAACTACTCTGCTTATGAGCGTGAACTCTATGCAATAGTGTCTGCCTTAAAAACATGGCGGCATTATTTGTATGGTGCTCAGTTTGAGATTGTGTTTGACCATGAAAGCATCAAATGGTTTACACAACAAATGGATTTGAAGGGTCGGAAAGCCAGGTGGGCTGAGATTCTTCAAAATATGACGCCAAGCTCCAGTATCGTAAAGGACGATACAATGTGGTGGCTGACGCTCTAAGTCATATGCCGAGATCAATTTTCTCTTGTTCACGGAACTTCGTAGTGAATTTTTGGATTCTCTAAAGGGCAAATATGAGCATGATGAAGCATATTCCAAAGTGTGGAGACATGTACAAATGAGGGACCCTTCTCACTCCAATGATGGTAGTGTAACATTAACCTCCACACATAGTTCTCCTCTATCGAGTGATGAACTACAGCGATGGAAGCATTTCACCATCGACAATGGGTACCTACTCCATAAGGGGAGTAGGTTGTGTACCAATGGACACAGACATTCGGCGCCAAATTCTTTATGAATGTCATGATAGTCCAAGTGCAGGGCATCCGGGTATTAGAAAGACTTACGCTCTCGTACGATGACAATTTTATTGGCTAGGTGTACATGGCTTTGTTCAAGCTTATGTCTTGCATTGCCAAAAATGTCAAGTTAATAAAGCAGAGCGCCTGAAAGCAGGAGAACTCTTACATCGTTTGGAGATTCCCAATGGTAAAGCGGAAAGTATCTCTATGGATTTTATTGTAGGTTTACCAACCACTGTACAAGGTCATGACTCGATATGGGTGGTCGTAGACCGATTGACTAAACTATGTAATTTTATTCCAACCAAATCAACGATTGAAACTCTAGAACTAGCCAAGTTATTTGTGGACAATCTATACAAGTTGTATGGTTTGCCAGGTAACATTGTCAGTGATCGTGATCCCAAGTTTAACAATCATTTTTGGAGGGCTGTGTTCAAACGATTGGGTACATAACTAAACCTCAGTACAACCGATCATCCAAACACAGATGGTCAGACTGAACGAGTTAACCAAGTGTTAGAGGATATGCTAAGAGCATACATTAGCAAGAATAGTCAGACTGGGAAGAATATTTACTCTCCTTGAGAGCATCCAGCCCCGAGCTATCATGGGCAGGATCAGGTGTATTTTGCTCGCAACCGTAAATATCGATAAAGAATCCTGCTGATACCGGTAATTAGCCTTGCTAATTTCTTTCGCACTCCAATTGCCGTTGAGGATGTAATCTTGCTCAGGGTTCCAAGAAAACAATCCGATAGTGTAGGTGTGGTTGCCTTGAGCACCCGCACTACACTGGTCTTTGTATTTTGGATAACTTGGAGACGAGTTGAAGGAATTTACAAAAAATTATGCAATTACGCAATAGAACTAGAAACTTGTGCTTGGTATTTCCTGGCCTTGCCCTTGCTTGGCCCTGTCGATATGCCGAGCTTCGCCCGAAGCTTCACAAGAGGGAGGGGGGGTACCCTGCTGCGGGTACCGACCCTTGTTTGTGAAAAACTTAGGGTGCCCACTAACCCAAAGGGTTGGGCGCCCACTGAGTATGAAAAAAAAACTGCAAGTCGATGGCTGCTTCACCGTTAGCGCACGGTGCAAGAACCGCTCAGCCCGCCTTGGGTGTGGCTTGAAACCACCCGCCACAGTGACGCGAAATGCTCAGAAGACCCTTACAATGTCGTCAAGCCCGAGAGGGGGAGATTTGGTGCAGGTCTGTTTTGCCCCTTCTCCTCGCAAGCGGGGTTGCCCACCCAGTCCTCTTCGTCGTCCTCTTCACAAGAGATGAGTTCCACGGTGCTCTTGACCCGGACATGCAAAGCTTCTTGTGGCTCTAAAACACCACGCCTGTCCTTCCCCAAAAATAGGAACCTTGCTCTTGATACCAATGTTAGACAAGGGGAACTAATGCCTTGGAGTCCACCTCCCAACCACCCACTATATAGCATGGCTCCTAGCCCTTTGCCCTAGTTGGACTCCCTTTCCACACTGCCTAGCCCGGCCTTGCCCTTGTCTAGTCCGGCCTTGCCGTTGTCCCGACAGGACGTGCTAGTGATGCACCTTCCACTGGTACACATACGCATGTTGCTCTAGAGAGAGAAAAATCCAATAGTCAGGCACTTCGAAGATCCACTCTTACATCTCGTGCACCTGAGCATTTTGAGCCAGAATTGGACTATTTACTAGTCATTGATGACTACGGTGAGCCCACTTGCTACAAAGAGGCCATTCAAATGGACAATAGAGTGAAGTGGAAAGAGGTTATGCAATCTAAGTATAACTCAATCTTAGCAAATGAAACTTGGGAATTGATAGAGTTCCATGCAAATGGGTGTACAAGAAGAAGTATACCACAGATGATCCCGAGCCTAAGTATAAGGCTAGATTGGTTGCTAAAGGGTTCAAGAAAATGGAAGGCGTGAATTTCGATGAAATATTTTCTCCCATGATCAAGATGACTACACTGCATCTTGTGCTTGGTTTAGTAGCCATTGAGGACATGGAATTGGTCCAAATGGATGTGAAGACATTGTTTCTTCATGGGGATCTTGAAGAGGATGTCTACATGAAACAACCAAAAGGTTTTTCAATAAAGCGTGAGAAGCCAACACGGGTAGAACTGGTGTGTAGAGTCGGGAAGGCTTTGTATGAGATAAAGCAAGGCTCAAGGAAATGGTACATCAAGTTTGATAAGTACATTCAGTCCCAAGGTTACATACAAAGCAAAGAGGATCACTGCTTGTACAAAAGGATGTTGAACGATAGTTCCCTCATCATTCTAATTTTGTACGTGGATGATATGCTCATAGCTAGGAAGTGAAAAGATGAGATTGCACTTCTCAAGGATGCCTTAAGCAAGCAGTTTGCTATGAAAGATTTGGGTGATGCACATCACTTTCTTAGTATGCATATCAAGAGAGATCGCAAACGTGGTATACTTGAACTTTCGTAGAAGAGTATGTTCACAAGGTCTTGCAACATTTTAATATGCAAGGGGGGAAAGCATTAAGTACCCCAATGACTGCATACAAAAAACTTAGAAAGCATGATTGTCCCAAATCGGATGCTGAAAAGGCAGAGATGGCAAAGTTATCGTATTCTTTGACAGTTGGCAGTCTCATGTTCGCCATGGTTAGCACACGGCCAGACATTGCATATGCAATGGGAGTGGTCAGCAAGTATATGGCAAATCCAGGTAGAATGCATTGGGAAGTAGTGAAGCACATCTTGAGATACCTCAAGGGCTCATCTAGCAAGTGATTACGCTTTGGGAATAGTGATGCATCATAGTTGGATACACTAATTCGGATTATGCATGTTGTGTGGACATTAGGCGATCCACATCTGGCTATGTTTTCTTGTTTGCTGGAGCAACAGTTTCTTGGAGATCATGTCTCCAGAATTGCACTTTGTCTTCCACCACTGAGGCGGAGTATGTTACAATTTCCAGTTCCAGTAAGAAAGGTGTGTGGTTATCTTGTCTAGTGGGAGACCTTGGTAAACACCAGAGTCCAGTGCTACATTGCCTTAGCAAAAAACTCCATGTTTCACTCCAAGTCGAAACATGTAGAGGTCAAGTATCATGTGGTACGGGATATTTTGGCTAGCAAAGGCATTGAGTTAGCCAAAGTTCACACGGATGAAAACCCAGTGGATGCTCTAATAAAGAGCTTAACCTCAGAGCGGTTCGCACATTGCATATAGATGATGGGCGTAGGGTGACGCTATGGTCATGCTTCACATTTTGTACAATTGTACATAATAGCCCCTACATTCTTTAGCCACTTGGACCCGTTGGCCTTCAAGTGGGAGATTGTTAGGTTTTAGGCCCATGGCTGGTTTGGTTGGGCACCCACCCATTCATTCTATTATTCTTTGGTTATAATGAGAATAAGGATTGTGAGACTGTAGTCTCACTAAGATCCCCCAAACAGGCTATGCTCTTCTCCTTATCCTTCTCTCCTTCCCTCTCTTCCATCTTGCACTCTCCAGATCCTCACCCCACATCCTTTTCAATGAGAGAATTGTGGGTTCTTTTGAGGTTAAAAGATCCATGAAACAAGGATGCCCACTTGCCCCTCTAATGTTTGCCATTGGATCCCTCCCTCTGGTTATATTATCGGAAGACAATGCTGCTAAAGGAGAGATTCAAGGATTGTCTCTGCCAACAAGTAACAACCAACTACTCACAAAGATTTTGTGAATGATTCTTTTCTCTTCCTTAAAGCTTTCCTTGATGCTATCAAGAAAGCTCTAGAAATTGTGCAAATGTTTGCCTTAGCCTCAGGATCAACGTGTAGTATTGAAAAATCAAGATTGATCTCTCTCCAAGAACGTCTCATTTGATCCGTCTATGTGGACCGGGGAGATAGTGTCAAAAGGGAAGATTTTCCAAATGCATGGGAGCCCCTCTGGGAGTGGACATTACTCACAAGCAGAGATTCTTGTGGGTCATGGAGAAAGTCAAGATTAAGATGCAAAGGTGGGAGTATGTGCTTCTCCCCTTCCCAAGCAAAGTGAAGGTTATCAATTCTTTTATGTTGCCCTATATAGCCTTCAATGGTCCGTTGCTTAAGCTAGCTAAATGCAATTGGAAAGTGTTCTTGAAACCAGTAAAGATATTTCTTTGGAAGAACAACACTAAAGACACAGCACCCTGGTAGTGGGAAAAATGGGAGATGGCTGCGAGACATGTGGAGCAAGGTGGGCTTGGGATCCTTAACCCTAGCACTCACGTGGAGGCTCAATGTGACAAGTTTGTGGTAGCCCTCACTAAGCAATGCCAAGATTGGGCTATTATGGCTAAGGATATGATGGACAGCTCCAAAATACACTCGCAAGAAGGCAGGCAGTGGAAAGGGATCGAGGTGCACAACAAGTTGTTGGCCCCGCAATGGGCCATCCTAAAACTTGGTGGTACGACATGTGAGCTACTTGAAAATGCAATAGAGCAACGATGTCTTTGGAATGGGGAGAGTTGTCAAGGTACTTCCACAACTCTATATCTCAATGGTCCCCTTTGGCTCTCCAAGGTTGCAGGCGTCCTTATGACCCCTTTTTGGAGGGAAGTTACCAACAAGGTGAATAACAAAGGTATTAGGAGTATAGGCTATTGTGGGACTACAATAGAGGCTGTTGGAAAGGAACAGATCAACTGGCTTTAGAGTTTAGCCTCAGTGGGTTAGAAAGATTTCTAATCAGCAGAGCCCTTGAACGGCTCACTAGGTGGTATCTATTGGACTATGAATCCAAGCTCAAATGGAAAGCCTAGCATTGGCATGTGAACATACATTTCCTAAAACCCCAAACAAAGGATGTGTATCTCGCCCTTATGGCATCACATGATTGATTCTCCCCGCTCAATAAATAGTGGGGCAAAAATTGGTCAGGGTCAAGGTGGGAGACAATCGTCAAGAACATATGGTTCCCTCAATGGCAACATGGGATGAAGGTCTTCTTATGACCCCAGGCGGTGATAATGCAATTCTGGAGCTCTTCTTTAGTACCTTGGTCTTGTGGTTTCTCCTTGGTTTTTTCTTCTTGCTTTGCAGCCCATGGCGGGATTGAGGTGCCATACACAGCCTCAGAAGCATCCTCATATGTATATCTACCTTTCAGGAGATCATCATAATTGCATCTTCTGGTCTTTTCTTTGTCCTACAGTGTTGGCTCAGCCTATGATTTCTTCTTGGAAAATTCTTTTGTTGGGATGTCGAGGGTTTTGAGCTTGGAGGTTGTTGGGTGTATCCCGAGGGAGATGCTGCTGATGTTGTACTACCTCCCTCTGGTGTTGGCTTAGCCTCTAATTTCTTCTTGGCAAATCCTTTTGTTGGGATGTCGAGGGTTTCACGCTTAGAGGTTGTAGGGTGTATCCCAAGGGTTGTTGTAGGTTGCTGGTGGTGTTGTACTACCTCCCTCCTCTTTGGACTCTTTTTCCTTTTCTCCTTGTACTTTAGGATGCTCTTGCAGGTTATTCTTAATATCTTGAACTTCCTCAACAGTGAAAGGCTCTAGATTTTTATGTTCTATCACCCTCTTAGACTCTTCATATGCTCGGATATATTGGTCAATTTGATCCTCTAAGGGTTCGAGAGGAACTACCGTCCATTTTCTTTGAGTTTGGTACCCACTCCTCAAAATCCCCCTTTAGTGCTCGTTGTCGGGAGATCTGTGTTCGAAAGGTGAGCCGAGAAGGCGCGGGGCCTCTGGCTGTGAGAGGTGTGAGGAAGACAGTTGCAGCAGACACAATGAATGTGGACAAAGCTTGAAATTAACAGCTTGAACAAGATCCTGAAGCTTGATTATCATTAACAATACCGCTGCTTACATTATTTAAACTCCTTCCATGATTAGAGTGGCTTGAAAGCTTTGATTAGAGTGGCTTATGGTGTCTTTGATTAGATTGGCTATGGAAGATTGGATGAGAGTGGGCTATGAAAGCTTGGCTTATGATTAGAGTGCTCAAAGCTTATGGCTTCCTCCCCGCTAATACAGCAGAGCATAAAAACTTGAATATCTCCTAATCGATGCAGAATTAGCCTCTGTGCGTGAGACGCAAAAATGCTCAAAACGCCCTTTTCCTCCTTTTCATAGTCCCGTTTTGTCCAGAAACCTGTTTTATGGAAATTTTACAGAATAGGACTTTTTCAGCCTCCCTCATGCAGAGATGTGAAGTCTCTCACACACTTTCCTTTTTACCAGTGACCACATGTCTTCCTCTACCCAAGTTGCCTTATATGTCCTAAGAGCACTTTCACATGTAAAACCTTTTCTTCAAGCATAAAATCTCTACGCTTAGGCCTTCATAACCACATAAAGCATACACTTTCTGGATCTCCTTGCTTGTTTTCGAGCCCTGGTCACTGCTCAATAAATATGTGAGCTTCAAATAGACTTTTTCTGCTTCTCTTTACTCTTTTTTCCATCGTGGAAGTGGAGCGGCACGACATCGTTCAACCTTGAATTGCTCAATCAGTCTCTCAATGCAGGCGACCTTTTGACTTGTTGTCTCTTTTGGTTTCCCCTGGTCATTGTAGGCTTTCCTTTCTTCTTTGGTGGCTCTTCAGATTTTTCTTCTAGCACTGTCTCTAGATTTCTTTTGAGTCTTGTTGAGACATGCAATGTCATTGTTAGTTCATCTTCTACATCCTCTTTATGTCTTGGCCATTCATTCTGAATTGGTGGATGTGGCCATTGTTCTCTTGCTCCAATAGCTTCATATGCAATTCTAGTTAAGATTCCGGCTCCACCAATGTATTTGGGCTTATTAGTGCTTCAGCCACTATGTCTTTGTTAATGACCACTTCGACTTTCTGTTTTTGCTGATCTGTGATTTGGGCAGATCCACCCTCTTTGATTGTTGACATTAGTTCATAAGCTCTCTGTAAGTCTACTCCACATGGCTCTTCATTGTAAAATTCCCAAAGTTCTAACCTTCTGTTGGCTTCTTTCGTTGATGACTTAGCTGCTACACCATAGAATTCTTTGGGTAGCATTTGCAACTCCACCTGATTTCCCGCTTCACTCTTGAATCTGCCGGTGAAGACTGTGGTGTTGTGTTCTTCAAGCTATTCTTTTGATAGGTAGGTTACTTTGGCTGTTTTATTGAACTCGGCTCCAACTGATATGGTGGCAACTCTGGCAACTTTTCTTTTTGGGTGATCCTCTTGTTTGCTTTCTCAGTAGCTTGCATTGCACCTATTAGGAGAATACAGTTTCGAGGTTAGAAAATTCCATAAATTTTGCTCTGACATGCCCTGTGTCTGAATTGCTAGCAAATGATGTCCATTTTGCTTCAAACCAATTTTAGAGCATGTATAGATGCATAAAAACATGAGAAGATCAAAACCATTTAATCCAGGCAAAAATTGCAAGCAAAGTAAATAATTGTGATTATTTACAGCAAGGGAAATTTTCCATATTTTTGCACTTTTGACTTCATAGGCTTGAAGAACATGTGATTTAGATACTCTGAGTGAAGTGTGAGCTCATTTGAGTGTATAGGGTGGAAATGGTGTCAGATTTAGTATGCAGACTGTGAAACAGTAGATATGAAGGGATTTTGGATTTTTGAGATCCAAATTTGATCAAACTTGATTGGTGGGCTTGTCACTTCATGTACTTTGGTCCCATAATGTCAAAGATGAAATTTAGATTCATTCTTGGAAAAATATAAATAATTGCGATTATTAACATTTTTATCAAATTGAACATTTTTCTTGCAAGTTGGTTCTAGACATGCTCTGTGTGAGATATGGGAGGTTTTGGATCAAAAAATATGGCAAATAACTCAAAATTTGGATTGAAGAGCTTTTAGTGCATCTTTTGATAAAATTTGAGATTTACTTGATCTTTTGGGCTCATATTTGACATGTGGCATGAGATAGATGTGTACAAGTGATAGGTGAAGCAAATTGATGATTTTCAAACCAATTGTGCACAAAAGTAAATAATCACAATTATTTACAACAGTTTTTTGCTTGAAAAGATAGTTTTATGACTTACACATCTTCATTACATCTAAAACAAGTCCTAAAATGAGTTTGGTAAAATTTGGTCATGTTGGCATCACTTCGTGCTCTTGTCGACTCTGAATCACCGGTTTTTGTACCACTTGGTGTGTAGAGTTGTTTGGTCAGTATTGAAGCCATGGACTTGTCCGCTACATGATCCTGATGTTGCTCATCCAGCTTGGGCTCATTCGGAGTCAGTTTGACTCCATATGTCAAAATTGACACTTTGTAGTCTTTGAGCTGTTTCTTGCGGTTAGAGAGCTTGTCTTGACCGTTTTCTTGAAACCATCTGGGTACATTGTGTATAAACCTTGTCTATAAGTTGCCCGTGGAGTTATAATTCAATTCTGGCTTGTGGAAAAAACCTAGATTATTTACTTGGGGACCCCCTCGACCCCTGTCAAATGGTCATCTAATAATATGGAAGTGTTCTACTACCTAGGGGCATGCTACAATTCAAGTCTTGTCCAATTCGGTTAAGCTGACATGCCGCTATGGTCGTTTTTGTGTTGTAGGAATCTATACACAGCTGGGATTCTAGGGTTTTTTCCTAGGCCTAGACCTGCTACCTGACTGCATATAAATGTTCTTTGATGACTTCAGAACTTACCCCTCATGTCTCGTGTGAAACGAAGCTGAAAATGGGCGACTGTGGACTCCGAGAATCACGCGCGAAGAAGGTAGAGAGCTCTCTTCTCCAACAGTGACTAGTGAAAATGAGGTGATTTTGGGATATCTAAGATATCTATACTCGGACTTCCCAAACTACTTTTTCCCAGATTACCATGTTAATCCTACTAGGCCATGAAATCCACGTTAGACTCAAAAATTTCCTCAATCGAACTCCGTTAGCTCATTTTGCAAGAATTTTACCCCTTTGTAGTTTGTGGACTTCTTTCCTTGAAAGTGCAAGTGTGAAGGTTCCAAGAATTGACCATCAATACTTAAGAAGTGATTTAGTAATCACGAGCTCGGTCTTACCCCAACACTGTACTCATTTAGACACTCTTAGTGCTATAGATAAAATAGAAGATCCACTGAAAGTGGAATTGTATTCACAACTGGATCTTTTCCAAACCCAAAAATCAATAATCTTGGGTTTTTGTGAACAGCCGTGTTGTCAGAAATGTTGGCTTCATCTATACACCTTGGTAGAGATAAGACCTTATGAGTTTAAGATGTTCAAAAACTGAACTTGATCTTCACACTTAAAGTGTGTAGTGCTAAAATAATACCCAAAAATCGCTAATGGAAAGACTCTGGCTTGTCCATTAGAATCAACGGGTACTCAATTGAATAGGATTATTCGACCTTGAGAGCAATCACTGATTGATTACAAACATATGGCTCTTAGTCATTCCAAAATAGGTGGCCCTTCAAAAACAAATGGATCTTAGCCCTTCCTATTACCATATTGAGGTTGTTTTAGTAAAATCATGCCTAAATTCACCTTTCTCTCAGAGAATTAGGAAGGGGGGGGGGGGGGAGAGAGAGAGAGAGAGAGAGAGAGAGAGAGAGAGAGAGAGAGAGAGAGAGAGATTTGATTATCATCCTCTGAGGTCACATATGACCTATGGGACCAAATAAAACATGACAAAGTGGCTCCCTCGTATGATTGATACAACTCATTTGGATAGGACATAGATTGGATGGGAAATTCTAGCTTTTGGGAAATCATATTTAGGGGTGCACTAGCCGGTTGACATAAGACGAGAATGAGGGGGGCTAGAAAGAAACTTAAAAGATAAACCTAAGAGATATCTTCAGCCGATTGCGGCGGGGTCTTCTTCGAAGTTCGCAAATCCTGGATGATAGCCCGTCCATTTCGATAGACTTCCCATTTGTCTTGTGCGAGCGTCGTGCATCTTTTTGAGTTTGCTTGCTTTGAGTTTGAGTTGGTTTGGCGTCATTTCCTCGGTAATCTAGAACTTCGTTCCCTTGAGGAGGAGAGATTGACGTAACAACCTCAAACGCTCGTCTTTGTCCTTGAGAGTAAGGATGCATTGCTCGGGTGGTAAGCGTCTGTTTGTGTCGTTGATCCAAGAGACTATGTTGGGTTTGATAGTGACTGGTTGGAGTATGTCATTGAGCTTGAAGATCGCTTCTTTGAGAGTTTCCGCGATAGTACACCATGGTGATGGGAGTCCCTCGATCTAACTTTGAGACCAAGGGATTCTTGTAGCTGGCATTCCTGAAGAGCCACCTGTGGCTCAATGTCAATTGTTACTTCGTGAAGTTCCTTCTAGACTATCGACACAAATTCATTGAGGGATCTTTCGACCTCTTGTGCTTTCACAAGGAGAGCTTGACTCTCTATTTCTCTTGCATTCTCAAGCTTCTAGGCGTTGCTTGAGAGCAACATTTTCCCCAATGAGCTCCTAAATATGGGCCTCAAGGGCTGAGATTCTTGCTTCTTGACGGGCGAGAGGATCCTTCTTGGGTGTTGCTGCCACTGCAAGAAAGCTCCTACGCGAAGGGGGAGCTGGCGTGCCTGGGGTGAACATTGTCATAGAATTGCATGTGTATTCTATGAAAGGTTCCACTAACTGGCTGGGCATCCCCACTTATGCAACTCGATCGTCCTGCTGAGGCATAGGCTCCATAACCACCTGAGGTTGGACCTATTGAGCAGGTCACGCGGGAAATGTCAGGATTTTTTTGAGCCTGTTGCTCAGCAGAATGACTAGCTATACCGCGTGAGGACTCAGTTACTATCAAGCATGTTGTTCCAGATTTACAGGGCTGCTAGGCGAGCTTGTAAGCGGTGTCGGACTTGTTGAGCAGGTCACGCGGGCAATGTTAAGAGTTTTTTGAGCCTGCTGCTCAGTTGAACGTACTCAGTTGTTGTTGGGCATGTTGTTCTAGATTTATTGTCGAGTTTGTAAGCGGTGCCGAGCAGGGTTGTTTCGGACCTGCTGCGGAGCTTGCACCAAGCTTGAGGGGTAGGAGGGCAAGGCTATGCCTTAACACCCCCCCATAGGGCTGCCCATCGCCCCCAGGGAGACCTGTGGAGGGGAGATATCTAGGGTTCGCACTAGCGGGAGGGGGGGAGAGAGAGAGAGAGAGAGAGAGAGAGAGAGAGAGAGAGAGAATGCTGGCCTAGGGAAAATCCCTTACTCTATTGTATTGTGTGCCCCCTGCATATGCCTCTGTACAGACAATGGTTGTGTGGTAGCTTATCCTATAAAGCATACCATAGTGTGCTTGTACAATGCTCTCGTAGAGAGAGGAACCAGAAGTCACATCTTGATCCACCTACCTTGTATGTGATCGTGATTGTATCAAGGTGACTTAAGTATGGCACTTTGCTTATGAATAAACATAAATAAAAAATGTTTGTAGACATCAATAAATTACCGTGTCCTTGACAGGGTAGTTGGCGTTATAGCGGAAGCGTAAACAGTATTGAGGTGAAATTTTATCTACCTCACTGGCATACCATGTGTGCAAAGGTGTTGCCCTTGGTGACAATGACGGCCCCTTTAGATTGAGCTGATATCAAAAGTGCCTTACACAAGCGGACATGGATACATCACAATTTGCCATGTGCTAATGCCCTTGATGCCCAACCAATGGGCAATATCTTATCACGAGTTAGAAGCCTTGCTTCACGTGAAACTGTCACAGCACTTGGTCATGCATGATAGGCAGTCCTTGCCAACTTAAAGGTTAAAATGTTGGAAAAACAAGAAAGCTTGAAATTGTCTAACCTGGTTGCTCTACTGTGGTAAGTTATCTTGAGTCTCCAAAATTAAAACTCGCTTGAATTTGCCTCATAGCCATAGCTACTGCACGAGAGAACATCGTCGAATGCACCATATACGCTCTCTTGTGACGTAAAAACCTACAGACATCTTCACAAGTTTCCCAAGTTCGTATGCTTATAGCATATTCCAAACTTTGGAAACCGCGATGCCAAATGCGAAAAGGGAAGCCTTGCTTCACCTTAGTACTCCTGGAGTTTTGGTGCTCATAGCTAACTGATACTCTTGCCAATTTACAATGTCATATCAAAAAAAAAAGGTCAATCTTGTCGAGCATTCAAGGTAATTGACTTTGTCAAATTGTACAATGTATCAAAAAAAAGACACATACTTGCAAGGTATGTACCTCATACCTGTGTGGCTTGATTACGATTGTCCTTGACCATTCAAGGACGTCCTGTCAGGCCAAGGGCTAGAGAGCAGGGCCCGACCTAGGGGAGTCAGGGACTTAGGCCAAGGGCTGGACTGAAGGTGTGGACAGGGTATCTAGTTAGGGAAAAGTGCCATGGGCCCTCCTATGATAGGTTGGCTGGGAGGAGGATCCGTCGGCATCAGTCTCCCCTCGGCCTTTCACTAGTATCACAGCTTAGGGGGAGGAACCCTGGTAGGGGAAAAGGACTCTCTTAATTTCTCAGTTTCTCTCTCGATCTCAGCATGAGGCATGGCCTCCTTTTCAATAGGGGTTGCTCTCTCTCTCTCTCTCTCTCTCTCTCTCTCTCTCTCTCTCTCTCTCTCTCTCTCTCTCTCTCTCTCTCTCTCTCTCTCTCTCTCTCTCTCTCTCTCTCTCTCTCTCTCTCTCTCTCTCTCTCTCTCTCTCTCTCTCTCTCTCTCTCTCTCTCTCTCTCTCTCTCGCAAGAGCAGGACGTGCATGTCTAGCATGCTCATGCAGGGCGTGGTGTGCAAGGCGGCTAAGCAAGAGGATCACAACGAAGGCCGTGTGCAGGGCCGCTAGTGTCGAGGAGGCGGGCAGGTCGAGGTGCATGAAAACGAGCGGGGTTGGGCTCGTCAAGGTCGCGAGGCCCTAGCCAGTGGTTTTTGACACAGAGCAGAGCCCCGGTTCGCCACGGACGGGACCTTGCGTGATTTTTTTCCTTCTCGCTGTGTCCTTGCGCCTTGCCATCATCACCGCCATGGTTTTCCTTGGGGTTTCAAATTCGGGCACACTTTGGGGCTTGGGGAACTTGGGCATCCCCTTTCCAAGGAGGCTTTCCCACCCCATATCTACACTATATACACATAAGCCCTCGAGGTCTTGCCGAGTAGTACAAGCCAATGGCAATACATGCAGCTGACGTGAATCGCAAGCCATTCCCAGTACGACAAAAAAATTTCGGTTATCTGAAAAGTGTGGTTTGGCTACGACAGCTCTTAGACACTCGAGCATGATTTGCACATCAACAGGGCAACTCTCCATGGTTGCGAGTCCACTTGGATTGACGAGGAGCTTGGTATGGATGGTCATGCAGCATGAAAGATGTTGCATTGCGGCTACAACGACATGTTCTCACCACTCGGAGCGGACTTGTATGAGTCGTTTTTTGATGTTCGGCAATGCATGTGACAAATCGAATGCATGCAAGGCATGGGCCGGGTGTCATGGAAAGGCTTCACTATAGCAAATACAAATTATGATGATATGCAAGGCATTTTACTATGTATTTCAATCCCGACACCATCTTCAGGGATCTTCAAAACCTTTCTTTTGCTACAAAGTTAGAGTTTCCTAGCACTCATGGCAAGTTCGGGCAGGGCTTGCTCAATAAGGTAGGATGTTGAGCATGAAGTTACAGGCCAGGAAATGACAACGATATTCACCAAAGCATTTCTCGGTTTTATTCTTGTTGGTAACTCATTCCATTATTCTGATGGAAAGGTCCATCGGCAGGCGTCGTTCATGAGGTACACAGTTTCTTTTTTGTTTCTTGAGCATGTGCTTGATAACTATGGTATGCCATGGACATTTATGAATGGTCAAGAACAATAGTACTCAAGTCAAGTAGGTACGCGGCACATCTATTGCACGTATTTTTCTATTTTTTTAACAGATTTTCCAACTCGACAAGGTCGATTGTTTGTGAATGCTCGACAAGGTTAACTTTCTCTTGTTATGCCATTGTAAATTGGCAAGAGTATGTGTTTGTTATGAACACCATAACAATGCATGAGTACTTCTGTGGAACACGGCTTCCCTTTTGACATTTGGCATGGCGGTTCGCATAGTTTGGAATATGCTAATAGCATACAAACTTAGGGAAACTTGCCAAGATGTCTGCAGGTTTTTAAATCACACAAGGATGTAGCTATCTCACTCAAGCAGCACATATGGCTATGAGCCCGCTTCGAGCGAACTACCAAAAACCTCACCATAAGTGGGCAACAAGGTTAGTACATTTCAAGTTATGTTTGTTATTGTCTATGTTTTACTTTTTATTTTGGAAAAGATCTCTCTGCAGTGCAAAGCAAAGTGCTTGGGCAGACTCCGTACGAAGCAATTGTACAAGCAAAATGCTTTACCTGTCTTCATGCGAAGCACGGCTTCTCTTATGTGCCATACATCTGCATCCTGATACAATCACGATCACATACAAGGTAAGTGGGTCAAGATGTGACTTTTGGTACCTCTCTCTACTAGGGCATAGTACAATTACACTAATGTACGCTTATTATAGGATAAGCTATGACACAGGCACGGTCTGCACTAGAGCATTTGAAAAGGGCATAAAACACATTAACATACTGGGATTTCCTCAGTCCAACATTCTCTCTCTGTCTCTCTTTCCCACTTCTCTCCGGGAAAAGTGAAACTAGGCATGATTTTATTAAAACCTTTTTATGTCAATACGGTAACAGTAAGGGCTAAGCGCCATCTATTGACACTTATTTTGGAATGGCTAAGAACCATATTTTTGTAATCCGTCAGTGATTGCTTTCAAGATCAACCAACTCTATTCAGTAGAGTACCCATCGCTTATAATGGACAAGCAAGGGTCTTGCCATTACAGATTTTTTTGGGCATTATTTTAGCACTACACACTTTACGTGTGACAGTCCAGTTGAGTTTTGATCGTCTTAAACTCGTAAGGGCTTACCTCTACCAAGGTGTATGGATGAAGCCAGTATTTTTACAGCACGGCTGTTCACACAAAACCACGATTATGGATTTTTGGGTGTCCAATTTTGATGGAGCTCCCATTAGCACTAAGAGTGCCTATATGAGTACAATTTGGGGTAAGACCCAGAGCGTGATTATTAATCACTTAGTAAGGGTTGACGGTCTATTCTTGGAACCTTAACACTTGCATTTTCAAGGAACGAAGTCCACAAAGTGCCAAGGGGTAGTGGGAATATTTCAACTTCCAAAGTAACGAAATGCCATGGGTAAACCCAAGGGGGGTCATGGATAAAGGCCACAGGCCAGCTGCTCGTTGAGTAGTTTTCATGCAACGTTTAACCAAGGGATTTGACAATGTTGCTTTCACCAAGGGGTCTAGATTGCAAAAGCAACACCCACGGTTACATGTGCAATCATGTGCAATACTACTTGCATTTTATAATGTTCAATTAGTGTTCTTAGGCCTTTGCAGGCGGAAAATTTGGACAGATGCCTACAAATAAGTGAACACTATGTTCACCCTCTAGGTATGCATCTAATTTGTTGTGTTTTTTGGTTTGCTTTCTCTATGTAGGATGTATAAAATATGTTGTCATCCATTTTTTGCTCTTCAATGAGATGACAAGGTCATGTAAGAGCCAAGACTTTAGGGTCGTAGTGTCCAAAATAAGTTTTTGCATTATGCAGTTATATGCTCATTTGTAGGGTTTATTTGGCACATGTTGTCACATGGGATGCAACATGGTCTAGAAACTCAAGGAGTTCGGTTTAGCCAGTGTGGAGCAAGGCTAATGAGGGTCCCTCTCAATCCCTTTGTAGAGTGTTTGCAGTTACCTCCATGCACAAGTACATCTTGTACATGACGTATGTTCTTCCCCATACATTTTTACATGAGACATATTTCACATATGGAGAATATGAGCGTCTAGGATTCACACTGGCGCCCCCTATTTCAAGTATGTGTCACGACAAGGTCCCTAGGTGCTGGTCAAATCTGTTTTCTAGACCATTTTCAACACGACGTATCAGGGACAATTTCGATGGCCAAAAATTGTTGGATACTCAGAATGACTTGTTCATGTACAAGTATTGCTAAATAACATTACAGATGGTTGTTTATACATATAGCAAGGCTCTGAGTTGTTAATGAAAAAGTTTCATTGTTTGTCCCTAAAAGTGATTAATGTTTCACCTTCTATTCTAGTTCAAACGTTTCAGCAAGGCTTGCAAATGATTGCAGCGGACAGTATTTAGTTTCTTTTTTCATAACTATTTACATTCCTCTTTAATGTGTGCTACGAGCATCACAAAGATGACCATGGATATACAGGTTCGAATCTTTTTTTTGCTAAATGCATGCACACTAGGTGTTATGGGCCCTAGTGTTTAGCAAAAGCTGATTTGGAACGGCATGCGTATTCATCAAGTTGTTGCTGACGGGAGCAATGCGAACCCCGAACCCCGACGGCCTCTAAAAACATCGGGGACCGAATGGCGCGCCTCGAGCCTGTCATGGTAAAGAAAACAAGGGGCACCACCTAGCTTCAACGGCTAGGACGCAAACAACACACCACCATAACAAAGTTTTCATCCAAGAGAGATGGATGCTTGGGAGTAATGATGAAGAGGAAAGGGAATGAGATCAAGTGAGAGAGAGAGAGAGAGTGAGGGAGGGGGTATAGCGGCTTAGTACTTAGGCACCACAAAAGGATGGCGAATCCGCACACCCTTCACACATACACAAGCTCACTCCAAACACAAGATTAGGTGGCGATTCCGCACACCTCACATGGGCAAAACATTGCAAGAAAACATACTCACAAAACCTCAAGTTTTATTTAGAGAATAAGGCGATGAAATGGGGAGCATAGGGTAGGGGAATGAGAAGGGAGAGAGTGGTAGAGCACATGGCGGATAGGTGGGAGTTGATGGCGAAGAATCGCACGAGGGTTATGGCCATCATCCTTCATTTAGTTGCCCTTCATCTTCCATAGCCAAGGGTGTAGAGGTCATGCTCAAGACAAGCATGGTGATTGCGGTGATGGTGATGGTGTGGATGTGTGTGTGTGCACTAGGCACACACAGTGCATAGTGTGTTCTTTGGTGATGTTGTGTGTGTTTAGTGTGATGGTGACCCCTCTTTATATAGGGGAGGAGGGGGGAGAAATTCTAGAATTTAGAAATGAAGAAATCATTATCTACATAGGCCATGTGACTGTGGGCCCCACTTGTCTGGCTGTGTGTATATGTGCCAAAATAGCAGTCTCATGAGAGAGAGACTGAGAGAGAGAGATGGGTTGATGAAAAAAAAGTGAGAGGTGACATGGAGAATAAAGTAATTACAAGAGGGGAGAGAGGGGAGTGTGTTCAAAGGTGAATCTGTGTGCAGATGTGTGTGAACACAAGAAAAATCAAGTAACCACCGGGTGGGGATGGGTCCGTGGGCACCTTTTTCAGTGAAACTGAGTGTGTGTGAGTTTGGGGAGGTTATTTAGCTACAAGACAAGAGATATGGCACCCTTTAGAGAGAGAGGGGGATATTTGGGTCATGGGATATGATAGGAGAGAGAAAGAGGGGGTGGGGTATACTATTTTGGAAGATAGGGTAGGTTGCATGTGAGTTAGGGTGCATTATTGGTGAGTTATAATGCATTATTGGTGAGAGGTGGGGTAGCTTGAGGGGAGAGAGAAAGGAGAAAGGACAAGGGGAAGAGAGAGGGGGTTGACCTTTTGAGTGGAGGAGAGGAAAAGGGACACCCGGCGGGGCAACAGTGAAGAAAAAGGAGGCAAGGTGGGGATGGGCTACCCCGCAGGCATGAGGTGGCCTATTTTACCTTTCTTATATATTTACATAATCATACTTTATTTTTTCTTACTTTTTCCAATGCCTTTTATCACTCCCTCCATAAGAGGGGGTTTTCATGGGGTGGGGACGAGAGAAGAGGGGTATGGGAGCTTGGCTTGTGAAAAGCCCCCATCATTAGCCCTGCCCTTTTGGCTAGAGGCATTCATGTCTCTAGCTCATCTGTTTGATCATTATCGTCGGAGGTGGCGGCTGATGGTGTGTCCTCATCTGGAATGTCAATAGGTGGAGCCTGGTCAAATCGAAGAAAATAAGGTTTAAGTCGCCAACCATTTACCCTGGTTTTATGAAGTTTTCCATCAGCCTCCATAAGCTGGTAGCTTCCATTGGCATACTTTTTCTTGACGATGAAAGGACCTTCCCATCGGAGTAGGAGTTTCTTATCCTTGCGTGTGTCGAAGCAATTGTCGTAGCGGAGCACCAACATTCCTTTCTTCAATTCTTTTTTCCGGAGATGCTCATTAAAGCTAAGCCGTCTATGCTCTGCTTGTGCTGCATAATAATTTATTGCTTCTTCTCTGTCCAGCTGCAGTCTTTCCAAGTTGATGATGTGATCTCTCAAATGCATGTTGGGTTGTTGAAGTTGGCTTGCCATTACTCTGAGACTTTGTAGTTGCACTTCAATGGGCAAGATTGCTTCCTTACCAAATACTAGATGATACGGTGTGAATCCCAAGGATGTACGAAATGAAGTTCTGTAGGCCCATAAAGCTAGTAGTAGATACTTATCCCAGTCTCCAGGATGATTGTTTACCTGCTTGGTAATAATTTTAGAAACCATTCCATTTACCTTTTCAACTAGGCCATTACATTGAGGGTAATATGGTGAAGAGTGCCTCCTTGTAATGCCCAGTTTCTGCATTAATTCTCCTACCAAGTCTGCTCTGAAACCTGGCCCTCTATCAGATATGATCTCTAAAGGTGTGCCAAACCTATAGCATATGTGCTCGTAGATAAATTAAGCTACCTCTACCGCTGATTCTAGTGGTGGCTGTAGCCTCTGCCCATCTAGTCATGTAGTCGACCCCCATGATAATGTAGAATTTTCCTGAGTTGGCCCTAGGTAATGACCCAATGGCATCGATACCCCATTTTTCAAATGGGCCATATGAGAGAATAGGTGTCTGTGGTTCAGGCATAAGTGACCTAGTGCCAGCCTTTTGACACAACTTACACGTTTTGCACCAGTGGTGTACATCACGGTTGAGGCTAGGCCATATGAAGCCTACCTGCAAGATTTTCCTACTTGTTATGTCTAGGGCAAAGTGACCACCACAAACCCCGTCGTGACAGCTAGCAATTACTCCCGTGATTTCCTAAGAGAGAGGGACCTTCCTGAGTATTTGGTCCTTACCCTTACAGTACAAACCGTCATTGATGAGTCGATACCTTGTGGCCTTCCGCGTCAGCCATTGCTTCTATCCCTTTGTTAAATCTGATGGGCATTCCCCTGTTTCCAAAAAATGCATGATGTCAGGCAAGGCATCACTTCCTTGAAATAGAGGGAGCTTTAGTTTTATTGCTCCAACCACCACTTCCTGTAGTCTTTCACTTGCTAGGGCATCTGCTTCTTGGTTTTGAGCCCTTGGGATATGGTGTATTTGAACTTCTTCAAACTTACCCAACAAGGTTTTTACACCACTTAAGTGAGTCCTTAAACTAGGATTCTTGCATGTCCATGCTCCATTTACTTGCCTTACCAGAAGTAGAGCATCCCCAAATACATTAAGGCGTTGTACACCTTGTGAGATGCACCATTGTAGACCCTTGGTTAGTGCTGCATACTCAGCTTCATTGTTAGAATGTGAATCTAACAATTGGCCCAACGAAAATACCTTTGTCCCTTTGTCATCAAAGACCACTATGCCTGCAGCTGCTTTGTCGGACGCTCGCTTGTAGGCTCCATCAAAGTAGAGAGAGTATGCTCCTTCTACCATCGGTGGTACTGGAGGTAATCGGACTTCTCCTTCCTTAGATTGCTTCTCCTTCCTTTCAAAGACTTGGTAGGTCATGAGTCCCCCCAAACTTGCCCTTGTCGTGCTTTCTACCTGTACCGTGTAGTCAAACTCTTGCAGACGAACTAGCCATTTAGTAATTCTAGCAGACACATCCATGTGTTGTACAACATAGGGAAATATTTCATCCGTGGTTAGAATCACAAATTGCTTAGGCAGCAAATATGACCTAAACTTTGTAGTTGCAAATCTAAGAGCTAGGACTAAGTGTTCCACATGGGTGAAACCTTTCTCTCCTGCTGTCATCATTCGACTAGAGAAGTAGATTGGCCTCATGAAAGATGTCGTCGTATCCTTTTGGAGTAGCACAGCCCCCAATGAGTCATCACCAACACTTGAGGTGACATAGAATTTTTCATCCCACTTAGGTGGTGAGATAGTTGGCAGAGTGGCTAAGACCTCCTTTACCTTGTTGTAGTGATGTTCGCTTTCCTCGTCCCAAGTGAAAGTTGATCTTTGAGTGAGTTGTTGCAGTGGTAGAACAAGTTGTGATAGTAGATGTATGAATCTACTTAAGTACCTCACCTTCTGTAGAAAAGAGACCAGTTGACGTGCGGTCGTTGGTGAAGGTAGGGCCATGAGTGCGGACACCTTACTTGGGTCGGCGTTGATACCTTTTGCTGAAATTTCATGGCCTAGTAGAATGACTTTACTCTCCCCAATGTGACATTTATCCACATTTAATTGCCCACCTAGGCTCTGCAACCTGGCCAAACCTTCAGTTACCTTTTCTAAATGTGAAATACGAGAGCTATATATATCAATGAACACTCTTATGGATGTTCCAAAGAACGGTTGAAAAACATATGTGACATATCTTTGGAATGTGGCAGGTGCATTTGTGAGACCAAATGGCATAACCCTGTATGCAAAACAACCCCATGGCGTGATAAAAGTGGTTTTTAGTTGATCTTCCAAGGCTATGCGTATTTGAAAGTATCCAGAATAACCATCACAGACGGTATAGCATTCAAAACCCGCTACTTCATTCAGAATTTCATCCAAGAAAGGGAGAGGAAAGTGGTCTCTCTTTGTAGCTGCATTTAGTGGTTTGTAGTCAACACAGACCCTCCACTTACCATTCTTTTTAGGCGTCACCACTACGGGTGACACCCATTCTGAGTTTTCTATAGGATAGATGAATCCCGCCTCCATCAGTTTTCTTACCTCGGCCAAGAGTGCCTTTTCTTGTATGACCCCCAGTCGTCGTAGCTTTTGCACAACTGGTTTTACCCCTTCCTTCAGCTTAATATGATGTTCCACCACTGTAATGCCTGTGATTCTTTCATAGTTGTCAATGAACAGGTTAGGAAATCCCATCAACATTTGCAAAAAACTATCTTTCTCCTCAAGTGTTAATTCCGTAGACAACATACCCTTCAACCTACTTCCTCCTAGGCCAGGTGATTTGCTCTCCTCTTCATTGGGTTGCCCTTTTGGTGATGGATCACCAGTTGTGCTTACCCTTTGTGGATCCTTCATAATGATACCCATCACATCAATGGAACTGTCACTTTCGTCGGTGGCTGTGGTCTCCTCCTCAGAACTGGAAGATTCGCTAGTGGTTTCATCTGCCGATGTTTCCAGATTCATTTGCTTCTGCTTGCCAATCCTCATGTCATAGTAGATTGTCTCCCCTTTCTTACCAGTCATGCGTAGAAGGCCAGTACCCCAGTCCTGTTTTGCCTTCATGGCCATCAACCATGGCCTTCCCAAAATTAGTGGATAGCCCTCCCCCTTAGTAGGCATTACAAAAACATCTACCTCTACCTCAGTGTTGAAAGCTTTGATTTTCACGGCACTTACCACACCCACACACTTTACTTTTGCGTTGTTTGCCATCTTTGCCTTGCATGGAGAAGGCCTGTCAACCTCGAGCCCTAATCGAAGCATCATAGCTTCGCTCGTTACACAGATTTGTGCACCTCCATCAATGTAGGTGTTTCCAACCCTCTTTCCTTTTATGTTTACGTCGACAATTGGAAGGATGTCATCCATGTTGCATCCCGAAATTTCTCCGGCTACCTTTGTTTTGGAGCGTCTTGTACTTACCATTTTAGACCATTGTCGCCTTACTTTTGGTGCAAGATGTAGCAGCTGTGGCCATGTAATCTTCGGTCCTTGCTCTGCCACATCCAATGTTAGATCATAGGGCTTAGAACTTTCCCCTAGCTGGAAGTCGGTGATGCCCAATTTCCGTCGTGGCCTGGATGGCCTCTTGCTAGTTTCTCCTCTCATGCTTCTCTCATCATCTGATTGTGTAGCTTTCTCCCTCCTAGCTCTTTTCACAGTCATGGCTTCAAGTGGTTCTAAAAAGGTTACCTTCTCCTTACCCTTGTCCCTCTCCTTTGCTCTGGGTGGATCCACTACTACGGCTTTTCCTTTATCTTCTAGCCTTATGATGTTTACACGGCGATCAGGTGGTGGGGTTGGTGGAAGAGGTGGGATGGATGCTTGTAGTGGTGTCTGGGGTGGACGTAGAATTTGTGTTGGTGGGGGTGGTGCTCGGGGTGGGGGTGTTCTTTCTCTAGGGGGTGACAATTGGTTCCTCCTACCTCCTCTATTATAGTTTTGTCGTGGTTTGGGACAGTAGTACATACCGTGACCGTCTTCTCCGTAGTTGTAGCAATGATACTCCCTGTTTTGTCGTCGTGCTCTTCCAGGGTCTTGATCTCTTTCTTGACTCCTCCCTTGCTGTATTAAGTGGACAGACAAATTCTGCAGTTGGTCAGTAATATGGGCCAACATATCTTGTTGGTCATCTCTTACCCCAAGAGCCGGTGGTGGTGGTGGAATGGTGGTTGTCGTAGTTGCTGGTCGACGTGATGTTGTTGTTTCTGTTGACTCGGTTTCTTTGGCTTTCATTCGTAGCTTCTTGTCCTTAAGGCGAGCAATCTCAACGGCTAACTCGTACGTAGCCGGGAATCTACCTTTCACCTTCTCCTTGAGAAGCGGCCATAAGCCATGCGTGAACCAATCTTTTTTTAGGAAATCGGGTGCAGCTTCCCCCCTTGCCAGTGACTCAACCCACCGTTCCCACAAATCCACAAATTTGGACTCATAGGTGGCATATTCTAAAAGACCCTCCTGCTTCAAGTCCCTCAACTTGTCCCACAACTTTTCTGAAGTGGTACCTCCCCCAAAGCGCCTCTTAAAAGCGGTTTTTAAGGGTTCCCAGTCATCCTTGGTTGCTTGTGGAAGTGCATTGTACCATGATTTAGCTTTTAGCTTCATGAGATGCTTAAAGATTTTAACCCGGGATTCATCCGTATCTTTGTTGCTCACTACACATGCTACTTCAAAGTCATCTAGGAAGTCTGTTACCAAATCCTCCCCCTTCTTTCCTTTAAATGTTGGAAATGCTACACTTGCCATGATTATTGAGAGAGAGCTAGAAAGACACACTGCTTAACTTGCAAAAGTTTTTTCTTCTTTACAAGGAGGCGTGTATATCCTCTTATACTAGGACATAGATTAAAACTTCAAACGATACATTGCCTTGTACCAAAGGTAGGACAAATGGTTGATCTGATGCCAGAACCTCAAAAAATCGCTCCCCACCCAGCATGGTGTCAATGACGTGCTGGTAGTGAGCCTTCAAATCCAGTATTACCTTGATTGAGCGTACACGTGTTGGTATGTGTGATCTGTCTTGAGGTAGGTTGTACTGATTCATGTGAAGCTTAGAGGTGCTTAGTCACTGTCCAAGCTTGTGGGAGAGGGTGGTGTTCTTTCTTGAAACAAACTCAGTAGATCCCTAGTTTCTCTAGTGAGAGTGTGAGCCAATGATTCCGTTATCTGTGCTGCAGCATCAGGTGCGACTTGAAAACTGACTGTGATAATTACCTCGGTGACTTGAGTTACCCGATTCTCAAAGTAGAATAGTGTTGATTCTCTATTGTGTAGAGCTCCTTCCATTTGGTTGTTGTGGGTTGGTTGTAGGTTGCGGACATGGTTTCGACCTTCTCCTTCTTCTTCTTGGCACTTGGCCTATGTATATCCACTGGGTTTGGCGTGTTGGTTGACTCTCCCACTGCAAATCGATTACCGTTATGCCTGGCACTCGAGCTTCGATGGAGATGCGGAGTTCGTCTAGTTGTGCTTGGAGCTCTTCTTCTTCTGTGGTCCAATTAGCAAATCCTGCTAGCCATTCATCCATTCACAATAGTTTAGGGGTTTCAGTCTTGTAAACTGAACGGTTTCATGAAAAGATCCTCAATGGGGGCACCAAATGACGGGAGCAAAGCGAACCCCGAACCCCGACGGCCTCTAAAAACATCGGGGACCGAATGGCGCGCCTCGAGCCTGTCATGGTAAAGAAAACAAGGGGCACCACCTAGCTTCAACGGCTAGGACGCAAACAACACACCACCATAACAAAGTTTTCATCCAAGAGAGATGTATGCTTGGGAGTAATGATGAAGAGGAAAGGGAATGAGATCAAGTGAGAGAGAGAGAGAGTGAGGGAGGGGGTATAGCGGCTTAGTACTTAGGCACCACAAAAGGATGGCGAATCCGCACACCCTTCACACATACACAAGCTCACTCCAAACACAAGATTAGGTGGCGATTCCGCACACCTCACATGGGCAAAACATTGCAAGAAAACATACTCACAAAACCTCAAGTTTTATTTAGAGAATAAGGCGATGAAATGGGGAGCATAGGGTAGGGGAATGAGAAGGGAGAGAGTGGTAGAGCACATGGCGGATAGGTGGGAGTTGATGGCGAAGAATCGCACGAGGGTTATGGCCATCATCCTTCATTTAGTTGCCCTTCATCTTCCATAGCCAAGGGTGTAGAGGTCATGCTCAAGACAAGCATGGTGATTGCGGTGATGGTGATGGTGTGGATGTGTGTGTGTGCACTAGGCACACACAGTGCATAGTGTGTTCTTTGGTGATGTTGTGTGTGTTTAGTGTGATGGTGACCCCTCTTTATATAGGGGAGGAGGGGGGAGAAATTCTAGAATTTAGAAATGAAGAAATCATTATCTACATAGGCCATGTGACTGTGGGCCCCACTTGTCTGGCTGTGTGTATATGTGCCAGAACAGCAGTCTCATGAGAGAGAGACTAAGAGAGAGAGATGGGTTGATGAAAAAAAAGTGAGAGGTGACATGGAGAATAAAGTAATTACAAGAGGGGAGAGAGGGGAGTGTGTTCAGAGGTGAATCTGTGTGCAGATGTGTGTGAACACAAGAAAAATCAAGTAACCACCGGGTGGGGATGGGTCCGTGGGCACCTTTTTCAGTGAAACTGAGTGTGTGTGAGTTTGGGGAGGTTATTTAGCTACAAGACAAGAGATATGGCACCCTTTAGAGAGAGAGGGGGATATTTGGGTCATGGGATATGATAGGAGAGAGAAAGAGGGGGTGGGGTATACTATTTTGGAAGATAGGGTAGGTTGCATGTGAGTTAGGGTGCATTATTGGTGAGTTATAATGCATTATTGGTGAGAGGTGGGGTAGCTTGAGGGGAGAGAGAAAGGAGAAAGGACAAGGGGAAGAGAGAGGGGGTTGACCTTTTGAGTGGAGGAGAGGAAAAGGGACACCCGGCGGGGCAACAGTGAAGAAAAAGGAGGCAAGGTGGGGATGGGCTACCCCGCAGGCATGAGGTGGCCTATTTTACCTCTTTTATATATTTACATAATCATACTTTATTTTTTCTTACTTTTTCCAATGCCTTTTATCACTCCCTCCATAAGAGGGGGTTTTCATGGGGTGGGGACGAGAGAAGAGGGGTATGGGAGCTTGGCTTGTGAAAAGCCCCCATCATTGCTTATGAAGCATTTTGCACTCTATGTGCAATATCTCTATGAGATTACTTTTGGGTCTACCAATCACCAATAGAGGTCATGGCTCGGTTTGGATGCTTGTGGATTTTTCAAGTTAACCACAATGGTTATTCCACACATTGTTGATTCCTCAACAATGTTGTACGATATTGTACTGATCCCCATTTACCAATCATCTGGAAAGACTGTCTGTAAATCGTGGGCGAAACACACCTCAAAACTCTCAGTTATGCAAGGGGATAAGCAGATTACATAGTGTAATCTTGTGCTAAAAGATATGCAAAGTGCGTACATTAGCACCAAGCAATCCAATTAATAAGCATTTATTGCTCTACTTGAAGTTTGCTTACCATCAGCTAAAGCATGTTTGCGATTAGGTTTAGTCTCTTCATGTATAAGTCAGGTTCTCAACCTTGAACACTAGTTATGGTGGGGTTGTTTACTGGTGAAAATTGAGAACAAGTCAAGGACTTACACTTGGCTGATGAGTTATGTCAGCAAGTTACCTTCATGGAAAGGGAAAAGCGGTACACTTTCAGATACATCTTTGTTGTGATAACTCGTTTAGCATGCTCATGTGCATTCTAAATGGAGTCTACCCACTATGATTGGATTGGAACAAGTAACACAAGATGGTTGCAAATGGACAACAATGTGAAAAATCAAGATGTTATTCTTGATTATAGTGGACCTCCTACTGCACCATGTTTCGATCAAACAAACCGCTGGATCCATGAGGGATACCACTGTGAAAAACATTAGTGTTCTTATGAAGATCCTACCACTTTTGTTTTTGAGGACGAAAACGCTTCTCCAAGGGGGAGTAATGTCAGGCCAAGGGCTAGAGGGCAGGGCCCGACCTAGGGGAGTCAAGGACTTAGGCCAAGGGCCAGACTGAAGGTGTGGACAAGGGATTCAATTAGGGCAAAGGGCCATGGGCCCTCCTATAATAGGTTGGCTAGGAGGAGGATCCAGCATTCAATCTCCCCTCAGCCTTTCACGTCCATTGCATTGTGCATACCATAGCTATCAAGCACATGCTCAATAAACAAAAAATCAATTGCGTACCTAGACAACAGGTCTTGCCTCCGTAACAATCAATATTTGGATGGAGCCTTGCTCTGTTGTTCTAATGATGAACAATTGGCGACCTTGTCGACCATTGTCGGATGTGTTCAAGCTTCCTTGATCTTGAAACCAATCATCAAGATCATCTTAGGAGCCTTGCCCCATCCAAAATTCAAATTCCAAAGGTGAAGATGAAGAAAAAAAGACTCCTCTCGGCGGCTTAAATGGTAAGCGGCCATGTCGAGCATCTGTATACTCTTGCTCAAGGCAAACAATAGGCCTTGCCTTGCCAACAGTTTGAAGTATCCATGATCATCCTGGAGGATCTATTTTCCTGCAAGATCAAAACATGCATATCGCTAAAAAAAACTCATAAAAACCATGATCTCAAACCTTAAGATCATGTGTTGTTGATGTTCCCTGCTTGATGTTGTAACATTTAATGGCCTAGTAACTTGTGTATAGCAGAAAATAGCATAGACATAGTGAGCATTTCATTAGAATAGATTCCTAATGAGCATAGCAAGAGTGCTTGGATGGAGAGAGCAACAAAAAATCATAACACCTAGTTAGATAGGCATGAACAACACTTCAAAGAGAGACAAATTAAGCTATTGACAATAGTTGAGGACCAGATTTACATGGAGCCGGCGGTCCCCCCTCCAAAAGGCTTTGTATTATAGGTTTCCCCCATCAAGGAAGACATTTTACAATACAATACTTTGTGTTCCTTCAATAACTTGTTGGTGCAATGAAGATGGAAGCTTCAAGCACCAAGCTCACACTTATAAAACACAACATCAATTCCCTCACAGTCTTAGACCCAAGACCTCACACACCTTCGAAGATGGTAAGAGCTAGCAAGGTATGAGAGTAGATCGAGAGGAAGAAGGAGTATTCTTACAAGAAAGAACTATGTCTCCTCATATAATCACTCATAACATCTTAGCATAGCTTAGTAATTAGCATGGCAGAGGAGATGAGCATGCATTGGAGCTTGGCTCTTGGTTGGATTTGCATCACAAAGCCAAGAGTTGTTGGTGTAGGCCTCCCTTCTCACAAGCTTGGAGTAGATGATGAGCTTTTCATTAAAGCTTGAGAAGGAGAGATAGTATTATTTTCTTCACACATAAGCTTGTGTGAGTGTGTAACTGATAATGCCTTGTAAAAATCAGCCCCCTCTCTCTCTTGGTCGACCCCTCCTTCTAATTGCACCTGCTGGCATCCTATTGGACCCTGCAAAGCTTAGCCAATGACAATTAAGAAGCATAAGTGATAGCCTTGTGACATGTGTCCCCCTTTCCCCTTTTGTGAGAGCTTTAGGTATTTAAATAATTCAATTGATCTCTCATTGGACCCCTTAGTCTTCTAGCCAATAGGAATCAGGCAAGCCATTGGCCTGTTGAATGCTTATTGGACCCCTTGGGAGACTGTCCTAGAGAGCTTAATTTCTATTGGTTCTTTTATCAAGTGTTTTTAAATGAATTAAACTAAATGTACTCTAGCCGAATTCTCATTGTTCCACCTCTATGGCCATCCAATAGGATTTGAATGCACCTTGGGGGCAATTGGGCTAGGGAGCTAACATGTGTCCCCTATTACCTTTGTGTAAAGGGAGCTTGCTAGAGTGTGTGTGTGTTTCTCTCTCATCCCCTACTAAAAGGGCTTGCCCCCTCCAAGATAGGGATGTGGGAAGACTTTAGAGTCTTCCCACAAGCATCCAATATTTCCTAGGTTTTGACCCCATTGGACCTAACCTTTGAATTTTGGAACCTTAGCATCTTGGAAGTCTTAATGGGCTGAACCTTAGGGTCTTTGAAACCCATTGTTGCACATTGCTCTTTTGTAGATGGCCCCCCGTTTGGATCCCTATTTTCCCTCCTTTGGATCCCTACTGTGACCGGTCTACCAGCCTAATCAATATTCAAGCTTTTTCTCCTCTAGTACTTCCCCATATTAAATGATCAGTTTAACACGAGAAAATCAGTTAGGAGAATTAGATATTAGTTATTTATGATAGATGTCAAGTACGAGAGAAGCCGTGATTTTGATACATAACCTGTGGATCTATCACCATATTGTCTTGTAGCCTTGCCGAACACCAATACGATGGCAATGTCGATCTTCTGTGAATAGCAATTGAAGCCTGGAAAAATTCCCCTTCAAAGGACCATGTCCTCATCAAGACTTGCATGTTCTTCAATTGTACTTCTGAAAATTCTACACCTTGGCCTTGCCGACTGTGTTCGACTTTCATATGAACGTGCAAGCTTGCCAGCCCTTGGCTTGCATACGTGAAAACCAAACAAAATTGGAAGGGTTTCTAGCTTGTGGGCAAGCACCCTTACTTGGTATTTTAATGAGGGGGCCCAAGTATGGGCACCCTGGCGTGAAAAAAAAAACCCTCCATGGTGAAGGAAGCACTGCAAGCCTGCCATCGAGCAAGAAAGAGAGAGAGCGAGCGATTTGATGCTCTGTTGATTGTTCTTCATAGTAAAAAAGGCTCCAAAATGGCAGTGCGACCACGTTGGTAGCACTCACATCACCTTTGGTGCAAGTCGACTCCTTGCCTTAGCTCTCCTTCACAAGCTACGACAGTCCGAGCTCTTCCTCCAAAGCTCATCTACTTATCGACTCCCTACTCGTGGCTCAATTCCTGCAGAGCTTCTAAGCTCCTCAAACCAAGCATTCCAGTCGAAGCCCCAAAGGGGGGTTGGGCACGCGGGCAACCGGGGATTGGGATCGGGATGCCCATACTCTGATACCACTTGTGGGGTGAGGATCCAGAGAGTACATGATGCAAGAGAGGGAAGGAGAGAAGGGGAAGGAGAAGAACACAGCCTGTTTGGTGGAGCTTAGTGGAACTATAGTCTCACACTCCTTATCTCATTATAACCAAATAATAATAGAATGAATGGGCGGGCGCTCGGCCAAGCCGGCCATGGGCCTGAAACTTAACAAAGGAGCTCAGATTGGCTACCATCACCTAGGGTGCTGACTAGGCGGCACATCCGTGGCCCAAAGCCTAATGACTCCATGACATCGTCAAGGAATGACCATGTTATCCTGTTGTAAGCTTTATCAAGATCCAACTGAAGTAAGATACACTCTTGTTTAGTGAAAGCGGCATATTCAATGCTGACCATTGCTACCAAAATGTTATCATAGATTGACCTTGTCTTTATGAATCCATGCTAGTGGGGGGTGAGGACTTTTCCGAGGAGGGGGGAGAGCTTAGGGGCTACAATTTTTGTGATAATTTTACGAGCTACAAACATCATCATTATGGGTGCCAATAAGTTGGGAGCATCAGACTTGTGTGGGGATAGGCTTAATGAGGCCTCTTATGATGCTTAAGTCCATGACCCCATCACCAAGGTCTTGATTAGCCATTCTTGTGATGGGAGACTTAAGATCATCCCAAAATTCCATGAAGAACTCAATAGTCAACCCATTTCATCCAGGGGATCTTTCTTTGCCCAGAGCATATGTAAGGGAGCATTCATCCTTGGTGAACGTCTTCTCCAGGACGTTGGCTTCAAAGAGGGATACCATTGTTTTGACGCTCCCAAGGAGAGTCGATCTGACGTCATCTATTGTAGGGGAGCGGGCCTCAAGCTGGTCTATAATCTGTTGCAGGTGATTGAGCATTAGCACAACCATTTCATCAAAATTTTCAATATCATTTCCATCCACAATTGTGAGAGCCACCCCCCCCCCCCCCCCCCCTTTTGACTTTAAGGACCCCAAAGAAGTGCATACGGTTGGCCTCCTCTGACTGGAGGAAGATTTATCTGGATAGGATTCTGGCCTTCCTCACCTCCTCTAGTTGGAGATTGGTTAATTACGCTTTGGAATTGGGGCTGATATCTTCAAATAGCTAATTTCAGTGTTATAATTTACAGGTACTGGAAGTCGTCAGTTCAGTCAGTGAAATTGGAATGGAATATAGAAACTGACCTGGAATAGTTACTGAACTGAAATACTCTACTGGAACTAGAACATACTGAATGACTGGAAAAGTGTTTGAGTTTCAAATTCAGAGTTTATGAAGAATGAATGCAAGGTATCACAGACTGAAGCCCAATTGACTACTGTAGTAATGATTACAGTGTAGAATTACAAGTGAAGAAATTGTCACTCAAGATAGCTTCGAAGACTAGAACCAAGAGACTAGAAGTAAGAAGTCAAAGAGTACAAGCAACCCAAAGTACAATCAGCATGATTACAATGTAATGGGTCCTATTTATAGCCTCTTAAGGTTACTGTGATAAACGCCATGGTAATTACTGGCTGGTCCACTGTTCGGCTTCCAAGAGACAATTCCCGCATATTGAGACTATCTCTGTCGTCTACATCCTTCCCTCCTTTCGGTAAGACTCCAAAATTTCTGAAAAAAATCCACCGTTCGATCCTTCTGAGGTGTTGAGGAACCTCTTTGCCTGCTTGCTGGGTTGGCCGATGTTCCTCATGATAGTACTCTTCTAAAGTTGCTAACCCTCCTGGTATTGCTAGCTTTATATCATACTTCATGCTTATTGAGTGCTTGACACCCCTATAGTTGTAATTCCATGGGTGTCTAGCCAAAGAAACTCCAACACCTTACTAGAAAAAAAAATCCACCGTCTGATTCTGAAATTGGCTAGAAAAATCCACCGTCTGATTCTGTGAACGGATGGAAAAATCCACCATCGGATTTTGAGATGGAACTATCGAGTATCCTTCCACTAAACCCGCTTCCTCTTGCCCTTCGGTCGTGTTGGTGTTTCAGAAGTCCCAGTGCCAACATTGTTCTTCTGGATGAGTCTGTAAATGGCCTCCTACTCAAGCTGATCCCACCTTTTTGTAGTCATTTCTACTTCATAAGGCGTGAGAGGATGATAGGTTTTGGTGTCGGGATCATAGAGCGTGCCTTTGCCTTTTGTTAGACGAGTTCTGGCCAATTTGTGACAATGCGAAACTGTATGGATCCATCCTTCTGGAAGAGGCTGATTTGTTTTAATCCTTGCTTCAAAGAGAATCTCAGCCATCTCTTTGTACTATGGTCCCAGGCCTGGTTTAGCCGTAACATCCTTCTCAGGGATTTTAGAGGACTCCACAGTAAGTTGCAGCAGCTGGTTTGTGATCTTGGTGAGACCTCTAAGCTGGATTTTCCATTGTCCAATACACAGCTTAATTCTCTGTATCTCCTCCTTTAGTTCCCCAGGATCATTTAATTGAAGAGCATCATTGAGCAGTGTTTGCCAGGTTTTCCATTTGACAGTGGATCGCTCATACCAATCCCGAAGATCATCAGTAATACTATAGTGTGTGAGCCGATCTACTAGTTTTGGATGTTGAGGATACAGTGCTGGGAAAAACCTAGGCAGCTCAGCTTCTCTGGCTGGTAAAGCATATAGGAGGATTGGAGAATCGGGTACAAATTCCAAAAAATTAAGGACAGTCTGATTCTCCTGCTGCATCATCTTTCTAGTTACTCTAACCAGCTGAAACATTCTTCGGAGAGCAGTTGCTTGTTCTCCTATTGTCATTTGAGTTGAAGGCCCTTTACTGGTGGTAGCCTGATCTTCAAGAATAGCTTGTACCCTCTGATCCAAAACTCTCTTGGCAATTTGCACTTGTAGTAAAACCTCGTTGAAGTCTTTTCAACAGACACTGTTTTGACTTGACTTTCCAGCTGCCTAAGGAAAGCATTGCTTTTGGCCAATGTAGTTTTTGGTCTTTTTGAACTGCCAGCCTCCTCTTGCATGGCTTTCCTCTTTTTCCCAATGGATAGCTAACTGGTTATATGGGGCTTCTTCATCTGATGATAAATCCACATTGTTAGTTACTGGAAACGGCTTCTGGCTCCAAGCCATCCTTACCTGGTCATGAGCATCCGGAGAAGTTGCCCAGTAAAGGAACTTCCAAACATACCAAGCTTTGAAAACATTTTGGGACTTCAACTTAGTAGTCTGCTGAAGCACATTATGTGACATAGAGTTATTGGAATTGTGGCGTCCAATCTTTTTGCTAGTAACATAGCAAACAATTTTTCTGACACATAAGTTGGGTTTTTTTAAAGACTCATAGCTTCAGCTACAAAGCGGTAAGCAGCAGGAATGTCCAGACTTGCTACTAGAACCCCTTGCATGCTGGCTTTGCGTTTCTTCTTGGCAGCATCATCCTCTCTCAGAGCTGCACTGATTTGTTCTGTTGTTGCTACAGATGGCTTTGGCTCATTTGGTATCTTGAATGCAAAAGCTGTTAAGTATGGAGCCTAATTTACCCTTGTAATTTTCTGTGGTAAAAGCGCACATTTGTAAGGCCCCCATTATGAGGAGAAGCCATCGTGCGTGAAGGAAAATCACTCACCGGAAACCAAAATTTTCAACAAGAATCAGGGGCAACTTTAAAGGCCTCGGGGGCGGAGGCCCCCGAGACTTTTTTTTCGCCGGAATATTATGGTCGGACGGCGGCCGGAAAGTGGTCGGAAAACAACTGGTCGGTTGGCCGGTGGCCAGTAGTCAATGGCCGATGGCCGGTGGTCGGAAGTCAATGGCCGGTGGCCGATGGCCGAATTCAAAAGCAGACTTGTCTTCTCAAGGGCGGCCACACATGGGCGGATTGGAGGGTCCGATTTGGACTTATTCGCACAAGGGCGGCTACACATGGCTGTCTCTCATAAGAGAGGGCAGCCCTTTTGGCCTATAAAAGGAGGCCATTTCTACACACATTTCATAGTGTGAAGTTGATGCAACAAGGTGAATGTGAGGTGGTGAGAGTGAAGCAAGGCGGGAGCTCCATTAAGGGTATAATCCCTTTGTAAACTACTTCTTGTTTTGAAGTACTAAAGCCATTGAGTGGCTGCTTCCCGTGGACGTAGCCCACATTGGGTGAACCACGTATATCGTGTGTACTCGAGTCTCTCTCTCTCTCTCTACTCTATAATCTCGTGTATATAAATCTGTCTCTCTCCGTTAAGTAATCTACTCAATTATCTATTTAGCTACGTCTTATTTCCTAACAACTGGTATCAGAGCAAGGTTTGCTCGTAGCTAAATTATCTCAAGGAAAGGATTCCTTGAATTGAGTGGGAGTTATGGCGGAGGAAGGGAAGCTCAATATTGAGAAGTTCAACGGCAAAAACTACCAACATTGGAAGATGCAGATTGAAGACTATCTCTACCAGAAGGACCTCTATTTGCCACTAGCCGGTCTTGCGAAGAAGCCCGCAACAATGGCAGATGAAGCATGGATTGTCCTTGATCGAAAGGCACTGGGAACAATCCGGTTAAGCTTGGCGTCAACGGTGGCCTTCAATGTTTCGGAGATGAAGACCACTGAGGACTTGATGAAGTCACTTGACGACTTCTACGAGAAACCATCGGCATCCAATAAGGTATTTCTTATGAAGCGCTTGTTCAATCTAAAGATGGCAGAGAATGGTTCAGTTGCAGAACACCTAAATGACTTTAACACAAACATAAGTCAACTTCGATCAGTGAAAATCAATTTCGATGACGAAGTGCGAGCTCTCCTTATACTATCATCTCTACCGGATAGTTGGGACAGCCTTGTGATGGCTGTAAGTAATTCTATCTCTGGCACAAATACTCTTAAGTTTGATGATGTTGTGGGTATTCTTCTAAGCGAGGAAATGCGAAGGAGAAGCACAGGAGAATCATCAAGTGCTGCACTATCAGTGGAAACAAGAGGAAGGCCTAAGGAGAGGTTCAAAAACCAAAAGGGTCGTGATCGCTCAAGGCGGAGCAAGTCACGCACAAAGTCAGTTCTTGAATGTTGGAACTGCGGCAAGAAGGGCCACGTCAAGAAGGATTGCTGGTCCAAGAAGAAGAAGGAGACACAGTCTCAAGACAACAAGCCAACATCGGAGGCCAATGTGGCAGGTAAAGTAGAGCAAGATGCTCTAATTCTCTCATTAGACAATGTGTCTAATTCCTGGATAGTAGATTCCGGGGCTTCATTTCATGCGACACCACAGAAGCAACATTTCCAAGACTACACCAAAGGTAATTTTGGGTATGTATACTTGGGAGATGATGAAGCTTGTGAGATTGTCGGCAAAGGTACAGTTTCTGTCAAAACTGCTAACGGAAATGAATGGAAGCTTAAAGATGTTAGGCATGTTCCTTCTCTTCGCAAAAATTTGATCTCTACAAGACAATTGGACGATGAAGGTCACAACATTGCATTCGGAAACAAACGGTGGAAGATCTCAAAGGGATCTTTGGTGGTTGCCAAGGGTGAAAAAGTCGGTACACTTTACTTGTGTACTGTTAGCACGCAACCTTCAGCTTGTGCAGCAACTACAGAAGTTGACAGTGCGGTGTGGCACTACCGACTTGGGCATATGAGTGCCAAAGGAATGCAAATCCTTCAAGCAAAGAAGCTTCTACCAGGTTTGAAAGAAGTGGACTTAGAGTTCTGTGAAGATTGTGTTTATGGTAAACAAAAGAGGGTAAAATTTCAAAAATCAGGACATGAAAGAAAAAATAAAAAAACTTGAGTTGGTTCATTCTGATGTTTGGGGTCCTGCAAGTACACCATCACTTGGTGGCTCATTGTACTATGTAACATTCATAGACGATGCGACTAGAAAAACATGGGTTTATGTCATGAAAAATAAATCCGATGTATTTTCCATATTTCAAAGGTGGAAAGCCTTTGTGGAGAATGAAACGGGTACCAAGGTTAAATGCCTCAGATCCGACAATGGAGGTGAATATTGCAGCCAAGCTTTTGAAAGCTTTTGTGCTAGCAATGGAATTCGGAGGCAAAGGACAACCCCAAGGACACCTCAACAAAATGGGATTTCGGAAAGGATGAACAGGACAATCATGGAACGAGCACGAAGCATGCGGCTACATGCAGGCCTACCGCTTGAACTTTGGACGGAAGCTGTAAGTACGTCTGTGTACTTAATCAATCGGTCACCCTCAACGGCATTGGATGGGGGAGTTCCAGAAGAGGCATGGACAGGTAAACCGGTGAATTATGCATTTCTCAAAGTGTTTGGGTGTGAGGCTTTCATGCACATAGATAGAAGCCTAAGATCAAAGCTAGATGCAAAGTCCAAAAAGTGTTTCTTCATTGGCTATGGAGAAGGAGACTTTGGGTATCGCCTATGGAATCCTGAAGATGGTAAAATCTTAAGGAGTAGGGATGTAATTTTTAACGAACAAAATATGTACAAAGATTACTTGGAAAGAAAACAAACAAAAGAAACAGGTGATGAGTACATGGAGCTTGAGGACGGTGAAGACTCAAGGACTGCAAACGGTGACAATGTGCAACAACGTCAACCAAATGAGGAGCCTCAATCTATTCTCCGAAGATCTACAAGAGCAAGTAGACCTCCAGAAAGGTTTGTTCCTTCCTTCAACCATCTCTTGATCTCAGATTCTGGAGAGCCGGAATCATATGAAGAAGCTATGCAACATGAATCCAAAGAAGAATGGACGAAGAGCATGCAAGTGGAGATGGACTCACTACATCGCAACCAAACATGGGAGTTGGTTGAGTTGCCTAAAGGTAAGCGGGCACTTCAAAACAAATGGGTGTACAAGCTAAAGGAAGAAGAAGGTGGGAAGAAAAGGTACAAGTCTAGGCTTGTGGTAAAAGGTTTTTCTCAAAAGAAAGGTATTGACTTCAATGAAATATTTTCTCCTGTTGTAAAAATGAACTCAATTAGGCTTGTCTTAAGCCTTGTGGCTGCTCATGATCTAAATCTCGAGCAAATGGATGTAAATACAGCATTCCCTCACGGTGACTTAGAGGAGGAAATATACATGCTTCAACCAAAGGGGTATGAAGTAAAAGGTAAGGAGAAAATGGTTTGCAGATTAAAGAAGAGCTTGTATGGTTTAAAGCAAGCATCAAGACAATGGTACTTGAAGTTTGATCGATGGATGTTGGATCATGGATTCACAAGATGCAACTCGGATCACTGCGTCTACACGGAGAATTTGGGAGATGGGAAATTCATCATCCTAATGTTGTATGTTGATGACATGTTGATTGCAAGTGCTAACATGCAGGACATCAAAGACCTAAAAGAGGAGCTGTCCAAATCTTTTTCAATGAAAGATTTAGGTGCTGCAAAGAGGATACTTGGTATGAAAATATCAAGGGACAGGACGAAGAAGACAATAAAGCTATCTCAAGAAGATTACATCAAGAAGGTACTAGAAAGGTTTGCAATGCAAAATGCAAAACCAGTTTCTACACCTTTGGCTGGTCATTTTAAACTAACGAAGGATATGTGTCCAAAGACACAAGAGGAGATAGCCTATATGTCTAAAGTTCCATATTCTGCAGCGGTAGGTTCTCTAATGTATGCTATGGTCTGGACAAGGCCAGACATTGCACATGCAGTGGGAGTTGTGAGTAGGTTCATGGACAACCCAGGTAAAGAGCATTGGCAAGCTGTGAAGTGGATACTTAGGTATCTAAAAGGGACAACAACAAATGCTTTGTATTTTGGAGGAACTGATATTTTTCTAGAAGGGTATGCTGATGCAGATATGGTAGGTGACAAAGATACTCGAAGGAGCACTACTGGCTATGTGTTCACGGTTGGAGGCACAGCAGTAAGCTGGGCTTCAAAGCTACAGAAAGTGGTTTCACTTTCTACCACGGAAGCAGAGTATGTAGCAATGACGGAGGCAAGCAAAGAAATTATGTGGCTTCACAGATTCTTAGAAGAGCTTGGATTCAAACAAGACAATTGTGTCTTGTACAGTGATAGCCAAAGCGCTATCCATCTTGCGAAGAACTCAACCTTTCATTCAAGGACAAAGCACATTGAGGTGAGATATCACTTCATACGCACTCTTTTGGAAGAGGGACAACTAAAGCTAGGAAAGGTGCATACAAGTGAAAATCCTGCAGACATGTTTACAAAGGTGGTCAACAAGGAGAAGTTGAGCTTTTGCTCATCTTCAATCGGCATTCAAGGATAAGAAGCCAGAATGGAAAGCAGTCACAGGTTTGGTTTGGAGATCAGTCTCCAAGTGGGAGATTGTTAAGTATGGAGCCTGATTTACCCTTGTAATTTTCTGTGGTAAAAGCGCACATTTGTAAGGCCCCCATTATGAGGAGAAGCCATTGTGCGTGAAGGAAAATCACTCACCGGAAACCAAAATTTTCACGGACAAGAATTAGGGGCAACTTTAAAGGCCCCCGAGACTTTTTTTTTCGCCGGAATATTATGGCCGGACGGCGGCCGGAAAGTGGTCGGAAAACAACCGGTCAGTTGGCCGGTGGCCGGTAGTCAATGGCCGATGGCCGGTGGTCGGTGGTCGGAAGTCAATGGCCGGTGGCCGAATTCAAAAGCAGACTTGTCTTCTCAAGGGCGGCCACACATGGGCGGATTGGAGGGTCCGATTTGGACTTATTCGCACAAGGGCGGCTACACATGGCTGTCTCTCATAAGAGAGGGCAGCCCTTTTGGCCTATAAAAGGAGGCCATTTCTACACACATTTCATGGTGTGAAGTTGATGCAACAAGGTGAGTGTGAGGTGGTGAGAGTGAAGCAAGGCGGGAGCTCCATTAAGGGTATAATCCCTTTGTAAACTACTTCTTGTTTTGAAGTACTAAAGCCATTGAGTGGTTGCTTTCCCGTGGACGTAGCCCACATTGGGTGAACCACGTATATCGTGTGTACTCTCTCTCTCTCTCTCTCTCTCTACTCTATAATCTCGTGTATATAAATCTGTCTCTCTCCATTAAGTAATCTACTCAATTATCTATTTAGCTACGTCTTATTTCCTAACAAAAGCAATATTCTCAGGTGTTATCGACACTTTTCTACCATAGACCATAGCACTTCCATCCTCTATATTGAAGGAATCAAGAACCTGTCTAATGATAGCTGTGTCAAACTCAATTCTTGTAGCTTGCACAACCACATGCAAATCCCACAGTCGGAGTAATGCCTTGGCTTGCTTAGTAAACACGTACGCTGTATTTTACTGTGAGGAATAAGTGGAAGAGAAGCTTTTGCAACAACAATAAGTGTTTGGGTTTTCTCTATAGTCTCCTGCATTCTTTTCGACATTTTCTTCCTACCCATACAACGTGAAGACGATGAATCAGTAGAGGGAGAAGAAGAGGATTTACTTGAAGCTTCAAATCCGTATCCTGGTGTAGCTGGTAAAGATAGACAGTAATCAGAAGTTTCTTCAGATGAAGGAGTTTGTGGTTGTAGTGACGAAACTTCAGAGCTTGGCGATGGTGAATGGATAACAGTAGGTAGACGTCGCGCAGGAGATTTACAAGGAAAAATACCTACACGCCTTAATGTTATATGCGTTTGCACCATAAAAGCTCCGCTACTTACCGTTCCTAGAGTCCTGTGCACCACAAATGATGTGGCACACATGCATTGGCTAATCCTCTCCATCTTCTCTGAAATGATTCCCACTAATAGTCCAACTGACCCTTTTCCCCATAAAAGTTGATATTGATTTTGACACTTTACTGATTTTGGTACTGCCATGGTGTTATCGTACTGAGACTTTTCTGACCTTTTGAATGGCTCTGGAACTGGCGGTACATGACAAAGGCTTAAAATAGCTGATTCTAAAATTTCCTGGTCCTCAGTTCCCAGACTACTAGTACCCTTATTTCTAGAAGTCTCTCTGTCTTCTGAATAATAGAGCTTGATTTTAGCCCCATCATATACCCCTGGCAACAATAATCCAGACAAATCTTTCAATCTTACTGTGCCATTGGAGAACACCCAATCAACTTTGTATGGACCTGCCCAAGCTATCTTTAAGTTCGGTTTCTTAGGGCCTAGCTTTGATTGATATAACAGAACCAAATCTCCTTTCTGAAACTCCCTAACTTTGATTTGTCTGTCATGCCAGTGTTTTCTTCTTTGCTGGAAAATTTCCTATTCCAGCATAGCCCTCTACCTTAACTCATCCAATTGTGTTAACTCCTTCAGTCTCTGTTTCAGATTGTGACTAAAATCCAACCCATACTCGACTGCCATCCTGAGACTGGATATGACAAATTCCATAGGCACAACAGCTTTGGTGGTGCCATACACCATTCTAAATGGTGTCAATCCCGTGGTGAACTTATAAGCTGTCCGATATGCATA
The DNA here is from genome assembly GCF_014529385.1 of Adiantum capillus-veneris. NCBI lineage: Eukaryota > Viridiplantae > Streptophyta > Polypodiopsida > Polypodiales > Pteridaceae > Adiantum > Adiantum capillus-veneris. Next base: position 141,227,802 of record NC_140945.1, read on the forward strand.
GAGAGTTGTTTGAAGTTTCAAGTCCCACTGGTGTGGCTCTTTCTGCACAATCTTAGCGAGAATAGTCTTGATGGTCTTGTTACTACTTTCGGCTTGCCCATTGCATCTAGGATAATATGGTGTTGATTTACGATGCTTGATTGAAAGCATATCCATGAGAATATCCATAGTGTCAGTGATAAAATGCGTACCCTCATTTGACACAATCTCCACAGGACATCCATATCGACAAACAATATTTTCAAATAGAAACATAGCAGTGGATTTTGCCGTGTTGTCGGGAAGAGCCTTAGCTTCTACCCATTTGGTCACATAACAAGTGGCCATCAATATATACCTATTCTTCCTTGGAGTAATTTTCTTGAAGGGACCCATAAAATCTAGACCCCATTTCATAAAAACACCCAGTGGCTGAACCGGTGTGAGAGGAGTCATATCTGCTTCCGTGGGTTTGTCCATTCTTTGGCATGTATCACAAGTTTTACAAAAGCTTCTGACATCAGATATTAAAGTCTGCCACCACAAACCAGCCTGCAGAATCTTTTTGGAAGTGATATCAGTAGAAAAATGTCCCCCAGAATCCCCATTATGTGCCTCCGAAATAACTTGCATTCGTCCCTCCATAGGCACACATCTGCGAAAAACCCCATCGACTCCCAATCTGTAAAGTGATCCTCCAATGATGGTGGTGAACTTCAGACTCTTAATAATCAGAGCTTTCTTCTGATTCTGAGTCTAGTTATCTGGGAATCCTCCCTTAGAAAGAAACTGATATACCTCACACAATTCTGGATCAGTTGATTCTGCCGCCGCTGTTAACTAAAATAGTTCTGCATCCACTGGCTCGTCTCTTAAAGACACCTCAGAGTAGCCATCCGTACTCCTGGACAGGAAAGCAGTACCACAATGGTTTTTGTCGGGCTTATGAAAGATACGAAATTCAAATTCCATCAGGAACATCATCCAGCGTATCAATCTGCCTTGAATAATGACTTTATTGATCAGAAATAATAAGGCCTGATGATCCACATAAAAATGAAATAGCTTGCCCAACAAATAATTTCTGAATTTGGTAGCACTGAAAACCATCCCTAAGGCTTCTCTTTCAGTAGTTGTATACCCTTGTTCAGCCTTGACTGAACCTGCGACGACTAGCAAAGTATACTGGATAATCAGTTCTTCCTTCTGGCTGAGCCAGTATAGCTCTCATCGCCAGTCCTGAAGCATCGACATATACATGAAAAATGACTTCCCAATTTGGTTGTCGAAGAACTGGCTTACTGATAATAGCATTCTTTAAATTATGAAAAACTCTCCTCACATTCATCAGTCCAACTGAACTTGCTGGTCTTCTTTGTAAGTTTATACAAAGGTAATGCTTGGGAAGCAAACTTGTGCACAAATCGTCGATAAAAATTGATATATCCCAGAAAAGAGCTTAACTCTGACACATTCTGAGGCGCCTTGGCGTGTTGGACACACTGGATCTTGTCATTGGCCATTTCTATACCATTCCTGGACACTACATATCCCAGTAGCTGTCCTTTCCAGACTAAGAAAACACATTTGAATGGGTTCAAACAAGTCCGCTTTTCCTGACAACGTTGGAAAACCATTTCAAGAAAAAGTAAATCCTTCTCCTCCGTTGAATATATAGTAAAATCATCCATAAATATGGCAAGGAATCGGTGAAGGAATTCATTGAATATTTCCATCATACATCGTTGAAAAGTGGTTGGTGTGTTGCAAAGACCAAATGGTATTACCAGATACATGAATGCTCCCCACTCAATAATAAAAGTGGTTTTACTCCGGTCTTCAGGAGCAATCTGTAACTGGTTATAGCCACTATAACCATCCATAAAGCTATACATCTCATATCCTGCAATTTCATCAAGCAACATATCCGTGAAGGGTAATGGAAAGGGATCCTTAATTGTTTGAGCGTTCAGCTTCCTATAATCCACACACTCTCTAAGCTTTCCATTTTTCTTGGGTACCACCACAAAAGGGAATAACCAATCACTACTAGCTACTTCAGTAATGAACCCGGTCTTTAGAAGGTTATCAATCTCTTCCTTGACCTTTTTAGTGTAATTTGGATTCATTCGGTATCGCTGCAGCCGTACTGGTCTGGCATTTGGTTTTAATGGTATTCGATGTTGACATACTTCTGGATCTACTCCTTTAAGATCAGTATGTTCCCATGCGAACACATCCTTGTACTGCTGGAACATATGTCGGGCCTTCTCTTTTATCTTAGGATTCAGATGCTTGTTGACTTTGATCAATCTAGGATTTTCCTCAGAACCTACATTCCATTCCTCTATTTCCTGATCATCTGGAAGTAACCAGTTATGCCTTCCGCCTTTTCTCTTGGTTGACTCCTCAGTGTAATCCCAAGACGATCTGCTGATTTCTGAACTGCTATTTTGATTTTCAGTAACTCCTTCCAAGTGTATTTGTTCATAATACATTGGTATACTGGAATTAACTGGTTCTTCTAGCCTTCTAAGTTAGATGAACTGGCCATTCTCCCAAGTTCTACTCAATGAACAGGTCTGGAAATTGCTTCTTTTGCTTTTCAACCTGATCTTTGTCCACTAACACTGTGTTGAGATCTATCTCAGTTAATGAAAAAATATTCATTGCTACCAGCATTCTCTCAATTTTCTTCACCTTATACTTCCGACATAGCTCTTCAGGTCTCAGCTCCTTTTTCCAGCTCCTAGTGTTGTTCATCTAAATCTGAATTCTGCTACTGGCACCTTGTATCGTCAGAGTCTGATTAGCATAGTCGTGAACAGCCTATGCCGTTCGCAACCATGGGTGCCCCAATAGCATTCCATACACACCTTGCACGTCTAATACTAGGAAGCTAGTTTTGAACTTTTCCTTGCCCACTCTTATCTGCATACCTTCTATCATACTAGTTGCCTACACTACCCGATGGTCCGCCATTCGAACTTTGAAAGGTGCAGGTTTCAGATTTGTAATTCCCATCCTTTGTTGAAGATGTGCCCCCATGATGTTTACCCCTGCTCCTCCATCTAGTATGACTCCAGATAATGGCTCCCACTGTTTCCTAGCTTTATAATCTACTTGGATCACTGTCACTTTATCATCTTTGACATCAGCCAAATCAACCGTTCTGGCTTCTGCATCAGCGTTCCTTCGCTGTCTGATGAAATTCGCTGCTTCAGGCAAAGTTTTTCTAATGTCCTCTAACTCCACCGTGAGTTTCTGAATTCTGTCACAAATTTTGACATGAATTGATCGGAGTTGCTATCAAAACTTGAAGAATTGGTAGTATCTGCACAATACCATTCCTTTATTCTAGTGCTTTCAGCTCCCTTATCAGTCCCTAATTCTTCCATCAGTCCCTGAACTGCAACCAACATGGTCTCATGTGTTCCAGACCTTAACTGATCTGGTTGTGCTTTCTCAGAAGACTTGCTGGTATCTTCTGAATGACCCAAGCATCAGAATTCTCCAGCTGCTCTGGTAGCTTCTTTGTTAAATCCTCTGTGATTTTCTTCACCAATTCTCTCTGCTCTTGCCATTCATCAACCACCTTTTCTTTACCCTCAGCTTTCCACACCTCTCTCTGCTGAGCCCATTTGCTACTTTCAGGATTGACTAGTTTTGCTAGGTTATCTGGGATTTCTTCAATCACTCCCCCTTTGCTGTGTGTAACCGCTCGTACATGAAATGGTTATGGGACTTTCACCTCAGTAGCCACAGAAACAAGTAACAGGTGTTTCTGAACACTAAGCCTTGAAATGTCTATACTTACCACAAGTATAGCAATTCAGACTTCAACTCTGAAAATTACCATGACCCCGGCCCCGGCCAATACCCCCTTAGTATCTGCCACGCCATGTACCAGCACCACTGATACCTAATTTCTCTTCTTGGGGTACACTGGTAGTCTCCACTTTTACTGGTTCAACATTGGTAAATGCCACCACAAATAGATCTTTCCCCTTCTTAAAATGATGAATGCGAATGCCATAGTTCTTCCATAGATGGCCGTAAGATTTGCAGTAAGTACACCGTGGACATTCATTGGAAACATGATCTTTGGATTTACACTTTGAACACCAGGTTTTCACTCTTCTTACTAGTTGTCTGGTCTGGCTGATTTCAGCAATCTGGCAGGCCATCTCATCAATCTTCCTAGACCAAGACCCCTTCTTAGCCTTGTCTTTGCTCTTCTCATCCAAGCTGCTCTCAGAACTATTGGAGGTCTTACTGGAATTAGAATTCTCAGTAGAAGTACTGCTACCACTGGACCTCCTCTTCTTATGACTTCTTTCGTTCTTAGCCTGCTGTTCCAGCTTCAGGGTTCGCTGCATAAAGATCATTAAATTTCTTGTTGGTGCAGGCACCTCATGTTCCCTAAGCTTCTTACTGCGAAAACCATTTAAAAACCATGCCTGCAACCGTTTTTCTGATGGTGGTTCTCTTTCTGACTCCTCAGGGATAGGGTCAACGCGGTAGGATGGTTTACGACCACGACTGGTTTTGGGTGCCATATCTTCAGCTGACTGGGAGAAGCGGTCTGGTCAATGAGTAAACACCTCTAGCCACCGTGATCACCAAAGTGGAATTGGAGCTGATCTCTTCAGATAGCTGATTCTAGTGTTAGAATTTACAGCTACTGAAAGTCGTCAGTTCAGTCAGTGAAATTGGAATGGAATATAGAAACTGACCTGGAATAGTTACTGAACTGAAATACTCTACTGGAACTAGAACAGACTGAATGACTAGAAAAGTGTTTCAGGTTCAGATTCAGAGTTTATGAAGAACGAATGCAAGGTATCACAGACTGAAGCCCAATTTACTACTGTAGTAATGATTACATAGTAGAGTTACAAGTGAAGAAATTGCACTCAAGATAGCTTCGAAGACTAGAACCAAGAAACTAGAAGTAAGAAGTCAAAGAGTACAAGCAGCCCAAAGTACAATCAGCCCGATTACAATGTAATGGGTCCTATTTATAGCCTCTTCGGGTTACTGTGGTAACCGCCATGGTAATTATTGGCTGGTCCACTATTTGGCTTCCAGGAGACAATTCCCGCCGTCTACACACTTTAGCTTCTAGCCATCTTCTATGCTCTGCCTTTGAACCAAAGCCTTCGTGTTTTTTGGTGGTTAAAAATTTGTAAGTGAGCTGATTGAGTTGTTCCTCTTGGTTTTTCTTTCTTCTGATACCTGCAATTTTGATGGCTTTTTGAATACTCTTGGCGAAAATATCCCAGGTCCTAGGGCTTCCCGAGTCCACATCTTTCCGAAGCTTGCTCAGAGCTTTGAGGGCCAGGCTTCTGAAGAGAGGATCTTTGAATAGGTGGCCCCTATTGAGAGTAGCTTTTTAGACCCTTGAGGGCAATGATCAGATCCTATGGTTTTTTTTCAAGTGATCTGACAAGCATTGTGAAGTTATCACCTTCATTTCCAGCCATGAAGGTAGCCAATCAATCTGATGAGACCAGTAGCAACCGTCCAGTCGGAAAGCCGTACCAGCATATTGCAAGTTAGTGTATGTGAACCCCGACATGCTGCTCCATGGACTCCCACATGTCCCACCAATGCCCACTTCTCGCACAGGCTTAGCCATTTGGATCTTTCAGATCCAGCTATTTGATGTGCCAATTCTGTCCCTTCAGTGAATCCATGTTTATTTTCTTGTTGGTTCCATCTTTGCCTTCACTACAATTGATCCTTCACTACAATTGATAGTTTGGAATGAGCTTTCTTTAGTTCGGTCATTGTTCTTGCTTAGCATAAATTTGCCTTCAAGTTTTTGAAACTCAAAAGTTTCATGTGAAAATAGTATATCTTCTTCCATGTCATATTCTTTACAGATTGCAACATAGTATCTTGAATTTTTTTTATCAACGTGGACTCTTGTTTTGGGGTGGTCTTTTGATTTCTTATCATTTTGGAGCTAACTACTCCTATTTTGAATACTAAACATTGTGCTCAAATGTATCGGTGGTGTCCATGTGTATTTGATGTGAGCAAAGGCTAGGCCTCCCATGAGTGTTGTCCACTGTATGCTCAACCCTTTCCTTTATACCATCCAAGCTCAAATTTCTTGTGCTCATTAATTTCAATTTTGTAGTGGTATTGGATAGCTGCAAAATTGTGATAGGTGTTGTCAATGCCAGCTTTATCAGTGCCGCATCATGTTTAACACATGTTCTTGAAAATATATAAGGATGATTGTAACAAGATTTCAGTGAAATAGGCTACTTCCAAGGGCGATGATCCATTGTAACAAGATATTCATTAAAGAGGCTAGTTCTTAATTTTAATCCAGCAATTACTTTAATTCTCTTGCATGCCACTTTAATTTTTGTTTACCGAAATAACCAGTGATCATAGAATCATTCTAAATCATATTTTGTGCATTTACTTTGTAATCAATTACTTGATGCAACAGATGTATCATCTACAAAGTCTCTACTTTGTTGCACTAACTCTTCCTCAAGCTATCTAGCTTCTATACCCTTATCCAATCCTTTTGTTAGTTAGCTCTCCAATTGTTGCATCGTTCCCTCTATATCTTTTTGCTTTTCTGAAGTTGAACATTGATTTCATGCTGTGTAGGGGGTAGCATGTCATTAAGCTCCATCTACATAAATTCAAGAATGTTGGAGTCATCTCCTTAAGCAACATTTCCATACCCATGAGAATGTTGAAGTCAAATACAATTAGTAAAGTCTACATGGAGTTTGGTGTTAGCCAATCTCAATTGCTTCAAGGTTTATTGCGTGGTAAAAGCTCTCTTCAATAAGTCAAGTCCCTAGGTTGCAAAAGAGAACCCTTTGGCATAGTCAAAATGGGGCAACTCAACTAGTAAATGAGCAAAGTCTCAATCCCAGAGCTTTCAAGTCTATGATTTTGTGCTAAAGGTTGTATTCAATAGGTTGATGATCATGCTGGAAGAGTTGAGCTATATATATATATATATATGTGTGTGTGTGTGTGTGAGCATAAGAGTTTGAGTCATCTCCATTTTAATTGGTGAAGCAACATAGAGTCTGACATGGAAGCACAAGTGCACTTTGAGTTGAGAGCACAAATCCTTGATAGTTCAAAAACCCTTCTTAAAGGGGTGGCCGCTTGTAAATCTTGTTTCAATGCTTTGATAGCTATGTCTACTTTTTGGATATGCTCTCCTTGCACAACATAAGTTATTCAATGCATTTCTTGAGTATGCATATAGATGTCCCAACAATTGGACATTTTCATGAAACGCTCTATTTGCTTCTCTCCCATGCACTCACCTTGCAAAACAACTCAACCAAGTCAACAATTCTAATTTCAACCCAACAACAAAGCCATACACTACCTTAATCACCTCAACCTGCAAAACCTTTAAGGCTTCAACACCAAGATTTTTTTTACACAAATGGGAGCGTAATCTCAAGGCTTCATGACTACTCATTACACCCTGGGTACATTCTATGTCTACCTCCTTTTTTCTAGCCACATCCCATGGTCACTCTTTGTGAGCTTGTGTGTACATGCGTGCGTGCATGTGTATGTGTTGAGCAATTAGATTGTGTGCATGCTTTCTAGCTTATTTCACATGTGTGTGTGTGTGCTTGTTGAGAGAGTTGTGTAGTAGGAAATGGTAGGAAATTGCATATGCACCGCATATGTTGTTGAGAGAGGCCGAGATGAGAAAGTAAGAGATTGGCCTTGCCATGTCTTCTCTCTTTGAGCTTCAATTTTCCCAACAAACCTCTTTATCTTTCTCCATAGCTCTTGCACTATTGTGAGATGCCACCAAGCCCAGCTCCATTGCCCCAATTCCACAGATTGACAATTTAGATTGTTAGTCTTGTGTGTGTAGCTATCCATGCTATAATGGTCATACATATTTCATCTCCCTTGGAGATTCTTATAAATGCAAAGAGAAAACGTTTTGGTTCCATAAATGTTCTAACCTCTTCCCATATTTAACAAGTCTTTTACTGTGCCCAATTTACAACAAGAAATGAGCTACTCTCCTCCAACTTAATCATATTTTGGTAGAGAATTAAGAGGCCTCGAAATTTGAAGCCTCCTTTTCAGAGAAGCCAAATGCTCTAATGCAAGAATCTATGTTGGTGCAAAGATTTGTAAGAGAAATAAGAGGCCTTGAAAATGAATCCTCCTTTTCAAAAAAGCCAGTGGCTTTACATGCTCTAGGCCCAGAATCTTTGTTGGTAAGGTCCGTCTTCATCTCATATATCAATGGGTGCTTGTCTTATTTTCCTTTTGAATCAATTTTCAAGTTTTCATTTTCCTCCCACATCTCAACGCAATTTATGAATTGTTAGAGGTAGTTTGCACAAGGCGGAGTTTACCCCCACCTCAAAGCGTTAGTCTACCCGCACCTCGTATTGTAACTCTGCCGAAATGGGCAGAGTTCTCTCCACCCCCACCCAGTTGAGGCGTTCATGCAGCGAGCAAGCAACAAAAGGACAGGATTGCTAATGCAAGCAAAACCCCTGCCTGCCCGTGTGCGAAACCCTTCTTAGTCATTTTCCTCATATTCTTTCTCGATGCGTTCACATTTGGCCGACATTGTGGAGGGCGGCACTTCATAGTGAGAACGGGGTAGGGTTGAACATAATAAGTACATTGAGACAACATCCACTCCATCTTTGCAAGGTGGTTTCGAACTCCACAGGTACGCCCGTTTAGGGTTAGCTGCTTTGCTGACTCCTGTCTTAAGTTCTTGTTCTGTGTATGCTCTGTCGTGCTCTTCGTCCCAGGCTTCTTTTGGTCTTCCTCTTCGTAGCTGGGATCTTGGCCCTCTGCCCTCATTCGACTTGATTCTTGTATTTCTGCTGCAGAGTAGCTATGGCCAAGTCGAAGAACCACACCGCCCACAATCAGTCTTACAAAGCGCACAAGAATGGAATCAAGAAGGCCAAGAAGCACAAGTACACTTCAAGGAAGGGGGTATGTATGTGCCAATCTCCGGGGACATCGCTCTCTCATTTTGATCTGCGAATTGCGTGGCGTTCTGCTTAACTGACTCACTTCCTGGATATACGCAGATGGACCCTAAGTTTCTACGGAATCAGAGATACGCAAAGAAACACAATCGAGTTGGTGGTGCTGATGCAGGATCCGACTCCTGTGCTGAAGAGTAAATTGGAGTAGTTACCCGGCATATATGTGGCTCTTGTAATGAGCAGAGAGATGGCTGCCAAGCCTCTCTACCTCCCAATGTCGCTCTGACTGGGGACCTTTTTGATAATTCTTAATTTGCATCGTGTTTAAACAAAATTTTTTCCACCACAAAAGTGTTATCTCAGGCCTTATCAAGGTTTAGCTGTTGTTGATATTGTTATTGGCCGCTTCTGTGCTGACAGTCTGCACGTGCCTATGGTCTATGGGTTCATGCCTGATGGATTTCATTAGAAATGTCTTTTTTCAACCAATGATTGCTAGATTGGAATACGAGCTAGAGAATAGCTGTGGGGATATCTAGGTGATTGATTGGCTTACCTTCATAATGACTGGCGTGGAAAAGCTGATGAACATGAGCAGAGTATTTTACTCACATAGCCGTAGTGCTAATTGTATCCACTTGTTTCTCATGTTAGTGTGCCTGTTTGAAATGGAAGTGGAAGTTGCTGTTTACTGCCCCTGTGCTAGAGCTTACCTGTTTGGGACTGAAACATTCCCTGTTTCATGTAACCTTAAAAGTCAATGTGAATTTTTCGTAGCGCTTTCCTTTAGACTTTTCCTCTGTACGTTCATAAGGTTTTGATCATGTATGCTTTACCTGAGTACTTTTTGAGAGTTTTTAATTATTTATCTGTTGAATTTTGCATTTGTGTACTATTGGTGAGTTGTTCATTGGTTTCTATAACTTTGTATTTCTTGCCATTTGATAATATCAACTCCAACCTGGTCAGCGAGGTTCTATGCTTGTGTGATTTTAGTTGAGCAAGTTGGGAGTGTCTGATTCTTGTCAGAGGACTTCCGTACACTGGAGGAAAACATTTTAGCTTTGCTTTTGTGCTCAAGCGTAGTGGGCCCTATTTTTGGGTTAGGAGTAAAAAAGCATTGCATTGTGTTCTGTCGAGACAAGCAACGACAATGAGGTGGCATACCTATGAGTGGTACTATTTCTGGCTACCAGGCTAAAGATAGATCTGTTACAGAGAATCTTGTTCTTGCGAGTCTGGACTTCACCTGTGTATCATGATCTCTGCAAGTGTATTCTGGAGTATGATTGGCAATAGGAATTGATTGTTTGGCAACGGAATTACTATTTCTGGCTACCAGGCTATAGATAGATCTGTTACAGAGAATCTTGTTCTTGCGAGTCTGGACTTCACCTGTGTATCATGATCTCTGCAAGTGTATTCTGGAGTATGATTGGCAATAGGAATTGATTGTTTGGCGATGGAATTACTGAGCGATAACTGTTAAAGCTATGCAAAGTTTGGGACTGCACTGTGCAGATTGATGAGGCTTACTTTCTCTTGTATCCTGTCTAATTATCTGAGTGTAGTAGGTGGGTTTTGAATTATCTACTAGATGTTGAATTTTCCATTCTGGAGTGCTACGGTGGGGTTTTCATCAGTGCATCATTCAATCTGGTATTTCTTGCTTTCTTTGTGTGGTACGAATGCCTGCCTCATTGCATGTTATTTAGGAATACAATTCTTACCAGTCAACAAGGTTCTTCAGTTTAGTTTCAGTGATTTTAAATGTGCGAGGTGTTATTGCTTATGTTTCTCTTTAGAGGACTTTGATGATTTTAGTAGGTCCATAGCGTGCTGAAAGCTTCCAACTTCTATAGTGCCCTATCCTCATCGAATTCGTATTGTCTCTTTAGAGGACTTTGAATTTAAGTAGGCCCAAAGCGTGCTGAAAGCCCTAACTTCTATAGTGCCCTATCCTCATTGTATTCGAATTGTGCATTTGCATCAAATAGTGGTTAATCGTAATTTCTTGAAACCTATGCGAGTTACAGAATTGCCTCTCTGGAATTCGCATTCATACTCCCACTGTCAAGGTCAGGGGGTAGAGGATCCTGGCCCTCCATCTCGCCCTCATTACTGGACAGAATTAGGTTGACACCTTGGCATCCAGAATCTCAGATGCGCAGTTGAAAGTATGTGGGCCAATGTACTGCGTCCAGCTTGGCAGCTGGAATAATATTGCCTTCCTTCATTGCTAATGCGCCTGTCTGCTTCAATGATCGCACACCAAATCCGCACAAGTAATAAATGAGACAGTAGGCCGCTACCATTCTCCACCTTAGTGCTGGGTGATGATGTGCTGACAGTTGACCTGAGTGCAGGCCTCGATACTAGCCAGCTCGCACAGCGACGGGCGTGGGGAGTAATTGTGGCAGGGAAGCACTGTGAATGAAGTGACTCGTAAGTGAGGGCATAGTGATTGGCTAGCAGTTGAGCACATGGTGGGGCTTGCAATGAGGCTTGCAACAGGCTCCCTCAAAGAGCACTGCATGAGGTGGACTTACAGGCAGAGCAGCTTATTGCGTCCCCCCCCCCCCCCCCCCCCTCCTCTTCTTGACGGCTGGTGGTCTGTCAAGGACCATTTCCCACAATCCTCCTCCCCCATGGCTCGTTGGTCTCTAACTCAGGGACCATTTTCCACGATCCTCCTCCCGGCATTTGCCGGTGATGAGGTGTTGAAGGATTATGGGGAATGGTCCCTACCCCATTAATTGAGGCAATAATGTACCCTATACATATTGTGAGCCCACATCTGTCACCTTGGTACATGTAATAAAGGTCAATTTGCATCTTTCACAAAAAAACATCTCGTTCTATGAAATGCATTGTTTGTGGTTGATACAACCTAAAGCCTTTGCTTTTTAAATTACGAGGAACAATTTTTTTTTTGTATCCCTTCTCATTTAGTTTTCAGCGCTGCGCTTATTAACCAAAGACCAATCGATGACATATGAAGTGAATAGTGTGCAATGCTCCAGTGAAAAACCTACTTAGTACTTGGGCACCACACATGATGGCCTCAAGCCAAAGCGCATGTGGCAAAGCTTGGATTTTGATGGAACATCATGCAATTGTCATAATTGACATGTTTTTTTCTTTTAGCAACAGTAGTGTCAGTTTGAAGCAAGATGACTTGAAGCATATACTCTTCGGATTTGCCTCAAACGGATATACCTATGCATGGGTGGAAAAAAAGCCATGGAGTACAAATGATTCCCAAAAGGTGAAGTATGCATTAGACCACAAATGTCACTATATACAAGTGGCAATTTCCAAGTAGTTCGCACATAACTATTCTTTGGAAACTTAAAATGCTTCATTTTGTTAAAAATATAGTCTTCACATATATGTTTCAATGGTGTCTCATGAGGAGACATAAAAAGGAGAATATTAGTTTTTGCAAGTGTAGTAAATTGGCAAAATTTAGATAAACAAACTATACATGTCAAACTTTTGCATTTGAAATAGGCTTTGATGGACAATCTTAAGCGAAGTGAACAAACCTTGATGAGACGAAACACTCTTAGTTGCATAGATTCTACAACCCATGCATCATGAACATATGGGTCATGTTGACAATGCACACTAAAATCCTATTCTGCACCTTACACAATGTTTGTTGAACTTGTATTTGAAAAAGCATTTGGAGCGGTTGTATTTGTTTCTTTCTTGTGAGCTTCTTAAGTCTTAAGCTTATGACATTGCTTAATGAAATGATCATCCTTACAATAGTGGCATTTCAACTTCTTGTTTGTATTGCTTCTCAAATCTATTCCATTTGCAGATGAAGTAGTCGGGTTAGCAAGCTACTTGAAGAATCATTACAGGTGGCAATTTATGCATTCTTCTTTTGTTGTGCATCCATAAATCCCTATTCAACATCACCTTGCTTAGTCCCGTTTTTTCTAGAACGGGCCTCTTGCTACAATACAAACATATGTCCATCAAACTGCACAATGTCAAGTTTATTCTCCGTGACAAGTCTCCAAGTGGAGGCAAGAGTATGGGGAAAATGTGAAAGCATCAAGAACTATTTGCACAAGAGAGCTGTCACCAACTATCTCATGAATGGAAATTAAATGGGTATTGATATGTTTAATCTTGGCAAGACATACATCCGTATAATCTCGTGCAAAACATTTGACTCTAAATCCTTATGTAGTTAATCAAGTTTTGTCAAATTAGGTCCTGCGTACAAAGAAGCGAGTTTATCCTTATGCAAGTAATCAAGTTTTGTCAACTTAGGTCCTGCATACAAAGAAGCGAGTATATCCTATGTGCTTTCTCTCTTTGTGTTGAACAAATGTGTGGACTTATAGAATGCTCAACAAAAAGTCACGATTGATGTATGAACTTGTGCATCTTTAATATCCCAACAACTTCCTTGGTAGTAGGGAAAATGTTTTTAGTAGTGAACCTGTCAGAACATGCCTTAGCATCCACAAAACTTGTATCCATTGAACCTAGCCTTACATCGTAACGACACATGATGTTCCAAATGTTGTTGAATCAAGTATGTGCATACGATTTGGAAAAAAGGTCAAATTTGAAGCATCTTTTCGGATGCTTTCTTTTCTCTGTGTTTTTTCTCAATTGCGGCGGCACAGAGCCAGCATCTCTCTCTCTCTCTCTCTCTCTCATGCGCTACACGTGTCACAAACTCCATCTCCCTCGTGCATCCGCCTTTACGCAACCGGCCTCCCAAAAGCTCTCGTTCTCTGTGTGTCTGTTGCGAGACAGAGTGCATGGGCTCTCTCTCTCTCTCTCTCTCTCTCTCTCTCGCGTAAACAAGGGAGACCTGCATGGGCACTCTGCGCTCTCTCTCTCAAACCACGAGGACGTGTAGATAGGGTGGTTAGGGGAGGGTAGGGCAAAGAGGATGAAAACAGGCAGCGATGGAGCAGACGAGGGAGGAGATGGGTCTCTCTCAAGCTTCACGCACACAGAGGCGGGAGGGGGCAGATGTTGAGCCAAAACCAAGGGGCCGCAAAGGAGCAGGACGAGGGAGGCGTCATAGCTGCGTGACGAGCGGAATCTTTTCACTAATGTTTTTTTTATAGAACCTACCAGTATGTCTATATCATACTGGTAGTCAAAGTGGGTAGTTATCTTCATCTAGTTTGTCCTCAGAAAACATGAAAAAAAAAACTTCTTGTCAGCCACAATTCATGATTGCATCACGTACAAAAGTTACATGCATAGAGGAAAAAATGCAAAAAACTAATTTGTGCTATCTAGGGCAACCCACAGAAGACAATGAAGTGCTTGCTTTGGAAGAACTTACAATATTGAAAAACATATATAAAAGAGAAAAATTTGCTTCTGCAGTACCAATAATTGAAATGGAGATCGAAATGAACACCAATCAAAATTTTGACAATACCAAACTCTAATAATTGTCTTGAAGGTTAGGTTTCCATGAAATCTTGACTAAAAATCACCTCAATGTTAGAGAGTGAGTCAAGAGGGTGATGTCAATGTTGCTTGATACAGAAAAAATTGCTCTCGTACAAATGATTAGAAATATGAAGACAGGAATGCATACGAAGATGGAGAAAGGTGAAGGAGAAGCTCAAAGAGAACATAACACAAGAAGTAGTTCTACTAGGTGTGCTAATACAAAGATAAGGCTTTCCCTAAAATGATGGTTGAGCTAGTGGAAAAAACCCTCCTAACGAGGGAAAAAAGTGCTTTGATAGTCCTAATTATGTTCGCACACATAACTACCACAATATGCTAACAAATGGCCAACACACACATTGTATGAAAGAAAATTGGTACCGTAGCATTGGAAAAAGTGTGATGAACATTGTATTGCCCTGTCCACTTCTTCTTGAACTTCTTTTGAAAAGTGATTTGAGATAACTCTCATACTTTGACACCAGATTTTCCTTCTCTATCTGCTTCTCCGGCAAACGCTGGTTGTACTTCGTGATCGTCATCTCTTCCTACTTCACATAAAAGTCTATCGTAGCTTCCCTGTCCATCTTCAAAGCTTCAAGGCAAGTATTCGTGTCCTACAAAACATCTTGATGAGATCTATCAACACGCCACATACCTTCAATGCACCCAATTGGACATGCACTGGCAAAACCACCTTTTTACCATAAACCAACCCATATTGGGTAAAGCTAGTAGCAACTTTATAAGAGGTCTTGTAAGCCCACAAACATTTCTCAAGATTAATCTCCCATGCTTCTACTTGTTTGTACGCATACTTGGTAAGCATTTTGATAATTTTCCCATTTTTAGCACTCTCAAAGAACCATTGCATTGTGGATTATATGGTGAAGAAACTCTGAGTTAGAATCCCAATTTCTCCACTAATACACGTCGTCAGGAGTTTTTTAGAGCAAGGGATTGCGCATATGTACATACACATGCATGGTGCATAGAATAAAGGATTGCCCATTTTCCAGAGCCAGGTGGTTATGTGGGGCCCACATGTGTACAGGTAAGACAACATGTACATAGTGCATCGATTTTCACTATTACCAGTACCAGTGTGTTTTTTCTACAATAAGGAGGAGTTGGTAGCGCGTAAAACTTCTCGAGGAAGCTATCCGCGGGTCAACGACATGAGGTAAGTAGGCGCGTTAGATGACATCTAGTGGCGTCAGGAGGCCGAATGGGATCAATACTTGCACGTAAATGAGTACGGACACAACGTGGGTGTTTCCTTGTGATAATTATGCAGAAAGGTCATCATGAGGATTTTTTTTGGGGCCGCTTCATGTGGTGGCGAGATGCATTATTGGAAAAAAGCCGAGTGCCAGGTGTGCGAATGATGCAAAAAGGTGACAACTATGCACTGCGAGGTCAGTTTTTGGCCTGTTCGGGGTCTGTTTGAGGTCATCTAAAAGGCCAAGGGTGCCCAAGTGATAAAGCTAAGTGTGGGAACTGAGAAGACAGAGAGAAGACCAGAAAAAACGTGGAGAAGAGAGGAGGAACAGCCGCAACTGTGTTTTTGGGGTTTTTGGAGCCTGTTTTGGTCGTAAACTGCTCATCCGAGGTCGGATTTGAGCAATTTGACATTGTAGACTGGGGTTTTGGGCCGTTCCGGACGCGATGGCGCTGTCCATTTTGCCAAATTCCTCACTCTTTTTCTGCTGTTTTTGCTGTGTAAGTTTCTCCTATGAGCGAAGCTTCTGCTCCAATTTGTGATTGTATCTGGTATATTTTACCCATTTTGTGTGAGCTATTTGCCCATTGGTGTTGGCCCAAGCTCATTTGTATCTAAACATCAGAAGTTCTCCTCTTTTGAGCTGAGTTTTTTGGGTGTGCGTGTGTGTGTGTGTGTCTCTGTGTGGAGTGGGCAAGTGGATAGTTTCTCTCCTCTCACTCCATAGGTGTGTTTCCTGTCTCGGCCAGGTGTGTTGTGTAAGCCGAGTGGTGCCCCCTAGTGTGTGTGTGTATGTTCCCAAGAGTGTGTGCTGGGTCGTTATAGAGGCGTTCTGTGTTTTTCCATCCCGCTCACAACGTGTTAAGTATGGAGCATGATTCACCCCTTGTAATTTTTAGTTTTAAAAACGCATATTTGTAAGGCCCCCCATTATGAGGAGAAGCCATCGTGCATAATAAAAATCACTCGCCCAAAAATAAAAAGTTCATGCGCACCAGAATATTCCCCTTTAAGAAAACATTGTGGCCGAAAAGTGATAAAAAAATGACCGATCGGTTGGTCGGTGAGACAAGTTGTCAATGGCCGGTGGCCGGTGGCTGAATTCAATGGCCGGAGGCCGATTTCTAAGCTGACTTGTCTTCTCAAGGGCGGCCACACGTGGGCGCATGGGAGAGTCCAACTTGGACTTCTCTACACAAGGGCGGCTACACACGGGTGTCTCTCATGAGAGAGGGCATCCCTTTTGGCCTATAAAAGGAGGCCTCTTCTACACAAGGGCGGCTACACACGACTGCTTCTCATGAGAGAGGGCAACCCTTTTGGCCTATAAAAGGAGGCCTGTTCTACACACAAAATGCACTGTGAAGTTGATGAAACAAGGTGTATGTGAGGTGGTGAGAGTAAAGCAAGGCGTGAGCTCCATTAAGGGTATAATCTCCTTGTAACCTACTTCTAGTTTGAAGTACTAAATCCATTGAGTGACTGCTTCCTGTGGACGTAGCCCACATTGGATGAACCACGTATATTGTGTGTACTCTCTCTCTCTCTCTCTCTCTCTCTCTCTCTCTCTATTCTATAACCTCTCGTGTTTGAAAATTATCTCTCTCCATTAAATAAACTACTATAATATCTACTTAGCTACATCCTATTTCCTAAAAATAGATTCCAAGTTACTTTGGAAGCCCTGACCTCAATTAGCAATTAGAACCCAAGGCACTTCAAATCAACAAAACAAATATAATCAACAACAAAATGAGCCACTTTGTGAGCATTAACCTCTCTTATTGACTTTGCCTCGACTCACCTGGTGAGATAGTCAATGGCCACCACTATATACTTCTTGTTGCTTGCTGACTTGGGGTAGTGGACCAATCGATTGCAGTCAAACCCCACTTCTCAAATGTATTTTGAGCTATGATAGCCCCTTGTGGCTCTTCCACCAATTGTCGTTCCCCCATGTTTTCACTCATGGCATGTTTTGCACCAATAGTGCACATTCTGTACCATAGAAGGTCACCAACCAGCTTCAAGAACACAAAAAAGTACTTGATCTTTGCCCTGATGTCTGCTTTCCTCATGACATTTCTCAAGAACTATACCAATTTACTCTTTATAGAGGACCGTCCTTAGCACTCCATCTTGATCATATGTCATGAAATCTTCCCCTGTCAAAATGAACCTGCAAGCCTTTTGAACAATCCTTCTCCTTTGTAGCTTGGATAGATCTTCGGAACATTGAACTGTACTCAAAAAATCATCAATGTCCTTCAAAGTCTCTCTACTTGCATAGGTGGTGGGTGCCACATATAAACCTGCCATATGCGCTTGCACACGACTACTAGCCAGCTAGTTAGCATCTTGACTTTGCTCCCTTTTGACATGTTTAAACTGCACCACCTCGAAAAAACTCAATAATTTCTTTATAAGAGAAAACTGATTCTCAAGAGAATCTCTCTTTACTTGCCAATGTGGGAGAATAAATGGGAACAAGGTTAGAATATAGACATATGCTTATGGATCTATCTCAACACGGGGCCAAGGTTAAAGGGGTTCAAATGAGAGATGGTCTGTCAAAGATCAAGGCTAGCTAATGGAGCTTAAAGACATTATAATGTTAGATTCATTAAAGACCTCCAAAGGTTAGTGTCAAAAGTCCTTTGACCTTAGGCAAGACCTTAGGCAAGCTAGGGTTGTGCTTGAGGTGGGAACGTGGCCCAAGCTTGAGGTGCTTGTCGTGCTTGCTGTGACTAAGGTGCTTGAGGTGCTTAATGACTAAGGTGCTAACGTGCTCCATGATTAAGGTGCTTGAGGGTCTCAAGGTGTTCCCAAAAGTCAACAAGTATCCCTACTCATGGGGGGGGGGGGGAATCCCTCATTGTAGGAGCATGAGAAAGAACACACACACCCTCACACAAGTCAAGCCTTGCCTAAAGAAGCAATAGGGACACATGTTAAGTTCCTCTCCATGTTGACCTCATAAGGTTCCTAAAGCCTATTGGTTGGCATCTCAAGTCATCCAATGACAATTTAGATAATTTACTTAATTGTTTATACATTTATCAAGTCCTCTCTCTCAAAGGGGAAAGGGGGACACTTGTCCCAAGGCTAGCATGATTGCTTGATATGCACTCTGCATGTGATTGGCTTGAAGGGGTCCATGAACTTCCAACATGAGCTACAAGGAGGGGGGGGGGGGGGGGGGGGGGGGGTCCGACCAAGGAAGCTAGGGGCTAGCCTGGGGAGTATACTCTTTCCCCCCCCCCCCCCCCCCCCCCCCCCCCCCCCCCCCCCCCACCACACACACACACACACACACACACACACACACACACACGCACACTCACTCATTGTGTGAGGTGAAAAGTGCAAGAGATTCATCTCCTTCTCCAAGCTTGTTGAGAAGTTGAGAGCCTACACCAACACTCTTGGCTATGGAATGTAAATACAACCAAGAGCCATGCTTCAATGCTTAAGCTTTCCATCTTCTCCATCTTCATTACTATGCTAAGCAAGGAGACTGATGATAAGTGAGGAACTATTTCTTTCTCATATGAATGTTTCTTCTTCCTCTTCCCTACCCTCATTCCCCGCTAGCTCTCTCCACCTTTGAAGGTCTTTGAGGCCTTGGGACTGAGGTCAGGGATGGTTAATGCTTTTACAAAGTTTATGTTATGCTTGTGATGTATGAAGCTTTCCATCTTCATTGCATCACCTAGGTCACAAGGAACACAAAGATTGTATTGTACCAAGTCTCTCTTGATGGGAGAATCTATAATAAAAAAGCCTATTGGAGGGATGACCGGCTCCACATAAATCCGGTCCTCAACTGTTGTCATGTTCTCTAATTCTCTCTCTTGAAAAAGTATTGTTCATGCCAAGTTAATTAAGTATAATGGTTATGTTGCTATTGCTAAATAAGTTTACCCTCTATGTTCTCAAAGTAGTCTCATGAAAATGCTCACTCTAATTCTCTTAATTCCGCTATTCTCAAAGTTCATAGGCCATTTCCATTACACGGGTAATCTAGAGCATAGTGACCTTCCTCCCCACAACTATAACATTGTCCAGGTAATAGCCTAGCTCTCCTCTTCTTGTCCTCTATCCATCACACTTAAATGAAGCTCTTGCATTTGCTGTGATAAATCTTGAACAATTCTCGCACCTTGGGATGCAAACACACCATAAATTTGTCCATCTTGAAGTACTGTTCATTGGCCAATTGCACATCGACTGCTAAATTTTCCTAGAACTCTTCAAAATGATTAAGAAAAACTCTAAAATCTTCACTTACATCCTGCATGCAAGCTCTTAATTTCACATCCATGTTGATAGGTGATCCCTCCTTACAAAAATCTTGCAAGAAGCGAGCCCCAAGGGCTCCGACCGTTGATGCATGCCTTGTTTCACCTTCAAAAGCATACCTTTTTCTTTTTTGTGCATCAACCATGGAATTTTGGCATTGAATTGAGGTTCAAAGCTTGCCTTACTAGAGCCAACTCCTCTAGAATTTTCCAAGACACAATTGTCAGTTGTAATAGCTGATTCGTGATTCGAATGAGGCGTTTGATCTGAATTTTCCACTGACCCATTAACAACTAAAATATGTGGAGATCATCGAGTAGCTCACTATCCACATTCTTATGCAATGCATCTTGCTATAATTGATTCCATGCCAGCCATTCCATAGTTGCCTCCTCATACCATGTTCGAAGCCCATCTGCAATTTCTAGATATTTTTGTTGGTGGATAAAGAGCTGGAAAAAGAAGCAAGGTAACTCAACTTCTTTGATTGGGATGGTAAAGAAAAAAGCTGGAGAGTCAAGACCAAATTCCAAGAAATTCAACACCGTCTAATTCTCCTGCTGCATCATTTTCCTTGTAAGTCTGACCATGTGCCAATTCTTCCTTCTCTGTTGCACCACTTCTTGTCCCAATAAAGCCCTCTATCCTATCTCATCTAGATGTAGTAGATCATCTAATAGTTGTTTCAGGTTCTTATTAAATTCCATCCCATATTTTACTGCCAATCTTAAAGTTGGAATGACAAATTCCATGGGCACTACTGCTTCTGTTCCATGAACCAATTTAAATGGAATGATTCCCGTAGTGACTTTATAAGCAGTTTGGTAGGCCCATAATGTTGTTTGAAGTCTGGTATCCCACTGATGTGGATCTTTCTGAACAACCTTTGTGAGAATTGTTTGCTGGTTTTATTACTACTTTCTACCTAACCATTGCATCTGGGATAATATGGCGCTGAATTTCTTGTGTTTGATTGAAAACATTTCCATAAGAATTTCCATAGTATCATTAGTAAAATGAGTGCCCTAGTCTTACACTATTTCAATAAGACAACCATGTCTACACATGATAGTTTTATAGATAAATGAAGCAATTGACCTAGAAATATTATATGGTAGAGCTTTAGCCTCCACCCATTTGCTGACATAGCATGTGACCATAATGATGCACTTGTGCTTCCTCGGAGTTATTTTCTTGAATGGTCCCATGAAGTCAAGTCCCCATTTCATAAAAACTCCCAAGTGGTAGAACTGGAGTTAGTGGTGTCATGCTAGCTGCTGTAGGTCTACCCATACTTTGGCATATGTCACAGGACTTACAAAACGCTCTAACATCAGCTAGCATCGACTGCCACCATAATGCAACTTGACGGATTTTCTTGTATGTGATATCAAACTGAAACATGACCGCCTGCATCACCATTATGTGCTTCAATGATAACATGCATTCGTCCTTTTAATGGCACAAAGCACCGAAGTACACCATAAATCCCAATCTATAAAGCACTCTGGCAATAATGGTGAACTTGAGACTTTGAATAATCAGTACCTTTTTCTTATTCTGAGGTCAATCTTCTGGGAATCTTCCTAGGTGAAGGAAATCATACACTTCTTGCCATTTTGGGTCTGGCTCTTCCTCAACTATGCTTTGAATGTGACTTGCAGGCTTGTGGAAGATTTTGAATTTGAACTCTATTAGGAACACGATCCACCTGATTAACCTTCTTTGTATGATTACTTTATTAATCTAAAACAATAAAACTTGGTGATAAACATAAAAGTGGAATAACTTTCCCACTAGAGAATGTCTGAACTTGGTTGCACTAAACACCATTCCCAGTGCCTCCCTCTCTGTTGTTGAATATCGTTGTCATGATGAACTAAATTTGTACTGGCAAAGTAGACTAGGTAGTCTGTCTTCCCATCAGCCTGAGCTAGTATAGGCCCCATTGCCATTCTTGAAGCGTCAACATATACATGAAATATAATATCCCAGCTAGACTGGCTGCTGATCGCATCTTTCAAGAATTGGAAATTGTGCTCACATTCTTCAGTCCAAATGTATTTATTGCCTTTCTTTGTGAGATCATATAGGGGTAAGGCTTTAGCTGCAAACATATGAACAAATAATGAACTCAATTTTGAAACCGTGGTCAGTGCTCTGACTTATTGAATACTCTTAATCTTGTCTTCATCCATTTCAATGCCATTCCTTAAGACAATATGTCCCAGTAGAGTTGACCTTTCCAGACCATAAAAACAGACTTGAATGGATTTAAGCAGATCCTCTTCTCGCTACACCTCTCAAAGATCATTTCCAAAAATAATGTGTGCATTTCTTTAGTGGAAAAGATAGTAAATTCATCCATGAAGATGGTCAAAAATTTGTGTAGAAACTCGTTGAAGATTTTCATCAGAGACCATTGAAAGGCTAAGTTGCATTAATACGTTTGTATAGCAAAAGTTGTACTTATAATTCGGTATTATATGCTGTATACCCATATTATACGTGTATCTCCAAATAAACAATATTTCAATCGAATTATATTTCGATTGAAATATTGTTTTCTTTATAAAAAAATGCACTGTGACACTTCAAACAAGCTATCATCACGACCTTAACATTGTTCACACACACACACACACACACACACACACACACACACACACACACACACACACACACACACACACACACACACACACACACACACACACACACACACACACGCACGCACACGCACGCACACGCATGCACACACACACACACACACACACACACACACACACACACACACACACACACACACACACACACACACACACACACACACACACACACACACACACACACACACAAGGGACTTGATCATGGAGCTGTTGATTCATGAGGATGGTGCTTCTCACAAGACCTTCAGAGGGTTACTTGCACAAAGTGCTAGATCAAATTACTCCTATCTCTCAAAAAGCTCGAATCAGAAGGTCCATTCAGGATGCTAGAAAAGATTTTCTTCAAGGGGACAGTGGGTTGGATGCTATTTTGAGACTGGAACAAAGATGCATATATCCGTTTATCCAAAGTGTTCTTTTTCCTGATCAACTTGGTGATGATAGCCAACCACATGTGTTTAAGATGTCATCTAAGTGTCCAGGTTCAGGAGTGGATCTTGTTAATCAAATGCAACCAGGTGGCTCATTGGAGGGCCAATGGGTGCATTTTGATCATGTGCATTGGGTGAAGGGGTGGTGCACAATGGGAGCCCATGTATATGATCCATATGTACGTGAGTTGCTCACAATCGCAACTTGTGAGTTTAAGGTGCAAGATCACCATGCTCAGGTTCAATTTTGGAAAATGTTAAACAACCAAATGGTGCAAAATTGTTTTCCACTTCCTCAATTTAGAGGTTTCATGTCAGTGTGCACAGTCTACTTTGGTGGTCCAAATAATAAGGTGGAGGAGAAAGAGAGGTCTTGCATGTTTCATTGGGAGACAAATATGGTGGATCACACTAAGAAGTGCATTAAGCCAGACTTTCAAGAAGAGCACAAGTATATGTGTAGGCAGTGGAGAAGTGCACCTACTGAGATGGAGAAGGAACGATGTAAGCAAGCTATACAAAACTATTGGACTGGCAACCACATTATTGAGGGACAACTACAAAGCTTATAGCTATGGCTTGCGTGGTGGGATGCACGAGCATCACATTGGATTGATCATTTTCTTACACAACACAAGGATTTGGGATTTGTACCATCAACTAACCTATATGAATCTAAACATGCAAGTATTCGTGCTGCACATGGAGCAACAAAGTATGTCTCATTGTATGAGGCTACTGCTATTGACTTATGCTTAGCAGTGCAGCAAAGTGCAAAATATAAGTCTTTTATGGATGGAAAATATCATGGTACTTGTCCGGACTTGAAACAACTAACTGAAAGGCTAATGGAAGGACACACAACTCGAGCTATTGAGAAGAAGGTTATTGATTTGACTACTTCTACAATGGATGCAGTAGGTCTTGCCTCTTTGGAGTATATGAGACAGCCCATGGAGTAAGTAAGTTTGTGTCAAAAAAGAAAGTTGGATCACTCAACTCCGATTCATGAGACTGACAATCGTAGACCTGAATATAATACCATCACAACCTCTAGAGCTATTCCACAATGTCCAAGCTTCAAAGTACAGTAGGTAAAGGAGTATGAAGTTGCAGAGTCCACTTGAGCCATTAGGAGAGCACCTCCTAAGGCTAAAGTGAGTTGTTTTGGGTTAATCAAGGAGACAGGTTAGAAGTACAACATTGAATCTATCATTTTTGGTTGCTAACCTTTACGGTCTTAAATTTTTTCTTGTTGATGTAGGTGAGAGGTGTGGGGTTGAGATCAACATAAATGGGGGAACATTGCATGGTGTTCCTGCCCCTTTCTTCAAGTGAAGAAGAAGATACCCAGGTGGCACACATGAGCAGGTCATTTGGTTTTGCAATAGCAATGTGCAACATGCTTAAAATGTGCATGGATCTGTTATTTTTCCACTAGGTCTTGCACCTAGGGTGTGGCCCATCTCAAAGGGAATGTTTTTATCTTTAGAAGAGACAAGTTTATTGCAAAATTCAGGCTTTGTTTTGGATGATGGCTCTCAAGAAGGTGCAGTTGTAGAAAGCTTTCAATCTCAACCTCCTGCAAGTGTAGCACGGCCACAAAAGAGGGATGGTAGAATGGTCAAGCGGAGAAGCAAACTCACCAAAGATTTCAAGGATAAGATTGGCTTGGCAACTAAATTGCATGCAGCTGTTCTTAGAGAGAGTATAATAGTCCCAAACGAAGTGCATGTTTTCTTCTTGGAGACACAGGGATCAAAAGCACGTGGGATTTCATATTTCATCACAATAAGTCAATTTCCATGGTGTACATGTGAGGACTTTGTGAGACAAGATGCAAAGGCAAGTACTTATATTCCATGCAAGCATACATACTTTGTATTTTTAAGGACTCTTGGATTGGATGCAAATGTTCATGCATTTATGCATCAAGATGCTCTCTCAAATATAGAGTTATTCCAAGCCTTGCATGGAAGATGTGAGCTTGTGGCTGCTTAAGCTAGTTTCACCTTTTAGCTATCAACTTCATCCTATATAGAACTAGATGTTTTAGGCCTTGTATGGAAAACATATGCTAGCAATTTAAGCATGTTTTTCTTTTAATTTATCATCTATATCCTATTTTGGAAACTTACTTTTGTTGTACTAGCTATCCACAACAACCTACTCTCCCCCCTCCCTTTCCTTTATTCCCTCTTTCTCTATTTCCACTTAACCTAAGTGGTGTATGGAGATCATGATGTTTAATGAAAAACCAAGTTATTTATGTGTACTTTTTTGCAGTCAAAAGCTCTTTGCAATGAGTCAAATAAAACCAAATTCTCTCACTTTTAGTCGACAAACTTTAGTTGTTGAGTCACTAAGCAATTTGAAGAGTATTCTTTTTGGTTGTTTCCTTAATGAGAACTGGAAAAGTTTGCTTTTGTGCATTAGTTATTTTAGAGTGTCATTTTTCATGTTTGAACACACTCTCTCTATGGTCTATGTATGAGAAGTGTGAGTGGATTATATGTGTGTCTCTGTAGAAGATTGTATATAATATTTCTTATGTTGAAAATCTTTATGTTTATAGTTTTAATGAGAAAGAAGTAATGGATGTTTATGCCTTAAACATATGGCAAGCATGTCACGATTGTTGTGCAGGTATATAGGTAGTTTATGGGTTGGTCTTCGGATGACTATGGCCATTTTACTAATGATAAATTTTATGGGACTCTTTGGTTTATTCTTACTTCCGTAACACGCTCTTGGAGCTAATCAATTCTTCAAAAAGTGTGTGGTAAGTACTAACTTAAGGAGAGAGTGGGGATAAATATAACCTAGAACTGAAAATGCTCAGTAAATTTTCTGCATGGTGTTGAGGAATAAGCAAAAAAAGAAAATGGAGCGTACACAGTTTGTATACAAACATGGAGTAAAAATAAAGTTAAGCATAGTTGAGTATTACTAGGATTTCAACTACAAGATATCTCCAACCCATTTGTCTCGCTCGCTTTGTATCCCTCGCTCGCTTTTCAAGGCTCATTAAATGGTAGTACCCATTCTTTGGCATATAATTGATTTGTTCGTAATAATTCAAACATCTGCCTCAGATGTAAGTGTTCTTTCTCAGAAGCACTGTATACTAGAATGTCATTGAGAAAAATGATAACAAATTTTCCCAAGTATGGTTTCAAGATACTATCCATAAGTGTCATGAATATTGTAGGCGGATTGGTTAACCCAAAAGGCATAACCAAAAACTCATAGTGTCCAAACCTTGTTCGGAATGCAGTTCTGGGTATTTCAGCAAGTCGAATACGTACGTGGTGATAACCCGCCGACTGCAAGTCTATTTTTGTAAAAAGACGAGCATGAGTGAGCTTATCGAACAACTAATCCATGCGTGGCAATGGGTACTTGTTCTTAACAGGTGTCGCGTATAAGCCACGGTAGTCTACGCACATGCGCATACTACCATCCTTTTTCTTCACTAATAGGATAGGAGAAGCCCATGGCAAAGAACTGGGTTAGATAAACCCTCTACTAAGATAGCCAGCAAGCTGACGTTCCACCTCAATAGCTTCAGAATAACTCATTCGGTACGGTGGTTTACTTATTGATTTACTGCCTGCAACCACGTCGATGCTATGTTGCACCGATCTTGTCGGTGGTAATCCTGATGGCAAATCATTAGGAAAAACATCGTGAAATTTCTTTAATAAATTTTTTAAGTCATTAGAAACCTTTGCTTGTTGAAAAGTAGCCGTTGGTGGAAGAGATGAGAGAGAAGCATGCGACGTTGAGTAATGTGCAACAGATTCAATATCGGAAAGAAAGTGAGACAATGAGTAACACAAGAAAACTTGATCTACTTCATTATAAAAAATGAGCTGCATAAGCTCGACTGTAGATATCAGTGGTGAGGAAGGCACATCCTTCTCTCCTAACAACAACACATGTGCACCATGTGACTCAAACATCAAGCTGTTTTTCTCGTAGCTACGCTTCAGTGATGGTCCTAGGCTATGCAACCATTCCCTACCAAGTACCACATCTGCCCTCTCCATGTTCATAACCTGAAAATCCAAGGATGTGGAATAGCCTTGTATTTCCAACAGCACAGCTCAGACTTGAGTATCCCATATTTTGGCATCATAACCATTCATCATTGCTACCCCGTAGCGGTGGGAACTCGGAGTTTGGGGCAATTTGAGTTTTTCACTAATGCATAATTAATGAAATTGTGAGTGGCACCATCATCTACCAAGATGCACACCTTGTGCCCTTGCAGAGATCCATGCATATGAACTAACTCATGTGGACCGAAGGTCTGTTGTCACATGCATGGAAGCTGTGATACAACATTCATGCACCACCTCCGTGTGTGTTACTTTCATAGTAGAGAATCGTGAGGAAGACTCAAGAGGC
This sequence comes from Adiantum capillus-veneris, assembly GCF_014529385.1. NCBI lineage: Eukaryota > Viridiplantae > Streptophyta > Polypodiopsida > Polypodiales > Pteridaceae > Adiantum > Adiantum capillus-veneris. The sequence continues at coordinate 141,255,244 of NC_140945.1, forward strand.
AACAGTTGCACCATGTGCACTGCTTTCTCCTGCCGTGAGCAGCAAATTTCCCCTTGGGACAATCCTTTTTGCCATGGCCGCTTCCCAAGCATTGAAAGCATAACTTCCCTTTTTTAGCCTTATCAATGTCCTCAGGAGAGAGAGGACCACGGGACCCCTTGGGTTTTTGGGCTGCTTCAGAATTGGCTACTATAAATTTCCTTTTATTATGCCCATACTGTGTGCATGTATTACCATGTGTATTTGTAGGCACGTGATTATTATATGATTTCTTTTCATCTGGATCATCATGAATGTGTGCTTTCACTATGGCCTCCTCAAGTATTTTAGGGTCCTGAGTCTTGACGTGCTTCTTAAGCTTTGGCGTTAGACCACAGATAAACCCACGTACTTGTTGAAAGGGGTCTAGTCCTTCCAACTTGAGGATAACATCCCGATAGTGAGAGATATATTCACGTAATGATGGGTGTTGGCGCATGGAACACGTGTCCCAAGCCGTCCAATTTGGATCTGCCTCATTTGTAGGCAGAAATTCTTTTTGAAACATAGCCTCAAAGGCTGCCCAAATCTGTGGTATGATATTCTTCTCCTTGGGAGACATCCACCATTTGTAGGCCTTGCCTTCTAGAGTCAGACTTGTTTGCAATGCTCTGACTGCATCTGGAGTACGCCGTAAGGTGTGAATTCCATCCCACTTGCTAAGAAAGATATTCACTGCATCCTTATTGTGATCTCGGTCCTCTCCCTTAAAAGTCGGTGGTTTGGTGTTTTTGAACAACTCGTCCACCTCCTTTGCAGTGAGAGTGTGCAAAGAATCCAAAGATGGACCTTGTCCATGATCAGAAGGGCCTTGCCCCTGATTGGCAGTGTGCTCATGCGTGTGTGTGTCAATAGGGCCCTTGGCCTGCTACTGTATAAATTGTATCACTAACGTGGATAATTTCGTGACATTTTCATTTAAAGATGCAAAATTTCCTTCCATTAGTGAGATGTGTGTCTGAACTGCACAAAATTCCTGAATATCGAGCAATTCATAAGCATCATCACCTCCCGTAGCGTCACGGGCACCCTCCGTGAGAGTATGCCGCCACGAGCCGTCATGGGAAGGATCAGGCGTATGATGCTCAAAATCAAAGGTCATACTGATATCTGAATCCATGGCACCATTGTGCAGTGTAAGAAAGAGAAAGAAGAATACCTTGATTCAAAAAATAATCCCGTAGATGTAGTATGCACTGCAAACAATAAATTAGTTGTGCTACTTACGTTGGGCGTCTAAGTGTTAACCAACCCGTAAGTCCACCCGTTCACGTTGTCGGGGGATTTGTGTTCGAAAGGTGAGTCGGGAAGGTGCTGGGCCTCTGGCTGTGAGAGGTGCGAGGAAGAGAGTTGCAGCAGACACAATCAATGTAGACAAAGCGTGAAATAGACAGCTTGGACCACCGAAACTTGAGTACCCAAAAACAACAATGAACAATACCACTGCTTATATTAAATGCTAATTATGGAGTTTTAAGCTCCTTACATCAGCTTCACCTGCCTTAATTGGCCTACCAAGATTATCTTGATGATTTTTCTCTTCTTCATTCGTCCTTTGCTACTTCAAAGTCGAGAGAAAGAGCCTGACCTTCTCTTTGGCTATGAATATGGAAGCTTGTTGCATGAGAGTTGGTTATGCAGTTTAGGATTGGCTTAAGCAGGCTTTGGATTCCAATGGATTATGGTGGCTTAGCATAGAATTAGAATGGCTTAGGAGGGTATGAATGAGATTTGAATGGCTAGCGAGGTTTAGCTTAGGATTATGATGGTTACAAGCTTTAGCCTAGGATTATCATGGGTTACGGAAGGTTTGAATGGGATTCAAATGGCTTTGGAGGTTTATTTTTCCAATTCAAATGGGCTTAGAAGACTTAGTATAGGTTATGGTGTTCTTTCTTAGAAGCGGCTTAGAGTTCAAATGGCTATGAAAGCGATTAGAGTGGCTTAACAAGTTTAGGATTAGAATTAGCTAAGAGGTTTGGCTTCTACGAGTGCGAGGAAGAAGAAAAAGAGAGCTCACCCCCATTTTTTTTATACAAGGGCTTGGGACTTGCATGGAAAACTTCTTTTTCTATATTTGGCCAACCCATTAGCGATATTGCTAATGGGCAGCCCCCCCTTGCTGACATGGCAAGGCGGATTTCGAACAACGCCAAATTTGGCAGAAGTGGTCCCAAAAAGGTGCGCCCCAGCCCGCTCTGCAACTTCCGCTTCATGGCGCAAGCCATTTGAGGCTCGAGCTGGCCTGCACGAGCTCGTTTCTCTTGCCTACACCGATGTCTGCCCGCCATCTCCCCTCTTCCATTGGCTTCACACCCTAATTAAAATTAGGGTGGCCTTTTTAATTCATGTGGGCGGCCGGTCTTATTGGGCGGCGCTTTTAGGTTATGGCCCTTGGGCACCATTTGAAGGGCATCACATTCGGCATACATATCGGCCGTAGCAATGCCTTGCATGACACCACTTTCCAACATCCCCTAACTAGTAATAGCACCGTGAATTCTGCTGCCACCTTGTGTGTCGAATGCCACCACAACCTTCAAGATGCAAGTATCTTCTTGACCCTGCCTTGTTGGGTATATCCCGCAGTCAATGCATTCCAAGAGACCACATTCCGCACACAAGACTCCTCGAAGAAATTACTACTTGTGCATTCCAAAACCTGGACGAAAGACAAAAAATCCCAGTTGAGACACCAACCGAGCCAACCAGACCGGTACGGAACTGGCCCTTGGTGAATCTTTAACGGCGGCCAATATTTTGGTGACCAAAACACCTATCGCTGATCTGAAAAGACAGACACGCTCCACAAAGTGAGCATTTCATGTCCATGCATTCATATCATCTTTGACACTTTATCAGCAGACAGCTGCCGAATCCGGTATAGATCTGATACCGATTCAACTTCAAACTGACATAACTTCCTATCTTTAGCTCCAATTGACGAGCCGTAAAGACAAGCCTGTAGAGAACTTTAAGTACGACAATTTTGATCAATAAAATCCCAGCTATGAACACTTAAAGCATATTCATTGTTAGCATTAACAAGACATATTTTAGCCCTTTAGAGCTGCATTCGGCATGCTTTTGGCTTAAAATTGGCTTGTTATCAAGCCCTTATTATTGCTGAATAATCATATAGAACTCAAATAAACCTGATTGGCATCTCGAAGCAGATCTGCACGACATCCACCCCCTCTAAACTTGCACAACCTCCGGTCTATGCCAACTGGTCTTCAAGCTGCATCTGCTATAAACACCTTAATCTACTTGGCATCAAGCTCATGTAATTGGTAAGGGCATGTAAAACAAAATAAGGCTTTAATAATATCATCAATAGTCTCGCTCAATTATCTGGTAGCTGTCCCATCACAAATCTTTGAACCGTAGTGGTCGTATCTCCAAAGCATTTAATTATGAAAAATCTGTTTAGTGAACCCCACCAAAATCAAGTGCTCCAGTTAATTATGCACATGGCTTGACCATCATGCTCGCTTTAGGGACCCTTGTCAAGCTCAAGTATGCCTTACTCTGTCTACACATAGAATGGGCGTCAAGTCCTATACTTCAAGTTCTGATAGCAGAACCAAACCAAAAGATATGAAGATACTTTGTTAATTGTCCAAAGATGTCAATTGGAAGCTAAGCTTATTGATCATATAATAGAAAAATATTCTGACTTAGCATAAATCCAAAAACAAAGCTTATTGCCAAGTAACCTGCAACAAGAAAATAAATGATATCCTTGAATCTGCAAGTTGCCCTACAATAGCCCCCAGGATCAAATGGGATAATAAGGAATTGCCCCAATAGTAGAGCAGCATAATATCCACATGAGCATACATTCCCTGTTTCGATAAACTTCAAGCATTTCTGCTCCAAATATGCTATTCCTGGATCTAACAGAAAGAAAGAACAATGTATACCCAAAAATACCCATCCATAGTGAACCTGCTTTTGAAGATCTTTCGAATCTCCTAGATCAAATACCATTAAGATCACATAGCATTGATGGGCTCTGCAATATACTAGAGCTTCACCTGAAGCATAGTGCAACACCCACATCTCATAAACTTTTGGCAACTTAAGTTCGTTACCAGCAAGCATTAAATAATTATGACTCCCTTTTACTGGTAGCCAGGACATCACTGACATAAGCATTATTAGGAGTAGTATCCAAATCCATCCACATTTGGCACATTGTCCAAAGAAATGAAAAACCCTGTGCACTTTATGCAGTATCAAGGATGATTTAGCATCATCACCCCCTTTAGATTCATAGCCATTACCAAGAACCTTAGGACTCTTTGGACCTTTATCATCAGAAAAATTTTTACCTGGTTTTTGAGCTTGATAATGTAAAATAGCTTTATCCTGTAGATCTTCATCCATAGAATCCTTGGTAAAATCACCCTTGGAAGTCTCAATATTCATCAAAACTATAGGACTTATCTCCTCTTGTAGCCTGTATATAAGCATAGATGTAAAATCCATGTCAATATCCTGCTCACAATCAGCATGATCTAGGCAATCTTCAAACTCATCAATTGCTTCCTCATCTGCATCCATGCTACTAAGCAAGCCATCAATTGCTTCAAACTCATCAATTGCTTCCTCATCTGCATCCATGCTACTAAGCAAGCCATTATAACTTTGTAAAGGTTCATCTGGCACCCCCTTTGAAGGGGTACATGCATCACAAAGCTCTCCTATATTGTTATAACCTTCTCCTTCAAATCGGGCCAAAAAACCATCAATTATGGAATCTTCTTCTGTGATAATAGTATCAACAAACATATTGTTAGGAGCAACCATAATTTCATTGCCATTATCAGGCTCATCCTGTGTTGGGTCCACAATCTCGACCACTTCATCAGCTATTGTGTATATAATAGCTTTATTTATGCAATCATCTGTAGTAAACCGAATGACCTGCTTAGCTATAGTGCCAATAGCTCCATTAGAAGCCTGTAGTGGCTCATCTTCTTGATAGACTTTTTGAGAACATCCCATGCCAAGGTCAATAGCTTGTAAATTTTTTGTTGTACAGTCTAGCTCTTCACTAGAACCATTATCCGAGGTAACTTCCATGCGAGCATTCTTTGAAAAAAAATCATATATTTTTGTTTCCGCATTAAATTCATTATTTACCTTTGCTAGGTTGCTCAAAATATGGTCCTCTGAAGTTGAATCTACTATTTCCAAAGTTGTATTTGCCTTGGCTTTACTCCTTGCAGAAATATGTTCCCAAAATTGATCGTAATTAAGGAACTACATCTAATCCCCTTCTCCTTTATAAATTTTTTTTTTGGCTTCTTTCGGGTATCTCCTTCATTTCCAACTCAATAATCTTTGAGCTTTCGTGAACAAACCCATCTGCAAAATAGTCCCACTGTGTGGGATATGTTTCTGCCAGTTCTCGCACCTTATCTTTAAATTCAGAGGTTACAACTTCTTCAAAAGTCAAAATCATCCGATCTTCTGGAATTCCTCGGCTCTTCATCTTTGCTTTATAGCATGCAAGGAATCCATCTGGATCATGTCCTTGAAAAATTCCACACTGTTTATGTACGACATCAAGTGCCATCTCCACTGCATCATCAATATGCTTTTTTATATTCGTAGCTTTTACTTCTTGCAAACATCCCTGAACTAAGCCCAACATTTTTGGCAGATTTGCAGATGCTAGATTTTTATCAAATCTATTGAAATTGTAATCTTCAATAAAGTGCCTCAACTCTTCTGGAATCTCCATCTTTACCTCCCACCCTGTCTCGTTTCGCGTTGGGTTCACCAAGAATTTCAGGGGATTTGTGTTCGAAACGTGAGCCGAGAAGGCACTGGGCCTCTGGCTGTGAGAGGTGCAAGGAAGAGATTTGCAGCAGACACAATCAATGTAGACAAAGCGTGAAATAGACAGCTTGGACCATCAAAACTTGAATACCCAAAAACGACAATGAGCAATACCACTGCTTAAATTAGATGCTAATTGTGGAGTTTTAAGCTCCTTACATCGGCTTCACCTACCTTGATTGGCCTACCAAGATTATCTTAATGATTTTTCTCTCCTTCATTCTTCCTTTGCTGCTTCAAAGTCGAGAGAAAGAGCGTGATGTTCTCTTTGGCTATGGATATGGGAGCTTGTTGCATGAGAGTTGGTTATGGAGTTCAGGATCGGCTTAGAGCTGGCTTTGTAGGCTTCGGATTCCAATGGATTATGGTGGCTTAGCATAGGATTAGAATGTCTTAGGAGGGTTTGAATGAGATTCAAATGGCTAGCGAGGTTTAGCTTAGGATTATGATGGTTAACAAGCTTTAGCTTATGATTATCATGGGTTATGGAAGGTTTGCATGGGGTTCTAATGGATTTGGAGGTTTAGTTTTCCGATTTGAGTGGGCTTAGGAAACTTAGTATAGGTTATGGAGTTCTTTCTTAGAAGCGGCTATGGAAGCTTAGAGTTCAAATGTCTATGAAATCAATTAGAGTGGCTTAACAGGTTTAGGATTCGAATTAGCTAAGAGGTTTGGCTTGTACGAGTGAGAGGAAGAAGAAAAAAAGAGAGCTCATCCCCCTTTTTTTTATACAAGGGCTTGGGAGTTGCATGGGAAACTTCTTTTTCTATATTTGGCCAACCCATTAGCAATATCGCTAATGGGCAGCCCCCCCTTGCTGACGTGGCAAGGCGGATTTTGAACAATGCCAAATTCAGCAGAAGTGGTCCCAAAAAGGTGCACCCCAGTCCGCTCTGCAACTTCCGCTTCATGGTGCAAGCCGTTTGAGGCTCGAGCCGGTGTGCACGAGCTCGTTTTCTCCTGCCTGCGCCGTTGTCTGCCCGCCATCTCCCCTTGTCCATTGGCTTCACAACCTAATTAAAATTAGGGTGGCATTTTTAATTCATGTGGGCAACCGGTCTTATTGGGTGGCCCTTTTAGGTTATGGCCCTTGGGCACCATTTGAAGGGCATCACATTTTGCATACATATTGGCCGTAGCAATGCCTTGCATGACACCACTTTCCAACATCCCCTGACTAGCAATAGCACCGTGAATTCTGCTGCCACCTTGTGTGTCAAATGCCACCACAACCTTCAAGACACAAGTATCTTCTTGACCTTGCCTTGTTGGGTATATCCCGCAGCCAATGCATTCCAAGAGACCACATTCCGCACACGAGACTCCTCAAAGAAATTACTACTCATGCATTCCAAAACCTGGACAAAAGACAAAAACTCCCAGCCGAGACACCAGCTCAGCCGACCGGACCGGTACAGAACCGGTCCCCAGTGAATCTTCAATGACCAATATCTTGGTGACCAAACTCCGATAACTGATTTGAAAAGACCGATGTGCTCCACAAAGTGAGCACTTCAAGCCCACACATTCATATAATCTTTGACACTTTATCAGCACAACTGCCCAATCCGGTATAGATGTGCTCCTGATTCAACTTCAAACTGACATAACTTCCTATCCGTAGCTCCAATTGACGAGCCATAAAGACAAGCCTGTAGAGCACTTCAAGTGCTTCAATTCTGATCAATAAGATCCCAGATATGACCACTTCAAGCATTAACAAGACATATTTTAGCCATTTAGAGCCGCATCCAACATGCTTTTGGCTTAGAATTGGCTTGTTATCAAGCCCTTATTATTGCTGAATAATCATATAGGATTCAAATAAACCTGATTGGCATCCCTTTGCTCATTTTCTTGTCATGTAAGCGGAGCTGCACGACAACATAAACTGCTTGAACTCATTGCCGTTGATTCTAAGTTTCGAAGAAAATAGGTGATGTTGGATACTTGTTTGAAAACTTACAAGCCATTGTAGGTTAAGCTTGATGAAATACTGCAATTTCAGACAGTAATAGTTGATTTCTAAGTGCGGAAAAAGACCCGGCCCTTTGCCGATGGTGGCCAAGTATGCTTGCCGATGATGGTCGAGTACGCCTTCGCAGGCTGCGACCACTATGGGTACTCGCCCTAAAGGTATTTTAGGTTTGCCCTAAAATTTTGGGGCGGTCCAATATGGCGAGGCCCAATCTTCCAAACACTGGCGATGGTCGGTAGTGGCTTTGACTGCGAGAAAGAGGGAGAAATTGAGAGAGAGTGCGATGTGGGGCTCGACTGAGGCAGCTCCTGTGATGGGTTTTTGTCTCCTGCCTTGCGCGCACCTGCCGCGCTTGAGGGCGCTCGAGTTGGCCCTCCTCGCCTCTGCTCACTCCCCACAATAGGGTCGGATCCCGCAAAGGCCAGAGTCCTCGACACTCCCTGCTAAGTGGCCATGCCTGCTGTTCGGCTCCCCGTGGCTTGCATGACATGCAAAAAGTGTGTAGCTCTCCACACTTGTGTCCCAAAAAGAGTGGCTCTTGATACCATTATAAAGCCTAGGGTAGCTAGACCTTAGGATCCTCCTCCCAACCTCCCATTATAGAGGCAGGCTCCTAGCCTCTTGCCCTAGATGGATCCCCTATCCACGTTGCCTAGCCTGGCCCCTGGCCATAGTCCATGACTCCCTGGCCTTGCCCTTGTCTTGACATTACAAGAATTGCATAATCCTATTTTTGGCCAAAATTAACACTTTTATGATTTTTTTGGTGGCTTTTTTGATATCCAAATGCAATTTTGATTGTGTAAGTGGCATGTATAACATAAACCTAATCTTCCTTGAGTTTTGGGAGACCTAATATGCTATATAGCATAGTATATGATGATGGTTGAGTTTTTTGATTGCTAAAGAATATGAGACATTTTAGTGTAGCAAGTATAGCTTTCTCAATATTGCTAGTTTTATAGGCCAATTGTGTGTATTTTGTAGGTAGTAACCATATCTAATCGTAAAGTACCAATTTGTCTAGATATTGAGTAGTTTCTATAGGATTTTAGAGGTCATAATGCTAAACCCAGTTTTTTCATGTTTATTGTATTTAGCACTTCATCATTATCCCCAAGGTTCCACTTAGTAAGATATCCATTATTCTTTTGACATGCTTCATGTCTCCTTTTGTATCCAAATGCCCAAAGAGAAATAAGAAAAAATGTATATAGTATCTGTATTGAGCGTGAGTATAGAAACCTTGATGATAGGTCCGCAGAATAGCAAAAATGCAACTTTTTAATACCTATTTTTTTCCCCAAAAAAAAGTGAGGCAAAAAAAACCGTATTTTTTGATCACCAACCCATTGAAGTTTATGCTTCAATTTGCTTGCATGTGATAGAAGGCTCAATGGTTGCCCGCTTGAACACCTTATTGTGAACAACCTCCTCTACCTTTTTTGATAACCCCTTTGCCACTGAATGATTATGAAAGCCCATGTGTATGGCACATCTTGTTGTGCCATCTCTATCTCGAGGGATAGAGTAGTATATGAATGCTTGACAAGTTTTGATACATTTTGGTGATTCACCACAGTGCTTACAAAGAAGAACTCCATTTTCTTTGTTCAATGGTCCAACAGGTGGCGTAGATTGAAGCTTGCCTTTCCACTGAGTCTCATTCACTGCTCCAAACATAACTACACAAGCACAATTAATGTTATAACACCTTAAGTGTCCACAACACCTACTTATTCTCATTATTCCTTTAAAGGCATCAACATAGATGGTCTTGTATGTTGTCCAAACATGTCCATCAAGCCTTTGCTCCATTCCTTTCATGTTAGAACCATCTTTTCAAGGTGGAAGCTCAAACAAATAGTAGCCATCATATTCAAGCGAAAGCTCATCAAGTTTTTGACTAACTTGTGCTGAAGAAAGAGCAACATGAAGAGAGCTAAATAGTGGAAGCTTCTGAAGACTTGAAAGAATTCTAATTTCCTTTTCTACCAATGTTTGTAATTGTCGCTTTTCTAGCTTGTAAACACCTCCATTGTTATCATGAAGCTTATACCCATGACTTCCATCCTCTAATAAAACTATAGAAAGAGACACAACTATATCATCTATAGAAGTTGCTTCAGATAGAATAATGTCTTGGTCTACAAGTTGAAAATACTCCTTTAGAGCACTAAGACTAATATCACACATCTCTGTGTCATATCAAATTGAGAGAACTCTTTCTTCATATGTAATAAGAACTGAGTGAGGCATTGTAAGAGTGAAGCATCCAGAGACAAATGCAGAGCTCATGACAAGATAGGTTCGATTTTAATATCCAAAGCCAGATCCATAGAAATCATTTTCTTGAGCCTTGAGAAAATGTCGCGAAAAAGGTTGGCATTAGTAATAAATGGGATGGCAATTAAAAAGTTCGTGCAATCATCTGTTTGATAGGGACGGACTAGGATCCATGAGAGATAAAAGAACACAATTCACGAGGAAAGTAAAAGATTCTGTCATAATTTACGCGGAAAGTAGCTTTTGATTTATGTTCACTTAAATTTTAAAACATTTCCTTTTGGTCTATGCTCATTAAAGTTTCAAAGCATTTTTCTGTGAATATCAATTTTAATTTTCAAATATTTTGATTTTTAAATAATATTGTGCAGAAGTCACGCTCTTGGTAGGCGCCAGGTCTCTGTTTTTGCACTCTCCAAGAACTGCTCTCACAGGGGTCTGTGTTATTGCATTTGGAAACGCTATTCTAACAAGGCCGATGAGGAGAAATGAATCATTTTGTTTTCATATGCTCACCAAGGGTTTCATTGTTGCATTTGGAAAAGAAAACCTCAGAGTGCCAGTGAGAGAGGGGACTTTATTTTGCTCACCAAGGGTTTTGTGCTTGCATTTAGAAATGCTTTCATGGGAGCGCTGGTGAGACGTAAGTGTGGAGCTAAAGGCTTTGAGGTTTGAGGTTTTGAGGTTTTGAGTCCTCACTAAGGCATTGAGGTTTGTGTTTGGAAACGCAACTTGGAGAAGCCACGTCAGGAGAGAAGCGTTTGCAGATTTTCGCAGTGGGTAGTTCCAAGCAGTTCACAGATTTTCAGCAAGTGTGTAGATTTTCAGCCAGTGTGCAGATTCCGCCAGTGCGAAGATTCAACAATGTGCAGATTTTAGCCAGTGCGCAGTTCACAATTCTATCAGGCAGTTCAGCTCCCAACACAAGTGAGCAAGCCAAATCATGATAATGTGAAGCGTTTTCAATTAAAATCTATTTTTCGCTCAAATGGTTAGGCTAAGCCATCACTAAAGAATAAATGAGAGAGAGAGAGAGAGAGAGAGAGAGAGAGAGAGAGAGAGAGAGAGAGAGAGAGAGAGAGAGAGAGAGAGAGAGAGAGAGAGAGAGAGAGAGAGAGAGAGAGAGAGAGAGAGAGAGAGAGAGAGAGAGAGAGAGAGAGAGAGAGAGAGAGAGAGAGAGAGAGAGAGAGGCAAGGATGGGATCGTTAGAAATGAAATAGGGTGGGAGTCGGCAATGACTTGGGCTACATGTTCCCTCTAGCTGCCCTCCATTGCAAGTATGTGAGCTGCTATGCATTGCTTATTATGGCAATGGCCGCCAACTCCATGCTGTTGTAGGTATGGCTGCACCTACCTACCTGCTTGTTCCCCAAATGATCCATTACTCTTTTGAGTTATTGAAATTGCAAGTAGGCCTATGGTTGCCTTGGGTTTAACTCCTTGGGTCCATTACTCTTTTGAGTGATTGAAATTGCAAGTAGGCCTATGGTTGCCTTGGGTTTATTTCTTGTGGACGTAACAACTGATTTTCCTTCCTATATTCTCTTATCTCTCACCATCTCAAGCATACCATGATTTGGCTTGCAGTTTGTAGATTTCTGTTAGGCAGTTCAATTCATAGATTTTCTGTCAACGGTAGCTAGTTCACGGCAGTTCAAAGCAAAGTTCAGTTCAGTTCACGACAGCAAGTTCGTAGATTTTCTGTCAAATTCTAGTAGCCAGTTTGCAGATTTAGCCGAGTGCTGTCAGATCAACAGTTGCAAGGTAGGCATGTAAATGTGATGGTGCAGGCTTTGTTAATGTGATCGACATGTGAAATGTGTTGGTGCAGGCTTTGTTAATGAACCCGTAATTAAAGTGATCATCACTCTTTGTTTAAACCACTCTTCATGCATAGAAAAGCTGTGGTGTCCCAAAGTAACTGATGCATGGTAGCCAAAAGTTTCTCGCAAAAAATGGTGTGCTCACCATGGGGTTGGATCTTTCCAAATGCAAGTTTGAAAACTCTGGTGAAGCAATGAATTCATTTATTTTGCTCAAAAAATGACTTCAATGAGAAAGATTTGAAGCAATGTGGTTTCAACTCGAGGCTTTTGATGGTTTTTCTCTTGCAGATTTGCAATGGGAAAATTTGCAAAGAGGAAGACAACAAAGTCGACACCCACTGAGCAAAGTCCCAACAAAAGTTTAAAGAAGAAATTGGCTTTTGTATTAGTTGAAGCTGAAGAGATTGATGTTGACACAAACCCTTTACCTCAACCAACAAATGTCATGCAGGACAAAGATGTAAACTCTGAAGTTATGGAGGATGATGATGAAGATGGAAACAATGCTCTTATAGCATGTAATATCTAGCTAGCTGCAGGTGGTGATGTTATTGGTCATTGCAGGGTATTGCCAGCTGATAGGTGTCCTCGCACACCTCTATGCAGGTTACTGCCACATGCCAAAGTAAGAGGTCTTCGAAAAGATGTCAATTCACTTAAAATTGCATTTGCTACTGATAGCCGTTTTTCGGCTTTCCATAATTGCCATAGTAAGTTAACCCACCCTACCAAAATCATCCAAACACTTTGGCTATCCCTACCATTTCACTGTATATAGGTGTGTGTGAGTTAGGGGACTTTTCCCATATCTTCTTAAAAATCCTATATTAGCTAGTCACTGGGCTAGTTGAGCCAGAAAAATAACAAAAATAAAAAATATAAGTATATTATGGCCCATTTGTGTGTAAATATTTCATTGTATATAGGGCTTAAATATAATGATTTTTCATAATTATTTTGATATTTATTTAAATATTTATACTCAGGTGTGTGTTATTTATGCTATGTACATTAACTCATCATTACCATATTTTTTCTTATCATTTTGCATACTCTTTATTCCATATAAAAATAATTTCATGCAAGCTTCTCTTATTTTTGGTGTAACTCCATCCCAACAAAAATCCAAAAAAACTAGTTTTATTTATGTGTATATTTTTTCACTATTGTGATTTTTTCCTTCCTACATCTATTCTTTATTACTCTCATAAATTAGACCACAAAAAATATTCATCTTTTTATGGTAGACTTATAATGGGAGAGATTTATTTTGACCCCTTTATATTTTTTCCACCTATATTATTTATATTTGACATGTACATATTTTTTAGACCCCTCAATATTTGATTTTCTTAGTTGTACTATTCATTTATATCATGATCTCAACAATATCTTCAATTATAGACCTACCAAATAAGGTCAAGGGTATGTTGCATGCATGCATGCACCATGGGGAGCTCACTCTTGGAGGTATTCAAAAGAATCATCCAAAGAAGGACCTCACAACGACCTTGTGTAGTGGAAAAAATAGACGGTTTTGTTGAATTTTTAAAGATCACATGCTCCCCAAATTTGGAAAGGTGATACAAACAAAAGTTGTAGATCGTGAGCTTAAATTTTATCTCAAATTTTTTCATATTTTTTTGAGTTACGAGCTGTGAGCTATGATTTTATTGGTGGACCCCAGTTTGCCCATGCTATGCAGTCACACTCCCTCTTCCACTTTATCATTTTCCTCTTTAACACACACTCCTCCCTCTCCTTCCCACTCCCAAACCTGCAACTCCTATGTCCTAATTCACCCTCTTCACCATTGCCACATCTCTCACACCTCCATAGCCTTCATCCTCCATTTCTACACCCTATGTGTCCCCCTTTCTCTCTACATATATGTCCATATTACCATACTCTATTCATCTTTGTAAAGAAATTCAAAAAATCAGCAAAAATCCAAGGATAACCTCTGCAAATGAAGGCTTTTATCATGAATTTTCCAAGGTTTGAAGATAACATAGCTTCATCGACACGCGCTACTTCGCCATGCTGACTGCTTCTTCTACCGGTGCTGTAAAGAGGTGAATGTCAACTTCTCCAAAGCTTCAACCTCTCTTTACAAGCTCATCTCTTCTCTAACTTTTCTCATCATATATCTCACCATTTGGTGAATGATTTTGTAAATATTTTTTAGTGATAATTACTAACTACTAACCACTAACCTTATTGTAAAATGCACCCTCTACTAGAGTAGGCACTCCCAAATTATTCACTCAATCCTCTCTCCTATCATCCTCAATAATTCTCTTCCCTTGAGCCCACATCCATGTGACTCAAAGGACAAGAGAGACCCACCCTAAAAAAAAAAAAGCATAATCTTTTATTCCTTCAAATAAACTTGATTAGGCCTAATCCTAATCGGGGCTTCTAAAACCTATAAATAGAGCCCTTCTCTCCCTTGTAAATTATCACATGATCACACTACACCACACCATTCTCAACACATAACACACCACTCTTCAAGCCTAGTTGTGTAGAGTGTGTGCATTGTGAGTGCTCTATTCCATCACTACACATAGGTGCATGGAGAAGCTTGAAGTTAGTTATGCCATCTAGAGGAGTGGAGTGATACTATACTCTGCAATCACACTTGTAGCCTACTCTTGTCCATAAATAAGATTCATAGTTTTGGGTGCAATTGTATGCTGCAACTACGACTCTTCTCTCCAAATTGACTTGATAAGTTGGCTCATCAGGTGGTTGAAGGCATATTGTCCTTGAAGTTTGTTGTGCCATTTCATGCTTGGTGGTTTGAGGGCTTGTTGAATTGTTTGCCTAAAAGGTCAATTGTAAGAGGGTGCTCGGTGAGAGGGCTCCCGTGACCTTAAGACAATTTGTGTATTGGCAACAAGGTCAAGTTTTGTGTTGTCTCTCTATTTCTCATCAAGCTTTGTGTGCATCTAGTCTTTAAGGCTAAGATTGAGTTGCTCAAGTTGATTTGTGCTCTTTACCTCTCTCTGGCATGGTGAATGTTTGTGTTTGGTGTGTGTGGCTATCTTGCATTCCCCTCTCTTTGTGCGTTTGAGTACAAGGAGATATCACGTGCGTCCTAGTTCGCATCTACAACTAGGTGGTGCCCCTTTTCTTGTTTGGTTTCTGGCTGTGGGTTGTTGTTGTCTCTGATTGTGCTTGCCCCAGCCCCAATTGAGCAGCACGGGAGCCTCGAAGGGTGTTTAGAGGCCGCTCTTCTTGTTGCCCGCCCCGGACCGCCTCACTACAAAGAACTATATGCCAGAGAAGGGAATGTTTGTTGTCTCCACTTGTCTTTGAAATGGGAAAGAAACCTTGGTAATAGATATCATTAAGGCTTCTTGGGATCCTATGTGGCTGGAAGCAGATATGGAGTTTGAAAAAGATGTATCCTTAAAACGAGAGCTGAAATTTATGTCAAAGAAAATGTCTTTTGTGTGGGAGGGGAATCACAGGACAAAGGGTTGGATGGAAGTTATAACCGAACTTCTTAAAGAGGATAAATCAGGACATGTGAGAGTTATGTGCACTCTCATTGATCCAAGGAAGGCTTCAGAGATAGCCCTTCTTGCTTCTTTGCAACGCATGAATGTGTAAGTTACTTTTTCTTGTAATTTTGGTTGTGCATTGTTCTCTCAAAGGTTTAATTAATAAGTTATCATATCCTTCTTTATGCAATAGGCTAAATGAACATGCAGTGATTAAACCATTGCTTCGAGATGTGCTAATTAACACCAACAACATATGTGGGAGTGATACAAAAGAGTATATTGAGTCTTTAAAAGAGGAGGAGAATAAGTTAGCCAGAGGTTGCAGAAGCAAAGAGTCACGGTTTTCATTTTTGAGCGGTTACTTGGCAAGGCTTGTGTTTCAGGTACTTAATTAAACTTTTTTTTTGTATAGATAGATTTGGTGTATGCAATTATAACTTTTATTTGTGAGCTATGTAAAGGTTAAATATAACAAGGAAGTTGCATCGGCAACGGAAACAATTGAAAGAACTATGCTAGAAGAACAAAGGGAGGATACGTTATGAAAGGAGAAGTCGAAGATTCAGAAACGAATTTCGGATAGAATTGGCAAGGTGTGTTTATTTTCACAAAACAAGTAATTGAGCTTATTTTTCATTTTGAGAATTTAGGTGTATATAATTAAACACTTGTCAGGTTTTACTTTGCATACATCCCAAACTGGGTGAGGAATGGAAAAAGACATTGTTTGATTTGCAATTTGAGGGTAAAGACTCATATGTGACATTGGAGAAACTTAGAATGCTTGCAACTCCTGATTTACAATCTGAAAAAAGAGTTAGAATTTTGAAACTATTAGAAGCTCCAAGAATTACAAGGGAGAAAAAGCTAATTTTAAAGGGTAAGTCAATTTATCATTTAGAAATATTGGAAGACATTGGTATGTCTAAATGCTAAATTCATGTTTTTGCATGTTAATTTGTGACAATTGGTTGGTGAGAGAAATCTTTTTGGATAGGGTTGAGCGTGGCCATGTCCTTACTTGAAACTTCACTTGAAAGCATGGAGGAGCCACCGACAACGCCACTAGACCCTACTTTAAGAAAGTATTTTGATGGAGTGAAGTTGGAAGCCCATAAGTATATGTTTCAAATGTTGAGAAGTAGGGATGCAAGAGGGGATCTCAAATAAGGAAAAAGTGGTAATGAGACAAAGGAGAATAAGTCCATGGAACTTGAAAAAGTGGCACAACGTGTTGTTTTTAGGTAAATTGAATGCTCTTTTTAGCTTTAATTCTTTTTGGTGTGCATTGATGTGAATTTTTTTCTGAATATGTGTGTCTATTTTAGGTTTTTTAAACACCTTGTTGTGAAGAAGTTGCTTGGTGAAATACCAGTGTTTGCAAGGCATGGTATAAAGTGGGTGACTCTCCTCTATGCATGTTTCCTTCTATCATGCAAGGATTGAGTAAATAGGAGATAGAAACCTGTCCATGGTGGATAGACTTTCCTTCGGGGAATCGTTTGGAGGAGGAGATTGATATGTATGAATTGCATGCTGGTAAGAGATCCATAGCTTCTACGGCTACTTTGGACAAAGAGGCTACAAAGAAAGCATCAAAGAAAGACATCACTAGCAAATCAAGAGGTTAGTCTTTTCTCCTTAAATACAACCATTTGATAAAAGTGTTACAAACTTTTGGGTTCTCTTTGAATGTGTGTTGTTTTATGGGTTTTCTCTATATTAGGTTATGGTGAGTGAGAAAGACATTCATACTCAAGAGATTGCAGAAATTCTTGTAGAAAGTGATAATGTATTAGGTGAGTTTTTTAATATAAAAAGCATGATATCTTTGTGTGCTCTTTTTCTTTCCTAAAGAGTATTTATGTGTGTGTGTAACTTGCAGAAGACTCAACTCTTGCAAAGGAATTTGTGACATATATTCACAATGGGCCATCAAACAAAATCTTATAGAGACACATGTTCTGAATCTATTTTTGGATGTTGTGTTGGTGATTATATTGAAATGGGTAGAGATTTTGAGAAAGGAAGAAAGAATGAGACATGTGGAAAGATGCATGAGTTTTTCAGCTTGCATGCTTATAAAGACCATCATTATCATCATGGAGGGAATAAAGTGAAATGGGCAGCAGGACTTGTTTTGATAGACTTTCCCACAAGTATGGTGGGAATAGATGTTGGCGAGAAGGCTCCTTTGTGGGATATGTTGAGAGAGGATCATGTACGCTATGGTATCTCCATAGGGGCTGCTAGTCTTACTGATGATGGTTGGTTGGTCATGATTAGCCCATTGGATGGTAATCCTACTTACATTGATTTTTTTTAAAAAGATTTTATTTGTTCTTTTCTTTTTTGAAAATTTTATGGTTGAAACTTGTAGGTCCTTGCCTCACTTGGATTGAAAAGTATGCATATTGTCAAGATCTAGTCATGGCAAGAAGAGTGGTGATGGGAAGAAAAATACCATATGGAGGTTGCAAACAAGGAGAAAACACTCGCAGTGTGAGTAATTGCATAATATTTGATAATACCAAGCTCTAAAAGTAATGGTTTGATGATTTAATACTAATACTTTTTTATTGTGATGTGCATGATAGGTACGATGCAACATACTCATATTTGCTCATTGAATGGGTTACTATCCAACTTTGTATTTTGAGGATAATAAAGCTCTTTTCAAAGGTAATTCATTGCAAAGTGATGATGATTTTTGGGCTCATTACATGCCTGAAAGAAAGAAGACACAACATCCACAATCCTCTAGATTGATTCGTGGAGCAGTTCAAAAGAGTATGAGCTTCATGGCTTGTGTCCTACGCACTTGTTGTTATCTAGGGGGGTTTAGTGATTGACATGGGTTGTGGTACGACACCCATATCACATGCATCCATGATATTGGGATATACATGCTTTGCTTTTGACAATGATGCATCAATCATCAAGGATTTGGTGGAACCTATTAAGCTATCAAGTGAGAAGAGGCCAATTGCATCAAAGTAAAAAGAACATACAAGAGGAGTGGAGGAGTTTGTGGTCAAACCGCTTGGAAATCCTTTTTTGATGGATGACTAGTAAGTTTTACATTGGGTGTCTCTTAGACCTATGCTGCTTACTTTGGATGCTTACTTGCATGGATATTTGACTTATAAGTAACCTCTTGGTAATTTCTTTATTTAGTTTTTAGTCTTGAGATGGTGGATTGTGTGCCAAAGACATGATGATGTTCTTTGTGGCCTTCTTTTGAAGTTAGCTACTCCTTTTATAATGTAGTTAGTAGCTATAGTATAAATAAGATTGATTTTTAGTCAATGCTCTTTCTTTATGTATGTTTGTTTATCAATGTGTATGTCATGAAAAGTTACTTTTTTCTTTGTGCCTTTATTAAGCTTCAAGATAGGTATCATTGTGGATATAACATTGATTGTTATTGGTGGGAACACTTTCCCAGTACGCTTCCTTTTTATGCAGAGCTTTGCCATCGACAATGGGTACCGACGGACATCAACATTCGGCACCAAATACTTTATGAATGTCATGATAGTCCAAGTGCAGGGCACCCGGGTATTAAAAAGACTTACGCTCTCGTACGACGAAAGTTTTACTGGCCAGGTTTACACGGCTTTGTTCAAGATTATGTCTTGCATTGCCAAACATGTCCAGCTAAACAAAGCAGAGTTCCTGAAGGCAGGAGGACACTTAGATCCTTTGGAGATTCCCAATTGGAAATGGGAAAGTATCTCTATGGATTTTATTGTGGGTTTACCAACCACTATACGAGGTTATGACTCAGTATGGGTGGTCATAGACCGGCTGACTAAACTATGTAGGTTCATTCCAGCCAAATCAATGATTAAGACTCTAGAATTAGCCAAGTTATTTGTGGACAATCTATACAGGTTGTATGGCTGGCCAAGTAACATTGTGAGTGATCGTGATCCCAAGTTTAACAGTCATTTTTGGAGGGATGTGTTTAAATTATTGGGTAAACAACTCAATCTCAGTACAACCGATCATCCAAAAATGGATGGTCAGACTGAACGAGTTAACCAAGTTCTAGAGGATATGCTACACGCATACCTTAGCAAGAAAAAAACAGACTGGGAAGAATATCTACCTCTTCTTGAGTTTGCTTACAATAGTGCTAAGCATGTTACGACTGGATTTAGTCCTTTCATACTCATGTATGGTTTTCAACCTAGGTCACCAGTTACGATGGGGTTGGCAACCAAAAAATTCCAATAGGTTAAGGATTTTCTCCAAGACCATATGGATATGCTGAAACTCGCTCGTCAAAATGTCCGACAAGCACATGATTGGTATAAGAAGTATGCTGATGAGAAACGTCGGCAAGATACCTTTGAGGAAGGGAAGGAAGTATTTTTATGTGTGCTAGAGCATTCAAAAAGTCTGAAAACTGGGCCAACACCTAAATTATCTCCAAGATATTGTGGGCCTTTTAAAATACTCAAGCGAGTTATTGATCGTGCCTAGAAACTATCGCTACCCACACACTCTCGCATCCATCCAGTGTTTCATGTAAGCTGTTTACGTAAGCGATTACATGGGGTGACAATGTCATTGATCAGATTTTGGTCAATTTCGTTGAATCTCCTACCCTACCGCATGAACGTGAACCAATTCTTGACTATCATGATTTACCCACGCGTCATCATGTATGTCAACAAGCTTTAATCAAGTGGAAAGATCGACCTGAGGAAGGTGCCACTTGGGAAAACATTAGTGCTCTTAAAAATAAGTTTCCCACTTTTGTTTTTGAGGACGAAAACTCTTCCTTAAGGGAGGAGTAATGTCAAGACAAGGGCAAGGCCACGGAGTCACGGACTACGGCCAGGGTCCAGGCTAGGCAGTGTGGACAGGAGATCCGTCTAGGGCAAGAGGCTAGGAGCTTGCCTCTATAATGGGAGGTTGGAGGAGGATCCTAAGGTCTAGCTACCCTAGGCTTTATATGTAAGGTTCTCATAACTTTCAATTTTCACACTTAGTTCTCCCTAGAATCATCAGAACATGTTGAGAACTATAAAGGCTTATTCTCTAGAAATCATAACCTCACAAACATGAAGTTTAGAGTGGTATACTTGCAAAACTTTGAAAAAAACAAAAAATAGGACCCATTCACTTTAAAGGCAAATTTTTGTTGATGTTTTTCCAGCTTGGTGTTCGCTATATCTGCAAGATATAATTTAAAAACATAACCGTTGTCAAAAGAGAGGGTAAACTATCAAAATTGTGTCATGACCCTAAACCATTAAAAAATGACATAATCTATAGCAAACAACGATATATTATGATTGCAATCCATACATTGTACAACGAGAGAGGATAACACACAAAGAGAGGGATACAGAGGTGAACATGCCAGGAGTGTGAGAGACGCTCATCACAAGAACTCGAACCTATTATTTGTGTTACATAATACACGCAAACAATTGGAGTATACATGTGAACAACCCAGATTTTGTGAGGTATGCTCAACACAAGTCCTGGGCATTGTTGTAATGTTGATTGACAGTTTAATCAATCTAATTCCCGATGAAGTGTGTGGAATGCACAACACAACCATTAGCAGACAATTTAACAATATGAGATTGTGATCAAACATCGTACATATTTGCATCCAAGACAACATGAAGTCATCTAGTGATGACTGGCGTATCTAAAGATTAAAAAGTACAAGGGCAAGGCGTGTCATGCTAAGATGAAGAGGGCATAGCAATGCATCTCTCCACTCTTAGGTAGACGAATGTAAGCCTCATATTTCTATGTAGTAAGAATGATGATACGGCTTAATATAATTCTTGATGAAGTGTGTGGAACTTTCAACATAAACATCAGTGGTTGAGAACTTAACAATGTTAGATGCAGGACAAAGATCGTATGTATCTATATCCAAGACAACACCAAGTCATCTAGTGATGAACAATGACATGTCTTTGGAGTTCGAAGCACAAGAGTAAACAGTGTGTCACACAGAGATGAAGAGGGCATGAACTATGCATCTCTCCATTCTCTATTTGACGAGCAAAACTCTTGCATTTCTACATGGTATGAATGATGATTTGAGTTGATCTAAAATTGAGAAAACTATAGGTCATTCTGAAGTGAGCGGTGTACGTAGCATCTGGCCTATTGCACTCCACAAGTCGACCACAACAAAATTCTAACTCAGCTCTATGGTGAGAGATATACTACTCCACAAGAGTGAGAATCTAAATTTGTCCTAAAACCATTCCCTGTAGTGAGCCAAGTAGCTGCACAACATGAGACAAGAGTCTAGATTCTACTCACTTATGGAGTGAGCCGGATGGCTACACACTACGAAGTGGCCTATAACATGCAAGCAGACTCTGTGGTGAGAGAAAAACTACTACGCCACAAAGTCTAGCACAACACAGAAATAAAAGTTAGTATAAATTTTAAACAAGCTTAAAATATATACCTCAATAGTCTCTATCTATCTATAGCTCTCCAACTACAATTGCTGATTTTGATCGAAACTGGCAACTATCTTTATATAGATAGATTTTTTGAATCAAAATATCTTTCAAACAAAATATATTTTCATCAAAAATAAAACATATGGCTATTCATGATTATTCGAGATTTTAGCGATAATGTTATACGTATTTTTTTTTGATAGGGGTGTATAAATGCAACCCATTAAAGAAATTAAAATAGATGCCATCCCTACCACTCAAATACTTGCACTAGAAACCGTGTGTGCCATTGAGGATGCATTTCCTTGATTAGTTCTTCTTAGCCAAATCCACCTCTTGGTTCACATGGTTGAGGATATTGCTATATGTGGAGCAGTGCATGCAGGATGTATGTTCTTTTTCGAGAGGTTTTTAAAGACTCTCATAGATTTTGTGCAGCAAGTGTCCCAGCCAGAGGCATGTATGGCCAAAGGGTTGATCATGAAAGAGGCATTTGTTTATATTTCAGATTATTTGGCACAAGTTGATCTCTCAATGCCTCGCATGTGGTCAGACAAGGAGGATGCAAGGATGACTTCACACTTTCCAAGTGGAAAGAGAAAATTATTTAACATGGATATGGATCTATCATGAGTGGTCAACAACTTTTGTATCCTCAATGCAAAGTTTATGACCAAGTGATTGGACTTGTGGACAATGGCAAAGGCAAGGCATTTGCAAGAGAGGGAAGCATGGAAGCAAGATCATGGAGGGAGGAGGGCACCTCAAGTGCCTTGATACCTTGCATATTTCTTTGATCTCATTAGTTCCGAGTGGATTCATGAGAGATTGACAGAAGAAAAAGCATGTGGAGAATACATCACTGACAAAGAATGGGAGTATGCATGAGGTTGCATAGCAAAGGTAGAGTACTCATATGCTTAAACCATATTGTATAGTTTTTTCTTGAATTATCTTTGTAATTGATAAAAGATATTTTATTATTTTGTAGTGCCTTTCCTTTAACTCTATGTGGTCGACACTTTTACACGCCACATTGATGAGCGTCGAACCACCATCATTTGGGAAATTTTGGACTCTCAAATGGGCCCTGTAAGGACTTTGACTTTCTTCCTCTTGTCTAAAACAAGCGCACAATAAACTTTTTACAAATGAGATAAAAAATTGTCAAATCTTTTGGATTTAGAATGTACTCATCAATATCTATCCATTGATATATAGCATGCCATCAGATTCCTTATGTTCTAGAAGATTCTATTCTTTGATGTGACAACTCCATCTTATAAATGGAATCTCTCTCCACATTTCAGCTTGAGTGGGGGTCCATGACCTATATAAATCAACTCCAATTTTTTTGGACTTTGAGAATTTAGAACCTACTTTCTAAGATCTTTCCAATGATATGCTGGTTGAAAGGGTTTTACAAAGTGTTTATGTACTTCACCATGTTGCCCGCTTTGGACAAGAGAGGCAAAGTCAAATCTCCTTATAGGGCCCCTTTGAGAGTCCAAATTTCTCCTAATGGTACTGTGGCATCATGGGAAACTTTGACAGAGATGGTGATGAAGCCAAGTACTGTGGGGCTATTGAAAGGATACTAAAGGTTAATTTTATAACCTTTCATACCTCGGTCTTTGAGTGTAAGTGGTTTGCAAATGTGTCTAGACGGCATGAGAATGGCCTCTACATGGTGGACTCTAGTGTGCATCACACAAGAAGGTAAGAATTTAGTTTTGCCATGCAATTGTGAGCAGGTGAGTGACTATCTTCTTTACCCTTATTTGCTTGTAAAATTAATTATACCAATGTTACTCACTTTGAGCTTCTCTTCTAAATGTCATATATATCCCAAAAACCTGCCAACCAAAACTTTGATTTGTAGTTGTCGTAACACCTCGGGGAAAAACCATTTTTTCCACTAATGAAGTGGAGACCATCTTTGACCCTCTCCCACATACTAATTTGGATGAGAGGGAGATAGAGGAGAGAGAGAGATCAATGATGCAGGTCCCGGACCACGGGTCTCAGCAAGGATGATTGCCATGATGATGAGATGGACAATAAAGAATTCAAAGATGATGAAGCCAACACATCCACAAATGACAATTCTTTTTCTCCCTTTATTGATTTAGGAGCCATGGGCTTAGAATAAGATGACTCTTCTTGTAGAGATCTTTTGGAAGATGATTCATAAACATTTTGTATACTTTAAGTTATGAATTTTTTTTGTTGTGTCATCCATTTATCTCTCTTTCCCCCCTCTTTCTATCTCTAATTTTGTGAAGCATGCTAAATTATGTTAACCAAGTGGGAGTGATTAATTTAATTGAGAACAAAACATCTATAATTTTTTGGAACAATTATTCATAAAAAATAACAAATGCTTTACATTTTTCTAAGAAGCATTGTTTTATTATGAAGCGTTATGGGTGCAAGTGGAGCTAGCATTTTGGGTTCATAGTGCAAGAGTGCTGTGAACAAGGGTTTCTTTATTGTGCTCCTTGCTCAACACCTTTTCATGACAAGAGTTCTCTTTGGTACCCCTACATAAATCCTTTTAGAATATGCAAAGAGTGCATGGATGTAGTTTCTCGGGTGAAATGTGTGTGCGATAGTAGAAGATTTAATAAAGCCAAAAAAAAAAATCCATCGTAAGTAAGAGAATGAGAAAGATTCTTGCAAAAGTGTAGGCCACGTGCACATTGTTGCAAGATAGAGCTTGAAGAAACTAACATAAGTGCTACTGTCTGGTAAAATGTGGGCACGCTATCATGCCCATGCCTCCATAGAAGATGTCGTCCATGTTTGGCTTCTCATCTCTTACAGTGCTTGCTTTACATGGAGGGGCATGCATAAATTTAGGATGGAGCAGGCTCTTCATAGTTTCTTGTTTATCCACATAGCTATATTGTCTCATGTTTTAAATCGTTTTCTTGAAATTTTATTTATGTTGTTTAATTTTTATTAACAAGCATAACAGAGGGAAACACCCAAATTTGAATGTTTAAGTGCTAAAGCGGGGTTTGGTAATAGATATAGTAAATACAACAACAATATTTGCAGTAATATGCGTGGGTATATACATGGTAATATTTGAAATAACTACATGGGATTTAAAGGCCTGGGGATGGGTCAAAATAATGACCGAAGATTTCACAAGTGATTGGGAAAAAGTAGGGAAAAAGAGTTCAAAAAGGAACTGTTTATGATGTAAATGAATAGCAGGGTGAGTCTTCATATGAGGAGATGTTCAAGGTGGAGAAGCCTACTAAGGTCACCAAGTATTATCAACATCAAGCCCTCAAGATTCTTAAGGACAATGAATTCTTACAAGTAGAGAGCAAGCTACTGCAAGTCAATCATAAAGAAGGAGACAAACATACCTTGGTGAAGTTATTTGGATTTGAGAGCTATGTTATGGAGAAGCAAATTTTTAGTAGTTTTCAGAGTTTCGTTTGAGTTCAAAGAAGACTGAAGCAAGTGATGGTAAAGTTAGTGCTCTTGAAGGTGGTCAAGAAGAGAAAGGGAATGAAACTAAAGAGAGTAAGGCTTTGGTGTTCGTGCTTCCACTCATGATCTTGGCAGATTTATGAGCACATGGTGCCTATTGCAACGGTCAAGTATTTTATATTCAAATTTTGTGTTCATTAGGTATAATATCAATTTAAGTTTTTTAAGGTGTCATTTGTGCCATATTATCTTGTGTAGTGTATCTTTCACTCACCGGTTTCCCACAGCCAGCAGCTTGGTGCTGGCCTGGCTCAACTCACAAACATAAAGATCCCCAGACCACTATAAGAGGAAAATTTGAGAACCGCTCCTATTAGTATTGCGGAATAACAAATGAAAAAGGAGAGAGAAAAAATTATGTTAGTGGTAATATTCGCTGCAATAGACATGGCAATGGTTTGTCAGGAATATGCACGGTAATCGTAGTGGGTATATACTCGTGATTATTACCGTGTTCACTGCTACATCCATTACCGTGGCTATTATCGCTAAGCGCCTTTTCAAAAATAAAGGTGCTCATTTGGGCTGCCCAATTTCGAGTGGCCCAAATGAGCACCTTTATTATTAACCTGCATAAAACATGTGAAACATCAATTATTTTTTGGAAAAGTGCACAAAAAAAGATAAACATTAGAGTTTGAATCTACCAGACCTTGACAATTTAGCGTGAAAAAGACCAACAATTTAAAAAAATTACAAATAAGATGAAAATTTTAGTTCAACTATATATACATATGCTCATAGAGTTTTTCTTGTGCCACATTGGGACTTTAAGAGAGGACTAGAAATAATTTTCTATCCATCAAAGTCCTCCTTGTCCTCGTCCTCATCCATAGGTTCATTCACTTGATCGCCCTAAATCTACACTAACCAAAACCAAATTAAACAATTAAAAACTCAAAACAATTAATACAATATGTTTTGTCTAGACTTACTGCCTGCAGAGATCCGAACGTTGAGTGAAATTGCTCGCAAGAGATGTAAAGGTTCTCCAACAACCATCACCAAGTTTCAAATTTTGTGTCGAATCAAGGTGATATTTTCCAAGTCTAGCAATAACAAAAGCAATTTATTAACTAAAACCTTTTTTGAATCGGGTTAGGTTTCAATTTAACCAAACTTGCATATTTTTCCTTCGAGACTGCTTTGCCACTTGAACCATAGTGCGTGGGAGTTTGTCTAGCCTAAGATTTGTGTTGTTGTCTATAGGATGAGCCCATTGCATCTTGTTCATCCTTTTCGTGCATTGCCCACTACCACTCTGCATATTCCATGTTGCCTCCGCGATAGCTCCTGTTTGGATCTCTAATATGGTTCGCCTTCAAGCATATTAGGTTCCAAGATTAATTAACTTGGACCTCTATACACGATCTTGAGTATTTGCTAAGCCATAACAAGCTCACCAAAAACAAGGGAGATGTAATGCAGAATAGAGTTGTGTTTATTCATTCATGAAATGAGCTTTAAGTAGCTCTACTGCCTTTCACCAATGTATAGGGGATAATTCCACTCTTCTCTCCTTGACTCACACTTTAGGACAAAGCTTACACTTTACAATCTAAGTTGCATTATACCTTATACGGGAAACATATAATATGTCATATATGGGCGTATTTTACCTGACCCATATTACACGGGCGTATTATATGGTGAAACATCAGCAAAAACGGGCAACGTTTTTTTTTTCTCAATTTTTTGATCTAAGTATCTTTTGATCGAAAGATGTTTAGGACAAATTTTTTTTGATCAAAAGATGTATTGATAAAAAAAAAGTATATATACCAGCAACGCGCCTTGTTGAGACTAGTGTTCCTCACAAAAGGTATTCCATGTCAATAGCAGACTAGAAAAACGAATTTTGTTATAATTGCTTATAGAAAAATTTGGAATATTTTAGAGTTTTAATTAAATCTAATTTAATTTTCTATCTAAATTTTATTAATTATTTGTTTTAAATCAAATTATTTAAACTTTGTATGTTGTGTAGAGCTCAAACTCTCTCATATAAGGTGTTTATTTTTTAGGAATCACTTGCTACGTGCTCAGTTTACTGACATGTGGAAGTGAATTAGTGATATAACCTAGAGATTACCATTGTGTACAGAGTGTACTCTCACATGAGATTATTTGTCAACAAAAGATAATAGAATAGAGGTCAGTTTTATTTAGGAAAGTTTGATTTTAACCTGCATATACTTTCTCACCTCAAAGAAAACATAGATAGAAATTTTGTTGTCCTGCAGAGCAATCACACTATGCTCTCACTGGAATCAAAATTTAGGAATCTCATGTACAAATACATTGATATTAAATTATCTTTATTTGGATTGCTACGCTTATCATACTGTGTGATTGTACACGTGCATCAAATGCAATAGATAAGCTTTCAAAGATCTACTGTGGAGTGTAAGAACTTCATGTTCGCACTTCAGATAGATATGACAATCGTCAAAGATTGCAACTAATCCTCATTTTCAATGAGAATCAATTGCAAGATATGATCAATATTACCGATTATCGTAATGTGTGAAAGATTTAAGCTTGCACTTTAGATAAATAGATATAGTGCAATGGATTAAAATTATCAATTATCATAATGTGTGAAAGCCAAGATCTTGCACTTTAGAGGGATTGATATAGTGAAATGTTATTGAAACATTTTGTTTGAAGTGATGAAGTTATTTAGTGCATCAAAATATGATTTGATTGACATGAGTTTACTCAAGAATGCCAAGACTATTATTGTCTATTGTTAATTGATAATGTAGCACGAGATTAATTGATAATGTAGACAGGTTTTGATCACTATATTGATCATTAGAGCATTGCTTGTGTAGTTTGTTGCTTTGAAGTAATTTTGACCTCAAAATTAACACAAGTAGATTTGTTGATTTGGTAGCTTGAATTTATCTGTTAGCATGGTGAAAGGAAATGAGTGAATTAACATCCACGAGCTGCGAGCTGGAAAGAATACATTTCAATTGAAATGCAAGAAATGCGGCCATGAGTTCAGTGGTAATGCGACCATAATCAAAGAGCATTTGTTTAAAGTCCTTGGTAATTAATGTGTCCGAGTGTACGACACCGCCAAGAGATACTCGTGCTATATTGGCAAAGTATGCTCACATTATAAGCAAATTCTTGCAGCTAAAAAGGAAATGTTAATGCCAAACAAGCTGCAATGGATGTTGAAATGTCTTTTGTCAATGAGAGGACATAGCATGTGCCTACAGAAACAAATGATCACACTGCCCAATCAACTCCTTTTCACGGACATGCTTCAACGTCAGGAGCAACAAATCCGAGCTCAACTAAAGTTAGTAAAGCATCATCCAATGGCCAAACTCTATATGAAGGGATAGATTGCTTGAGTTGCACTTGAAATAGGCGCAAGATTTTGTGGGGTGTGGTATACCATTCAATGTTATGTGCAACCCCATATTTCAAGATGCTTTAATGAGCACGGCCCAAACAAGGTTTGTGCTTCTTGATTATAATAAAATGCACACAGAGTATCTAGATAAAGTGAAAGATAGTATTGAAGCCATCCTCAAGCGCACGGTGGTGGAGTTTGTTCCTACATATGGTTGCACCATAGCGTTGGATGTATGGACAACCTATCAAAAGAAGCCATTCATCAATGTGATGCTTATCAATCCTAGAGGGTCTATGTTTGTAGAAGCCATTGAAACCTCTTTAAAAGAGAAGACAAATAATTATCTAGCAAGGATATATGAGCGTGCCATAGCAAAGGTAGGTGGACCAAAGAATGTGACTACAATTGTAACAGATAATGCATCCAATTACAAAGCTGCAGGAAGGGCTATCCATATTAAGTACCCAGAAATTACTTGGGTGCCATGTGCTGTGCATACTCTTAATTTTCTATTAAAAGAAATTGAAAAAATGGCCGTCATAAAACAATTGCTGCTAGATGCTAATCATGTGGTGAAATGTATTAGAGAGCATCAATTTTTGTATGTTCTTTCTTTATTAGAATCACCCAAGGGAACTTTACAAATATTTTGTGTGACAAGGTTTGCAACCGCATGTTATGTTCTTGCCACCTTGCAAGAAGTGAAGCTTGCATTGATTGAAATAGTAGTTGCTCATAGATGTTAGGATGCATGGCTCAGCAAGTATCCTACCTACGAAGAGGCACCTACAAGGTGTGTACAACTTGTGAACTTGCAAGTTTTTTGGCGCAATTTAGAGAGAATTGTCACCTTAGCCAAACCATTTGTAGATCTTTTGTGAATAGTTGACAAAGACTCTTTTGTCTTTGGTCGGGTCTATTGGTATATGTCAAAGACATTGCACAAAGTAAAAGAGCACGCTGGCTTTGGTGTAAAGAAAAAAGCTTCAATAATCACAACACCAATAAGT
Source organism: Adiantum capillus-veneris (assembly GCF_014529385.1). NCBI lineage: Eukaryota > Viridiplantae > Streptophyta > Polypodiopsida > Polypodiales > Pteridaceae > Adiantum > Adiantum capillus-veneris. The sequence continues at coordinate 141,285,092 of NC_140945.1, forward strand.
GATGGGTGCAATTGCATACACCGTTGCATGGTGCTGCGTTTGTATTAGATTCGAAATTTCAAATGCACCAACAATTGGCCAATAAAGAAGTCATGAGTGACTTCAAAACAATGTGCTCACAACTCTTAGGAGAAGAGGATGGAAATATTTTTTTTCCATTAGCGATTTGATTATGCTAATAGAACTGGCATGTTCCAGGATCCATGGCATATAGATGCCATTGCACACACAAGTGTGCCTCTATGATGGAAGAAGTATGGTGGGGAGAAAGTGGAGCTGCAACACATTGCTGTTAGGGTTCTATCTATTGCAACATCAAGTGGAAGCTGTGAGAGGAACTGGTTGGATTTTGACTTTATGCACACTAAGAAACGAAACCGACTTGATCCTTGACGTGATGCTGATTTGATTTATGTTTTTTGCAACATGAGACTCATTCATAAGCCGATGAACATTGCAACAAGAGCAACACAAAAGCACTATGGTGTTTTTCAAACCCATGAAGCTATAGCTGTGGAAGTAGACAATGAAGATAATATGGAATGAGAGATAGCTTCAGAATTCTCTGATATGGACAAAATAGATGATATGATTGGTTTGCTTGATGAAGATGAAGATGTATGACTTGAGGTCAATAAGTTTTTCTCACTGTGAGTATGTGAAAATTATGACACGCTGCCATTTTACACTACAACATCTTCACACCTCTCTCTCTCTCTCTCTCTCTCAAGTTACTTTTGCAATAAGAGTCATGATTACAGTTAGATACAATACAATACAATTTGTTTGATCGAGAATACAAAAATGTCTAGCTGAGGGGATAAATATGAATTGTGATTCCAAAAACTATAGCCCTTTGCCAAAATAGATAGGGGTAAAGTGAGCGAAGTGCTCAACCCAAAGATTGAGTCAGCTCATTGAGTAGTTCGTCTATGTTGAGCTCAACACTTTTAGGCGTAGGAGATGGGCCTCGAGGTCCTTGCTGTGAAGGACCAGCCTGATCTGGCAATGGTCCGTAGAGTGTTGCATATTGTTGCAACTTCAAGCTCAAGGATTCGGTCGTGCAAAATATGAGGTGTTTAGGACAAATTTTTTTTCAATCGAAAGATGTTTTTTGAATAAAAAAAAGTATATACACCAGCAACGCGCCTTGTTGAGACTAGTGTTCCTCACAAAAGGTCTTCCATGTCAATAGCAGAACAAAAAATGAATTTTGTTTATAATTGCTTATATAAAAATTTGCAAAATTTTAGATAAGTTTGATTAAATCTAATTTAATGTTCTATTAAAATTTTATTGATTATTTGTTTTAAAAGCAAATTATATAAACTTTGTATGTTGTGTGGAGCTCAAACTCTCACTCATACAAGGTGTTTATTTTTTAGGAATCACTTGCTACGTACTTAGTTCACTGACACATAGAAGTGAATTAGTGATATAACCTAGAGATTACCATTGTGTGTAGAGTGTACTCTCACATGAGGTTATCCGTCAACAAAATATAATAGAATAGAGGTCAGTTTAATTTAGGTAAGTTTGATTTTGACGTGCAGATACTTTCTCACCTGGCAAAGAGAACATAGATAGAAATCTTGTTGTCCTATAGAGCCAGCACACTATGCTCTCACTAGAATCAAAATTTAGGAATCTCATGTACAAATACATTGATATTACATTATCTTTATTTGGATTGCTACACCTATCATACTGTGTGATTGTACACATGCATCAAATGTAGATAGATAATCTTTTAAAGATCTACCGTGGAGTGTAAGAACTTCATGGTCGCACTTCAAATAGATACGATAATCGTGAAAGATTGCAACTAATCCTCATTTCCAATGAGAATCAATTGCAAGATTTGATCAATATTAGCAATTATTGTAATGTGTGAAAGCTTTAAGGCTTGCACTTTAGATAAACCGATATAGTGCAATGGATTAAAGTTATCAATTATCGTAATGTGTGAAAGCCAAAATCTTGCACTTTAGATGGATCGATATAGTGAAATGTGATTGAAACATTTTGTTTGAAGTGATGAAGTTCTTTAGTGCATCAAAATATAATTTTATTGACATGAGTTTATTCAAGAATACAAAGACTATTATTATCTATTGTTAATTGATAATGTGGACATATTTTGATCACTATATTGATCAATAAAGCATTGCTTGTGTAGTTTGTTGCTTTGAAGTAATTTTGACCTTGAAATTAACAAGTGGTTTTTCGATCCGGTAGCTTAAATTTATCTGTTAGCATGGTAAAATGAGTGGAGTTACGTCCATGACCTGCATGCTAGAAAAAATACATCTCAATTCCAATGCAAGATATGCGACCATCAGTTCAGTGGTAATGCCACCAGAATCAAAGAGCATTTGTTTAAAGTCCCTGGTAATGTGTCTGAGTGTACAACACCGCCAAGAGATATTCGTGCTAGATTGCCAAAGTACGCTCACATTACATAGCAAATTCTTGCAGTTTAAAAGAAAAATGTTAATGCCAAACAAGCTGCAATGGATGTTGAAATATCTTTTGTCGATGAGAGGACAGAGCATGTGCCTACAGAAGCAAATGATCACACTGACCAGCCAACTCCTTTTCACGGACATGCTTCAATGTCAATAGCAGCAAATCCTAGCTCAACTAAAGTTACTAAAGCATCATCCAATGGCCAAACACTATATGAAAGGATAGATAAACAATGGTTTCTTGAGTTGCACTTGAAATGGATGCAAGATTTTGTGGCATGCGGAATATTATTCAATGCTATGCAGAACCCCATATTTCAAGATGCTTTAATGAGCACGGTCAAAAAAGGGGTTTGTGCTTCTTGATTAAAATAAGGTGCACACAGATTATCTAGATAAAGTGAAAGACAGTACTGGAGCCATCCTCAAGCGCACGGTGGTGGAATTTTTTCCTGCATATGGTTGCACCATAGTGTTGGATGGATGGACCAACTATCAAAAGAAGCCACTCATCAATGTGATGCTTATCAATCCTAGAGGGTCTATGTTTGTAGAAGCCATTGACAGCTCTTTAAAAGAGAAGACAAATAATTATCTAGCAAGGATATATGAGCGTGCCATAGCAAAGGAAGGTGGACCAAAGAATGTGATGCAATTGTCATAGATAATGCATCCAATTACAAGGCTGCAGGAAGGGCTATCCATATTAAGTACCTAGAAATTACTTGGGTGCCATGTGCCGTGCATACTCTTAATTTTCTATTAAAATAAATTGAAAAAATGGCCGTCATAAAACAAATGCTGCTAGATGCTAATCATGTGGTGATATGTATTAGAGAGCATCAATTTTTGTATGTTCTTTCTTTATTAGAATCACCCAAGGGCACTTTATAAATATTTTGTGTGACAAGGTTTGCAACCGCATGTTATGTTCTTGCCACCTTGCAAGAAGTGAAGCTTGCATTGATTGAAACAGTAGCTGTTGATAGATGCTAGGATACATGGCTCAACAAGTATCCTAGCTACCAAGAGACACCTACAAGATGTGTACAACTTGTGGACTCGCAAGTTTTTTGGCGCAATGTAGAGAGAATTGTCACCCTAGCCAAACCATTTGTAGATCTTTGGTGAATAGTCGACAAAGACTCTTTTGTCTTTGGTCGAGTCTATTGGTATTGATAGCTGTTTTTCGGCTTTTCATAATTTCCATAGTAAGCTACCTCACCCTATCAAATCACTCAAATATTTTGGTTATCCCTACCATTTCACTGTCCATAGGCGTGTGTGAGTTAGGGACTTTCTCCATATTTTCTTAAAAACCCTAAGCTAGCTAGTCACTAGGCTAGTTGAGCCAAAAAAATAGATAAAATAAAAAAAAATAAAATATATTATGGCCCATTTGTGTGTAAATATTTCATTGTATATAGGACCTAAATAAAATGATTTTTCATAATTATTTTGGTATTTATTTAAATATTTATACCTATGGTGTGTTATTTATGCTATGTACATTGACTCACCATTACCATATTTTTTCTTACCATTTTGCATACTCTTTATTCCATATAAAAATAATTTCATGCAAGATTCCCTTATTTTTGGTGTAACTCCATCCCAACAAAAATCCAAAAAAACTAGTTTTATTTATGTGTATATTTTTTCACTATTGTGATTTTTCCTTCCTACATCTATTCTCTTTTACTCTCATAAATTAGAACACCAAAAATATTCATCTTTTTATGGTAGACTTATAATGAGAGAGATTTATTTTGACCCCTTTATATTTTTTCCACCTATATTATTTATATTTGACATGTACATAGTTTTTTAGACCCCTCAATATTTGATTTTCTTAGTTGTACTATTCACTTATATCATGATCTCAACAATATCTTCAATTATAGACCTACCAAATAAGGTCAAGGATATGTGGCATGCATGCATGCACCATGGGGAGCTCACTCTTGGAGGTATTCAAAAGAATCATCCAAAGAAGGACCTCACAAGGACCTTGTGTAGTGGAAAAAAAAGTCCGTTTTGTTGAATTTTTAAAGATCACATGCTCCCCAAATTTGAAAACGTGATACAAACAAAAGTTGTAGCTCGTGAGCTGAACTTTCACCTCAAATTTTTTCATATTTTTTTGAGCTACGAGCTGTGAGCTATGATTTTATTGGTGGACCCTAGTTTGCCCATGCTATGTAGCCACACTCCCTCTTCCACTTTATCATTTTCCTCTTTCACACACACTCCTCCCTCTCCTTTCCACTCCCAAACCTGCAACTCCCATGTCTTAATTCACCTTTTTCACCATTGCCACATCTCTCACACCTGCATAGCCGTCATCCTCCATTTGTACACCCTATGTGTCCCCCTTTCTCTCTACATATATGTCCATATTACCATACTCTCTTCAGCTTTGTAAAGAACTTCAAAAAATCGGCAAAAATCCAAGGATAACCTCTGCAAATGAAGGCTTTTATCATGAATTTTCCAAGGTTTGAAATAACATAGCTTCATCGACACGCGCTGCTTCGCCATGCTGACTGCTTCTTCTTCCGGTGCTGTAAAGAGGTGAATGTCAACTTATCCAAAGCTTCAACTTCTCTTTACAAGCTCATCCCTTCCCTAATTTTTCTCATCATATATCTCACCATTTGGTGAATGATTTTGTAAATATTTTTAGTGATAATTACTAACTACTAACCACTAACCTTATTGTAAAATACACCCTCTACTAGAGTAGGCACTCCCCAATTATTCACTCAATCCTCTCTCCTTTCATCCTCAATAATTCTCTTCCCTTGAGCCCACATCCATGTGACTCAAAGGACAAGAGAGACCCACCCTCATTAAAAAAAAATATATGCATAATCTTTTATTCCTTCAAATAAACTTGATTAGGCCTAATCCTAATCGGGCCTTCTAAAACCTATAAATAGAGCCCTTCTCTCCCTTGTAAATCATCACATGATCACACTACACCACACCATTCTCAACACATAACACACCACTCTTCAAGCCTAGTTGTGTAGAGTGTGTGAATTATGAGTGCTCTATTCCATCACTACACATAGGTGCATGGAGAAGCTTGAAGTTAGTTATGCCATCTAGAGGAGTGGAGTGATACTATACTCTGCAATTACACTTGTAGCCTACTCTTGTCCATAAATAAGATTCATAGTTTTGGGTGCAATTGTATGCTGCAACTACGACTCTTCTCTCCAAATTGACTTGATAAGTTGGCTCATCAGGTGGTTGAAGGTATATTGTCCTTGAAGTTTGTTGTGCCATTTCATGCTTGGTGGTTTGAGGGCTTTATGAATTGTTTGCCAAAACTTTCAATTGTAAGAGGGTGCTCGGTGAGAGGGCTCCCGTGACACTAAGACAATTTGTGTATTGGCAACAAGGTCAAGTTTTGTGTATTGGCAACAAGGTCAAGCAGCACGGGAGCCTCGAAGGGTGTTTAGAGGCCGCTCTTCTTGTTGCCTGCCCCGGACCGCCTCAAATTGGTGCCTCCACTGAGGAACGGCTTGTGTATTTTTGTGAAGGCTCAACCTTTAGCATAATCAAGTAGCTTGCATGAATCACGAGAGTTTGTATGATCCCTTCATTCCCATTGCAAGGCAAAAGGTACACATAATTGTTAGTTTTAAGTTGCAATTTCAACGTGTAATTCGTAGAATTTTAGGTCCTCTTAGGTTGACAGAGATAAACGCATCAGTAAATCCTTTTATTTTGCCTCTCATTAGGTACAACCTTAGTTTGGAAGTCTATATTTTGGTTTTGTTTTAAGAATTATGTCATGCATAGACCATGGATAATGGCCCAAGAATAGAGGTTTTCCCCTTTCATTTCACTCCACACATTAGAATAAACATTGCAATTAGTAGAAAAATCCATTTTCAACAACGTATGGTGTTCATGTTTGGTGCCCAAAGAGTAGGAGAAATTCTCGCATCACCAAACCCTGTCATCCTGCCTCTTATTGATTATCATAGGTCATTTGATGTGAATATTTTTATTTTGTTGTAGAATAGATTGCAATTTAGAAAACATTATTGTGTAAATTTTTTAAGAAAGAAAAACAAAAACGTGTTGTCACTTTGAAACCGATTGAATGGAGGCCCAACGCCAAATGTCCGGATATCCTCTTTTCTTTGGAGAGCCTGGAGAGGATGCAGAATTATTTTTAGCAAATTTCAAGATGTCTTGTCGTATCAAGAGGATAGTAACTGATCAAGAACGTGTAGAGATGTTTGAGGTGGTCCTTAGGAAAGATGCTAGCACTTGGTTTGACTCTTTGCCTGAGGAAGTTAAAGGGAATTACACGGAAGTTGTGAATCATTTCAAGAGATACTTCTTTGATCCCCAAAACACTCAAAAGCTATGGCAAGACATTGTTTCTCATAAGCAAGAAGACTTAGATGACTTCTACTTGTACAAGCAAGAGTTTCTACGTCTTTGGGCTGTATGGGTGAGAAATGTTGCTAACCCTGGTGATGGTGCAGAGTTCCTAAAGAAGGAGAGGTTCATAGCCGGACTCTTTCCTGACCTTAAGATAAAAGTTGAGGCCGGTGCACCTGCTACCTTTGAAGCAGCTGAAACTAGGGATGCTGAGAAATATAGGAAACTCAAGTGCTTAAGGGGGGAGGTTCCAATAGAAGGTCTTAGACCCAAAGGTAAGTCACAAGCATCAACATCTAGGGAGCTTCCTGAGGTAATGGCGGAAGTGATTGAAAAGTTAAATGAATCTTTAAGTAGCTTGTCAATTCACCTTGCCCAAGCTATAGGTCCAAAAGGACAAGCAAGGAAGTCTGAAGAGCGAGATCCACGACCTAGGAGAGTCTTACAATGTTGGAATTGCGGAGAGTCTGGACATGGGATGTATAATTGTCCTTGGCCCCGTGGGGAGCCAGGGAGACCTAACTTGAATTACCCAGTGATGAATGCAGGTGAAGGAACTAGTCAGCAACCACGGCTTCTACAAAGGCCAAATGGAGCAAGACCACCTCCACAAGGAGTGGAAGGAGTTCCACCTTTGCCAGACCCAAATGTGCATGTGGTAGAGGTGAAAAATTCAAAAGAGGTTGACATGGAAGAAAATGGAATTAAGCGTGGCCGTGGAAAATGGAAGGAGAAAGAAGGTGTCACATCACAAAGTGATCATGGACGAGAGAAGAAGGCAAAGGAGACCAAGGAAAATAAGAGGACTCGACGTCGTATCAATCTCCAAGACTTTCCTCTTGGACATGGTATGGATCCATACAACCTATTGGAAGACATGAGAGGTAAGGGTCTTGATATCTCATGGCCTCAATTTCTTGCATTATGCCCACAAGTTAGGTGGGATTTAACAAAGGCAGTTAGCACTAGGAGAAAGGTAAAAGAGAGTGTGCCTGTTGCAAAAATTGCACATGCTGAAATGAATGAGGATATTACACCTGTGCTAGATTGTTACATCAAAGGAAGATTGGTTAGGAAAGGTCTAGTGGATGGGGGTGCACAAATTTGCATCATGACAGAGGGACTTATGCAAAAACTAGGCATGCACATCCATGAGACACCTGAAATTAAAGTCAAGATGGCAAACAATAACAAAGCTAGGTGTGTAGGCATTTGTAAAAATGTTTTTGTAGAGGCCTTTGGCATTAAGAAGGCGGTGGATTTTTATGTTATGTCGACCAAGGGAAATGGTTACCCATTTATCCTAGGGAGACCATGGCTAATGAAAATGTGAGCTTTGCAGGATTGGGAGAGTGGAAAGCTAATTTGCAGGAATGACAATCATAAGAAGGTTGTCTTTGACATGAAGGAGCAACGCCAAGAGGATCTCCATGAAGAATCATCTCAAAGTGAGACAGAGGAAGGCTGGACCGATAGAACTTCAGAAGGAGAAAGTAGCGGCAGCATTACTGAAGAGGAGTCTTCCATCGAAGTCATGGGGGTAAGGTTTAAGCCAAACAACCAAGAGAACTCTTGCCTTGGTTTGGAAGAGGTAGGTTCCCAAGAAAACCAAAAAGTGGAAGATGAAAGAATGCTAGAAGGTATGTTATCTACAACACTTACAAAGGATGAAAGAGAGGAGCTCAAAGGTGTGTTAAGGAAATTTCATAGGCTTTTTTCTAAAGACTACACCGATGTGTGTGGAGTAGATGCTGCTCAACACAAAATTGAGTTGAAGCCAGAGGCCACAGCTAAGGCTCAAAAGCTACGAAGGCTAGGAGTAATCAAGGAGCAGGATTTACTCAAGGAGGTAAGAAAGCTTCTAGCAGCAGGTTTCATTTATCTAGTGGAGAATTTGGAGTGGGTCTCTCCCGTTGTTGTCACTCCTAAAAATTATGGCAAGTGGAGGGTGTGTGTGGATTACCGTCCACTCAATGAGGCAACAAAAAGAGATCACTTTCCCCTCCCATTTCAAGATGAGATACTAAATGAGGTAGCTGGTCATGAGAAGTACATTGTGTGTGATGGCTACTCGGGTTACTTTCAAATAGGTATCGAATTGGAAGATCAATTGAAAACAACCTTCACCACTCCTTGGGGTTGTTATGCTTTTAGAGTCATGCCATTTGGACTGACAAATGCTCCTGCAACTTTCCAACGCTTCATGAACATGGTGTTTCAAGCATTCTTTGGAAAGTCCATTAGGGTTTTTATTGATGATTTTTGCATTTATAGCTCAAAATCATTGCATCTACAAAGGGTAGAAGAAGGTTTAAAGAAGCTCTACGACATGGGAGGTCAACTCAACCCGGACAAGTGTCACATAGGTGAGGATGAAGTGATCTTGCTTGGTCACAAGGTTTCCTATAAAGGCATTGAGGTGGATCCTTCAAAGGCAAAGGCTCTTATTGAGCTCCCATCACCCAAGAATGTCAAAGAGGTAATCTCATTCATTCAAAAGGTGAAGTATATGTCACGCTTCATTCACTTAGCTTCGGAGTTGCTTCACCCTTTGCAAAAGTTGACACAACAAGTAGAATTTGCATGGTCTTATGAGCTTGAAGAGTACTTTTGTAACATTAAAGTCATTTTGTCAGAGCTACCAACACTCATGCCTCCTTGTTGGGAGTACACATTCTTTGTTAGCTCTAGTGTTGGGAAAGAAACAACTGGTGCGGTTTTGCTACAACAAGATCCCCACAGTACCAGAATGCGACCCATCTACTTTGCTAGTAGGGTCATGAATGCTTTAGAGAGAGGCTACACAGAGGCAGAACTCATGATGCTTTCTCTCATGTTTGTGGTGAGAAAGTTTAGATCCTACCTGTTACCAAAACCTTTTGTAATTTTCACTGTAGAAAATTTGTTCCCTTGGGTGTCATCTCAAATGAATCTTAGTACTAGGATCTCAAAGTGGATTATGGAGTTGCAAGAGTTTCAATACTCTTTCAAAGTAGAAGATAGTGTGCGTGCACAATTGGCAGGGATCCTTACTTATAGGGTACATGAGGAGGAGATTAAGGTGCCTGAAGTAAAGACCCTACCATTACCACCACCTAAAAGTATTCCTAATGCTTTTACCTTGTTCTTTGATGGAGCTTTTCGATGAGCCACAGGAAAAGCAGGGGGAGGGCTAGTATTGCTCAACCCAAGTGGAGAAGTGGTCATGAAAGAGAAGGTCAATCTACCAGGTTCAACTAGAAACAATGAAGCAGAATACGACACACTACTTCATGGTTTAAAGATATGCATTGGCCAAGGTATACAACGTCTCATGGTAAAAGGGGATGCACTTCTCATTGTGAAGCAAATTTTAGGCAGTTGGGCATGCAAGAATGAAAGCTTAAGGACAAAAGTTCATGCCATTCATAGATTGTTTAATCAATTTGAAGAAGTGCAACTATATCATATTCCTAGGAAACAGAATGAAGATGCTGATTTACTTGCACAACAAGCAGTTACATGTGTTGAGAAAGAAGTGCAGGTCATCATGGTGGCAGCAACTGTCAAGCAACCGAGATACCAGGGATTGGAGTCATTGACTCCCATTATTAGCTACATTTTGGAGGGTGAGTTTCCACAAGACTTCACGAAGGTTCAGAAGAGGAGACTCATGAAAAAGGCAAGCGCGTATCTCTTTCTAGAAGGATCCCTTTATCAAAGAGGGAAGGATCAAGTGTGCAGAAGAGTACCAACTATTAAGGAAATCCCAGCCATTCTAAAAGGTTTGCATGAGGAAGCGTGTGGTGGTCATTTTTCATAGGAACTCACTGCAAAAAAGATTTTTCTTGCCGGATATGTTTGGCCAAGCTTGCACATTGATGTGCAACATTGGTGTAAAAGCTGTCACAACTGTCTGATTAATGGAAACAAGCATCTGTTACATGGTCCACGTCAGTTAGTCCTTGCAAATGGTCCATTTGAAAAATGGGGCATTGATGCTATGGGTCCATTGCCTAAGACTAAAAATGGGAAATCGTATATCTTGGTGGCCATAGACTACATGACGAGATGGGTAGAAGCACAAAGTGTGGCAAAGGTAAATGAGAGGACAGTGAGCAAATTTGTCTACACTCACATTTGTTGTAGATTTGGCACACCTTTGGAGATTGTTTCTGATAATGGTCCAGGGTTTAGAAAGGGCTTGCTCACAGAAGTCTGTGAAGAATTTCAAATTCTACATCGTCATAGTACACCCTACTATCCCCAATCAAATGGTTTGGTAGAAAAAGCTAATGGTGTCATTGCAGGCATCATTAGAAAGATGGTGAAAAACAAGACAAAGTTGTGCGATGACTTCTTGGATGGTGCCTTGTGGGCGTATCGAACCACATATAGGGAAGCCACGAAGTTCACACCATTTCACTTGGTCTATGGTCAAGAGGCTTTACAACCAATTGAGCTCAACATTCCAACAATGCGACTTCATGGCAAAGAAACACAAGATGATCAAGAAGCATGGATGGATCGACTTCTTACCTTAGCTGAGCTTGAGTGGAAAAGAGAAGCAGCATACGAGTGCTACAAGAGGAAAGCTACGCAGGCGAAAGAAAAGCTCGACAAGAAACTAAAGGACAAAGGCATCAAGGAAGGAGATCTGGTGCTAAGGTATGACAATCAACTCGATAATCGTTTTGATGCCAAATTTGAAACTAGACGGCAGGGGCATCCATAGTTAAGAAGGCTTTCAATTCAAGTTACTATCAACTTATGGACTTGAATGGGAAAGAGCACTCTAGTAAGGTAAACGGGTATCGCTTGAAGCCTTATTTGAGTCGCCTTCTACCAAAGGATCTACCAAAGATCTGTCAAAGGGCAGCTGTCTCATGTAAGTATTGTTACAAGCATGAGTGTAACTCAAACCAAAATTCTGAGGGGCCAAACAATGAAGATCTCGTCAAGGACTCTGAAGCACTCTCTTTGGAAAAGATACTCTATGATGGTACATGAATATACCATCATCCTGGGGGAGGGCTAATGATAGCCGTTTTTCGGCTTTCCATAATTGCCATAGTAAGCTACTTCACCCTATCAAATCACTCAAATATTTTGGTTATCCCTACCATTTCACTGTACATAGGCGTGTGTGAGTTAGGGACTTTCTCCATATTTTCTTAAAAACCCTCAGCTAGCTAGTCACTGGGCTAATTGAGCCAAAAAAATAAATAAAATCAAAAAAATAAAATATATTATGGCCCATTTGTATGTAAATATTTCATTGTATATAGGGCCTAAATAAAATGATTTTTCATAATTATTTTGGTATTTATTTAAATATTTATACCTATGGTGTGTTATTTATGCTATGTACATTGATTCACCATTACCATATTTTTTCTTACCATTTTGCATACTCTTTATTCCATATAAAAATAATTTCATGCAAGCTTCTCTTATTTTTGGTGTAACTCTATCCCAACAAAAATCCATAAAAACTAGTTTTATTTATGTGTATATTTTTTCACTATTGTGATTTTTCCTTCCTACATCTATTCTCTTTTACTCTCATCAATTAGAACACCAAAAATATTCATCTTTTTATGGTAGACTTATAATGAGAGAGATTTATTTTGACCCCTTTATATTTTTTCCACCTATATTATTTATATTTGACATGTACATAGTTTTTTAGACCCCTCAATATTTGATTTTCTTAGTTGTACTATTCACTTATATCATGATCTACACAATATCTTCAATTATAGACCTACCAAATAAGGTCAAGGGTATGTGGCATGCATGCATGCACCATGGGGAGCTCACTCTTGGAGGTATTCAAAAGAATCATCCAAAGAAGGACCTCACAAGGACCTTGTGTAGTGGAAAAAACAGTCGGTTTTGTTGAATTTTTAATGATCACATGCTCCCCGAATTTGAAAAGGTGATACAAACAAAATTTGTAGCTCGTGAGCTGAACTTTCACCTCAAATTTTTTCATATTTGTTTGAGTTACGAGCTGTGAGCTATGATTTTATTGGTGGACCCCAGTTTGCCCATGCTATGCAGCCACACTCCCTCTTCCACTTTATCATTTTCCTCTTTCACACACACTCCTCCCTCTCCTTCCCACTCCCAAACCTGCAACTCCCATGTATTAATTCACCCTTTTCACCATTGCCACATCTCTCACACCTCCATAGCCTTCATCCTCCATTTCTACACCCTATGTGTCCCCCTTTCTCTCTACATATATGTCCATATTACCATACTCTCTTCAGCTTTGTAAAAAACTTGAAAAAATCAGCAAAAATCCAAGGATAACCTCTGCAAATGAAGGCTTTTATCATGAATTTTCCAAGGTTTGAAATAACATAGCTTCATCGACGCGCGCTGCTTCGTCATGCTGACTGCTTCTTCTTCCGGTGCTGTAAAGAGGTGAATGTCAACTTCTCCAAAGCTTCAACCTCTCTTTACAAGATCATCCCTTCTCTAACTTTTCTCATCATATATCTCACCATTTGGTGAATGATTTTGTAAATATTTTTTAGTGATAATTACTAACTACTAACCACTAACCTTATTGTAAAATGCACCCTCTACTAGAGTAGGCACTCCCTAATTATTCACTCAATCCTCTCTCCTTTCATCCTCAATAATTCTCTTCCCTTGAGCCCACATCCATGTGACTCAAAGGACAAGAGAGACCCACCCTCATTAAAAAAAATATATGCATAATCTTTTATTCCTTCAAATAAACTTGATTAGGCCTAATCCTAATCGGGCCTTCTAAAACCTATAAATAGAGCCCTTCTCTCCCTTGTAAATCATCACATGATCACACTACACCACACCATTCTCAACACATAACACACCACTCTTCAAGCCTAGTTGTGTAGAGTGTGTGAATTGTGAGTGCTCTATTCCATCACTACACATAGGTGCATGGAGAAGCTTGAAGTTAGTTATGCCATCTAGAGGAGTGGAGTGATACTATACTCTGCAATTACACTTGTAGCCTACTCTTGTCCATAAATAAGATTCATAGTTTTGGGTGCAATTGTATGCTGCAACTACGACTCTTCTCTCCAAATTGACTTGATAAGTTGGCTCATAAGGTGGTTGAAGGTATATTGTCCTTGAAGTTTGTTGTGCCATTTCATGCTTGGTGGTTTGAGGGCTTGTTGAATTGTTTGCCAAAACTTTCAATTGTAAGAGGGTGCTCGGTGAGAGGGCTCCCGTGACCCTAAGACAATTTGTGTATTGGCAACAAGGTCAAGTTTTGTGTTGTCTCTCTATTTCTTATCAAGCTTTGTGTGCATCTAGTCTTTAAGGCTAAGACTGAGTTGCTCAAGTTTATTTGTGCGCTTTACCTCTCTCTGGCGTGGTGAATGTTTGTGTTTGGTGTGTGTGGCTATCTTGCATTCCCCTCTCTTCGGCGTTTGAGTACAAGGAGATATCACGTGCGTCCTAGTTCGCATCTACAACTAGGTGGTGCCCCTTTTCTTGTTTGGTTTCTGGCTGTGGGTTGTTGTTGTCTCTGATTGTGCTTGCCCCAACCCCAATTGAGCAGCACGGGAGCCTCGAAGGGTGTTTAGAGGCCGCTCTTCTTGTTGCCCGCCCCGTACCGCGTCAGTATATGTTAGATGCATTGAGCAAAGTAAGAGAGCATGTTGGATTTGGTGCAAAGTACAAAGCTTCCATAATCGCCGTGGGTACAATTGCATACGCCATTGCATGGTGCTGCATTTGTATTAGATCCAAAATTCCAAATGCACCAACAATTGGCCAATAAAGAAGTCATGAGTGAGTTTAAAATAGTGTGCTCGCAACTATTAGTACAAGCGGATGGGAAGACTGCTTTTCATCAGCGAGTTGAATTTGCTAATAGAACTGGCATGTTCCAGGATTTATGGCATATAGATGCCATTGCACACACAAGTGAGCCTCTATGGTGGAAGAAGTATGGTGGGGAGAAAGTGGAGCTTCTACACATTGCTGTTAGGGTTCTATCTATTGTAGCATTAAGTGGAAGCTGTGTGAAGAACTGGTCGGCTTTTGACTTTATGCATACTAAGAAACAAACCTGACTTCATCCTCAACGTGCTGCTAATTTGGTTTATGTTTTTTGCAACATGAGACTCATTCATAAGCCGATGAACATTGCGACAAGAGCAACACAAAAGCACTATGGTGTTTTTCAAACCCATGAAGCCATAGCTGTGGCAGTAGACAATGACGATAATATGGAATCAGAGATAGCTTCAGAATTCTCTGATATGGACGAAATACATGATATGATTGGTGTCCTTGATGGAGATGAAGATGTATGACTTAAGGTCTATAAGTTTTGCTCGCTGTGAGTATGTGAAAATTATGACACACCACCATGTTAAACTACAACATCTGCACCTCTCTCTCTCTCTCTCTCTCTCTCTCAAGTTACTTTTGCAATAAGAGTCATGATTATAGTTAGACACAATACAATATAATTTGTTTGATCAAGAATACAAAAATGGCTAGCTGAGGGGATAAATATGAATTGTGATTCCAAAAACTATAGCCCTTTGCCAAAATAGATAGGGGTAAAATGAGCAAAGTGATCAACCGAAAGATTGAGTCAGCTCGTCGAGTAGTTCGTCTATGTTGAGCTCAGCACTTTCAGGCATAGGAGATAGGCTGGAGGTCCTTGCTGTGAAGGACCAGCCTGATATGGCAATGGTCTATAGAGTGTTGCATATTTTTGTAGCTTGGCTTGGGCCTCTGATAGCTCTATCTCAAGCTCAAGGATTCTGTCGTGCAAAATATGAGGTGTCTCTCCTTGGCTTGCGGATGAAACAAGTGTCTCTAATTCTTTGGGAAGGAGAACTATGGGCCGTTTTCTCAAAGACAAACTTCACTAAGGCCTCTGTGAACTGGTAATACTGTTTTAGAGCAGAGGGGTTTGGGCAACAACGAAGCTCAGCCTCTGACATGTGATGAAAGTGACGTACTATCACTTTGAAGGTGGATTTTTGTTGATGTTTTTCCAGATTAATATCTACCATATCTGCAATTTCATAAAATAAATGTTGTTAGAGAAGAGGGGAAATTATCAAATTTGTGTCATGTTTGTTAATTCAGATTCCATACACAATTTGACTTAATTCATAGAAATTTGTGTCATGTTTGTTAATTCAGATTCCATACACAATTTGACTTAATTCATAGCAAACGACGATATATTATGATTGCAATACATTGTACAATAATAGAGAGGAGAATACACAAAGAGAGAGATGGAGAGAGGTGAACAGGCCAGGAGTGTGAGGTATGTTCATCACAAGAACTGGACCCTATTATGTGCGTTACATAATACATGTAAATGATCGGAGTGTGAATGTGAACAACCCGGTTTGTGTGAGGTATGATGAACACAAGTCCTGGACGTTTTTGTAATGTTGATTGTTTGATAGTTTAATCAATCTAATCCTTGATGAAGTGTGTGGAATGCACAACACAACCATCAGTGTGGACAATTTAAAAATCTCGGATTTTGGTCAAACATCATACATATTTACATCCAAGACAACACCAAGTCATGTACTAATGAGTGGCATATCTACGGATCAGAAAGTACAAGGCGTGTCATGCTAAGATGAAGAGGGCATAGGTATGCATCTTTCCACTCTTAGGTAGACAAACGTATCCCTCATATTTCTATGTAGTAAGAACGATTATGTGACTTAATCCAATCGTCGCCGATGAAGTGTGTGGAACTCACAACACAAACATCAGCGGACAATCTAGCAGTCTCAGATGCAGGCCAAATATTGTGTGTATCTACATCCAAGATAACACCAAGTCTTCTAGGTGATAAACAATGATGTGTCTTTGGAGTTTGAAACACAAGAGTAACCAGTGCATCGCACAAAGATGAAGAGGACATGAACTATGCATCTCTCCACTCTCTGTTTGACGAACATAACTCTTGTGTGTCTACGTGAAACAAACAATAATTTGAGCTGATCTAAAATTGAGCAACCTATAGGTCACTCTGGAGTGAGAGGTGTAGCATTCATGCCTACTGCACTCCACGAGTCGATTGCTAAACCCTAAACTCAGCCTTGTGGTGAGAGATAGACAACCGCATCACACGAGTGAGAATCTAAGTCTGTCCTAAAACCCTTCTTTGCAGTGAGCCAAGTGGATGCACAACACGAGAAAAGTGACTAGTTTCTACACACTTCTGGAGTGATTCGGATGGCTACACACCACGAAGTGGCATATAACCTGCAAGCTAACTCTATGGTGAGAGTAAAACAATTGCACCACACAAATCTGGCACAACACACAAAAAAAAGTTAGAAAAGAAGAGAACAAGTTGAAAATTTTACCTCAAGCTCTGCCTGTCCCAAAATCTTCCTCAAGCTCTGGTACTGCTTTTGATCGAAATCGGCGATAGTTTGTATATAAAATATTGTTTTATCAAAAACCTTTTTGATCGAAAGATATTACAATCAAAATATCTTTCTATAAAAAAGAAATAAAACGGCTATACGGTGATTATGTGCAATCCTCTTCTTGAGGTTTGAGAAACTGAAGAAACTGACATCTTTGGCACACTCCAATCCAGGAGCAAAAGAACATCTCCAATCTAGGAGACAAACTACCTCTAATCCAAGAGTTACTCAAACACCTTCCTTTGAATAGATGTATAAAACTGAGACCAAGTTAGTCCAAGCTATCTCCAAACAAATACAGCTAAAGGGGAAAGGAAAAAAAAGAGCTAAAGATTGCTGTAGTAGACTAGAAGGTTATTGCCGCCTTGTTCTTCATCTTCATCTCTGTCTTCTTATGCCAAATACACTTTGGGCCTTGGATTTCACTGGTGCTCCCTCTGTCCCTTTTGAAACACTTGGAAGGAAGGTGACCCTTCTTCCCGCAAATGCTGCAAATCTTTAACTACTTCGTGGGCTTTGTCTTCGTATCCTCCCCTCAAACAAGTGTAGTGTTCGTGGTTATGGGAGGTCTTGCGGTACACGTCTCGTGTAGCTAGTGTCTAGAACCTGTGTACATGGTGCTTCTATGCAAGAATGTGGCATACATAGCTTTAATTCCCTTGGATGTTCTTGTCGGCTTAGGAAAGGAGTGAAACTCGTGGGCAACTTTGAGAAGATTTGGCTTTTCTTTCTTAATGGTGGCCATTATCATGTCTATGATACAAGCAACATGCAACCTATTGATATAGCCCTTAAAGCCCTTGTAAGTGGGAATCGCCTCTTAATAGGCAAACAAGAGTTTAATTAATTTAAATTCTTATGTTTAATTTCGATGGCACAAAAGATTAATCTCTGCACAACGCCCACACAAAGAGACCGTAAATGCAGGTTCTGGCGCAATAGAGGCTGGGGGAGCCAAAGGTGAGGTGAGGCAGATGGAGGCTAGGGCCGAGTTCCATTCGTAAGGGGGGCTAGGTGCAGGAGATCCGGGTGCAGGGGGTGTAGAGGATGGGTTGTGTGGGTTAATGCGTAGCAGTATAGCCGATTTGGCTAAATTGGGCAGGTTGCCGATCGAAGGCTCACAAGTAGAGCAAGCAAGTGATGAGGGTGATCGGTTGCAACAACGACGAGCTGAAGCCTCGCAAGCCTTGCGAAATGAGGCTTAGTGGGCAATGTTTTGGATGGTGATGGCAGGTTTGAATTGAGGCGAGTGTCGGCAATGCTGGATTGCAGGCGACTCATGCGGGCAAATGGGGAGTACCGTCTCTTGAGGCTCAGGTAGAGCTGGGAATTAAAGAGCTGAGGCGGTTTAGCAGAGCACTAATGGTAGCAGCACTAATGAGGCAGATTATGAGCTTTGGCTTTTATTTGTAGTACTTCTCTCGCCATATCTTACCATGTTGTGGACTTGACGACCTTGGTCTACAATCACTGGGTGTACAAGAAGCAGTAAAAGCCGTTGACGAGCCCGAGCCTGCTTTTTGGCTTTCTAAAAGAAACCCTTAGTGTTGGGCTGGGATTAGAGGGACTTTCATAGTTTTAAGTGTATGATGGAGACTTACTTTTCATTTTACATCCTGTCTTTACTTTTCTTGCATTCTATTGTTTTAGAATGTTAAAGTGAAGTTTCACCTTACATAATTTTAGTAATTTTTACACACACACACACATGTTTTTTTTGCATTCTATTGTTTTAGAATGCTAAAGTGAAGCTTCACCTTGCACAATTCTAATAAATTCTCTACACACACATATATTAATTAGTTCTTTTATTTTACCTTTCATTTCACAACTTCACATGGCTTTACATTTCTTACATTTTATAGTTTGATTCCAATTAGAAGACATATTTAAGAATTTTGAAAATTATTCAAGTCCCATTTTTAATAATTCTAATACAAAAACCTGGTATTTTTGTGTATTTGGAGATGTCATCTATTTTTGGGCACAATCAATGTCCCATTAAAATAGATCCCTTGACACATATCTATAGGGGTGTTTGTATTTAAAGACAGGTGCATACATCAATTGCAAGGACATCAAAAGTGTGAGGGATGCATGGCACTAAACTTAATTTGTATTATGCAATATTCTTCATGTGAAATAAGTGCTTTAAATTAATAGCAAAATTTTGAAACATTAAGGTTAAATCTTTGGCTATATCAACAACACCAATTTTTTTTCTAAAATACTCAAGAATGAATTTTAGAATTGAAGGGTTCTCAAAAGAGTGTGGTGTTTAGAAACACCAAGATAAAAATAAAATCCAATTGAAATATTAATATGATATTCAAGTATTTTAGAATTCATCTTTAGGAAAGATAAAACTCCATCCAATGACTATAAATACATTCTCAAACATTGTGTATTTTCATGAGTTGCTCCAACAAAATACTATGCCAAGAAGCCTATTTACACAACCTTTTATCTATGAATTTTTTCGAGCTATAAACTACTATCCATAACGTTCTTTTTCTACAATTCTCATTAGTCCGGCCCCACATGGTACTGCTACACTAACATATGGAGGCAAAGCTTGAACTTAAGTTTGAGCCTACAAAATAAATGTCAATCTCTTGTTAGATACACAGATTTATGAGTCGCACCTAACATATGTAGCTGCTACACTAGGATATGACATAAGTCAGGCCCCACATGATACTGCTACACTAACATATGGAATAAATTCTTGAACTTAAGTTTGAGCCTACAATATAAATTTTAATCTCTTGTTAGATACAAAGAGTTAACATATGTAATTTCTACACTAGGATATGATTTTTTGAGCTTCACTTGGAATTGCTCAGGTAGGAGTCTATGCCAAGGACTTTTGTGGTTGAGACTTATATACTAGTGCTTTACTAGCTCTCCTGGTTAATCTTGAGCTTAATTTTTAGACTCGACGGTGTTTTTGACATTCTTGTCTCACCAAAACCAAACTCGCTAGCCTTACTATATTTTCATAATAGTTAATTCCTTAATCTTGCTATAATTTGTGGATGGAACTCTAAATAGAAAAGACATTCTTTGTGATGAATTTTGTCTGATTAGCGAGGCTCAAACTCAATTTTGATCCTCCCATAATGTGTTAGTGATAGATGTGCATAAATTCCACTCAAATCAACAATTTATTCTGAGAAAAAGTATTTGGAAACCCACTATTTGAATAGTATCACATAACAACTTTCACAAAATAATGTACCATATTACACAGTTCAATGCTTTTAGAAAAAGACACAATATAGTCTAGCTAAAATAGTGTTTCAAGAACCTTAAGTTTCACAATTGATCAATTCAATATGATTTTCTACCTTTCTCACTTTGTGAGTTTGTTGGTACATGAGAATTGCATGCATCATAAAATTTGGTATCCCAGATACTCTTAGAAGCATTCCTTTACATACTACTAGCTATACCTCCTCATTTGATTGTACACTTACTCTCCCATCTTGTACTTATTGCAAACTTGCTCCCATGATAACTTTTCCTTCTTAGATCAAAGAAGAATGAGAGTATCACTCCTTTCAACACTTGGTAAGTTTTTAACTTCCAAGTCATCTCAGCCATGTCCATTATGTTAGGGGTATACTTGCTATTCTTTAGCAATATGCTTTTGTTCATGATTGCATTTTGCAGTTCAAGAACCTCACCTCTTGTTTGCAAGGCATAAACGCACTTGAATAATGTAGGTGCAAGCATTATTCTGCCCAGTGCTTATTGAACCTGCCAACCCTTCATAGTTAGAAATTTAATATTTTGAGATTTTTAATGGAACCTTTGTCAATTGTGTCTTCCTTCATATTGGGTAGAAGGCCTTGAGCATATTGTTTCATAATCTTGACCCACCTCTTCTTTACATCCTCATCATATAGAATCAAATGCAACTTGATTTTGAAAAACTGCTTTTGAAGTGTGCTCTCCATGGTCTTAACAAAGGACTGTAAAATTTCATATTCCAACATTCATTGTTCTGATAAGGCATACTAGGAGTGATCTTAACTTCCTTTGAATACACTAACTTGTGGTGTTGAGACTCAAACTTAAGTTCAAGCCTTTCTTCTTAGATTGAATTGCTTGTTTATATGCTCGCATGCATCTGTGCAAAGTCTAAAATACATGGGCAATCTTCACTTGTTAGGGTTAGAACCTCTTGTACAAATAAGGCTCAAGCCTAACTTCAAGCCTCACTTTGAAGTTCTATATGAGCTCTCATGGAGGGCATGCTTGAGCTTATGTTAGACTCTGTACATATTGATGAAAGGCTCATAGTAATATTTTCAAAGAATCAAACAAGTACCTTCTAAGATTCAAATCCCTTCTTGGTTTGATGTAACGTGGTGGTTTAGAAGGATAAACACTTCCTCACAGTGGTCTAGAAGGATGAACATTTGCATTCCATTGTACTCATGATTCTTAATTGATGTCTAGCAACACTTCATAAGGACAACCAATTGCATTCCATTGTACTCATGCTTGCATTATTTTTTTGAGAAAAATCTCATTTAGCATTGACTTTGCGATAAATCATTAGTATCTTTGGAGATTTCACAAGAGATATTTGGTGGGAAATCGACAATAATCTTTAATCATCTATATTTGAATTGTTAACGGAATTGAGGGGTAACCTTTGCAACTTTTGCACCTTGCAAATGTTTTGGCAACACCAATGGAGTGTTTTTTAGAGATGATCCAATAGTCCAACATTGTGAACATTCTCTTTGGCATGTTTGACCAGGAAACATTTGATAGAAGGATCAAAGGCCATCAACATTGCCAATATCTCTTCTTGCATTTGTTCTTGAATGAAGTCTAAAATGACATCATTGTCTTGTTATCTTTTGCTGGAGTTTCAGTTTCCATCAACTCCTCTTAAAAAACCTCTTTGTCTTCTTCACTCTTTGTCATTTTCCTCTTTGCTTTTTTGTTTGGTCAATCTTCTTCGATAGTAGAATTGTCCTTTACGTTTATTTTCCTTGTGAGTCCTTCTACCTCTTGCTCATGTGAACCTTCTATCGATGCATTTACACTAGGGCCTTTAGAAAACTAATGGTGGTAAAGATATTCTCTGCATGCTATAAAGATCTTGCATCAACACTGCAAATGCACCCCTAACTGTGGCTTTCCTTGTCTTCTTCACAAATTTCTTAGCTAGAATTCCTATTGGTTTCTTACTAAGTACAACCTTCTTTGGCAAGATCAAGGTCCGCTTTGCATGTTTCATTGCCTTCACACCAAAAAATGAGTCTTCTTGATTAGTAAAGTTGAAGATCTTCAATCCCAACTTTTACAATAGAGTTTTCTTTTCCTTGTTTTCCACCATTCATGTTTTCTACTACATAAAAACTACCCAATGATAAGAAAAACTTGTTTTCCTTTGTGTTCCCAGGGTCTTCACTAAGGATTACCGTATGGTGTCACGTGAGCGTACAATAGGGGGGTTTTATGAGCCCAAAAAAGTTGAATTTACTAGAAAGGAGGGTGCCGTATATAGGAGGTAAAATAGCAGTTTTGGTGCACGTAGGTGACATCTTCCTAGTACTACTAGTGAATCCCCCGGGTTTGTGTTCTCTCCAAAAGGTAGTACATTACATGCAAGGCATGACATTGTTGCATCCACGTCATGTTTGACACCCATAACAATCCCCATGTCTCCATATTTCATCTCACCTTGAGAAATTTTAGATCAATATCACCTTTGTAGTTTGCATTGATATTGTAGGTATCAGCAAGCCATTTGACTCCTTCTTCTTTTGTTAATTCAAATGTCTTACCAACCTTTAAGTTTGGAGCAGTAGTATCGGCTTGAGTGGATATTTGAAGAGCATCCAATGTGAAGACTTGTGCACCTTAACTACCTAATGTTGTTTGGTACATTGAAAGACTCCATTACTATTTTAAAAAATACCCAATTTAAGAAACTAAACAAGGAGCACGGGTTCTAAGTTAAATAGTACACTAGCATGTGTAGGTGAGGCTTGAACTTAAGTTTGCCAAAAGGTGTTGTTCTATGTCCTTGCTAGCCACAAAGATGTCATGAGGGTAGCCTTTCAAGCTAGTGCTACACTACCATATGCAAACTAGGCTCTAAAATAAGCTTGATCCTAAAATTGAAGCTCTATGCCCTTGATATTTGAAAGGATGTCATGATGCTAGCTTTGCATGGTAGTGCTAAAGTATCATATGGGGTGTAAGATCAAACTTAAGTTCAATCCTAAAATTAAGGTTTCATTCCCTTGGTAGCCACAAGAATGTCATGAGGATAGACTTAGATGCTACAACTACACTACATATGTAGTTGAGACTCAAACTCAAGTTCAAGTTTAAAGGTGTTATTCTCTACCCTTGGTAGCCACAAGGATTTCATAAGGCTAGGCTTGTATCCTAGTGCTACACTAGCATATGTAGGTGAGGCTTAAACTTAATTTCAAGCCTAAAGATGTTGATTTATGCCCTTGGTTAGCCACAAGGATTTATAAGGTTATCCCCTGCATAAAAGTGCCATAGTAGCATATGCAAATGAGCCATTTGCCCTTGGTAGCCACAAGGATTTCATGAGACTAGCCTAAAGCTACATTAGCATATGCACTTGGGGCACATACTTAAGTTTGAACTTAAAGGTGTTATTCTATGCCCTTGGTAACCACAAGGATGTCATGAGGCGAGATTTGCATCCTAGTGTTACATTACCAGGTACCAACGAGGATCAAAGGTAGCCACAAGGATGTCATGAGAGGTAGGCCTTTGATGGTAGTGCTACACTAGCATATGTAGGCAAGCCTCGAACTTAAGTTCAAGCCTCTTGCCATTGTTAGCCACAAGGATGTCATGAGGTTAGCTTGGAACCTTGGTGCTACATTAGCATATGCAACCAAGGCTCAAACTTAAGTTTGAGAACAAATGTGTTTCTCTATACCCTTGTTGGTAGTAGCCTCAAGGATGTCATGAGACTAGCCATCCATGGTAGTGCTACATCAACATAGGTAGGTGAGGCTCAATCTTAAGTTTGAACCTCTTGCCATTGGTGGCCACAAGGATGTCATAAGGCTAGCTTTGCACCCTAAATGAGCTAGTGCTACACTACCATATGCAATTGAGGCTTGAACTTAAGCTTGATCCTAAAGGTGATATTTTATGCTCTTGGTATCCTCATGGATGTCATGAGACTAGTCTTGCACCCTAGTGCTACCATAGCATATTCAAGCGAGGCTATGTACTAGAGGCTTGAAGTGAAGTTCGGGTCTAAAGGTGTTGCTCTATGCCCTTAGTAGCCACAAGGATGTCATAAAGACAACCTTGCATAATAGTGCCATACTAGCATTTGAAGGCGAGGTTTGAGACTCTTGGCCTTGGTAACCATAAGGATATCATGAAGCTATTCTTTCACCCTGGTGCTACACTAGCATACACAATTGAGGCGTAAACTTAAGTTTGAGGTTAGAAGTGTTATTCCATGTCCTTGATAGCCAGAAGGATATCATGAAGCTAGCCTTTCATCTTAGTGTTACATTACCATGTACCGACGATGAGGTGCAAACTTAAGTTTGATCCTAAAGGTTCTATTCTTTGCCCTTGGTAGCCAAAAGGATGTCATGAGGTTGGCCTTTCATGGTAGTTTTACACTAGAATATGTGGGCAAGCCTGGAATGTAAGTTCGAGCCTCTTGCCATTGCTAGCCAGAAGGATGTCATGAGGCTATCCTTGCACCTTAGTGCTACACTAACATATGTAGGCGATGCTTGAACTTAAGTTTGAGCCTAAAGGTGTTTTTCTACATTGTTTGTAGTACTCTCAAGGATGTCATTAGGCTAGCAATGCATGGTAGTGCTACATTAGCATAGCTAGGCGAGGCTCAAACTTAAGTTCAAGCTTCTTGCCATTGGTAGCCATAAGAATTTCATAAGGCTACCTTTGCACCCTTATATGAGATAGTGGTACACTAGCATATGTAGTTGAGGCTCAAACTTAAGTTCGAGCCTAAAGGTGTTATTTTATCTCTATTTTATGGTATCCTCGTGGATATCATGAGACTAGTCTTATACCCTAGCATATTCAAGCAAGGCTACACTAGCATATGCAATGGAGTCTCGAACTTAAGTTCAATTGTAAAGGTATTTTTGTATACCCTTAGTAGACACAAGGATGTCATAAAGCTATTGTTGCATGATAGTGCTACACAAGAATATGCAAATGAGGTTTGAGCCTCTTGGCCTTGGTAGACATAAGGATATCACGATGCTAGCCTTGGAACCTTATGCTACACTGACATACAAAATTGAGGCTCAAACTTAAGTTCAAGCTTAAATGTGTTATTCTATGCCCTTGATAGCCACAAGGATGTCATGAGGATACCCTTGCATCCTAGTGTTACATCACCATGTATTGATGAGGCTCAAACATAAAGGTGTTATTCTTTGCCCTTTGTAGCCACAAGTATTTCAGGAGAGGTTGGCCTTTCATGCTAGTACTACGCTAGAATATGTAAGCAAGATTCAAACTTAAGTTCGAGCCTCTTGCCATTGTTACTCACAAGGAGGTCATGCGGCTAGCCTTACACCTCACTGCTACACTAGCATATGCACAAGAGGCTCAAACTTAAGTTTGATCCTGAAGGCATTTCTATATGCCCTTTGTAGAACCCTCAAGGATGTCATAAGGCTAGCAATGCATGATATTGCTATAATAGCATAGGTAGGTGAGGCTCAAACTTAAGTTCAAGCCTCTTGCCATTGGTAGCCACAAGGATATCATAAGGCTAGCTTTGCACCCTATATGAGCTAGTGATACACTAAAATATGTATTTCAGGCTCAAACTTAAGTTTGAGGTTTGAGCCTCTTGGCCTTGGTAGCCATAAGGATATCATGATGCTAGCCTTGCACCCTTATGCTACACTAGAATTCAAAATTGAGGCTCAAACTTAATTTCAAGCTTAAAGGTGTTATTCTATGCCCTTGGTATCCACAAGGATGTCATGAGGCTAGCCTTGCGTCCTAGTGTTACATTACCATACACCGATGAATCTCAAACTTAAGTTTGAGCCTAAAGATGTTATTCTTTGCCCTTGGTAGCCACAAGTATTACATGAGAGTTTGGCCTTTCATGGTAGCACTACACTAGAATATCTAAGCAAGCTTCAAACTTAAGTTTGAGCCTCTTGCCATTGTTGGCCACAAGGATGTCATGAGGCTAGCCTTGCACCTTAGTCATTATGCATTCGAGGCTTGAAATTAAGTTTGAGCCCGAAGGTGTTTCTCTATATGCTGTTGGTAGTACCCTCAAGGATGGTAGTGCTACATTAGCATAGGTAGACGAGGCTCAAACTTAAGTTCGAGCCTCTTGTCATTGGTAGCAACAATAATTTCATGAGGATAGCTTTGCACCTTATATAAGGTAATGCTACACAAGAATATGCAATTGAGGCTCGAACTTAAGTTCGAGCCTAAAGGTGTCATTCTATGCCCTTGGTATCCTCATGAATGTCATGAGACTAGTCTTTCATCCGAGTGCTATAGTAACATATTCAAGAGAGGATACACTAGCAAATGCACTTGAGGCTTGAACCTAAAGGTGTTTTTCTTTTACCATAGTAGCCAAGGATTTCATAAAGCTAGACTTTCTTGACAGTGCTATACTAGCATGCATATGCAGTCGATGAGCCTCTTAGCCTTGGTATCCATAAGGATATCATGATGCTAGGATTGCACCCTTGTGCTATACTAGCATACACAATTGAGGCTCAAACTTAAGTTCAAGGTTAAAAGTGTTATTCTATTCCCTTGGTAGCCACAAGCACATCATGAGGCTAGCCTTGCATCCTAGTGTTACATTAACATATACCGATGAAGCTCAAACTTAAGTTTGAGCCTAAAGGTGTAGGCAAAGAATAACACCTTTAGGCTCAAACTTAAGTTTAAGCCTATTTCCATTGTTATCCAGAAGGATATCAGGAGTCTAGCCTTGCACCTTTAGTGCTACACTAGCATATGCAGACAAGGATTGAACTTAAGTTTGAGCCTAAAGGTGTTTCTCCATGCCCTTGGTAGTACCATCAAGGGTGTCACGAGCTAGCCATGCATGATAGTGCTACATTATCATAGGTAGATGAGGCTCATAATTAAGCTTGAGCCTCTTGCCATTGGTAGCCACAAGGATGTCATAAGGCTAGGCTTTGCATCCTATATGAGCTAGTGCTATGCTAGCATATGCAGTTGAGGCTCAAACTTAAGTTCGAGCCTAAAAGCGTTATTTTATGCCGTTGGTATCCTCATGGATGTCATGAGACTAGTCTTGCACCCTAGTATGACCTTAGCATATTCAAGTTAGGCTACATTAGCATTTGCACTTGAGGCTTGAACTTAAGTTCGATCCTACTAAGGTGTTATTTGATGTCCTAGGTATCTAAATGGAGGTCATGAGGCTAGTTTTGCACCCTAGTGCTACAATAGCATATTCAAGTGAGGTTCAAAATTAAGTTTGAGCCTAAAGGTGTTTTTATATGCCCTCTATAACCAGAGGGATGTCATGAGGCTCATGCTGCCCTTGGTAGCCTCCTAGGCTATTACTACAATATCATATGGAAATGAGCCTTGAAACGTAACGTTAAATCTCAACCTTTTGCTAGCTTCAAAGAGCTCAAGACTGTAACTTAACGTGACTCGAAGGAATATTTAGGAACTTTAGAAAAAAATTGCCAAAAAGGTAATATTTTGCTTGTTTCCTTGAGAGGAAGTGAACACCGGTGTAGGATGCATTTTTTGTTTGCCTAAAGTTATTGAATGAGGGTTGATGTTTGAACAATGTGCCCAAATGCAAGAAGATTGTTGGTTGAATGATGTACCTATATTTTTTGCTAAAAGCTTGTTTACACGAATGTATGATCACCAATGATGCACAAATGTTGATTTTTAGGCTGAATGATGTACCTATCATGCATAGTTTCCTACCATGTGGCTAGTCTTTCCATTCTACAAAAAGTTTGAGTATCGAGTTTACATAAACTTGCAAATGAGGCTATACTTTGGTAGACATCTTTATCCATTGGCAGTTTTGAAGTCCAATTTTTGATTCTCCAGCTCAAGCTTGACATTGAGGTTGTGGTCCAAGTTCCAAAGGATGCATGCTTTACCTCAAACTTGAGGTTGAGGTCCAACTTCCTTGTTCCAAGGATGAGGCCAAGCATGATACTTCTATACGGACCTAAATAAAAATTTGACACAAGCTATTAATTAGTGCTCGAAAAAACTTATGCTTAATCTAATCCCACTTACAAGTTTTAACATTTACATAAAAGAATCAAATTTGAAGGTGCAAAAACCTATAGAACTTATAAGATTTTAGAGAAATCCAGTGTGAAAACCTATAAATATAGTCAAATTCCCTCTTAAATTTCTCTTATGTAGGCTTTACAAGCTTTTGAAAAAAGTTTATTCCTAGCACTGTAGTATTAATGCAAAAGAACACGTCCTCCTGGCAAAAGTGCACTAATAATTATGGAAAGAACACGCTGGCAAAAGTGCAGTTTAATTTGAAATTTGCACCTAACATCAAAGAAGATTGCAAGGGAATGGACATGGTGTTTCTCCATCCATGAATCGCATCTCCACATGCGTAGGTGATCTCTCCAAGAGTACATCATTGCTCACGCAGCTGTGTGCGCACCCTAGTATCCCTCGCATCTGTGATCTCCTCCTCTATGCGTGCCTCATAATCCCTCACAGACGTTCAAGATGAAAGATTAGCTCTTGGTTTGTTTGCTTCTCTGAGCGACAACCTTAATGTACTCACCCCTCTTACCTATAGTCGAAAAAGCTTGGCAGGTCGTCTGGACCACTGATGCAGGAAATACTTGAGATACATACCTCAATTGCACTTGTCAAATATTTCCCCAACATGGGTTTCCCATCTCTGGCCCTTGTTTGCCCATGCATGCACAAAGGGAGGGGCTGTGGTCGAAGCTGGATAGGGACAAGGATGCGCTCAACTGTACTCGAGAAGCTATTGCGCATATCTAGAGCATGAAGTTGCTTACACTTGAAGCAAGTTTACAATAGGATTGCGCCAATGAAAAAAAACCGCGGACTGACCTGCACCAATCCCAACAAAGAGTGGAGCTCAAGGCTAGCCTACAGCGCGTGCACTTGTGTGTGTGTGTGTGTGTGTATGTGACTATTGGGGGCACGCGGGCGGGTCAGGGGGGGAGGGGGGAGGGGGGGGGGGAACAAAGAGATTACTATGATCTTGGAGTTCTTACAACGTTGAAGGGACTGTCAAGGAGGAGCTGCTTCATGACAGCTATTGGCATCCACGTTCCGATCATTATTGTATCAAGAAGAGGAGCATCTTCGCCTACGCATGCGTAGAGGGAGGGTAATAGAATCTGGAGGAGGGTTTAACTGTGATCACCTGTGCTCGAGCACTTAATTGCAGAGCTTGTGGGAATTTTGCAGGGCTTAACGATCCTATTTGATAGCCTTGCTCACCCAACGGAAAGGCGTTGGAGAGCACATTGCACACACACAAAATTCACAATGAAATGATGCTTACAATGAGAGCAATGGATCCGTAAAAGCAAGCCAAAAAATGAACACAATGAAACACAATAATTAACAATGTACACATAAACAAAGGGATGATGTGAACCTAATAGTAATGCAAGATCACCGAAGTGCTCAATTGTTGAGCTAATGCAAATGGAGATTAGGGATTGCTAATTGCACAAATGAATAACGGGAGACCTTGCTAGCATATCCTTGTTCTCTGATACCACTTGATGAGATTGGGATCGTGCTAGCTAAGGAGTAGCTAAGGTGGATGACAAAGAAACATCATGCGCACACAAGTGAATGTTTGTAGGCTAGGTTATCACTCAAGCGAATTAGGTTCCAACATTTATTAACTTGGACTCATAAACACAATCTTGAGTGTTTGCTAAGCCATCACAAGCTCACCAAAAATAAGGGAGATGTAATGCAAAATAGAGTTTTGTTTATTCACTCATGAAATGAGCTTTAAGTAGCTTTACATCCCTACACCATTGCATGTGGGATAATTCCACTCTTCTCTCCTTGACTCACACTTTAGGACAAAGCTCATATTTACATATAGTGGTGACCTAGGAATAGGTTTCTATACATAGCAAAGTCTATATATAGCTCCAAAACCCCTACTCAAACAAAGGTCCCTAATTGTGGGTGGAAAAACCCTTCGGGCTCAAGGAAAAAACCCACACTGCTATATACACACATTACTCTATTAAAAATTCATTAAGAATTTACAAGATATATATTTTAGGAGCCACATCACTCCTCTTTTACAGTGTGACCATGCAGGTCTTTGGATAATAAATCATCATGATTGTAGGAAGCTGATGTTGGAAATTAATGATAACACCCGTATGTATTTGAGATCCAGAGTCTTTGAGCCCCCATAGATATTTATTCCATAATTTCTAGCCTATAGATAATGTTAACTCAAGAAGCATATGCCAAAGGTAATGTTAGAAATAAACACAAGACAATGTCCACAAAGACGGTTCACGACACCGCTCCTAAGACAACATAAAGTTACATAACATAACCAACACAATACAGATGAAAATTACATGTGCACACATAAATACAAGCCGGCACATAAAATAATGGAATAATATGGCAATGACATTCCATAGCAGGAGGACAAGATTGATGATGTCCAATATGATATCCGAGATGATGTCAATACGATATTCAAAACCATATCCAAAATGATGTCCAAAACGATGTCAATATGATATTCAAAACCATGTCCATAACAATGAGGACAAGATGACATCCAAGATGATATCCAAGATGATCTCCATAACAACAAGAATCAGTACAAAACAATGTAAGAGACGATGGCCATGTATCCATAACAACAAGAATCAAGATTGAGACAGTGTCCATAATAAACCAATTATGAAGACATGAATATCCGTATCACGCCATTGCATGGTCTCATTAACTCTTGTATGACAATACCCAACCATCATCAATTCACATGATCAAGTACATCAGTATAAGTATTGAAACAAATTGAAAGAAACATGTACTTTCATGGGGGTATCAAACAACCGTCATGATGAGGATAAACTTAAAAGTATACACAATCATTTTATCATGCGACACAATTACAACTTGAATGGAATTGTCAGCTATTCTTCAATTTCATTTCAAGTGGGCATGAATAAAGCACTCAGTCCTTACCATATCGTTAAGATATAGCATCTGAAAATCTCTATTAAACTTTGAGATAGAAGATACAAAAAAGAATTTAAGATTGATTCTACTACAATTAGCTTCAGATTAGTAGTATGTTGATGCTTTGATTGGTCTTTTCAAAAGAAAATAGCAGGCATGTGAACATGACCCTTAATCTTTATGATATTACAACCTGTAAGCTTTCATGCATAATCACCTAACAAAAAAATCTCAAGCACATGGAATTTGAAGGGTCCCTGCTTGTGATGGCCGACTTTTAAAAATCAAAGAAAAAAAAAGAAAAAAAAACTTATTTTTCCTCTGCTGGAGCCTTGGCGACACTGTTGGAAGGCTCGGCACCGCCTGGTCAATCCTCACAACACCTATACGGGCATGGCACACCCCCCCTCCCCCTTTCGATTGGCCGGTTTTATCACCCTCAGGCCCCTACTTGTCTATACCCCAGCCTAGCCGACCGCCCTCAATTTCAGATACCCTTTCTCTCTTCCCCCGTAGTTTATTCCCCCCCCGGCGGGCATTGGATGAAATAACGCCCCCCCTCTCTCTCTCTCTCATTTTCCCTACATACCTCTCTCTAATATCCTCTCTCCCCCTCTCCCAAACCTCCCCCCCCCTACTGGCCACCCCCGGCTAGGCGCAAGCCTCGAGCACTCACCCCGACCCCTCTCTCGTGCTCCCTCTATGTCGAGCCGCATGGGACCCCCCCCCCCCCCCCCTGCCGCTCTCCCGTATTTTTACACTCACCCTCTCCCTCTCTCATACTCTTTTATTCCCCCCCCCCCCCCCCCCCCCCCCCCCCATTACTCCCCTCCCCTTGGTCCGCTAATATTCTCCCCCCCCCCCCCCCCCCCCCCCCCCCCCCCCTCTTCTCCACCCACTCGCCTCACCCTCCCCTCGGCTTCACTCACCCTCCCCTTGGCCCGCTATCCCCACCCTCTATTCCTCCCCACACCATTGACTTCTCATTACCTCCCTCCTCTCATCCTTGAGACAGCAAGCAAGATGGAGGATAAGACAACCCCCCCCCCCACGGTGGGCACCCGCCCTATGGGATTCCCCCTCCCTCTAGCGCCACCTCATCCTCTCTCTCTCTCTCTCTCTCTCTCTCTCTCTCTCTCTCTCTCTCTCTCTCTCTCTCTCTCTCTCTCTCTCTCTCTCTCTCTCTCTCTCTCTCTCTCGTTTCAGCCGGAAGGCGCAGCGCACGGAGCCATGGAGCCCATGCTTTCCCACACCACACACTCACCCCCTCATCCTCACCCTCTCCCTCATCCTCTCTCTCTCTCTCACACACACACGCACACACACACACACACACACACACACACACACACACACACACACACACACACACACACACACACACACACACACACACACACACACACACACACCCACCCCAATCCCCTCTCCCTCTGTCGCGCTCTGTTTCAGCAGCAGCCGCCCGCCATCTCCCTCTCTCTCCCTCTCGGCCTGTACAGGCGCAACATTATTTTCTCTCTCTCTCTCTCTCTCAACACCACACACACACACACACACACACACACACACACACACACACACACACACACACACACACACACACACACACACACACCCCATCCCCCCCACCCCAAGCATGCGTAGCTGGTCGCTGGCCGCCACCGAGAACAAAAAATAAAATAAAATATAAAAGCATATATATAATATATACATTATGTACATAAGCCCCTCGTTCCCACCGCACGCTCGCGCATACAAATACACACACGCACTCACGCACACACACCCATATACATATATATATATATACACATCCTCCCACATGCACATATGTACACACACACACACACACACACACGCGTATACACACTACAAATACAAAAAAAAAACGAAGGACTCCACGACTACGACGACCACAAAAAAGAAGAAGGATCCAAAGCACGCGCCGCCAAGAACAAAAAGAGGAAATGTGCCGAAGGCATGCCCCGACCGACCCCGAAAAGAAGTACGCTCGAGACCGACCCACCGGCAACACACCATTTGCCGTAAACACGCAACCACGACGCCATTCCAGTATTTATAGGTTATTTTCATCATTTCTTCAGTTTTCACCCGAGCCATTCTAAAATTCCCATTTTTTTGTAAATATCCTCTCTCTAGGTGATGGTCACAAAGGCCCACCTAGAGATTCTCATCTTTTAATAACCTCCCAAAACAAAGCAAGGGTCAACCACACCGGGCCTACCACTTGCTTTGTATCCCCGATTAAGCTTACCCTAATCCACCTATAAATTGGCACTGAGAGGTCACTATCGGGGGGGGGGGCAGTCCATGGGAAGTCAGCACTTGTTAGAGTGTAGTGGGAAGAGTTGACACTATCACCATCACGGGGAGGGGGCTTGTGTGTTGGGTTTGCCTTGGGAATTGCACCATGCAAAGGGGACCACGTCCATCTCTCGACTCCAATGGTCGATGCACACACGTATACACGCTCTTGGTAGCAAGCTTCACAATCATTGAGTCGTCCTAGAGAACGCACCAAGTAGTTTGCACCACCTCCTCTCCCTACCTCTCTACCACCACGATGTGCCATTTGTAAATACTGCAGAAATAATTCTCCCTCACACCCCCGAGGGTTTTTGTCATTTGAAAATCTCTCTCTCTCTCTCTCTCTCTCTCTCTCTCTCTCTCTCTCTCCTTGTGTAAGTTCGCGGTGTTCATATCATCGTGGTTAGTGTCCTAGCCGCTTTAAGCTAGGTGGTGCCCCCTGTTCGCTTTATCGTGAGGATCGAGGCGTGCCATTCGGCCCCCAACATTTTTAGAGGCCGTCGGGGTTTGGGGTCCGCTTTGCGTCCGTCATTTGGTGCCCCCACTGAGGAGGGATTTCTAAGACGCTTCGGTTTACAATGCTGGAAGTGACGCCCACTATCAATCATGGACGAATGGCTGAAGGAATTTTCTAACTGGAGGACGGAAGAAGAGGAGACAAAGGAGACACTAGCCACCTTCATTGAGGTGCTACTGCCAGACTGTTGTGTCGTCAGAATTCAAGAGGTAAATTCTCCATCTCGTGTTGCTCGTTCTAACCATAAGTTGAGAGCATCAGGTGGGAGGTCGGTGAAGTGCCATCACTGTTGTCAACCAAGGCACACTGTGAATGAGTGCCAACAACAACAAAGGCAGCGAAAGGGCTGAAGTCATCTACATCAACATTCATCGCGAAGAAGTCATTCACATCAAGGAAGGGAAGAAAATGGTGAGACCTCTTTTCCCTAAAGAAACTGCAGTCAAAGTTATAACTCCAAAGTGGCCTAAAGAGGCTGCTCGAGCCAAAGACAAGTTGTTCGGCTACTACTCTTGCAATTTTGGAAAGCGAGTGGAGGATCTTCCTCCTCTCCCTGTACAACTTATCCTGACGAAGCTCTCTACCACGGGAGAAACCCAGTGGGATGGGGACGAGTTGCAACTGAATGGATTAGAATTCATGCAACACACCGACTATGGAAATTACCTACAATTGCTGTTAGCCAAGAGGCTGGGAGTGGTCAGACGCGTCGCCATCACCCCGTACGTGTTGAGCAACGAAGGAAAGGTAGAGCCCATGAAAGACGACGACCTCTTGTGGATGTGCCAACTCATCAACACTGGCACAGTAAGAGTATAAGTAAGTACTCCACCCTCTATGCATAATGGAAAACGGGCCGATGATATTCCCATTCAGATTCCTGCAGCATATACATGTGAATATCTATGTAGATAGGAAAGTCTTCTACCAACAGAAGATCATACACCTATCGGTGCGGCGGTACTAGGAGAAATCCTCAATTCCCCGAACCCTATCATTGTCCCCATATTAGATTACCATCATTCCTTTAATGCTTCTATCTTTATCTTGTTTTAACCTATCCACCCACCCCTGTAAAAGCCGCTATGAGTCGCTACTGTTAATGTAATGTAAAAATAAAAATAAAAAATGAGGTTTGTAATTTCCAGAGTCACTACCATGGCAAGTGTTTCTTTCCCCACGTTCAGTGGAAAGAAGGGAGAGGATCTCACCACCGACTTTTTGGATGATTTTGACATTGCTTGTGTCGTCTCCAACAAAGATGACGACGCTTCACGACTTAGAATTTTTTCTCTACAGATGAAAGTAGAGGCCAAGTCCTGGTATAATGCATTGCCCCAGGCCACCAAGAATGTATGGGATGTGTTAAGGGCTGCTTTTGTAAAGAGGTTTGGTGGAGGCACAATCTCGGAGAAGCTATGGCAGCCTACTGACAGAATTAAAGCAGGGAGGTCTGTTGGAGTATGCCACCTACGAGTCCAAATTTGTGGACCTATGGGAGAGATGGGTTGTCTCACTGGAGGAAGGTGAAGGAGCACCTAATTTCCTAAAGAAGGACCATTTCATTGCTGGTCTATGGTCGCCGCTTAGAGAGAAGGTGAAGGGAAGGTTTCCTGCAACATATGAGTTGGCAGTCGAAGTAGCCCGCCTTAAAGACAAGAAGCTACACATGCGAGCAAGATTAAACGAGTTAGAGGAAACAAGCTTGGCTGGACCAACCTCAGTGACTGCAACAGCCAATCATAGAGTCCAACCGCAGGAGGCATTAGAAGAGCAACAAGACCTGCTGAATTGCATCACCACCCAACTAGAGAGTTTATCTGTGCATCTAGTGCAGCAAGGGCATGCACCTGGTAGGAATCCAGAACAAGAAAGAGAACAACGAAGGCAGAACCAAGAGTACCACTGTTACGACTGCGCGGAAGATGGCCATGGGATGTACTACTGCCCACACCCGAGGAGGCATAATTTCAATAGAGGGGGGAGACAGAATCAGATCTCTCCGCCAAGAGCAAGACAGCCACCAACTAGGCAACCAGGACCAATCCCACCGGTCCAAATCCTTCGATCATCTGTACAACAACAACCACCACCCCAACCTCCCATTCCGCCACTACCCCCACCACCTGCTGTGAACCAAGCGGTGAGTGTTATTAGCTTGGAGGCTAAAGGGAAGGCAAAGGTAGAAGAATCAGTTCGAGAGAAGCACAAAGGGAAAGCGAAGGTAGAAGAAGTGGATGCTATGGGAGTGAAGCGTGAGAGGCACAAGGAAGCATCTCAAAGAGAAGAGAAGATGAAAGGGAAGGCCGAGTCTAGCAAGCAAGCAGCTAAACCGCAGTGGAAGATAGACATCGTGGACTTCTCACTAGGTGAGTATGCAAAACCTTATGACTTAGTTCAGGATGTGTTAATGCAGGGCCCGAAGATAACTTGGCCCCAATTACTCCACCTTGCACCCAGAATGAGGAGCAATGGACAAAAATGGTAAGTACTAGGAAATCAAGACCCAGGATAGCTGGGGCTATCTCTGGAAGGGATCTCGACGACATCCTACCAACCATGGACACTCACATCAAGGGGCAACAAATTTCAAACGTCTACATAGATGGTGGCGCACAAATATGCGTCATGAGTGAAAAGATGATGCACCATCTAGGTCTAGAGGTAAGTAGGCCGACACCCTGCCGAGCCAAGATGGCAAACAATGTAAGAGTGAAATGCGTGGGCATTGTAAATGCGGTCAAAGTAAAAGCATTCAATACAGAAGTGGAGGTAGACATCTTCGTCATGCCACAC
This sequence comes from Adiantum capillus-veneris, assembly GCF_014529385.1. Taxonomy (NCBI): domain Eukaryota; kingdom Viridiplantae; phylum Streptophyta; class Polypodiopsida; order Polypodiales; family Pteridaceae; genus Adiantum; species Adiantum capillus-veneris. Next base: position 141,322,279 of record NC_140945.1, read on the forward strand.
AAAGGGGAGGGCTACCCCATCATTCTTGGGAGGCCTTGGCTTATGGCTATGGAAGCTAAACAAGACTGGAGCACCGGGATGATTCAGATGAAGGATGCTCAAGGGAAGTCCATATTCTACGACATGAGGATTGGAAAGCGGTGCAACATGATTTTGGAGGCTTCAGAAGATGAGTCCACCAGCAGACTACTCGTCTACCTCAGGAGATCGAAGAGACGACCACCACCGACGGAAGTGACAATAGCATAGAAGTGATGGGGGTCATTCTTAAAGACCCAAACAGATTAGCACAATCTGAAATACCCCCGACAAACCAAGAGGGATGATGAGGTATGCAGTCCTCGGAGGATGCAGGTAAGTTACAAAAAGTGCTCTCAAATGAGTTAACCGATGAAGAAAGGAAGGAGTACGTCTCCATGCTAGGTAACTTCACTACTTTGTTCATTGATGGCTATGGTAAGATCACAGGAATTACAGTAGTACAACACCACATAAAGCTCAAGGGAGGCAGTAAACCCGTAGTACAAAAGCTCAGAAGACTTGGAGTAATCCAACAAGAGGCATTGCTTAAAGAAGTGAGAAGTTTGCTACAAGCAGGTTTCATCTACCTTGTTGAAGACTCAGAATGGGTCTCCCCAATAGTAGTCACACCAAAAAAAAGGTAAGTGGAGAGTCTTTGTGGCTTATAAACCTCTCAATGTAGCCACAAAGAGGGACCACTGTTGGCCGGTTACGCCGCGACGGACGTCAACACAGCGAGAACTCACCTAACAAGTAATGTCAGCTAAGGACGAAGCTCGGCCCGCAGGCGCGTGGAAGAAAGAATAAGGTGTCAGTCTATGCTCGACCGACTCCTAACTAATTCCTACAGAGGTCCCTACCAATTGTCTAATTCACAGTCTTCAAGAGAACAAAAGAGGATGCTTCCTATAACACTTGCTAGAGCCGAACACCCATCAAACACTTTCGAAACACCATAGAACTTGAAGGAGACCCTACTAATACCTATAGGCCACTCTCCCTAAGGTCTATGAACCAAAATCACGACCCAAAATAGTTGGTGCAGAAACACGTAGGATGTCTGGCCAAAATCTGTAGGTCTTCGTTTTCGAAATCTAAAGTGCCTAATGTGTAGCTCTACTCAATGTGAACGTGTGGATATGCTGCAATGCGAAATCAGATAATGTATGCTCACCCAAACAACCGATGAAGCTCGTAGGAGCTTCCAAAGCCAGACCGTACGAGCGTAATGTTGGTATCGGCTCGTAGCTCTAGTCGGGGGCAACACGCTGCACTTCTCCACACTCAATTCCGACCACCGTAGCACTTGTAGCGTCAAGACAAAGCTCACACTCTCTCTCACGTACACAGTACGCTCAATCACAGACTTAAAATTCTTTAAAATGACAAAAGGTTTTTTCATTAAGGTCAAAAAGTGGTATATATACCTTACAACTTCTCAAACCCTAAAGTTCCAAAATCATCCATCTACTCTATCTAACTATCAAAACTGGGATACAATCTGGAAACTTCTGTAAGTCCCAATATTTACAAGGTGAAAATTCGGGTTTTCCTCAATGAATGACTAATTACAAAAAATAATAATCCGCCGAGTAGTTAGATGCCGTGGGGTATGTCCAGCTTCTAACATCCCCCCCCCCCCCCCCCCCCCCTCCTCCTTGTTCATGTCGTCCCCGACATGGCCTTGATCCTTTGCTTCATCTTATAGTCTCCCACATCTTCAGCAGTGATTCGTATCGTGCATGTAGAGTTAGCATTGTTGGGCCAAAGATATCTGTATGCATGGTGAAGAATCCCATGTAGAATGCTTCTTCAAATGCCTGGAGGTGATAGGATGGAAGAAACATAATTCTCTGATACAATGCATGTATCACCTCCTTGGAAGGCTGTCCTGACATATCATAAGCACATCTGTATGTGTCCTGGAAGAAGAATATGCTGTCAGTCACCTGTCCTGGCTTGAAGGTCTCAAACACTGTTAGGATGGTTTTGCAGATCTTTCTCATCATGATGCATGTAAGGTCAGGTGAGCCAGTGAACAACTTTATGGCGCCCGTTAGGGTTTTCACCATGTATTGTACACTTATTCTCTCTCCTGCCTTCACGCATGGCAGCTTTGGGTAGTTCAGCCAAGTGGGTTGGCTTCTCTGTAAGATTTTTTGTGCTTTCCATGTCCTAATCCTTGGTAGAGGACAGAAGCTGATGTTATCTCTTATGTGTTTAGGTGCCTCTACCAAGTGTATTAGATATTGCGGGTACTTGGTAAGCCAAGCCTTCCTCCACTTGGGCTGAGAATCCACTATTAGCTTTACTCCTTCTGGCCTCAAGGTGTCTGCGTTGTAGAGAGGGACCGTTGGTTCTTCTCTGATTTGCCTGTTTATTGTTGCCGCCTCATACTTCAACAATGGATATGGGAGAGAGGGTTGAAGCCATTCACGCCTGAGATTGCTGGTGTTGATTTTCTGAATCGTCATAGATTTGAAAACCCTCTCTTCCCATTCCAAGGCTTCCTTTGTGCTTTCTCTGAGCTCTGCCTCTATTGCTTTACGCAATTTTTCCTCCTCTTCTTGTGTTAGATCCTGGGGCTCTTGAGAGGAGCCTGCTATACTTTCCTCTGGCATTGGTGTGTCCACAGGATCTGCCACATTGTCGAGGTCGATGCCTTCATCGGCAGCTGGCCCTGAGCTCTCTGCTTCTGCTTGTTGCCGGCCTTTTAACTCCTCAATTTGCTTGAGGAGAGTCTGCTTTTCCGCTTCGGCTTCTCCGCCCATAGTCACGAGGAGGTCATTGAGTTCAGCATTTACCTTTTCAGCCTTCTCGAGCTTTATCTTTATGCTCCAACTCTTCTTGTAGTGCTTTCTGGCTGTCCTCCATTCTGGTTTGCATTGCGATAGAACCTTCAGCCATCATCAACCTCTGTTTCTTCTAGAGAGTCAGCTCCTTCTGGAGCTCTTGCATCTGCTCCTCATATATTTGACTCTCTGAAATGATTTGAGTCAAGCTCATAGTTCTAACTCTAGCAGGTGATGCTCTCAGCCTTTGGATGGTTTGATCTTTGACTTTTACTTGGTCCTTGAGCTCAAGGACTTCATCCAGGCTTGCTTCTTGTTCTATCTTTGCTTTTTCCTTAGCATTCTTCATGGCCTCTACTTCTTTAGTTTCCTCTGCTAGCTAGAGTGTCAGATTATCCCGTTCTTTTTTTGCATCTCGCAATGACTTGCTGAGTTGCAGACACTCTTCTTCAGCTGCTTGCAATCTTTTTGCCGCTACCTCATTTGCTTCTTCCTTTGCTTGGCAGTTTTGTAGAGTAGCGGCCAAGCTGACCGGAGTCAGCTTCTCTTTCTTTTTGTCCTTGGCTTTGTGCCTGCAGTATATCTCTTTCCATCTTGGTCTTTACTTCGGTGGCCTTTAGAGTTATCAATTCTTCGTCTGATGCCACAGATTGTGCTCGTATTCCAGCTAGCATTGTCATCACCACGTCCCAATCATTTGAGGGTGGGTGCAGGTCTACCGTGTCGGTAGCAATTTCCTTTAGCTCAACCAGCCGGATGCCTGTCATTTTTTCTTTAAATCCTGTCCTTGCCAAGTCGAATGCGACTGTGGCGGCTTCTTCCCTTGTATAGCGTGTAGCTAGCAGGTCCAGAAATTCATAATATGCTTTCTCAAGCTCTTTTTGCTCAGATGCAGGCTTGGCCTCTTCTTTGGGCTCATGTTCTGGACTTTGCTCTTGCTCTTCAGCCTGGTGTTCTTCTTGATTGTCTCCAGCCTCCTTATCTTCTGGTGGAGGGCTGCTAGGAGGTGGTGATGGTGGTGGTGATGGCTGTGGGCTAGATTTAGGGCTATCTGGCAAAGTTGTAGGTTTTCCCTTAAAATCTCTATCTGCTTTTGTTTTTCTTTCCCTTTCCTGGTTTTCTTGTTCATCTAGCAATGTCTGCCGTATTTGCTCCACTTCTTCCTCGGTGAAAAGAATGTGGGGAATGTTTTCCGTCGCAGCATCAAGAATCTCGAAATTCTTGATGTAGTCTTCGAAGCGGTCCCTCTGCACTCTTCTTGAGGATCCGGACATAGACTCGAGGGATGGATTCCATAGTTCGTTTAAATCACCCTTGAGGGCTCTTTATCCTCGAAAACTCTCCATCAGCCTCTCGAGTCTAGCCGCTTTTTGTGATCAAGTCTCTTTGGCCGGCACTTGAGCAGATTCTTTTTTTCCTTTCTTCTGCTCAGGTTGCTCCTCTGCCACTGGCTCTAGTCGTCTCTTCAACCTTGTAGCCGCCCTTGGTGCTTGTTGTGGCTCGTCTTCTTTTTCTTCCTTTACCCTTAGCCAGTCATTCTGAGATGGGGGGTCAGGCCACCTTCCCTTGGTGTGTAGTGCTGCATAAATTACCTTGGTTATCATTTCTCCTGGCACTATGTAGGTTGGCTTTTTGTTTCCCATTTTCACCAGGCTGTCATGTATGTATGCCGCATAATTGATTATCTTTGGGGTGCCTTTTGTCATTGCCCAAGTAAATGTTGTGGCAATTGCACCTGGCGGCATCCGGTACTTCTGCGGCCTCTTCATGCACATGTGGAACTACTGGTTGTACAATTGGCTCATGATCGCCACCTTTGGGTTGGCGATGTCTTCAAAGGTGTAATTAGCCTTTTTCTCTTTGTATACCTTGACTTCATCCCTTCTCTTTGTCACACTGTCTCCCTGATTGGAGAGATCTAGTGCATGGGCTACAACCCGCTCCGTGATAACGATCTCTGTAACGGGTCTGCCGTGCAAATCTGTCACCTTGTCCATTCCATCCTCTTTGATGTTGGTTACAAACTCCCATACTCTTTTGACGTCCACCCCTGCTGATATTGCTTTGAAATAGTTATGGAGGTCTATTTTCTCCAAGTAGCCGGCCATTTTGCTTTGGAAAAATTCATTGAGCTCTCTTGGCAGTATTGGCAGCTCTATTACATTGCCGTCATTGTCTTTGAACACCCCCTGGTAGATCTTTAGGTCGTTTGACTCTAACAGATCTTCCTGTGGGCTTTATTGTTCCCTCTGGAATGACAAAAGGTTCCACCTCGTCCAGATAATCTTTGATTGTAATTCTTTTGTTCTTTGCCGGTGACTTCGAGGCTGCCATAGATCCTGTTGCACTCAACAATCCAAAGTTAGCGTTTTTTCCATATCAGCTGTGAAACTGAGTTTTACTTATCCAAATGACTTGAAAATTGAAATTATAGCTTAAAAGGAACTTGTGAAGCTGTGCATGTGCTCTCAGTGCAATTCTGGCCAAAAAAATCCATCTAGACATCCTACGCGTAGGATGTCTTTTTCTTCAGAATTGGTTCATACTTGACATGTAGGTAGTGTAAGGCTCATGGAACATGGTTATAAGCTTGGATTTGGCTTTGGATGTCAAAAAGTGGATTTTTGGTATGATTTAGGCTTTAGGTCACAATTTGGGTAGATTGTCTATCATGGGTAGCAATCGATGTCCAAATGGGTTGAAGCTTGGTATATGGGCTCAATGCATCATGGTATTGTCTCCTATGATGTCATTTCTTGCATAGAAGGCTAATTTTAAGCTTAAGACATCCTACGTGTAGGATGTCGTTTTCTTCAGAATTGCATGAAACTTGTTATGTGGGTTGTCCTTGGCCTATGGAACATAGCCATGTTCTTGGATTTGCATTTGGATAAGAGTTGATGCCTGTAGGGCTCTGTGAGGTGTTTTTGGGCTCAAAAAGTGTATCTTGAAGGTGATGGGGGTCAAAAGTGGTTAGAATGGCTTCAAACTTGACATATGGGCTCTTGCTGATTAGGTAATTAAATTTGGAATGACAAAAATTCTCCTTCATGCCAAGAAGGTCAATTAGACATCCTACACGTAGGATGTCTAATTCCTCATTTTTACTCCCTGACCACACAAAAAGTTAGCTGATGTGTATGTGAATGTGTTGTGCAAGTTTCATGAGATTTGGATAAGATTTGGTAGGTCAATGGCCCATTAGTGCCTTTATGCCCTAACTTTGCGTTTTTCCATGCATATGAGGTCCAATCTGATCCAAATGTGATGAAACTTGGTGTAGGGCTTGTAAATGTCATTCAGAACATGTGCATGACAAGAATTGTTGGGTTTTGTGCCAAAAAGTGACCTTGAGACATCCTACGCGTAGGATGTCTCCTGGTGATTTTTCCTTTGTTAGTGCTCCCAGTGCTTGCCCTTTGCCCCCCTAAGTCCCTTTTGAGCCTAATTTCAACAAAAAAGTCAAATGGATAGAGTATAACTCCTTGTGTGGACTTCAGAGCCTCTGAGCCGTTTTCTGCCTTTTGGAGTGCTTTTTGGCAATGAAATTCCTCGATGTTGGTCTCCATAGCTTCTCAATCCCTTGGGGATCCTTGCCGTATGATTTTTGTCGACTTTGGCTTCACTGGAGCTCCATTTGGCAATTTGTCGCTTTAGAAGCACCCGTGGTTGCGTTTACATACCTTTGATGATTTGTGGTGGTCCACCACCATAGGACTTGGTTGTTGATGGTCTAGGAAAGCCGCTCGTGAAGTTTGGTGGCAAACGGACTTGCGGTTTGGCCACAAGTGCATTTTGACGCTTTGTGTGTGTCTGATGCCGTTTCTGAGGTTTAGTGCCGCTTCGGGTCACTTTTTGGTCATGCGGGTCATATGGACTTGTCGAGCATGTCGATATGCTCCTACCCATAAATTTTGGTAGCATTTGGTTGCCGTTTCGTCGATTTCCCATTTGGTGGCCTCTTGCGGGTTTCTGGGAATTAGGGTTTTCTTCGATGGTTTCCCACTGCCTTCGGCTATCCAGGACTGGTCTCCTAGACTAGGGTAAGCTGTCGATGAAGTCTTGTTGCTTTTGGGTTAGCTGTTAGGCCGTCGTTTCTACTTGCAGGTCTCTACCGCTCGCTTTGTGTGTGACCTCTACGCTAGTTTTCGCGACAAAATGACAAACATGCGCGAAAAGCTCAAGGTGGTGAGCCTACCTCTCATGTCTAGAGCTGATCGGGTAGAGGTGCGCGTCGTAGAAGCTGCTGGAAGTTCGATCCGCTCTAGGTGGCAGAAGCTCTCTCCACAAGGTCAATAGTGAGAATGAGCTAAAAATGGGGTGAAAAATTCTTATAATGGAGGTCCCCGAACCATTTTTCATGAAATTTGACATGTGCTCCTATCTTTCTGCAAGATGCAGTTTAGGCTCAAAAATTTCTTGATTTGGACTCCATTTGCTCTATTTACCAGAAATTTGTCATTTCGGTCAAAACCTGGCCAAAACACGCTTTCCGCTTCAATCTCATAATTGCACCCCCCACTGTACCATAGGTTGTTCTTTAGTCACTGGTCATCCCCATATTTTTTGTTTTTCATTACGACTGTTTTTCACCTGCTTTTTGTATTTTTGAAGTTTTTCTGCCGAAAATTAGCAAAATTAAAAGGAAAATAGCAAATTAAACCCAGAAAATCCCCAAAATTCATAAAAGATCACAAACATCACCTTATACACTCACATGCAATTTTTATGGCTGGATTTCTCCGTTTTACCAATATTTTGCTTGAAAAAAATGGCTATTTCTACTTATATACACACACCTAGGGGCTTGATTTGGCGTTTGGCCCCATATACCTGTAGCTTCATGCTGTATAAGGGCATATATACTTGGGTTACTCCAAAAAATTTTGCAATCAAATGTCAACCCTTAAAATAGTCAAAAATCATGCCCTTTTTTGTTGTTTCTGTTATTGGTTCCGCATTGAGAGTGCCTCCCCCCCTCCTAGTCGGAGTCCTCCCGGATGACAAGGTTTCGGAGTATGTGCCGTGCATAGGTTTAAAAAGTCGTGCTAATGCCTGGCCAATTAATGTGGCCCTATTTTATGCATACTCGATCAATGCATGGAAAAATTAATGCTGTGCAAGAGAAGGGAATAAGCAAGATGCTTATTGGCATTCGCCGTCGAGGCTTCCTGATTTCCTTGCAAGTAGCAGCTGTAACTCTAGTGCTCTTTGTTTAATTGTCTTTTTGGAAAGAGGCAACTGCTTTGCCGACACTGTTGATGGAGTCGTAGCTGTTTCTGAGGATGGAATTGGCTGGGATGTGATAGCTATGGGCCTTTTGGCCTTGGCTTTCCATTGGTAGTTTGGTGCTGCCAACTTTTGTAGATGGTTTGGCACTTTCTTGTTTGCCACTAGTTTGTCTGACATTGGCACCCACATATATCGGATCTCCTTGTTGACCTGTAGATGTCTGCTTTCCATTGTTGCTTGTTCCGTAGGTATTTCCCGTGTCTTTTGCTTTGGTATCCAAATTTGAGTGACATTTGGGTTTTGGCTAAGCATTTTCTTTGGGATCCATATCTGCTTGGATCCCTTGGTTTTGGGTTGCACCGTCTGTTTTGTTTGAATCCGGTTGTTACCTTGTGTCTTACTTGCCATGGCGTTTCTATCCTTCCGCATCCATACTTGTTTACCTTGTCTTGGTAGCCTAGATTTTTGCAGTGTAGCCATTGACTTCAGTTGTTTGTGATTAGCATGGTTGGCCTTTACCTGGTTATTGGTTTCAGGTTTCATGTTGATCTTTGATGGTATTTTTTCTTTTGTCTTTGTTGCTGATAGCCGTTTTTCGGCTCTTTGTAATTGCCACAGTGAGTTACCTCACCCTACCAAAATCACCCAAACACTGTGGCTATCCCTACCATTTCACTGTACATAGACGTGCGTGAGTCACGGGACTTTTCCCATATCTTCTTAAAAAACCCTCAATTAGCTCGTCATTGGGCTAGTTGAGCCAAAAAAATAAAAAAAATAAAAAATATAAGTATATTATGGCCCATGCGTATGTAAATATTTCTTTGTATATAGGGCCTAAATAAAATATTTTTTCATAATTATTTTGGTATTTATTTAAATATTTCTACCTAGGTGTGTGTTATTTATGCTCTGTACATTGCCTCATCATTACCACAATTTTTCTTACCATTTTTCATACTCTTTATTCCATATAGAAATATTTTCATGTAAGCTTCTCTTATATTTGGTGTAACTCCACCCCAACAAAAATCCAAAAAAACTAGTTTTATTTATGTGTATATTTTTTCACTATTGTGATTTTTCCCTTCCTACATCTATTTTGTTTTTTTTCTAAAAAATTAGAACACCAAAAATATTTATCTTTTTATGGTAGCCTCATAATGAGAGAGATTTCTTTTGATCCCTTTATATTTTTTCCACTTATATTATTTATATTTGACATGTACATATTTTTTTGACCCCTCAATATTTGATTTTCTTAGTTGTACTATTCACTTATATCATGATCTCAACAATATCTTCAATTATAGACCTACCAAATAAGGTCAAGGGTAGGTGGCATGCATACATGCACTATGGAGGGCTCACTCTTGGAGGTATTCAAAAGAATCATCCAAAGAAGGACCCCACAAGGACCTTGTGCAGTGGAAAAAAACGGTCAGTTTTGCTGAATTTTTAAAGTTCACTTGCTCTCCGAATTTGAAAAGGTGATACAAACAAAAGTTGTAGCTCGTGGGCTGAACTTTTGCCTCAAATTTTTTCATATTTTCTTGAGCTACGAGCTGTGAGCTATGATTTTATTAGTGGACCACAGTTTTCCCATGCTATGCAGCCACACTCTCTCTTCCAGTTTATCATTTTCCTCTTTCACACACACTTCTCCACTCATCATCCCCACCTCTCTCACCACTCCTCTCTGCACCCTACTCACCTTCTCCTCAACCTTGAAGAATAAGAGAAACCATGGTGAACTCATACCTCCCACACACAATTCCATTCCAAAATTGACCACCTAGTCTCATTTTTTCCTCCTCCAAATTACCCATATCCAAAATTGACCACCTAGTCTCATTTTGCCTCCTCCAAATTACCCATATCTATCAAAAAAACCACAAAATTCAGCCTCTTCTCTTAAAAGACAACATCATGGTGGTTGATTACTCAGCTTCAATTACCTTGTCTCTCAAGGAAGGTCAAGAGTGGAGAAAAAATGTACCGTCAAAGCTAGTGGACCGTCAACAGGCGTCAAAATTGGCCCTACTCAAGACACTTGGAGCATCAACCTTGTAAGAAATCCACCTTTTCTTACCTCTTAAGAGTTTTTCTTCCTTATTTGTATCCTACATGGATACTCCCATTGTAAATATCCAATTCCATTTGTAAATTAATACTAACTCTACTAACACTAACCCACTATGAAAAGTCCTATCACCTCCATTTCTCTCCTCTCTCTTTCCCCACCAACTTCTTGATAATTCCAAGAAAAAGAAATTAGATAAATTGTTGAAAATCTAACCCAACCATGGTTAGAGGAGTAACCCTAGCCTTCAAAATTTCTATAAAAGGAGGGTGTAGCTAGCACAAAAGGGGGAGCCATAAGCAAGAGCACTATGCTATAGCTTGAGAAGCCAAGCTCAACCTCTCTAGAAGGAGCTCTTGAGTGGAAGCTCATTGTCTTATGCATGTGCATGTGTTGTAATAGGGGATTAGCAAGGGAACTCTATGCCATTGTAAGAGAGAGAGTGATCATTCAATTGAGAGTAGGAAATCTATCATTTCTCCTACTAGTGTAAGCCCAACATTTGCTAAATCAAGGAGGGTGGATTTGGACTAAGCTTGGATACTTTGTCTCCCTTCCAACATGAAGTAATGGACAACAATGATGCGTAAGTGTCTTGGTGTTTTTTGTTAAGTTCTTGATAGCTTGTCTCTGGTGTTGTCATCAATCTAGCCATAAATCCCACATACTGTAAGAGGGCGACAGGGTGGAGAGGACTCCCCTGGCCTTAAGACGGTGATTGGGGTGGCTTTTCTTGTGATGTGTTGTGGTGAAATTTACGCAAGCTATGTTGAACAAATACTAATCTCACTTTGATTTGTCATGACAAATTTGTAAAAAGGTATTCATGCAACAAGCACCCCCTCCCCCTTTCTCTCTCTTTCTTAAATATATATTTGTGTTTGCTTGATCATTAACGATACACTTCAAAGCAGCCCGAGCACCAACTCTCTCTCTCTCTCTCTCTCTCTCTCTCTCTCTCTCGTGTTTTAGTGTGTGAGAGTGTTCCAGTGGTGTTAGGGTTAGTGTAAATTCCTTGCTTGTTTGTGGGTTGCTCTAACGATTCTCCTCTTTTGCGTCCTAGTTCGCTCTTAAACTAGGTGGTGCCCCTTGTGTAGTTGGGATTTGGCTGTGGGTTTGTTGTTTTGGTTTGTGTTGTGTTGTGCCCCAGCCCCATTGAGCAACACGGGAGCCTTGAAGGGTGTCTAGAGGCCACTCTTCTTGTTGCCCGCCCCGGACCGCTTCACTGCCAGTGATTGCATGGCTTGCAGTTGACCCCGATGGTACTTCTGAGCAAAAGCTATCACCTGCTGTTCGTGTTCGTGCTGAATTTTGACCGCCTGTGATTTCCAGTCTATCTGGACATTGTATGCTTTTTGCCAAGGTTGCCCTAGCATCATTGGTTATTGTGTGCTTTCATCTGTCACCACATAGAACTTGTGTGGGTAAATATATTGATGTAGCTATACATGCAATATAGTCCAGCCTAATGTTTTCAATGGATGTGATGTGCTACTTTCCAGCACTTGGGGAGTAGGATGAGGTTGATCTGTGACTTGGAGCTGTTGGTATAATCTGTAAGAGATCAAATTTGCTTGAGCACCCGAATCGAGCAAGGCTGTTGATTCAACTTGATTGTTGCCCACCTTGACTGTAATTATTGGCTCTACTGTTTCCTCCTCCGAGTTCAGCAGTCGAATGGCATTGATTCTCAATGGTGGTTTACTTTGTTGTCGTTGTCGCAGAAGCCGTCTTTTTGCAATGCGTTCTTGTACTTTGGTCTGAGCTTCCTCTCGTACTCTCTCTTTTTCCTTCATTCTTTGCTTTCCTTGATGAATTTGTTGGAGCATCTCCTGTGTGAGTGGTAGGTGATATCTCCTTAGTCGACACCCACTAATCCAGTTTGGTATTTCTTCACCTGCTAATGTAGCAAGCTTGACAACTCCGCCTTGTGATAGATCATGAATCACAAATGGTCCCATCCCTCGCTTTTTAAGTTTCTTGGCATGTTGCTTCAAGGTATAAACAAGTACGTAATCACCTGTTTTAAACTCTTTGGTACGCACATGTTTATCAAAAAATTCCTTTTGTCTTCTTTTTTTAGCATAGATAGATGCGACAGCTCTTAAGCGAAGTTCATCTAGCTTTTCAAGATCATTAATTCTTGAAGAGAGTTCATGCCCTGTCCATTCCAAGCTTGTTGCTACTCTTAGAGTTGGGATTAAAAACTCTATGGGTAGTATAGCATTTAGCCCAAACACCATGTTGTATGGTGTTGTTCCTATTGAGGTTTTGTAAGCTACCCTGTATGCCCATAGTGTTGAGTGTAGCTGCTGATCCCAATCGGTTCTTGATGCTGACACTATTTTAGTGAGAACCGTGCATAGTGTTTTATTTGTGGCCTCACTGCCTGTGGATGGTATGGTGCTGATTTCCTATGTATGACCATGAAATCCTCTAGTAGATATTCAATGACTTCATTGAGAAAGTGTGTTCCGCGGTCACTGACAATTTCTACTGGTAACCCGTAACGTACAAAAACATTCTCATACACAAATTGAGCCATGGTGCATGCATCAACTTTTTGTGTTGCTTTGGCTTCGACCCATTTTGTGAGATAGTCCGTAGCCACGATGATATATTGGGTATGTGTGCGATATGCAGGTGGTGATATAGGTCCCACAAAATCAATGCCCCATTTTGCAAATGCCCTTGCCCCCATCATTGGCCTTAAAGGCATCTCATCTCTTTTTATTGGTACCTTGGTGCGTTGACATGCATCACAACGCTTTACAAACTCTTCGGCGTCCATGTGCAATGTAGGCCACCAAATTCCTGCGGTTAAGACAATTTTGGCCGTCTTATCGCCCGAAAAATGGCCTCCACTTACTCCGCTATGTGCATGTTCTAGAATCAGTAGGTATTCGCATTCACTTGCACAGATTCTAAGTTGGTTGTCCTTTCTCCCGTGCTCTTGTAGTGTTCTCAGGGAACGTTCTGGTGGTTAGGAAGTAAATGATATATTGACTCCATGCAGGTGCTATGTTCACCCGAAATAAAGTTGCGTGATCCACTGTACAATTGGCAACATAAGAATGTGTATCCGCATACATAGTTGGCTAATAAACCCCTAACTGTTTTAGTCTCTGGTGTGTTTTCACTGTTGAACAATGAAATGTACAACCCTGGACATGTGCCTCTTCAAGGTAGCACTCGAATTCTTCCAGATTTATACATAATCGTAGGATTAGGTCGGAGTCAAGATGATACAGCCTTCCTGCTATCAGCTGAAAGTTTTTTGTTTGTCGAATTATTTGCTGTTTGGATTTACATCTTGTATTATCAAACTCACTTCCGAAGGAGAGAATGCTAACTATTTCCTGAGACCATTTGGGTACCATTTCAATGTTGAAAAGATAAGCATCTGGTATGTCATCATCTATCCCTTGAGGAGCTTCCCCGTTGTGTATTCTTGAAAGATGATCAGCTCGCAGATGGGTTTTACCCTTTTTGACCACCACTGTGAAGTCAAATTCTAGCAATATAATAAACCAGCGTACGATTCTTCCTGTATTGCAAGGTTTATTTACTAGGTATAAAAGAGCTTGATGATCCGTGAAGAACACAAATTTGTTTGCCAGCAATTAATGCCGAAATTTCTTTATAGCATAAATCATTCCTAACCCTTCCCTTTCGGTGGTTGTGTAGTTCTTTTCTGCACTGTTTAGCTGTCGGCTCGCATAGCAAATTGGAAAATCCATTTTTCCGTCTCCAGGTTGAGCTAGAATACTTCCAATGGCATATGCTGAAGCATCAATGTGCACATAGAATATCTTTTCCCAATCTGGTGCCTTTAATACAGGTGCAGATATAAGGTTTTCTTTCAGCTTTTGGAATGAAGTTTCACACTCATTGGTCCATTCGAAATTGACTAGCAAACGATATAGACGTTGTGCGATAACCGCATACATGTATATGAATCTTCGATAATATCCGCAATGCCCCATGAAGGATTGCATTTGTTTCGCATTAGTAGGCCTGGGCAGGTCTACAATGACTTTGACTTTGTCCAGGTCTGTGGTTATGCCATTTCTTGAGACAATGTGTCCTAAGATTCGTCCTTGCTTAACCATAAATACACACTTTTTCGGGTTTAGACAGATTCGATATGTTCTGCACTTTTCAAAGACTTTTTGCAAATGGTCAATATGTCCCTCTCGCAAAAAAGAGTGCACACACAGGTTATCCATGTAAATTTCTAAGAATATTCTTAGGTATTCCTTGAAAGCGTGAGTCATTAACCTTTGGAAAGTGGCTGGTGCATTTGTTAAGCCAAATGGCATAACTTGATATGCATAAATCTCCCATTCTGTGGCAAAAGCTGTTTTGTGTTGATCCTCCCTTGCTATTGCCAGTTGGTTGTATCCTGAAAACCCATCCAAAAAGGAATAAGCCCGTTTCCCGGCCACTCGCTCAAGGACATGTTCTGTAATTGGCAAGGGGTAATTATCCCTAATGGTTGCTGCATTCACCTTTTTGAGGTTTACACACACTCGCAATTTTCCATTCTTTTTGGGGACTACCACAATGGGTGAAACCCAATCGGTATGTTCAATTTCATAGATGAACTCTACTTCCATCAGCTTATCAATCTCTTCTTTGATTCGTTTGGCAAATGTGTCATTATATGTATAAGGACATTGTTTGCTAGGTTTTGCATCTGATTTTAAAGGAATTATATGTTGGCATATTAATGGATCAACTCCTTTGAGGTCTTTATGGGACCAAGCTATTAGTGCCTGATTTATCAGGGCTTTCAGGGAAGTCAGGCTATTACTTTTTGAACTGTAACTAAAACCTTTATCTTTGAACCTTAGGGATAAGTGAACATGGGTATTTTATATTTTGGGGAAGTTAGTTGTGTGTCTCGTGAATTCTCAGGACGAGAAGCAGTTATGTCTATGCCTGTTGATGCAGTTGGCTCTCTCCTGCATTAGTTCTATGTTTTTCTGCTGTATTATTGAATAATGATGATGAATGGCACACTATTTTCCCTCTATCTATGATGTTATGTACATGTTTCCTTTGCAGTATGGTGTTCGAAGTATGCAGTTTCCTGCTTCTTGTTTGATATGTAATGTATATTAACTATATTGGTTGTTTGTTATGGCAATGTGTGCCTAACTTTTGGCGATCCTACAATTGGTTCGAATTTCGCCTAAAACCATATGGGTGCTAAGGAATTAATCACAGCGGCGACCTGCTCCCTGATAGTGACCATTTGCGGGATTTTGCGAACTGGAAAACACCGGGGGAAGAGTCTGAGGAGTATGCATCACAATTCTTGAAAGAATTCTACCCACAACTGCCCAACGAAGTCAGAATACTCATTCTCAAAAAGATAGTTACAAAACTGTTACCCTTTGGAGCCTGTAATTTACCTTCAAACTACAATGTGCATAATCAAAGAATGCTAGTACAGTATTCTAGACAAGGGAGAAGCAGCAATGCATGAGTGAATCAGGGCAGGGGTCCAATGTACCACAACATTATGGAACAAGGCTTATATTAAGAAGGGAGTTCTCTGCAAGAGGAAGATAAGGAGATGAGTTAGATGGTGATGATCAACAAGAACCAGTAGGAGAACTTGCTGCAGGGGCAGAAATTGTTGGGGAGGGGACTGAACTGCATGAACCTAAAAACAGGCTGCAGGAAACCCTACATGCAAACCAAGAAGGCCAACAAACAACTCATCCCACATCAGACCCACTTTTGGGACCATTGGTCAATGTATTGTTAGCCCAAAAAGTTTTGAAGTCTCTGTACAGTTTCTGTGCAAATTATGTGCAGTTTGTTGCAGAATGCAGTTTCAATTTTTTAGTTTGCAGAATGTACTTTCAGTCTTTTAGTTTACAGACTACAGTTTTAGGTATTTCAGTTTGCAATGCAGTTTAAGCAGTTTCAGGGTTTAAAGAGGTACAAATGCTCTCTATTCTTTTGATGGGTGATTAATGGCAAAGAAGAAGAAGAAAAAGTGTACTATTTGTTAAAAAGATCGGCACTCTGCAAAGCAATGTCCTTACGTGTGCAAGCCTTGTCAAAAGGAAGATGTATGTGTCAAATACTGTATGCATAAACTGTGCAAGAAGTTGTATCGAATTGTCAGATCTTTTCGAGATGCATCAGATCATGAGGAACTATGTGATGCACAAGAGGATTTGGATGATTTTTCGGTCTGTGTCATGAAGTACTTAAGACGTTGGTGATCCATTCGCAGAATGAAAGGAGTCCCCAATATATAGTACTTCCATGAGTCTAAGGCATGTAGAACTACGAGGAGCTCCTTTTCATACATGCCTAGAGCTTGCTCAACAGGGTCGATCCTTCGACTTTCATAGCCTATGGCGTGCCCTTCTTGGAGCAAAACAGCTTCAAGGCAATCACCACAAGCATCACATTGGACCTCAAATGGCTTTGAGAGATCTGGTAGTGTAAGAATAGGTTGAGAGATAAGCTTTTCTTTAAGCCTTTCAAAAGAATTTTTCTCCTTGGCAGTCCATGTGTATCGAATGTTTTTCTTTGTTAGGTCATGTAATGGTCCTGGTATTAGTGAAGTAGGTGGACCCTTGTAGCTTATCAAATAGGTCTTCTACCCGTGGAATGGGAAACCTATTCTTGATAATGATCCTATTTAGTGCTCTATAGGTGACACACATATGATATGTGCCGTCTTTATTTTGCACTAGTAGCACATGAGAACAAAATGGAGATGAGCTAGGCCTAACCATGCCCTTATCAACTAACTCATGCACTTGCCGCATAATCTCCTCTTGTTGAGCTTGAGAAACTCTATAAGGAGGTTTGTTAGGCCATGAACTTCATGAAATAAGTTCAATTGAACTTTCTGGAAGAAGTTCAATTGCATGGTCATCATTGCCTAGTTTAAGAGGTAGCTCACAAGGGATGTTGTCAATAAAGACATCTTGAAACCCCTTGAGAAAATTGGATAACTCTAATTCCTTTTGATTGTGTATGTTTTCTTTTGCTAAAACATTAGGTTCATTTTAAGAGTCTTTAACAAAAATCATGAACATGGAAATAGAGCTCTTTATTGACTTATTGAAAGCTTGTGTATGTACAATGGGTATGGTGTTACCTATTTCCTTAGCATCTATGTACATATCTTTTTCCCTGAACCTAAAGGAGATTCTCCTTTTAGCCATGCAATCAAACCATGGTGCCCCTAGCATTACATCCTCATGCTTGAGAGGAGAGATAAAGAAGTCCTCTTTGTCCACATAGCTTTGGAAATGGAGCCTCAATTTCTCGATTAAGGGAGTGACTGAAGCTTCTTGCCCCTTGAAAGCAACGGCTACGGGTAGGACATCTCCCATCTTGTAAGCTCGTATGCCTAGCTTGGTGGTCAACTCTGTGGATATGAGATTGTGAGTGGAACCAGGGTCAAAGAGAATAAAAGCATCATGTTCTCTTACCTTTCCCCAAGCATGGCATAGAGGAGATCCTTTGTGGTGAGTTTACTCCTCTTGGATTTCGACCAAGGTATATCTAGGAGGCTCATGGCGGGTGTTCATTTGGGAACAAGTGCTGTACGCATGCCCTTGCTCGCTGCACTTGAAATAGCGGTTATCCTTGCACGATAAAGCTCAAGATCTTCAAAAGAGAGTTTATTTTTGCCTTTGTAAACTCCCTTCTCTTTAGCTTTGTTGGAGTTTCCCTTAGGAACCTTTTGGACATTGTCCTTCCCCTTAGTCTCATTGGAGCCCTTGTTTTTCGTGGGCTTAGAATTGCTTTTAGCACCCATTTGGAAATTGATTCGAGAAGCCACCATAGTATAGTGTATAGCCGCCAATATGGTGCAAGGACTTTGGGAGTTGAAATACTCCACCATTTATTCAGTTAAGCCCACACAAAATTGTTGCTTTTGCTCTCCAAAATCCAACTTCTTGAAGACGATGGCTTTGAGTTGTAAGTCCCAAAACTTGTCTACATATTTGTGAATGGATTTGTAGGGAGAGAGCTTCAAGCTTCGCCATTCGGTGAGTATCTTGTCTTTGGCATCGGTGGCCAAAAACTGCTTCATAATGGAAGCTCTTAAAGCTTTCCATGTTTGTGGAGCTTCATTGTTGGCCCGAGGCCCGTAGGTTAGACAACCATTGTCTGACGGACTTTTGAAAGTACATGGCTACATGGCATAGCTTAGAGGACTCCGTGAAGCCTTCATCTCTGTGAGGTCCTTGCCCCTTTTTTAGAGGAGCGGAGTACCTTTGATAGGTCTCCAATTCTGAAAAAGAAAAACCAACGGACATTGCCTTAGCTACTACGTAGCCATGGGCATGAACCGTTAGTGAAGGATTGGTTGTATCTCGCTATGGCGGAGCATGACCACCATAACCCTATCTAAAAGAGTGACCAACCTGTGTGCTTTTTTTCCCATGTTTCAGAAGCACAGCCACCAAGGTTTGTCTCTTTTAAGATTTATGACTAATAAAAAAAAAATTCTAGCCTTGGAAAGTTACCCGACTCATCGGGTCCACCCGTCCATAGAATGATACCGTCGGGTATCATTCTCCCACTTTCCACACCACACTCACCCTTCTTTTGCTATCTAATTACTACCACACTGTCTAAACATACATGTTCCTTTACTTTATTTATGATACTGGTTCGTTAAAACAACCCTTCAAACAGTATTACAAATAATAGTCAAACAAGAAGTCGTCCAATTTTAAACCAACAACCCTTGGATTAAGTTCACTTAAGAATCTCTACTGGCGCTATTATGTCCGATCGCTATATACATTATTTATAAAAACCCTTGTCCACATGAGTGTCCCATACCGCTCGACAAGTACTCGTTGTGCTAATCTGGACGTACTCTCTCCACCCACAGCAACAACAACGGTGCCAATCTGGGCGTCATCCTCACACCACGGAAAAACAAAACTACAATATCCAGCTGGACTAGTCTGGGTGTACTCCCACCACAGCATCAAGGGTGTCATCCTGGGCGTCATCTCATGCCTCGGTAACTGCCACATAATGCCAGCGCTAATAAGTAGAGAGACTTGAGAGAAACCATATCGAAGGTTTTGGACAAACATTCTTTCCTATAGCAACCAGTTTAACCGAACAATCTTTCCTACTTGTCAAACATATGCCGACTTTCTTGGGGTTAAACCATATCGAAGGTTTTGGACAAACATTCTTTCCTATAGCAACCAGTTTAACCGGACAATCTTTCCTACTTGTCAAACATATGCCGACTTTCTTGGGGTTAAACCCCTTGGTTTCGGTCCGTATTTTCTTTTCATAAGGTAAATAATATATTCCTATGGTCTCGCATATGCAATGATGCATAACTTGAAACTGCCATACTAACCTGTACCATAGCTCCGATTGGTCTGATTGGTGGAGACATAGCATGTTCCGCAGGGGTTCCACCGTTACTTGTACCAGCTTCATGATCATTAGCGCCTTGGATTCGAGCACACTCTGGAGCCATTTTTTTATACTACACTTATGCTATACACTAAGAACTTTAAATTGGTCAATTTCTCTAGTAATCTCTTATTTCCAAAGAGAGTCTGTAATTTGAACCCTCGCCAACTCGGATTCACACTTAGTGTTGTTGTTCTACATCTAATTTCTATACATCAAATATTTTCTAATCGTAATTAATCAAAAATTAAGTGTGTAAACTATGAGTGAAAGTTTAGGAATGCATTACTTTTATGCTTCACATTTCTAATCCAATTCTAACTTCAATTTCTATACTTCAACTAAATCAAGTTTTAGTATTATTCAAAATTCTACTTAATCTAATTGACAATAAAATTGGTGAATGAGAATTTCATCATGTATAATAAGAATGTGATGAGTTTTCTTATGTATTAACTTTCAATTAACTATGCATAAGTTAATAGTGAAGATGTACTAACTAGAGAGAGTAGGTATACTTAGAGAAATTAGAGTAAGAGAAAACATACACACACATCTTTTCTAAAGTTAATTGAATCTTACTAATCCATTAGAAAGATTAGAGTAAAAGAGAACACACACACATCCTTTTCTAAAGCTAATTGAATCTCACCAATCTATTAGAGAGATTAGAGTAAGAGATAGCGCACACACACACACACACACACATATCCTTCTTAAAACTAATTGAATCTTACTAATCTATTAGAGAAATTAGAGTAAGAGATAGCACACACACACATATCCTTCTTAAAACTAATTGAATCTTACTAATCTATTAGAGAGATTAGAGTAAAAGATAGCACACACACACACACACACACATATCCTTCTTAAAACTAATTGAATCTTACTAATCTATTAGAGAGATTAGAGTAAGAGATAGCACACACACACACATAGCTAATTAAATCTTACTAATCTATTAGAGAGATTAGAGTAAAAGATAGCACACACACACACATATCCTTCTTAAAACTAATTGAATCTTACTAATCTATTAGAGAGATTAGAGTAAGAGATAGCACATACACACACATAGCTAATTGAATCTTACCAATCTATTAGAGAGATTAGCGTAGGAGATAGCACACATACATCATTCCTAAAGTTAATTGAATTCTTAATTAATACGCACCTTATTAGTCCACTAGAGTTTTTGCTCTCTTAGTGGTTTGTGGACGTCTTCTCTCAGAAGTGGCAGCACTTCGTGAGCGCTATAGAGGCAATCTCTATGTCTAAAGTGTGAGCATGGATGCTCTATTTATAGCAGGAAAAAAAACGTCCAATTTTTAATATTTTTTTTCATTAAAAAAAAAAAATCCTCAAAAATCATACCCGCGTTTTTGGTACCCTTGTGGTATCCATCAGCTTGACCACTTTGTCATTATCATCAAAAGATAAGGCCACACAACTGCCCCTCATTAAGATTAGTCAAGACTAGCCTCTCCTTTTCATGTGACAGTGTGTCCCACTCTGTCCCTTCCTATGTGAATCCAGGTGAGTCCATGTGCCTTCATTTGTCATCCCTGTGTATTCTTCTGTCTTTATAATTATTTTATTTATTTTCTTAATGATAATTTTCTTTACATTTTTAAGTTAAACTTTAGAGTCCCCCCTCATTAAGATTAGTCAAGACTAGCCTCTCCTTTTCATGTAACAGTGTGTACCACTTTGTCCCCTCCTATGTGAGTCAAAGGTGAGTCCATGTGCTTTCATCTGTCATCCTTGTGTATTCTTTTGTCTTTATAATTATTTTATTTATTTCCTTTAATGATAATTTACTTTACATTTTTAAGTTAAACTTTACAGTTTTATATTAACTTTACAGTAGTAAAAGAAAATTCTACAATCAGTAACTAAGTCTTACAATAAGTTAATTAGTGATTCATATAGCTAAACATGTCAGAATTTTGTAGTGTAGATTTTAAATTCTAGGTTTTCTCAACCTACGATTCATAATTTGAACTTGAATATCTTAAATAATGAGTGATGGTTAAAAAAAATTTTAATGCCTAATAGAACTTGTGTGAAATTTGAAAGTAGAGACCTTACAATCTCCCCAACTTAGAATTCGAGATACCCTCATCTCAAGAACAGTGAAGGGTAATCCTTAAGAAGGGGTCTTTCATCTTCCCAAGTAGCATCTTCTATAGGGAAATCCTTCCATAAGATAAGATGTTCTTTGATGGATCTATTCCTAAGCTTTCTCTCCCGAGTTTCTAGGATAGTATCAGGTTGGAGTTGTAGAACATCTTGAGCAGGTAAAATGATTGCTCATCATCAAGGACATGGTTAGGCTTATATACATAAGGTTTTAACAGACTTACATGAATACAGCATGCACTTTGAGATGAGAAGAGAGTTTTAGTCTATAAGCTTGATCACTTACAACCTTGATTATTTCGTAAGGTCCACAATATCGGTAGCTAAGCTTCTTATACCTTCCGAGAGACAGATTTCTCTTTTTGGGCTTTACTCGTAAGAAAACTTTGTCACCTTCTTTGAAAATCCGATCAGATCTTTATAAGTCGGCGTACTTCTTTTGTCGATCTTGAGCCGCTTGAATATCCCTTCGAATAGCTTTGGTTTGAGCTTCCATTTCTTCAAGCATTTTCTTTGAGGCTTCTACCCTTATAGTGGGGTTAGAAACGTTAAGAGGTGATAAACATTCTTGACCATAAAGAGCATTAAAAGGTGTCATTCCAATAATTCTATGAGTAGAGGAATTGTATGCATACTCTACCAAGGGTAGGTATTAAATCCACTTGCGAGGTTCTCTATTGCAGTAGGCTCTGAGGATGTCTTCAATTACTTGATTAACTCTTTCAGTTTGGCCATCAGTTTGAAGATGATAATAAGTACTAAAACATAACTGGGTTCCAATAGCTTGAAACAATGATACCCACAACTTTGAAGTAAACTTGGCATCACGATCGTTGACAATCCTCTTGGGTAAACCATGAATTCTGAAAACCTCCTTCACAAACAAACAAGAAATATCTGAAGCTGTAAAGGTTGTCTTGACTGGGATTAAGTGAGCTACTTTAGTAAGCAAGTCGACTATGGCCATGATTGAATCATAGCCAGCTTGAACAGAAGGAAACCCGGTGATAAAGTCCATGCTAATACATTCCCATTTCATTTGGGGAATATCTAAAGGATGTAATTTACCTGGCATCTTTAGTCTCTTTGCCTTAATCCTTTGACAAGACAAACACTGCTTGACATAGCGAAGGACATCACCCTTCATACCTTGCCCATAGTAACTTCTGCGAATTGCATTGATGGTTTTGGCATAACATGGATGTCCTGAAGTTGGGCCATCATGTGCTTCATATAGGATAGCATTCCTTAGGGTAGAATCCTTAGGTATGCATAGTCGATTCCTATAGTAAATTTTCCCATCTTCTAAGGAGTAATGTAGAGGTTTAGGCTAATTTGATGATACCCTCTCTTCACGTAGGATACTAGCAAGCATCTGGTAATCTGCATCTCTGACAGCAACATCCAAGACCTTGTCTAAAATAGGGTTGTTAGCCATGGAAATTGCCCCCAAAAAAAGCTTTACGGCTTAGGGCATCTGCCACAACATTATCCTTACCTAGTCTAAATTTAATATCAAAATCATATTTGTGAATGAGCTCTATCCATCTCCTCTGTCTCATGTTAAGGTTAGGTTGGGTAAAAATCCACTTAAGGCTCTTGTGATCTGTTACCAACTGGACTTTGCGTCTCAATAGATAATGTCTCCATAGCTTGAGAGCGTGAATAACTGCTAGCAATTCTAAATCATGTGTAGCATAATTCACTTCATGAATCCTAAGCTTCCGAGAAGTATAAGCTACAGGCCTTCCTTCTTGAGTAAGGACTCCTCCTAATGCAAGGTTACTAGCATCTGTGATCACCTCAAATTCTTGGGTGAAATCTAGAAGTTTTAAGAGAGGTTCTGAAGCAAGATACTCCTTGAGCTGTTTGAAGCAAGATTCATGTTTTTCTTCCCAAAGTATCGTAGCTCTTTTCTTTAGCAAGTCGGTTAGTGGTGCAGCTTTAAGAGAATAGTCCTTTACAAAGATCCTGTACCACCCTCTGATATCTAAGAACCCTCTGACTTCGGTTTGTGAAGTGGGTTGAGGACATTCCACAATATCTTTGACTTTGTCAGAGTCAATAGAGACTCCTTCAGGTGAAATGATAAACCCTAAGTAATAGAACTTAGGGGTAAAGAAGGCACATTTGCTTTTCTTTGCATACAACTTATTTCGGCGTAAAAGCTCTAACACTTTCCTAACATGTCCTTCATGCTCTTCCTATGATTTGGAATAACTTAAGATATCGTTAAAGAATACTAGGACAAAATCATCCAAGAATTCTCTAAAGATATCGTGCATCAGACGATTGAAAGTTGCAGGAGCATTCGTAAGTCCGAAAGCCATCACTGTAAATTCGTAATGACCATAACGAGTGTTGAAAGCTGTTTTGGAGATATCAGCCTCTTGGATTCGAATTTGATGATAGTCAGATCGAAGATCAATCTTCGTGAATATTTTGGCTCCATGTAATCTGTCCAGCATCTCATCAATACGAGGAATTGGATATTTATTCTTGATGGTAATCTGATTTAAGCCCCTATAATCTATGCAAAGTCGAAGAGAGCCATCCTTTTTCTTTTGGAAGAGAATAGGTGCACCCCATGGAGATGTACTAGGTCGGATAAACCCTTGCTCAATCAACTGCTTGAGCTACTCCTTGAGTTCTATAGCCTCTAGAAGTGACATCTTGTACGGCGCTCTTGAGACTGGTTCACTACCTGGAAAAATTTTGATTTCATGGTCTACCTCCCTAGGTAATGGTAGCATCCGGATTCTTAGTACCAATGAAAAGATAAACTTCGATGAATTTTAACTCCTCTGTCCATCGAAGTTTCTTGAGGTTGGTATCCATGCATCATATCTTGTCAGCATCAATGGTATAGATTCCTCCATATGGACTCCAGTTGATGCCCCATCCTCTATGCACCCTTGGGATAGGTGGTGCAAACAACCCATCCAAAATCATCATCACCCTTTTTCTAAACTGATAATTTGGTGATTGGCATGCATTTTCAAACATGATGATGAACACCTGGAATTTTTGGTAGGCTGAATGAACATTTTTCTGTACCAGGAAAGTTCAGTCTTCAATACCATATAAAAACTCAAAACAATTTTTCTAGGTTCTTCTATTATTTCAAACATTCGCATCCTTCAATATCCAAACATCAATCTAAAAATCTCCCCAAGCTTTAACCTAGGCTCTGATACCAGTGTGAGGTCCCTGCCCCTTTTTAAGAGGAGCGGAGTACCTTTGATAGGTCTCCAATCCTGAAAAAGAAAAACCAACGGACATTGCCTTAGCTACTACGTAGCCACGGGCATGAACCGTTAGTGAAGGATTGGTCCTATCTTGCTATGGAGGAGCGTGACCACCATAACCCTATCTAAAAACTAGCTATAATCAATTATACCTAGAAGTATAAATCTTAGAGTGACAACCATGTGCTCTTTTTTCCCCATGTTTCAGAAGCAAAGCCGCCAAGGTTTGTCTCTTTTAAGATTTATGACTAATAAAAAAAAAATTCTAGCGTTGGAAAGTTACGCGACTCATTAGGTCGTGTGAGGTCCCTGCCCCTTTTTGAGAGGAGCGAAGTACCTTTGATAGGTCTCCAATCCTGAAAAAGAAAAACCAACCGACACTGCCTTAGCTACTACGTAGCCACGGGCATGAACCGTTAGTGAAGGATTGGTCCTATCTCGCTATGGTGGAGCGTGACCACCATAACCCTATCTAAAAACTATCTATAATCAATTATACCTAAAAGTATAAATCTTAGAGTGACCAACCTGTGCGCTTTTTTCCCCATGTTTCAGAAGCACAGCCACCAAGGTTTGTCTCTTTTAAGATTTATGACTAATAAAAAACAAATTCTAGCGTTGGAAAGTTACCCGACTCATCGGGTCCACCCGTCCATAGAATGACACCGTCGGGGTATCATTCTCCCACTTTCCACACCACACTCACCCTTCTTTTGTTATCTAATTACTACCACACTGTTTAAACATACATGTTCCTTGATGAGGTCATGGAACTTGAGGATGGTGAAGACTCAAGGAGTGCAATCGAGGACAATGTGCAACAACGTCAACCAAATAAGGAGCCTCAACCTATGCCCCGAAGATCTACGCGAGCAAGTAGACCTGCAAAAATGTTTGTTCCCTCCTTCATCCATCTATTGGTCTAAAATTTTGGAGAGTTGGAATCATACAAAGAAGCTATGCAACACGAATCTGAACAAGAATGGATGAAGAGGATTATGTAAGTGGATATTGGCTCAATATATCGCAACCATACACGGAATTTGATTAGCATATATGTCTAAAGTTTCATATGCTGCAGCCAATAGGTTCTCTTATGTATTCTATGGCATGGACAAGGCCAGATATTGTACATTGTTAGCAACGGCTAGCACATGCAACACCAGTTATGCACCAAGCGAGGGATGTGCTATGGATGTGCACAATATTTCCTATTCATATTGTATGAGGTCTTGGGCTCAGTGGGAGTTCCAAATCGTATATATGCTAGAGGGCTCAATTTAATCCCATAGTCGGAAGGCTTGTGGTGCATGCCTTTATAAGGAACCCTTTATTCAAAGAGGCTTCATTCTTGAGGATTCATTCTTAAGTATCCACTCTTGAGAGCTCACTCTTGAGTGTTTAGTTCATGGATGGTCTAGCCTTGAGTTTAATGTCCATGCTTAGAAGGCTAGTGCTAATCCCTTTGTAATTAGAGAAGCATTTCTTAATCTAATCTCTACTTTCTTCATTAATGTTAATTAATGTGTGATGAATTCTTGATTATTGACCATTCGTATCCTTTTATGAGCACTCGATTTGTGATATTTAACTTGTCTACTTAGGTTAAGTAAGTAGGTTCTTAATCTTGTGATTAGAGTATGTGCCCTATTGTTCTCTCGTGTGTGGATGGGTTTAATGAAACTCAAGCACCATTCACCTTGTGTGTGTAGCTTTTGATTAAGTACCTTGATTGGCATGTGGTGATTGGAGAGGCCAACACCAATGCAATTAGTGTGTGCTTGTCAAGAGTGTGCTTTGAGATTCTAGTCTATGACAAGTCAGACTTTTGTGAGATTTATGTGTGTAGGTGATTCTTAATTGATGATTATGGTGTGATTAGAGTTGGTGATTCATGGCTAATCTCTATTGCATTGGAAGAGCATTCTCTTGAATCCTCTCATTCGATACATCCAATGATGTTCATGATTCCATGCCCTAGCCGAGTTTTCGATCCTAGGATTGATAATTTTGTTGGTCTTGGTTAGGTGATGCTACAATTTCCCTCAACATTTGGTGCGGCTTCCACGGATCGGTAACCTAAGCTAGTGAGTAGAGGTTTTTGAGTGTGTGTAACTCAATTTTGGTTTAATTTGATTGTGTGTGCAAGTTGTTGAAGCTAATTGTTGAGCTATGAATACCCCAAACCCCAATGTCACCCCCAATTTCACTAATTTCATACTAACCCTTACTAAATTTTCCTTCATTTCATGCTAAATGTACTAATACCACACTAATTTCATACTAACCCTTACTAAATTTTCCTTCATTTCATGCTAAATGTACTAATACCACACTAATTTCATACTAACCCTTACTAAATTTTTCTTCATTTCATGCTAAATGTACTAATACCACACTAATTTTTGCTAATTACTTCACTAACCTAACTGCTAACATTGATGTGTATGTATGTTCAATCCCCTTATAAAAGGTGGAATCAACTTTTTTATCAAGTTCTTTGTGCTAATCCATGCCTAATTTGATGAAATGTTAAATGGGGGGGGGGGGCAATTAAAGTGGAAAAAGGAGGCATAATGGAAGCGATGGAAATGAGCATCATAGGGAAAGGAGCTTGTGGCGAGCACCCTGGTGCTTGGGTGGTGGGCACTCCAGTTTGGCTCCGTCCTCGTCAGGTTTCATGCAGGCTTACGTCGCCATGCCACGTCACTAAGGGGTCTTGCCCACTAGCAATATGGCTAGTGGATTGGCCATAAATAGTATGGGAGATTATTCATGCAGAGCAAGATCAACTCTTCTAAAAACAAGAAAGGGGCTCTCACATTAGGCATTCTCTCTCTCAGGGGAAATCCATAAGCCTTGAGCATCCTAATGTTAAGCCTTCTTTAATCAAAAGCTTCCTTCACCCGCTTTGATCCAAGACTCCATAGCCATTCTAAGCTTCCAATACCCAAAGCCGTAATCTCTTTCATAAGCCATAAGTAACCTGTTTCCTGGGATCTCTCTTTCCCTCTCGACCTTGAAGCAGCAGAGGAAGAACAAAGGAGAGGAAGTTTGTAAAGGCAAGCTTGGCAGGCCAATTAAGGCAAAGGAAAGCACCGTTATATTTAGTACTATTATCATCATAGAGTTTATTGAAGTTTGATTTTTCTAATTATCACCTGAATTAAGGCAGATTAAACCGATGTAAGGAGCATAAACTCCACAATTAATATTTAATTTAAGCAGTGGTACTGTTAATTGTCCGCTTTGGGTAATCAAGCTTCAGATCTTGTTCAATCTATTTGTTTTTAAATTTGTCTACATTAATTGTGTCTGCTACAACTCTCTTCCTCACACCTCTCACAGCCAGAGGCCCCACCCTTTCCTGGCTCACCTTTCAAACACAAATCCCATGACAACAGCAAGGTCCTAAATCCCTCACATATAGAGAATCACCTTTACCATGCTTATATCATCAAAAAATGCACAAAAGCTTTTAATTTCCAAAATCTAGCCAAGGGAACCATCTCAAATCCAAAAATGTGAAAACCACATTTGAGGCAAGAGGACATCATGTACAGCCACTCCATGTCAAGAAAATGCAAGAGTAACACAGTAGATAATAAGCACAATTATTATCTACTAAGGTGAAATAAGCCCATTTTTGCAAATTATTGGCACCATCAGCTCCAGCATGTCATCACAAGCCTACACATCCATTTTGGGACATTTTGGACACTACAAATATTTGCATCAACACAATCAATTTCAAAATCCTTCTAGTCAAAACATGACCTCAACCAAGCCTGAAGAATCTATCAAGGAATCCAAGAAGACATTTGCGGGGGATCTGCAAGAGAAAACTCATGTGGCCATCTTCCAGGGTCATTTTAGAAATGTAGATAGCAAGGGCAGTGGAGCTACAAATGATGCCAAGGAATCTATAATGTGGCTCAGACTCCCAAGCTCAGAGAAGACCAATTGATACTTGGGTTGCTACATTTCTACCCAATGGAACATTCCTTAAGCTTCTCGATCTCTTCCTTCATCCTCTTAGCAAATGTCTCATTGTAGGTGTATGGTTGTTGTCTAATTTGTTGAGCATCATCTCTCATAGGGATAGTATGCTGACATATTTCAAGGTCCACTCCTTTGAGATCTTTGTAAGACCAAGAAAAAACATCCCTATACTCCTTTAACGTTTGAATGAGAATTTTTTCCTCTTGGTAGGGACAAATTTGTAGCTATGTATACTAGATTTGAGTCTTCTTCCAATTTTGCAAGGTCAATTTGTTTGGCATTTTTGAGTCCCTCATAGAATTTTCCTAGTTCTTTTGGTTGGCGCAATGGTTTCTCTACTATGGTTCATTGATCTTGCAAAGTGTATTTTTTATAGCATGAAGGAACATTGATTGCCCTTGGGTTGTCGTTGTCCATTTCACTAGTCGAAACCTCTTTTAAGGTTCCTTTCAACCCTTTATACTTTGCCTTGTGTTCAATTTTATTCATTGGAGGTCCTTCTCCCTTAGTCCCTTTAGGCTTGCCCGATTTTTGTTTTGTTTTGGTCCATCAATCTTTGTTTTTCATGCCTAGATATCTCCCCGTCATTTAATTTCCTTTATGCAATTCAATGTATCTATCATTGTCAAGAATTGAGGTTTGCTCTCCATCACAGATTTTAACTGTTTCCTTTTCATTTTATTTTCTCATTTTTTGTGATACCTTTTTTGACATCTACGATGTTGATTTGAAAACAAACTCAAAAAACTTCTCCTCTCCTCCCCTAAGTAGAAGTTTGGTCCTTATGTGTTTGTTTTGAGAGTTTGTTTCCTCCATTATGAGTGTCTCCTTCTCTAATTTATGTGTGATACCATAATAATGATTTGAGAAAACTTTGTTTCTCTTCTATTAGTTCAATAGATAATATTTGAATGTGAACTATTTCATAAACCTCCTCATTAGAAAAGTGGGTGGGTGTGGATATGTTAATGCATACATCCATTGTAGCCAGAATTTGAGTCCACTCAAATGATTCAAAAAGAAGTTTATTAAAGGGTTTAGTATGTATTCAAAATTGTTTACCTATCAGTCTATTATGCAATCTTCTGTTTGTAATCCACCAAACTCAGAAGCTCCACACATAAAACTTGGAGTATCCTTGCGTATCTATGACTACATTTTAGTTTCCGCTGAGTTTTTTGAATCCAACTCCTGGATTGGTGTCCTCAAAACATCCTTGTATGAATGATTCTTCAAATTTATGTGAATAATTAATCTAACTTATTTCAGGTAAAGATAATCGTTTCCCCAGTCTTGGATCAATTGTATCTGTCTCAAGAAAGGTCTTTCTAAGATGATCTCATAATGAAGTATTTTCCCAAAATCCACAATGGAAAAATTATGTTGGTACTCAGTTCCACAGGAGTCATTCATGTTTGTCTATTTTTTGGATTTCCCCAGGCTTCCCAGACAACTTTTGTTGCTATGGCAATACCTATCCCACTATCAAAAACAACCATGGATATTACATCCTTATATTGTACCAGAAGGGTCTGGTTTTCTTCATTTCCCTCATAGTAATCCGTAACTTTGTTCATGGGCATAGATTTAAAAATTTTGCCCGCAAATTCTCTTCTTGCAATTTTTCTAGGTTTTCTTTCCTTTAAGCCCATATTTTCCATGGTAAGTTGTAGATCCTTCCATAGATGCGGTCTTTCCTTAAGCAACTCACCCAATGTGATTGTGCATTAGATAGAAGTTGATATAATTGATTGCCAATTCACCACATCCAAGGTTTACTTTGGTCTATTCAATGATGTTGTTTCACACACCAATGATTTTTCTTCATTTTCACCTAGGTATGAAGGTAGTGGTTGCACTCTTCAAGATTTTGATAGGCTTGACCACCGTGATCCTCAATCTCCATACAAAGATTATCCATCTATTTCCATGGGTGGTTGATCTAGCCATAGTTCTTTGATTGGAGATGGTTCTAGAGTCAGGCTTCCATCTTTACTTCTCAGCCTTGTGGTTTGGCCTTTTTTTTCAACTAAGGGAGCCCCTCCTCACTATCTGGAATTATTAGTCCATACATATCAATGTCTGCTAGAGTTTTCCTCAACTCCTTATTATCGTGGGTTTTTTCCTTGACAAATCTGGTTTCAATTTTTACCAGTTTTTCCATGAATTTGATCTAAGGCTTTTGTTTTTCAAGCATAGACTGCATGATTTTTCACTAAGTGTTTTTAAGATTCAACTTTGGTGGTTTTCATTTCGGGTGTTGGGTTCTATTTCCATTTTGTTTCATCCCACTAGCTATTGACACTGAGTACTCTTTTTTTTTCTTTGCAAAACTCACAATTGTAAGTGGATAGTATTAAGAACTATGGTTAGTCACTTCGAACCGTACGGACAAATATGAATGAAGTGGCTTTCTTTTCATGTTACCATTTGTTGCATGAGTCTTATATGGACAAAGTGATATAATAAGGTGTTAGTCTATATTATGGATATGATCTTGATGCATTGGTTTGAGGTCAAACACTTTCATTTGCGTGTTATACATGCACCAAAAAATGGAAAAAGTTTGTTTTTTGCATATATGTGAAGTTATGGTTTATGGTTGATCAAAGTGTCGGAGCTGCTTTGCATTATATATGTTGATGGAACAATGTCATATGATGTATGTAACCCCATGGATGGATGTGGATTCTTCATGTGTATGTGTATGTGCTTTCCATCCTTTTAGGTCAAAACTAGCTCTATGTGCTAGGCGGATGATGTATAGTCATAGTGCATCACTTTTGCATGATTGGAAATTATCAACATTGGATTTTGATATCATGTTTAGTCACTGGTTGGAATTATTGTGTGCATAAAAGATTCATGTCTTAAGGGCCATGTGTGTGGGCTTAAGGGCCATGTGCATCACCCTGAGTTGGCTAGAGTGCTTATCCATGTAATATGAATGGATTATGGTTCATGGTTTGGATTGGATCATGAAGTGATTTTGATGGTTTATGGATGATGTGTAAGAGTAGAGACCTTCTACAGTGTGACTGCTTGAAAAAAGATTGTTTGTGCATATGGAATATTGTTCGGAGGTGTTGTAGCAATGCCTTAATTGCAACCCACAAAAAATTATCAATCCGTGGATCGGCAACCCGGCTAGGGCTTGGAGGCATGGGTGTCATAAGATGCATCAAAATAGAGGATTCAAGAGAATACCTCACCAATGCAAGTAGAGATTAGCCTTGGCAAGACTAACTCTAATCACTAATCAATCAGCTCCTACACACATCAAGCCCACCAAAGTCCGTCGACTTGCCAATCTTATAGAGTCACAACAAGAAAATAGTCAACACAAGCATCGAGGATCAAAGCACACACTAATTGCATTGAAGTTGGCTTTCCCAATCATCAGATGCCAAAGCACACACTAATTGCATTGAAGTTGGCTTTCCCAATCATCACATGCCAACCAAGGTACTCTAATCACATCACACACAAGTGGCATTGAGCTCAAGGCTCTTAAACCTTCACACACTTAAGCACACAATTAGGCACAAACTCTAATGACATGACCAAGAGTGCATACACACTATAGTAATCAAGAGAATTATAGAACTCATCAACTAACTAAAATACTTATGGAAGAAGAGAGTTAGGATCAAAGAAAGAAGTAATTACCTTTCTCAAATCTAGAATAATGAGAGTGTAAAACTACTTCATGATATAATGAAATGTAGAGAAGAAGAATAATGATCAAAATAGGGATTAAATTAATCAAGAATATCTTACTCTTTTTATAATGGACTAACACTAGCCTCTTGGGCATGGGCATTAAGCTCAAGGCTAGGCCATGCATAGAGTGAACACTCAAGATAGAGAGAGAGAGAGAGAGAGAGAGAGAGAGAGCTCTCAAAAGTGGATGCTCAAGAATGAAGCCTCCTTGCATAAAGGCTTCCTTATAAAGGCTTTCACCATAATCCCTACAAGTATGGGTTTAATTTTGAGCCCTCTAGCTAGCATATACAACTTTGGAACTCCCAATGAGCCAAAGACCTTATAGAAAGTGAGTGGAAAACATTATGCACATCCATAGCATATCTCCAGCTTGATGCACAATTAGTGTAGCCTGTGTTAGCCGTTGTTTACATTCACCTATTCCTAATTTGTCCCACGTCCTTCGTGAAGATAAAACCACTTGAAATTTCATTTTTATGCATGAAATACAAACAATCAATTAAGACCCTAGGATAATGCAAGGTCATAAACCTATCAGCCTAAAAACTATGTGATCAATCTTAATAAATCGTTCAAGTTTATTATGTCTATGGGCTATAAAAAAGCTCCTAACTATTAGTACATTCTCACAGCTTTTTGAAGCTCATGGAAGTTTTGTTTTTGTCATTCATTGAAAATAGACAAGCACAATACGAGGCTACCACCCAAGGCAACTCTAGGTGTGACTCTCGGCTCCTGGAACCCTCAAGAAGGTGTTCCAAAAGCCTACTAGCCTACCAAGGCTGATGACTAACCCCTATCAGCCCAGGGCATCGGTTTAGGGCCTTGACCAAGCGAGCCAAGTTGATTCCCCTTGCCTGCCAAGTGCCAATAAGGCTCTAGGCCTCACAAGACACAACATAACATAGAAATTTTCTTTTCATGTGTCTAGTAGCAGTTTTTCTACTTTCTCTTGACACTTTTTTTGCTTAATTGTTTCATTTTTTAGCACTTTTTAATTGCTTCCATTATGAAATGCTAATGGAAAATGGACTAAAAGACTAAAACATAATCTTAGCCCTAGGTCATGTTAAGAATGAATGGAGTATTAAGACTATCACTAAGAGTCTAATGAGAAATGAACCTACATTAACCTAAGGTCAAGGCCAATTACCTATGATTAACACACATAAAACCATTTTTTAATGAGTTAATATTGACAAAGCAAAGTGTTGAAACTTTACTATGCCTAGATTTTGAAAATGAAAGAACGGTAGCTTAGAAGAAAAATTTCACTTAACCAAGCATGGGGAATGGAGAGATGAATAGAAGAGAAAAATCATGGAAGAATTACATCTATACATGCTCTTTTGAGCGTCCTTGAGCAAGCATCCCCTTTGTAGAGAAGTCTCTTGATCCTTTTATTTACAATCCAAGCCGATTGAAGCTAAGTGTAAACACAAGCTCCAAAGGCTATTTATTGAGATCCATACCAAAAAAACACAAAAAACATTATTGAAAAACCTAAAGCTAGGGTCTTGCATACACGAATTTGCCAAAGGGGGAACACCCAAGGGAAAAAAGAGCCTTTGGTTATGCACATTATGCTCTTTGTAGCAAATTTATGCATACATTTCAAAATGAGAGAGAATGAGCTTCTTCATAAGAAAATTTTACAATTTTTACAATCTCTCATGCATAATTCAAAGTTGATTAGTTTCTAGCTTAATGAAATATGGAAAAAACAAGGCAAGAGCTAGAAATAATGCACTTTGATGAAAGGAAGTGGCTCTTGAAAGCCAAATTTTACATTTTAAAGCTCCAAACAAGTTGGCTAAACACTAGCTCAAATGAAATTATACAATTTTTAGAGCAATCTATGAGCTAGAGATGACTGCAACTTGATGAAGTGAAAATGAATGGCTCTCAATAGCCAAATTTTGTACATGAAAGAATTTAACTTTTGACCAAGCAGCTAGCATGTACAAAAGTTTTAATCCAAAGAATTGGAATGGCTCTAAATAGCCAAGTTTTGCAATATTTTGCAATGATGACCCGTTCTTGGATCGATGAAAGTTTTTGCTGCCCATAACCCTTCAAAAACAACTCAAATGTTAGTGCATGAAAGCATTTCTTAATCAACACAAGCACTACAAATGTCATGTTCATCAAAAATTTAAAATGATATTGCTCTCCCATGGTCATTCAAAAAAATCTCAATTTTAGTGCCATGCAAAGTTTTTGCGTTTGAATCAAGCACTAAAATGCAACAAGAAATACCAAGGTTAAGTTTTGATGCACACTATTGCACAATGCACTCTCACAATCGAGACTTACATGAAATAAGTCCTTTTAGTGTAATGAAATGTCCATTAAACCAAGCACTAAATCATTCATAAGCCAAAAATTTGTTGCAATGCGAGTTCATTTATGCATGGAGATGATCATGTAGACATAGCTCTCATTTAGCAAATATGCCATGCATATCATAAGAGAGAAAAATCATAAGATGAAGTAAATGTCATCTCTCTTTAAGCCTTCAATGCCCAATTTTGTGTAGTTGGCCACACCCCTTCAAAATGAAGTTTGACCATTAGTGCATCAAAACATTTTACATACACAATAAGCACAAAAAATTTATGATTCATCACAAATCCAAAACTTAATGATATCCCATGGTCAGTCACCAAGGATCAATGCTCAAATTTTAGTGCTATAAAAGGATTCATTTTTTAAGCAAGCACTTAAAATAGAATGCTTAATCCTATCACCACATTTTGAATTGCATTCCATGCAAATTTCAATGCAATATATGCTTAAAAATATCGACACTCTTGTTGCTCATTTCACGTATGTAACAAGAATTTAAGAGTCCATATGAAAAGAAATTTACAATGATTGTAGTTGACCTATTTTAGAAGATAACCCTCACTTTTGTTTTTTGCCTTTTGATTTTTTGATTGGGGCCGCCTTTTTTTTTAAGGATTTTTGGGTCACAGTGGGTGGAAACGCCCTCTTAATAAAGTCAAAATGGAATATATATATATATATATATAAATATAAATATATAATAATTGGCGTATTGTTTTGTTCTGACGATTTCCTGTAACAAGCTATGAGAGGGAGAACGACTGAGTCTTCGACCAGCTAGTGATGATGGGGTGAAAGAGAGTGTGTGTGTGTGTGTGTGTGTGTGATGCTGATTGACTCCAAGAGGCCGACGGAGGAGGGAGAATCTTGTTGGTGGGCATAGTGAGGCAAGCCAAACAGGTTGAGCATTAGCTGTTGAGAGCCCTCTTCCCACCCTTATGTACAATGTTGGTTCCCGTGTCACTCACAATGCTCTCTGCACACATCCCTTCACACTCGGATCAACCACTCTTCCCCTTGTTGTTGTTAATGTTAACATGCACACGATAGCACTAGAACACATGGTGGGTCACCTACTTGCAAGTGGCTAAGAAGGGAGGGGAATCATGGGATTGAGGCAATTTTCAAGCAGACGATGAGCACTCATAGAAATTGGGCATGTTTGTGTGTGTGTGGGTGTTTTGAGCATCCTTGCAGGCAAGACACGGGTGACGGCAGTGCTCATAGCAGAGAAACAGCTCATGTGTGTGTGTTTATGGCAAGACGACAAGAGCAAGCTACCCATTCCTCGGCACTATCTCAAAAACAGCCCCCACAATCACTGTGTGGCAGTTGTGTTGCACAAAGGCCAAGGTGGGACTACACGCGCTGCGGGCCTGTGAGACAAATTAGGCATGTGTGTGAGTGACTTTTACAGGAAGGAAGCCACAAAAAGATAGAAGGAGTAAGGTGTGTGTGTGTTTTTTTTTAATGCGCCATATTCGGCAAGCCAAGAATGCATTTGTGTTTGTGTTTATGGCAGGTTTTACGTGCCAACTAAAATTGAAAGGCATTGTATCTCACAGGCCAACAGACCTTCATGATGGTGGCGCACCATAAGTGGCCTTTGATTTGGCATTTTCAAAAAAAGGGGTGTGTGTGTATGTTGAGAGAAAAGCTCGCTGCCAGTGTGACAGTGAGCTGGCTTTTAGTTTAATTTGAAGCTCTCTTTTTTTAAAAATTCAAATTTGGGCTATGTTCCCACCATAAGAACCGTGTTTTTCATCAAACCCTTGAATACGATCCACTTTTACCCATGCTAAAAGACCGTGGTTGATGAGCAACAAACACTCTTGGTTTGTGTTGAAGTTCCTCTTGAACACATGTGTAACATGAGCACTCACTCAATAAAATTTTTGAAAATCGACAAGGAAAACCGGCGTAAAAGAGAAAGGAAGGGATTGAGTGGTGGTAGCATGTAAGTTGGCGTTGTCAGGAGTTTTTTGGAGCAAGGGATTGCGCATATGTACATATACATGCATGGTGCATCAAATAAAGGATTGCCCATTTTCCTTAGCCAGGTGGTTATGTGGGGCCCACATGTGTACAGGTAGGACACCATGTACATAGTGCATCTATTTTCATCGTTACTAGTACCATTGTGTTTTTCTACAATAAGGAGGAGTTGGTAGCGCGTAAAACTTCTCGAGGAAGCTATCCGCGCGCCGACGACGTGAGGTCAGCAGGTGCGTCAGATGGCATCTAGTGGCGTCAGGAGGGCGAACGAGGTCAATATTTGCACGCGGATGAGGACGGACACAACGTGGGTGTTTGCTTGTGAGAATTATGCAGAAAGGTCATCATGAGGACTTTTTTTTGGGGCCACTTCACGTGGTGGCGAGATGCATTATTGGAAAAAAGCTGAGTGCCAGGTGTGCGAATGATGCAAAAAGGTGACAACTATGCACTGCGAGGTCAGTTTTTGGCCTGTTCGGGGTCCGTTTGAGGTCATCTAAAAGGCCAAGGGTGCCCAACTAAAAAATCTAAGTGTGGGAACTGAAAAAACAGAGAGAAGACCAGAAAAAACGTGGAGAAGAGAGGAGGAACAGCCGCAGGTGTGTTTTTGCCCATTTTGGAGCCTGTTTTGGCCGTAAACTGCTCATCCGAGGTCGGATTTGAGCACTTTGACATTGTAGACTGGGGTTTTGGGCCGTTCCGGACGCGAGGGCGCTGTCCATTTTTCCAAATTCCTCACTCTTTTTTTGCTGTTTTTCTGTGTAATCTTCTCCGGTGAGTGAAGCTTCTTCTCCAATTTGTGATTGTATCTTGTATCTTTTACCCATATTGTGTGAGCTGTTTGCCCCATTGGTGTTGGCCCAAGCTCATTTGTATCTAAACATCAAAAATTATCCTCTTTTGAGCTGATTTTTTTGGGGGTGTGTGTGTGTGTGTGTGTGTGTGTGTGTGTGGAGTGGGCAAGTGGATAGTCTCTCTCCTCTCACTCCATAGGTGTGTGTCCTGTCTCGGCCAGGTGTGTTGTGTAAGCCGAGTGGTGCCCCATAGTGTGTGTGTGTATCTTCCCAAGAGTGTGTGTCGGGTCTTTATAGAGGTGCTGTGTGTGTTTTCATCCCGCTCACATTCTTTTGGTGCCCCCACTGAGGATCTTCTTCGAGTACCTTCTGCTTCAAGCTTCGAGCTTCGGGATTACAGGTTGCAGGTTGCAGATTACAGGTTACAGGTTATAGGTTACAGGGACAGGTTACAGGTTACAGGTTACAGGTTATAGGGACAGGTACAGGTACAGGTACAAGTGATTCACACAGGTACAGGTAGCTGGAGTACAGTGATATACTAGCAGTGATGTCACTTGCAGTTGTTGTGGGAATGCATCACTTGGCGCCTATTTGAGCGCATTGTCTGCTGGATTGTACGTTACTTGTGGAAACTGCCACTGTACGCATTTGTGGAGCCATACTTGGTTGTATTTGGCAGTCCCAGCCATTTCTGAGACTTGGTATGGAAGATAGTCATTTCTGAGACTTCACTATATGCGATTTGCATTAGCCTTCGTGTGAGGGTCGATAGCGTGAGGTTTTTATTGAGCTGGGGGATTCTCAAATGTGGAGATCCTTTCGGTGATACAGGTAGCTGGAGCACCCTTTTTGTGACCTCGCCATAGGCTATGTACTAGTGAGTCCTACTTGATGCTCGGGTTCTATTGTTGGCAGTTTATGCATACATATACAGTCTATATTTTGGGTTCCTACTGCTCTACTTCTGGGGAAACTCTGTTGAAATTTTCCCAAGTTATGATGGCTGGTTTTTTGGTATTTTGAGCCATTTATGCTGTTATGCTGCTGAAATTTGGGCAAAAATCAGAGGATAAGTCAGGTGTGCCTTCTTGGGAGCTTCATGGTTGGCTTTAATGGATGATCAAAATGGCCCTCATTTCACTCCTTTTCATTTAACTCAAAGAATTCAGATTAATGTTCATGTGTCCAGGAAGATCTTTTTCCAGCAGCGCATAGTCTTTATGTTTGGGCCAAGAAGATTGAGATAGATCGTAGAATGTCCTTTGCCTGTTGTAATTCCGATGATCAACTATGAAAACTCATTTGATGTGCATGTGTTTGTCCTTATATAAAGCTGAGCTCCATTGAAGTTTCTGGGGATTGGGTAGTCAAAAGTCTTGGGTTCTTGCACGTGTGTTTGAAGGGGTTCTCTAGCCATGGCTTTCTCTTATCCGGAGTTTCATGGAAGAAGT
This sequence comes from Adiantum capillus-veneris, assembly GCF_014529385.1. Lineage (NCBI taxonomy): Eukaryota > Viridiplantae > Streptophyta > Polypodiopsida > Polypodiales > Pteridaceae > Adiantum > Adiantum capillus-veneris. The sequence goes on from NC_140945.1 coordinate 141,361,558, forward strand.
GATGAAGATGTGGAAGACTTTTTGGAAAAGATGGAGGTTGCCTACATTAGCAACCAGATTCATGACCCTACGCAGATGTTACGCCTTCTCCAAATTTGTTTGAAGAGTGATGCACGAGTTTGGTCTAAAGCATTTGAAGAGGAGTTGCGTGTGGATGATCCACCTGTAAGGTTGAGTTGGGACAATCTACGAAATGGGTTGGAAGTGGAGTTTGTGAAGATAGAAGATCCTGACAAGGTGTGGCAAGAAGTACAGGCTTTGGTGCAAAAGGACGGTGAGCCAGTAGATGCGTACATACGTAAGTTTTCATTGGCATGGGAGCGAATGTGCAAGGCTTTAGCACCACAGGTACCCCCGCCTGACATGATGAAGAAGGACAGGTTCTTGGCTGGTCTTTGGGAGAATATACGTTGGAGAGTGGAGCTAAAGAAGCCTAGGACATATGAGGATGCACTAGAGGTAGCAAGGAACAAAGAGTGGAAGCTGAGGAAAATGAGCCAATTAGGGGTGGAGTCTTTGCCAATGAGGTCTGAATTTCAGCCTATGGACTCTTTACAAGGTCGTATGTCAGGGGTTCATCATGAACCAGTGGTTCCTGTTACTACTCAGGTTATGCCAGCAGTGGTCACTACAGCAGTGCAAGATGATGGCCTAAGGCAAGACGTGAGGCAAGTGGTTGATTTGATGAAGAATCTCAGCCTAAACATGCTAGGTCAAGTGGGAAATAATCGAGGTCGAGGGCGGTTTGCAAATCAGCAAGGAGGTGAAGAAAGGCCTAGGAATGGTGTTGGACAAAGCAATGGTAGGTTTTGGAGGCAGACGCCCACATGTTATAATTGTGGAGAGCTGGGTCACATCAACCCGCAATGTGATAAGCCACCAAGGATGGGGGGAGACATGTATCCATTGCCAAGACAGGTGCTAACTAGGTCAAATGATTATGGCATCGAAATTAAGGGAGATGAAGGAACCAATGGACTGACCCAGGAGGAAAAAGGAAAGACAAAAGTGCTAAGTGTAGTCACCTTGGAGAAGGCATCAAAGCTAGAGGATACATTAGTGATGCCTATTGGGAAGAGGACCACAGAGGATAAGGAAGGAAGAAGTGCCCCAGGTCCTAGTAAGAAGAAAGGAAAGAGCCATGAAGACGAGGATGTCAAGGCCAAGAGGAAAAGGAGAGCTCGTCGAAAGTTTCATGTTTCAGATTTTCCACTAGGGGATGGGCAATTAAGCTATGACTTGAGGGAGGATCTGACGAGCAGGAAGGCAGATGTTACTTTTGGGCAGCTTATAGAGATGGTGCCTAAGCTAAAGCGACAGTGGAAGAGGATGGTTAACCCAATGGAGAAAGAGCCAGAGAGAGGTTCAGTAAAGGTGTTGGCAATGGACGAGCTACCAGACATTTGTCCAATAGTAGATGTGTGGCATAAAAGGAAAAATTTGGGACAAGGTTATGTGGATCGCGGAGCCCAAATATGCGTCATAACACACTCATGCCTTGAGAAGATGGGTCTCACAGTGGCTGGGGTGTCAGGGTTTCGGATCAGATTGGCAAACCATCAAAAAGTAAAATGCTTGGGTGTTGTAAAGAGCTTAGAAGTGGAGGCATATGATGCAAAGGCAGTGGTTGATTTTCATGTGATGCCAGCAGGGTTGGGAGCATATCCTATTATATTGGGTAGACCATAGTTACGTGCAGTGGGAGCTGTTCAAGATTGGCGACATGGTACGATTAGCCTCTATGGAAAGACAGGTACCAAGAAGCTTTATAATATGGACACAAGGAAACGATTAGAGGAGCTTTATGAAGATGAGGATGAGTCTAGTGATGAAGACTCTTCCACGGTGACAGATGAGGACAGTGATAGCACTACTAGCAGTGATGAGGATGCTGATGTTGCATTTCTTTTGATGGATAAAGAAATCCAGGAGTGTGGTTTAGTCGCATTTGCGAATGAAGTTGAAGATGAAAGTGAAGGGCCTTATGAAGTGATTGAAGGGCTGATGCAAACCAAGGTTGAGTTGTCAAAGAAGCAGGAATTAATGACAAAAATGATCAGTGGAGACCTCTCAGCTATGGAGAAGGATATATTTTTGCATATGCTGGCTAGTTTTCCTGATTTGTTCATTACTTCATTTGAAGAGATCAGAGGGTTCAAGGGTGAAGAGATGCACATAGAGCTGAAAGAAGGTGCTAAGCCAGTGCGGCAAAGGCTAAGAAGGATGGGTCAAGAGAAAATGGAAGCCTTGCGAGAAGAGGTGGACAAGTTATTGAAGGCAGGGTTCATAGTCCCTGTGGAGACCACAGAATGGGTGAGTCCAGTAGTAGTCAGTCCAAGAAGGATGGGAAGTGGAGGATTTGTGTGGATTTTAAACCCTTAAACGCAGCCACTAAGAAGAACCCATATCCTCTTCCATTCATTGATCAGATCTTGGATTCAGTGGCAGGTTATGAGAGGTACAGTGTGTGTGATGGTTTTTCAGGCTATTTTCAATTGAAGATTGCTCTTAAAGACCGCACAAAGACAACTTTTATTACGCCATGGGGCTGCTATTGCTACACAGTGTTGCCGTTTGGGTTAACAAATGGACCTTCCTTCTATCAAGAGAGAGCAAATTGGGTGGTGGAACCATTCATTGGTAGTTGTGTTAAAGCTTTTATGGATGACTTCTATGTCTATAGCAGTAGGGCTGATCACCATGAGAAGCTGCAGATGGTATTGGCTCGATATGATGAATGTGGAGGACAACTAAATCCAAAGAAATGTCATCTAGCACAGCCAAGGGTGAAGTTATTGGGCCATATGGTGTCAGAAAATGGCATTGAGGCTGATCCAGATAAGGTGAAGTCTATTATTCTTCTTCCATCACCTATGAGTACGAAGCAATTGGCAACATTTATACACAAAGTGAAGTACATGGCACGGTTTATTCCATTGTCTTCGCAGCTTCTTTATCCATTACAGCAAGTGGCAAAGCATGATCCATTGCAATGGGATGACAAGTGTGAAGAAGTGTTTCAAGAGGTGAAAGAGGTGTTAGGGGGTTTGTCAGCCATGCAGGCTCCTGATTGGGAGAAAGTGTTTTATGTAAATCCATCAGTAGGGGATGATGCCATTGGAGCCATGCTATTGCAAAAGGGGAAGGGCAGCCATTATATGAGGCCAGTGTATTGTGCAAGCCGAGTGAAGTTGGTAGCGGAGAGAAAGTTATCGGAAGTAGAGCTAGTGATGGCCAGTGTAATATTTGCTTGTCGACGATTTCGTCATTACTTGCTACCACGGCCTTTTGTTTTCTTGACGAGTTATGCCTTTTTGCCACAGTTAATTAATGGTACTAACATGTCAAATGTGGTGAAGAAATGGGTAATTGAGCTGCAAGAGTTTGAGTTCTCTTTTCTAGTGGAAGATAGTACAAGGGCTACCCTAGCTGATTTGTTGACCTACAAAGAGAATCCCCTTATTGTTAAGGAAGAGGTGGTGAGAAAGGTAGTTGAAGAAGTTCCACAGATCAGCAATGCACATGTGTTGTTCTTTGATGGTTCATACAGAAAGAGCCATGATGCAGCTTCAGGGGGTATAGCACTTTATGATCGAGAGGGGAAGCTAGTATGCAAGAGAGGGTTCAAATTGGATGCGCATAGTAACAATGAGGCTGAATATGCTACATTGGAAGCCGGATTACACATTTGTTTGAAGCATGGGGTTCGAAGGTTGAGCATAAAAGGTGATGCCTTGTTAGTGGTGAAGCAAGTGCTGGGTGTGTGGAAGAGCAAGAACACCTCATTGAAGGAAATGTGCTTCAGAATTAAAGGCCTGTTAAAAAAGTTCGAAGCATGGAGCATCAGACACATTGAACGTGCTCTAAATGGAGAGGCACATGAAGCAGCTCAAGGCATGATTGGGGAGCTATTCGTGTTGAGGACCACTTTACCTCTTTATCATGGCCGGGAAACTTTGGCTCAAGAAGAGGAATTTTTGCTAACAGGAATCATTCCAAAGGAGATTCAGAAGTCTAAGAAGTATGGCTTTGTGCGTAGAGCATACAGGTACAAATTGATTGGTGATGTCTTATACATGAAAGGGGCTGATCTTGTGTTGAGACGTGTACCTTGGCGGGAGGAGCTTTACAGAGTGTTGGAAGAGAATCATGAAGGCGCATGTGGTGGCCATTTTGCTCTAAAGATCACCTTGCATAAGATTTTGCAAGAGGGGTATGTATGGCCTAGTTTGCACAAGGATGTTCACCATTGGTGTAGGTCTTGCAATAGGTGTCAAGCATTTGGGAAGAGAGTGTTGAAGCCAGAGCTACGAAAAACCATTATGGCGTTTGATGTGTTTGAAAAGTGGGGGATTGATGCAATAGGCCCGTTACCTATCACAAGCAGGGGCAAAAGCTATATCTTGACGGTAGTGGACTATCTCTCTAGATGGGCAGAGGCTATAGCAGTAAAACAGATCACTGCAAAGGATGTGGCAAAATTTGTGTATGATGAAATATGTTGCAAGTTTGGGGTGCCATTAGAGCTACTTTCAGATAAGGGGCCAGGATTTAGAGCTAAACTGCTAGACTTCTTATGCACAAAGATGAAGATTAGACACCAGCATACCACTCCTTATTACCCACAGTGTAATGGCTTAAATGAAAGATTCAATGGTGAGTTGGTACAGATTCTTTCGAAAGTGACAGAGCACCAAGGAAAGAATTGGGATTTGGAATTGCCTAGTGCATTATGGGCTTACCGTACTTCGGTGAAGACAGGTACAGGGTTTACTCCATTTCATTTGGTGTATGGAAAAGAAGCACTATTGCCTGTGGAAGTAGAGTTGCCTGCGGTCAAAATGTTGGAGAAGTTGCTTGGGCCGCCTAGTGATGCATTCAAAGAGAGGCTCTTGCAGTTACAAGAGGTCCAGTTGGATAGGATGAGCGCATTGGAGCATTATGGGCAGATGCAGGATAAGGCTTTGGCAAAGATAAATGAAAAGGTCAAAAGTAAGGGTATCAAGAAGCATGATTTGGTTTTGCGCTACAACAGCAAACTGGACAACACCTTCCAAAAGAAGTTTCAAATTAAGTGGGAAGGCCCTTTCAAGGTAGTGGAGTGTTTCCCGAATGGTACATATCAGTTGGCTAACCTGGATGGGATTTTACATACGTCAAGGGTAAATGGATTGCGTCTTAAGTTGTATCATGCCAGGTTGATGATGGTGGAGCAAGATGAGTTTTCTGAAGAGCGAGTGATGTCTGTGAGGGATGAGGAGACCTGTGATGTGGCGAGTCTCATATCTCTCTTTGCTGCTGCTGATCATGAATGATCTAGCAGGCTAGGGGATGGGCAAATTATGTCAGGAGTTTTTTGGAGCAAGGGATTGCGCATATGTACATATACATGCATGGTGCATCAAATAAAGGATTGCCCATTTTCCTTAGCCAGGTGGTTATGTGGGACCCACATGTGTACAGGTAGGACACCATGTACATAGTGCATCTATTTTCATCGTTACTAGTACCATTGTGTTTTTCTACAATAAGGAGGAGTTGGTAGTGCGTAAAACTTCTCGAGGAAGCTATCCGCGCACCGACGATGTGAGGTCAGCAGGTGCGTCAGATGGCATCTAGTGGCGTCAGGAGGGCGAACGAGGTCAATATTTGCACGCGGATGAGGACGGACACAACGTGGGTGTTTGCTTGTGAGAATTATGCAGAAAGGTCATCATGAGGACTTTTTTTTGGGGCCACTTCACGTGGTGGCGAGATGCATTATTGGAAAAAAGCTGAGTGCCAGGTGTGCGAATGATGCAAAAAGGTGACAACTATGCACTGCGAGGTCAGTTTTTGGTCTGTTCGGGGTCCGTTTGAGGTCATCTATAAGGCCAAGGGTGCCCAACTAAAAAATCTAAGTGTGGGAACTGAAAAAATACAGAGAAGACCAGAAAAAACGTGGAGAAGAGAGGAGGAACAGCCGCAGGTGTGTTTTTGCCCATTTTGGGGCCTGTTTTGGCCGTAAACTGCTCATCCGAGGTCGGATTTGAGCACTTTGACATTGTAGACTGGGGTTTTGGGCCGTTCCGGACGTGAGGGCGCTGTCCATTTTGCCAAATTCCTCACTCTTTTTCTGCTATTTTTCTGTGTAATCTTCTCCGGTGAGTGAAGCTTCTTCTCCAATTTGTGATTGTATCTGGTATCTTTTACCCATATTGTGTGAGCTGTTTGCCCCATTGGTGTTGGCCCAAGCTCATTTGTATCTAAACATCAGAAATTCTCCTCTTTTGAGCTGAGTTTTTTGGGTGTGTGTGTGTGTGTGTGTGTGTGTGTGGAGTGGGCAAGTGGATAGTCTCTCTCCTCTCACTCCATAGGTGTGTGTCCTGTCTCGGCCAGGTGTGTTGTGTAAGCCGAGTGGTGCCCCATAGTGTGTGTGTTTATCTTCCCAAGAGTGTGTGTCGGGTCGTTATAGAGGCGCTGTGTGTGTTTTCATCCCGCTCACAGCGTGGGTGTTTGACCAATGCATTGCCAAGCCGACGGTGTTCAAGTTTTGATTGCAACATTACTACTTATGCGAGTTCCAAGCAATTAGCAAATCAGAGATTTCCAATTCAAACGCATTTCTCTCAAATGGTCATGGCACTTATTCTCATTTGCAAGATCAATCACATTACTAATCATTGCAATCTTGAATTTTCTCAAACCACTCTCCATAATTACATAGACCAAACTGGCACAAAACATTGGCCAATTTGCAAGATCAATTACATTATTAATCATTGCAATCTTGAGTTTTCTCAAACCACTCTCCATAATTACGTAGACCAAATTGGCGCAAAACCCTAATCATTCAAACCCTTCGGAGTTTTTCATTTTGGTTTGTATGGCTACACAGTTGATTTTGGCAATTTATAGGCCCATACTTCCTTGTGAAAATTACCTTATCCAATCATTTTATCATACATCATGATTGTAACACACATAAATCATTTTCAATTGAGTACCCATTGAATCATCTAAATCAAGAAATCATGCACACCAACGTTTAGGTCTAATAATCATCATAATTGGTAATTGCTACCAATTATTCATTTTCTAAGGTAGATGAATCATGCCATTGGCTAGGCACAGACATTAGTGCATTTTTCCCATGTTCACCAAATTGATTCATCATTAGCATGGAAACACACTAAAAAACTACACAATTGAGTACCAATTGAGTGATCTATCTCAATTACCAAAGCCAATTGTGACGCACACATCAATTATTTGGCTAAATTAATCATCATAATTGATAAAAATACCAATTATTCATTCACAAATTGGATTGTACATGCCATTGATTGGCACACACACCCAAATTTGGGCCAAAAAATTTATGCAATTCACCGATCAATTCACATTGCAATGCACAAATTGCAAGCTCGATCAAGCATAAGTGAATGCATGCATGCTCAATTTCTAAAACGTTAACACTATTTTGACCCAATCAAGCAATGCACACTCTCAAAAATTAAGCACAAAATATCAAATTTGGCTCAATTGGAAATGAATGTAGGCTTATACCTAATGATTGCACTAGTCAAAAAGAATTTTGGTGTCCCAATTGACCATCAGTTATTAAAAATTAAGTGGCCATGGATGAGCACACACACTCAATCTTTGCCCAATTTTTTAGCATTTAGGTTTATCCTATTTGATTAATTAGCCTAACATACACATCAATTACATGATTGCATACTCATATAACATCAATTCCATCAATTTCTATGCATGCACACACTCAAGATTAGGTGCACACACCCTTGAGTTTTTTGACAGGTTTTTTCCTTCTTTGGTGCATTACACACAATGATTTTTATGCACACACATGAATTCTTGATGAGAATTAAGCATTATCTTGATACAAACATAGTTCATCAGACAAAATTTGACCATAAATTTCATTCTAAGTGAATTAAATTAGGTGCAAAGTGTAGGTGAATTGATTTACACACCTAATTTTAGCAGATAATTAGCAACTTTGAACCACATTAATTAATCAAGAGTTGACATAAGCAAGTGAGTTCACTTACATTGTAATCACACTCTCCAAGCTATTCCTTTGCTCCACACAAAGACGCATCATTGCACACACAAGTGTGTGGCTCTTCCAAATTAGGCCAAAAATTGACCATTATAGGCCAAAAATCAAACACTCAAATCATCATATTAGGCATGGATTAGCACAATTAACTTGATAAAATTGCTGATTCCACCTCTTGAAAGGGGATTGAACATACATTATACTTCAAATGTTAGTGGTTGGGTTAGCAAAGTTAGTGAAAAATAGTAAAAATTAGCATGAAATTAGGACAATTAGCACGGAAATGAAGTGAAATTAGTGAGGGTCAGTGAAAAGTTAGTGAAATTGGGGTTGGAGGGGTTTAAGATACTCATAAATCAACAAATAGCTTCAATTGTTTTCACAAAATCATCAAATCAAACCAAAATTGAGTTACACACTCAAAATCGATGAAATTAATAGGGAAATTACTCTATTCTAAACATCCTATACTCACTAGCTTAAGTTATCGATCCCCGGCAGCGATGCTAAATGTTAGTAGACATTTTAGCAACAATCTAATCGCAACCCACACGAAATTATCAATCTGTGGATCGACAACCCAGCTAGGGCTTTAAGGCACCAGCGTCATAGGATGCATCGAAACACAGGATTCAAGAGAATACCTCACCAATGCAAGTAGAGATTAGCCATGGCAAGGCGAACTATAATCATACTCTAATTACTAATCAATCAACTCCTACCCACATCAAGCCCACCAAAGTCCAACTTGCCAATCTTATGGAGTCACAAGAACACAGTCAACACAAGCATCCTAATCGCAACCACACAAAATTATCAATCCATGGATCGGCAACCCGGCTAGGTCTTGGAGGCATGAGTGTCATAAGATGCATCAAAATAGAGGATTCAAGAGAATAACTCACCAATCAAAGTAGAGACTAGACATAGCAAGCCTAACTCTAATCATACTCTAATCACTAATCAATCAACTCCTACACACATCAAGCCCACCAAAGTCTGACTTGCCAATCTTTTGGAGTCACAAGAACACAGTCAACACAAGCATCCATGATCAAAGCACACACTCATTGCATTGAAGTTGGATTTCCAAATCATCACATTCCAACCAAGGTAACTCTAATCACATCACACACAAGCGGCATTGATATCAAGGCTCTTAAACCTTCACACACTTAAGCACACAATTAGGCACAAACTCTAATGACATGACCAAGAATGCATACACACTACACTAATCAAGAGAATTAGAGAAATGGTCATCAACTAATTGAAATACTTATTGAAGAAGAGAGTTAACATCAAAGCAAGAAGTAATTACTTCTCTGAAATCTAGAACAATGAGAGCGTAAAACTACTTCATGACATAATTAAATGTAGAGAAGATAAGACTAATGAGTAAAATAGGGATTAAATTAATCAAGAAGAGCTTACTCTAATTAGAATAGATTAGTACTAGCCTCTTAAGCATGGACATTAAGCTCAAGGCTAGGCCATCCATAGAGTGAACACTCAAGAGAGAGAGAGAGAGAGAGAGAGAGAGAGAGAGAGAGAGAGAGAGAGAGCTTTCAAAAGTGGATCCTCAAGAGAGAGAGAGAGAGCTCTAAAAAGTGGATCCTTAAGAGTGGATACTCAAGAACGAAGCCTCCTTGCATATAGGCTTCCTTATAAAGGCTTTCACCACAATCCTTTCTACTATGGGTTTAAGTTTGAGCCCTCTAGCTAGCATATACAGCTTTGGAACTCCCAATGAGCCCAAGACCTTATATAAAGTGAGTGGAAAACATTGTGCACATCCATAGCATATCTCCCGCTTGATGCACAATCGGGGTAGCCTATGTTAAGTGCTATTTTGATCAGACTCATGTGCTATGTTTCTCATGGAAGTATCGCAACAAGACTAGGATCACCTACATCTCTTAGCCTTAAATAAAAGGGTTGTTGACCTGGTTCTTTGCTGGATCAGGGGTGTTTTCTGGGTCTAGATGATGGACATAAAAAAGAGACGTGGTGACTAAATTGATATGGTTGGTTTTGGTACCCTACCACCTGCTAGTATTTGAGATCCTTTTAGAACTCATGTTCATGGAGGCAGACAAAGAGGCCTCAGCTTATGTTCGACTGAGGTAGGTTGGAGGTGTTCTGGCTTATTCTCGACAAAGTGAAATTCTCTCTCTTTGTAGTAGAGAAGAAGTAGATGGGTGGACCGATCAATCCTCCCTACACAGGGTTCGTCGGTTCTCTTTTAGTCATTTTTATATATTTTGATGTTATGGTATACCCACAATTTTCTATTGCACTAATACATGGTTGCTTGTTTCATTTAGATAAGGCAATTAAAGATTATCTTTTTCTATTCTTTGTGTCTCTATGCACTCTATTTCACCCTCCAGTTTTCTCTCTCTCTCTCTCTCTCTCTCTCTCTCTCTCTATGTGTGTGTGTGTTTGCACAATGTGATGTACACATATATTCTCCCTCCATAATGTTATTTCTCTTGAGTATGTTTTCATTCATAACACACATTCAAATGTAACACTAGTTGGTAGGTCGCGCTGGATGTGGTCTACCTCATGGCCTAAACTCCATGCTAGGTCTGGTGCAGAGAACCCCTCCCCTATGAAAATGCTTCCGCAAATCTAATTTATATTTAAAATTATATAAAAATATCAATTGTGTGTTTTATGCATAGACCCCTGGGGAGGGGTATCTCTCATTTTCCCTTTTGAAGTTTTGTGAAAGCCGCCCTTCACACAAAAAGAAACTGTCTTTAATGCCCTTGAAGAAGCTTGGAAGTAATATTGTAGGCTTTGCTTTCAAAAATAAATTGAAACGTTGAAGACGCTTTTGAGTGGACTTTGGTGTTTATGTTACGAAATAGGACGTAGCTAAATAGAGTAGTTTATTTAATGGAGAGAGATAATTTTCACACACGCGAGATTATAGAGAAGAGAGAGAGAGAGAGAGAGAGAGAGAGAGAGAGAGAGAGAGAGAGAGAGAGAGAGAGAGAGAGAGAGGACATGATATACATGGTTCACTGAATGTGGGCTACATCCACGGTAAAGCAACCACTCAATGTCTTTAGTAATTCAAACTAGAAGTAGGTTACAACGGATTATACCCTTAATAGAACTCCCACCTTGATAACTCTCACCACCTCACACACACCTTGTTTCATCAACTTCAGAATGAATTTTGTGTGTAGAAGAGGCCTCCTTTTAGAGGCCAAAAGGGCTACCCTCTCTCATGAGGGCAGTTGTGTATAGTTGCCCTTGTGTAGATATTTCCGAGTTGAATTCTTCCAAGCGCCCATATGTGGCTGCTATTCAAAATACATGTCCCCCTAGAAATTGGCCATGTGCCATTAAATTCTTCCATTGGACAAAGAGCTCCACCCATCAGCCACCAACCATTGACTACTGGCCACCAACCAACCGGCCAAAAAATCGACTACTTTCCGGATCGTTGGCTGATCATAAGATTCCGGTGGTGTGAATTTTTGGTTTTTCAACGAGTGATTTTTATTACAAATGATGCTTCTTTTCATAACAGAAGCCTTAAAAATATGTGTTTTTTAATCTAAAAGTCACAAGCCTGGGTGAATCAGGCTCCATACTTAACAATCTCCTACTTGGAGACTTATCTCCACACCAAACATTTGACTGCTTTTCATCCTGGCTTCTTATCATTGAGTATTTATTGAACCAGATCAAAAGCTCAACTTCTCTTTGTTAACCACCTTTGATAACATGTCCAAAGGACATTTAACTTGTGTGCACCTTTCCTAGCTTTAGTTGTCCCTCTTCCAAAAGCGTACTTACAAAGTGATACCTCACCTCAATGTGCTTTGTCCTTGAGTGGAAGGTTGAATTTTTTGCAAGATGAATGGAGCTTTGATTGTTATTATACAAGAAATAATTGTCTTGCTTGTATCCAAGCTTCTCCAAGAATCTATGAAGCCATATAATCTCTTTGCTTGTCTCCGCCATTTCTAAACATTATGCTTCCGTGGTAGAAAGCGAGACCACTTTATGCAACTTTGAAGCCCAACTTATTGTTGTGCCTCCAACTATGAATATGTAGCCAGTAGTGCTCCTTCAAGTGTCTTTGTCACTTGCCATGTTTGCATCAGTATACATATTCAGGAAAATTTCAGTGCCTCCAAAATTCAAAGCATTCGTGGTTGTCCCATGTAGATACCTAAGTATCCACTTCAGAGCTTGCCAATGCTCTTTACCATGATTATTTATGAACCTACTCACAACACCCACTACATGCGTTTTGGGGAGAATTGTAGCATCACCTAATCAACACAAGGCCAACAAAATTATCAATCCTAGGATCGAAAACCCGGCTAGGGCATGGAAGCATGAACATCATTGGATGTATCAAATGAGAGGATTCAAGAGAATGCTCTACTAATGCAATAAAGACTAGCCATGAATCACTAACTGTAATCACACCATTATTATCAATCAAGCATCACCTACACACATTAAGCCCACCAAAGTTGGACTTGCCATAGACTAGAATCTCAAAGCATATCAAGGTACTTAATCAAAAGCTCCACACACAAGGTGAATGGTGCTTGAGTTTCATTAAACCCATCCACACGCAAGCAAACAATAGGGCACATACTTTAATCACAAGATTAAGAACCTACTTAATCAACTTAATTAGAGATGTTAAATATCACAAATCGAGTTCTCATAGAAGGATAGGAGTGGTCAATAAGAAAGAAGACATCACACACATTCAAATCTAGAATAATGAGAAGGTGAAACTACCTCATGACATAATGGAATATAGAAGAATTAAGACTAATGAAGAAAGTAAAAATTGGATTAATAAATGCTTCTCTAATTACAAAGGATTAGCACTAGCCTTCTAAGCATGGGCATTAAGCTCAAGGCTAGGCCATTTATGAAGTGAACACTCAAGAGTGAGCTCTCAAGAGTGGATACTAAAAAATGAAGCCTCTTTGCATAAAGTCTTTCTTATAAAGGCATGCACTGCAAGCCTTGCTACATGGGATTATGTTGAGCCCTCTAGAATATACAATTTGGAAATCCCAATGAGCCCAAGACCGTATACAATGTGAAAAGGAAATATTGTGCACATCCATAGCACATCCCTCGCCTGGTGCATAATCGGTGTTGCATTTGTTATCCTCTGCTAACATTCCCTCCTTCGTAATTTGGCACATGTCCTTGTGTGCCGCTGAAGCAGAGTAGAAAGCACATCCATGGAAAAATGTTGAGCTGCAAAACATAAGAGTAAGTCATGAGTACCAAAGTCCAAGAAGGATGAATAAAACATGAAGTACAATGAACAATCATGCAAAGGGAATTTTTACTTTTAAAAGATGGTAATCATCATCAAAAACTAAACAACATAAAGCAAAAAAACACCTAAACTATCATGAAGATTAAACCACTTGAAATTTCAGTTTTATGTACGAAACACAAGCAATCAATTATGATCCTAGGATAATCCAAGGTGATAAACCTATTAGCCTAAAAATTATATAATCACTCCTTAATAAAGAATCCAAGTCTATCATATCTTTGGGCTATTAAAAATCTCCTAATCTATTAGTATATTGTCACAGCTTTTTGAAGCTCATAGAAGTTTTTTTTATAGAGAAAAGTAAAGCACAATATAAGGCTACCACCCCAAAGAAAGTCTAGGTAAAACTCATGGATCCTTGAACCCTCGAGGAGGTGTTCCAAAAGCCTACTAGCCTACCAAGGTGACGACTAACCCCTATCAGCCCAGGGCATCGGTTTAGGGCCTTGACCAAGTGAGCCAAGGTGATTCCCCTCGCCTGCCAAGTGCAAATAAGGTGCTAGGCCTCACCAAATAGAACATAACATAGAAAGTTTATTTTCATATGTCTAGTAGCATTTTTTCTACTTTTTCTTAACACTTTTTTGCTTCATTGTTTCATTTTTTAGCACTTTTTTATTGCTTCTAGCATGAGATGTTTATGGAAAATGGACTAAGGGACTAAAGCCTGATCATAGCCCTAGGTCATGTTAAAAATGAATGGAGTATTAAGACAATCACTAAGAGTTTAGGACTAATGAGAAATGATCCTACATTTACCTAAGGTCAAGGCCAATTACCTATGATTAGCACATATAAAACCAAATTTTTAACGAGTTTAATATTCACAAAGAGATGTGTTGAAACTTTAGTATGCCTAGTTTTTGAAAATGAAAGGAACCATATTTTAGAAGAAAAATCACTTAATCCAAGCATAGAGAATGGAGAGATAAACAAAAGAGCAATATCATGGAAGGATTTCACCTATTCATGCTCTTTTGAGCATCCTTGAGCAAGCATCCACTTTGTGTAGAGAAGTCTCTTGATTCCTTTCATTTACAATCCAAGCTTCTTGAAGATAAGTGTAAACACACCCTCCAAAAGCCATTTATTGAAAGCCAAAAACACACAAAAAAAACATTGATGAAATCCTAATGCTAGGGTCTCAAATACCAAAATATGCCAAACGAAAAAAAACTCAAGGGAAAAAAGTGCCTTTGGTTATGCGCATGGTGCTCTAAAGTAGCTGTTAAGTATGGAGCCTGATTTACCCTTGTAATTTTCTGTGGTAAAAGCGCACATTTGTAAGGCCCCCATTATGAGGAGAAGCCATCGTGCGTGAAGGAAAATCACTAACCGGAAACCAAAATTTTCACGGACAAGAATCAGGGGCAACTTTAAAGGCCTCGGGGGCGGAGGCCCCCGAGACTTTTTTTCGCCGGAATATTATGGCCGGACGGCGGCCGGAAAGTGGTCGGAAAACAACCGGTCGGTTGGTCGGTGGCCGGTAGTCAATGGCTGATGGCCGGTGGTCGGAAGTCAATGGCCGGTGGCCGGTGGCCGAATTCAAAAGCGGACTTATTCGCACAAGGGCGGCTACACATGGCTGTCTCTCATAAGAGAGGGCAACCCTTTTGGCCTATAAAAGGAGGCCATTTCTACACACATTTGATAGTGTGTGAAGTTGATGCAACAAGGTGAGTGTGAGGTGGTGAGAGTGAAGCAAGGCGGGAGCTCGATTAAGGGTATAATCCCTTTGTAAACTACTTCTTGTTTTGAAGTACTAAAGCCATTGAGTGGCTGCTTTCCCGTGGACGTAGCCCACATTGGGTGAACCACGTATATTGTGTGTACTCTCTCTCTCTCTCTCTCCCTCTACTCTATAATATCGTGTATATAAATCTGTCTCTCTCCATTAAGTAATCTACTCAATTATCTATTTAGCTACGTCTTATTTCCTAACAGTAGCAAGCGTATACATACATATAAAAAATGAGAGAGAAAAATGCTTCTTCATAAGCACATTTTGCAATGTTAAAACCTCTCATGCATGATTGAGAAGTTGAATATTCAATTGTCTACTCTATTTGATTTAAGTACTTTGAGAAAAATTATAATATTTTACTAAGTGTGACCTTGGTGATATGGTGCAGTAACCTACCATGCCTCCTAGAGGAAATGTGGTTGCTACTAATGCAAATACGCCTATTTTTCCTCAACACACCATCATTGATAGAGACATCTATGCTATGCTTCGCAAGTCTCAACCTGGAAATTTTAGCGGGGAAGGCAAAGATGTAGGCAAATTTCTTGAAGATTGGATTGAGTGCATGGATGACTACTTTGATTTGGCTCATTCATTAGCAGAAAGCAAAGCCATCATCGCTAAGTCCAAATTAGAGAAAATAGACAAGCATTGATGGAGATACCATCGCACAAAAAACAATAATGATCCTAATGCTGCAACTTGGGATTACCTTAAAACCCAGCTCAAGAACAACTATGAGAACAAAGTTTATCATTCATATTGTATTAATGAGTTTCTTGAGACTGTACTCAAGTAACCAGAGATCTAGAATCATACTATCAACATTTCTTAACCCTTGTCAGGTATGCTCCAACAAAGATGACCCAAGAGGTCAAAGTAGCTCTATTCATGTCAGGGTTACATAATCCTATGAAGACTAGACTCCATAGTCTTTGCCTTACCAATTTTGCAGATGTCCTTGATGCATGCAAGAAATAGAGTTATCTACTACCAAAAAGAGGAAAACAAAACCTATTCCTATTCGTGAAATCAAAAAGCCTTGTCCCGAGGAGGAACAAGGTTTGGAAATCCACAACAAAGAAGAGAACTTATTACGTATGAAAGCCAGACACGATTATTTGTGCTACACTTATCTTGATCCTGGTCATCAATCCACGGATTGTCCATTTAACAATTCAAGCTTCACACGATTGGTGGACAATTATGAATATAGAAACTTCAATCCAAATCGGAACCTCAAAAATTTTAGACCCAGACCCTCGGCAATTTAAAGGAACTTGAATCAACAAAACTTTAACCAAAACCAAAGACAACCTCAAAGCCAGGGGAATTTTAGACCAGGAAATCCACCTTTTGTTCGGAATGGACTACCTATCAACAATAACAATAATGGAAATGTTAACCATCAATCTCATCCAGGAGGAGGAGGAAATCAAAGACCTAAAGTTAACAGAGCTCAAGGGGCTAGAGGTGAAGTCAATCAAGCAAACGCATATGTTCATGCTGCAATTGAACATCAGGGAGTGAATGAGCAATTTTCAGTAATTCAAACCCCAGTGGAGTATCAAGGTAACCATTTTACCTTGTTGATTGATTTAGGCAGTACACATTCTTTCATATCTCTTAAGTGCATCAAAAACCTCATTTTGCCTGAACATCTTGATACAAACTTTGTAGTAGAATTAGCTACGGCTAGAAAGGTTAGATCTTCTACTTCAATTGGTAACTTGGATTTTTGGGTTTCATGGTCATAATACTTCTACGAACTTCAGAGTCTTACCCATAGGAATCTACAATGGAATCCTAGGAATGGATTGGCTTAACGCTAATAATGCTCACATACACTTCAAAGACATTTCATTGACTTTTAGAAAAGACCAAAACTTGAGGGTTACAACTGCTGGGAAGCGTAAGCTCGGACTAGTGAACTTCACCAAACTTATGAAGAATCAGAGTAAAAATGAAAGGATTTATGCAATAAAACTTAACCCTAAAGAGAAGAAGATAGATTCATCTAAACCCCAATGTAACAAAACTTGAGGATGTATTTTCCATGAGAAATTTCACAGTTACTACCCAAGCATGATGCTGATCATGCAATAGAGCTTACTCCAAGAGCTCAACCATTTTCTTGTAGACCTTACAAAATATCAGTACCTGAATCTATGGAACTCAAGGAGCAACTAGCTCAACTTCTTGAACAATGCTCCTATTCATGGAGTACTCTTGTTCTATTTAATCAAAAGAAGTATGGTACTCTATATCATTGTATTGATTATCATGTATTGAACTAGGTAGCAGTCAAGAATAAGTATGCAATATGAAGGATTGATGCACTTCTTGATCAATTACATGGAGCTTCTATCTTCACAAATATTGATCTTAAGTCAGGGTATTACCAAATTTGAATCAAGGATGAGGACATACCAAAGACATGATTTAGTACTCTTTTTAGACATTATGAATTTACAATTATGCCTTTTGGACTTACTAATGCTCCTGCAACTCTTAATCGTCTCATGAACGATGTCTTTTGAGAGCATCTTAATGATTTTGTTCTTGTCTTCTTTGATGATACCTGGTTTACTCAAGAAATAGAGAAGAACACAAAATACATGTACAACAAGTACTTGAGCTTTTGCGTCAAAATCAACTTTATGCTAAACGTAGAAGATGCACCTTCTTCACTGACAAAGTCAAATATTTGAGATTTATTGTACCCAAGGATGGTGTTTCTACTGACCCAAGTAAGATCAAAGCTGTTATAGCTTGGCCTACACCAAAATCAGTACAAGAAGTACGTGGATTTCTTGGTTCAATGGATGGTATCGTATATTTATTCAAGGCTACACTAAGATTGCATCTCCATTGACTAATACCCTTAAGAAGGCTAAAGTGTTTACTTGGAATGAACATGCTCAAGCTAGTTTTGAGAAACGCAAAGAAGCTTTGGTGAATGCTCCAATACTACACAGCTTCTAGAATTCTCAAAGACATTCACTGTGCTCACTGATGCAAGCGGACAAGCAATTGGTGGCGTTCTATCTCAAAAAGGAAAACCAGTAGCTTATGAATCTCGTAAGTTACATATTCATGAGTTAAATTATCATACACATGACCTGGAATTATTGGCCGTTGTGCATGCTCTTAAAGTATGGTGACATTATCTTCTTGGAAGGAGATTTGAACTACATACCGACCACCATAAAAGCCTCAAGTGAATTTACACGCAACCTGACCTAAATATGTGGCAACGAACATGGGTGGAGTTGTTATGTGAATATGATTTTAAAATTGAATATAAACTTGGGAAGAAAAATCTTGTGGTGGTCAATGCCTTAAGGAGGAAGAGTAGTGTAGCGGCTGTCACAACATCTATTACTTCTTTAATTGACCTTATTCGAGAAGGTATGACTCAAGACACATATTACATAAAAAATCTAGTACTTGACAAACTTAAATAATCTCACAGAGAAGCAAAAGAGACAAATCAAAGGATTCCACATTGAAGTTGATGACCTTTACTTCAGTAACCATCTTTGTATTCCAAATCAAGGTGGAATCAAACTTCTGATATTACAGGAAGCTCATGATATACATAAAGCAGGACATCCAGGACACATTAAGACTTACTCTACTGTAAGAAAGAGTTTCTTTTGGCCAGGATTAAAGTGTGATGTGTTGAACTATGTTACAAGATGTTTAATATGTCAACATATTAAAGCTAAACAAATTTGATACACCGGTAAGCTTCAACCTATTGATGCTCAACAAATGAAAAGGGAATGCATATCCATGGATTTTATTACATGACTTCCTACATCTCTGGGATATGACTATTTTTGTTGGTTGTTGATATGCTTACGAAAATGACCCATTTATTTTGAGTCAAGACAACATTTACAGCTAAGGATATAGCTCATCTTCATCAAAGGTGTTTTTATGTATCACGGTTTACCTTGACGTATAATTTCTAATCGTGATGTGAAGTTCACCTCAAATATTTGGAAAGCCTTATTTGCAGACACAAAAACCCAGTTAGCCTTTAGTATTTCTTATCACCCTCAGACTGATGGACAAACAGAAAGAACAAATCAAATCATTGAAGACATGTTAACACTAGTCTGGTAACCTAACAAGACATGAAAGTGTCCTTTTAGGGTTTTGGGAAAAAATTTCAAAACCATAGTAGATCCACTCATTTTGAAAAATCCTTTCATGAGCTTATAGTAGAAGGACTACTACTTATGGAAAAAATGAGAAACTTGTAAAATTTATCATCTCTTTGTCACAACAAGACTCCAAAGTTGATGGACCAGTGCATTTTGCCCAAAACAGCCATTTCTTACGGTTGATTGCATAAAAATAAGAGTGGGCATTTTTGTAGGACATGAGATAAAATGCCCCGTTAACTTCAATGTGTTGGTGATCAAAACATATGATTGCTTTTGCCTCACTATTGTCTTTTGGGTAAAAAACAATAGGTACAAAAGAGTTGCATTTTTTCCATTTTGCGGACCTATCATCAAAGTTTCTATAGTCACGCTCAATGTTGATACTATATACATGTTTTCTTAGTTCCCTTTGAGCCATTGGATTCAAAAGAATCCATGAAGAATGTCAAAAGAATAATGGATCTCTTACTAAGTGGAACCTTGGGGACAATGATGAAGTGCTACATACAACAAACATGACAGAACTGGGTTTAGCATTATGAGCTCTAGAATCCCATAGAAACTACTCAATATCTAGCCAAATTTGTAATTTATGACTAGATATGGTTACTACCTACAATATACACACAATTGGCTTAAGAAACTAGCAATATTGAGAAAGCTATACTTATTACACTAAAATGTCTCGTATTTTTCAGTAATAAAAAAACTCAACAATCATCATATACTATGCTATATAGCGTATTAGGTCCCCCAAAACTCAATGAAGATTAGCTTTATGTTATACATCCCACTTACACAATAAAAATTGCATTTGTATATCAAGAAAGCCACCAAAAAAACCACAAGAGTGCTAATTTTGGCCAAAAATAGGATTATGTAATTCTTGTAAGTTGGTCATAACTTTTAATTTTAACACTTAGTTCTCCCTAGAAGCATCAAAACATGTTGAGAACTATGAATTTTATCCTCTAGCAATCTAAACCTCACAAACATGAAGTTTAGAGTGGTATAGTTGCAAAAATTTGAGAAAAAGCGAAAAATAGGACCCGTTTTTTCACACAGTTTAGGTTCAAAAATGTTGTGCAAGAGTAAGGTTAATGGTGAGATCTATATTCCAAAAAAAATGTCAAGGTTTTTTTAGCTTGAAAGGCAACTTTGTGGATATATAGCACCTAGAAATTCATTGTCATAGTCTTCAAATAATTCAAGCAAAATGGTCACTTAACATGACACAAAAGTGTCCAAGGACATAAACGTGACCTGTTTACCATTCTAGTTTAAGAGATTATTGTATGCATGACCATAGTAAACGGACTAGATATTTGTATTTGGTTGAATTTGCATATGATTTTTCATTCCAACGCTCAATTGGAATGTCTCCTTTTCAAGAATTGTATAGGACAAGAGTGTCTTACTCCACTCAAATGGATATACCCTATTAACCCTCACAGCTCACGGACACCCTATTACCTACAACGGACGTTGTAACCTACGGCGAACATTGTATTATTTATTTGGTAGAGTCAGGTACCGGGCTTGTCGGTCCAATAGGAAAAGGGTAAGAGTGATCGCCGATGAGAGGCGCACTCTAACTGGAACATTCAAGGGATTAGTTGGCTAAGCATGGGCGCCCAAGTGTGAATGGGATGAGCTCATATAAAAGTCAAATAAACCTAAAATTCACTCATTCTCTCATTTGTGCAATAGAAGAGTGCTCTTGCTCCATCTTCATCTCCATCTTCTCCTTCTGTGTGTGTGTGTGTGTGTGTGTGTGTGTGTGTGTGAGAGAGAGAGAGAGAGAGAGAGAGAGAGAGAGAGAGAGAGAGAGAGAGAGAGAGAGTGGGCGATCGAGCATTACGAAGGCACGACGGCGGCGAAGCGGCGGCTCCTTCTTCTTCACGGAGAGGAATCCTCCAGAAGCAAGCATAGAGCGGTGAGTGACACACCATCGCCTTCTTTGAGCTTACTAGTTTAAGCTTGTTGTGTGCTTGGAGCCATTTGTGGCTCACACACGGTGTATCGGAAAGTTCCTTGCATTGACACGTGCAACATACGCGCACATTTTTGGAGCCGTTGCCGGGGAATGCCGTGCATTAAGCTCGAGTAGCACTATGTGCTTCTACGTGGTGCAATTTCAATTATAGGAAAGGTAGGGAAAGAGTGTGTGTGTGTTGAGAAGAGGGATTTGGTGTTATACTGTGTGTTTTTTTTGTTAATGAAGATTTCAAAGGTATTGTGTTTATTCTCTGTGTATTAAGGTAGTTAGTTTTTTTTGTTAATGGAGATTTCAAAGGTTCTCTGTTTATTCTCTGTGTATTAAGGTAGTTAGTTTTCTATGTACAGTAAGTAGGAAGTAGATTAGTGAGAGTTAATAGAGTGTGTTAGTGTGTAAGAGTAGGTGTATTAGTTAGAAGTAGGTAGATAGAGCGTGTGTGTGCTCTCGCGCAGGCCGCGACGTCCTTATCCTTTTAAAAAAATTTAAAAAAAAATTTAAAAAATTTAAAAAAATAAAAAATTTTAAAGGTAGGACCGGGATCGGGAATATCTCCCAGACCCAAGCCCAAGCTCACGCTGAGGCCTAGGCCTCAGTCGCCTTTTAAAAAAACGAATTTTAGCTTCACACGTAGCTAAAAATCACCAACGGAACTTCAGATGCCCGAAAATTGTGTTGTAAAGCACACAGCGACCCTCTAAGTGATACGCTCGTTTCGAGCTATCACACACTTTCATTAAAAAAATCAAACATTAAAAAACATTCAAAAAACAAGAAAAAATCAAGTAGAAAACGGGGTGCAAAACACCCACAAAACAAAGCAAGTAACCTTTAAGGGTACTTGCCGACACTTGTAGGGCACCGAAAGCACATGTATCTACGCTCTGGTCGTGTGCTAGAGTCCGAACAACTAGCTAGTGCTTTGATTTACGGGGGTACTCACTATCCTTCCACGCTAGGGTCTACGCCCTCGGCGGGGACCCAAGGTAATGCAACCCAAGACCCAAATATAGCGGCTAGCGACTCTTCCTCTGACTACGATACTATGGAAGAGCATCTTACACAAAGCCCCGGGGGAGCAAATGAAACCGTGCCTAGCTGGGCTCAACAACCTGGAACTAGTGTTTTTAGCCTTTTGATGGAAAATTTTCGTAGAGCTACGCGCTCTGAACCTACGGCTAGTGAAGTAAACGAAGGGGGTGGGGAAGTAGAATCACCATTCACATCTCCTGTAGACCCCACACTCCCTCAGAGTGTCCACGTGGACATTCTACCTACCTCATTTAATGAGGGCCCTACTGAGCTACCACCTTCCAAAGTCGCCTCTAAGGTAGCGGTTACTAAAAGTCAAAACACGGGAAGCAACAGTGCATCCACCTCACGGCAACCCTCTAGTACACCAAGTTCGGACGAGGTATTTCTCAATGAAAATTGGGAATGTGACCTACACACGGAGACTTTGACCGACCTATACATGGGCTACACATACCATGTGGGTTGGTTAGAAGTTGTACAATCCACATCTAGTGCCACTAGTCTAGATGAACAACAACACATGATCTGCAATGTCATCCATAGGATTATCCAGTATGAGAGGAAAAATCGAGGAATAAACATACCTTCGACGGGTCCTATGCGATATTTAGACATGGGCAAAGGGAAACAACCCACTCTATCACAAATGGAGACTCCCCCAGTGAGTCCCATCGATCCCCCATATGTTGTTTCTCCAGGGGTCTCAATGCAATCTGAGCCCACAAGTGATAGCTTTACTTTTCCAAGTCTAGCTCGTCTTTCCCTTGATGACACCATGGCTACCATGCATACCCCAATGATGGGCATGCCAAGAAACACGCCATGGACCTCATTTTTTAGTAAATCACCACTACATGGTAGCTCAATGCCTGCAACAGTACCTACAAGTGTGTACCAATCGTATGCACCTATGGCTCACACTCATGTAGTCCCTACCCCTCCCATTGTTTCAACTACCTATGCTCCACAACCACAATACACAAGTTCTTATTCCCATGGGACTATACCGGCTAGCATTAGCATGTCACATCCGACGTCTGCTATGCCTAGGGCCACTCATATGAACTATGGACCACCACATGGCACAACATCGTACCCAACGTGGAACCCAAGGGATTCCTATGCACCAAGACCAATGCCAATACCTACTCCACATGTAGTCTCTGGAGAACCTTCACCCATGGTGCCTACTCACTTATGTGACTTGGCAACATTTGCTCAAGCTATTGGTCGATCTATTGCTGAGAATATGCGTAACACACCTGATAGAGAGCCTAGAAGTAAGGCAGTACAAATAGCCAAGCTCACACAAAAATTTAGCAGAGACGGGGATGTGAGGAAGCATATCGAAGTGTTTGAACAAATATACGATTCTCTAGGAGAACACAATGACCTACATAAGAGCAATGCTTTAAGACTAACCTTAAGTGGAAAGGCAGGGGATTGGTATAGAACCCTAAGGGTGGAAGAAAAAACGATTTACCCTACTCTTAGGAGACTGTTCTTAAAAGAATACATACGAGAGGGAGTGCTTTGGGGTGTAGCCTCTCAGCTTCAGAAAGCCCAACGAGAGGAAGGAGAGTCCGTGAGAGACTTTATAAGTCGCTTGAAGCATTTGAATTCTCGTTGTAATCCAAATGAGCGCTTCAACAATAACCAATTGCTTGATAGATTCATTAGGGGATTACGACATGAGGATATCTACAATGGCCTAGTCATTAGAGGTATCACCACTTGGGAAGCAGTCACCACCAATGCGATCCAATTGGAGGATAATTTAATAATTTAAGGAGAAAGAGTGTCTGTTGAGCCTAAATCTATTAGCTCACAAGCATCGAGGCATGAGCCAATGACCCTAAAGTCTATTGCTAAGAAGCCAAAGATATATGAGATGACTTTAGCAGATCTCACCAAGGCTATTCAAGAGAGTCTTAGAGACAATCGTTCTCCACAAAAAAATCATATGTATCCAAGAAGGGAGCAACAATGGTGCTCAGTATGCTATGGACCGCATAGTACCAGTGAATTCCCTACTTTTAGAGTAAAATTCAATGGGAACTGCAATGCATGTGGAAGGTATGGTCATCAAGATAAGGATTTCATAGTATTTAAGAGCGCGATGGCCAATAGACCAACCTTAGCATGGACAGACACACCTCGAGTGCATGCATTGATGCCGGCCCCACCTCTTGAACAAACATCACAACATATGGTCCCTAGGGCCCAAAATGTTGTTCAAACAACACCCTTACCACCTCCAGTGCTGCTAGGACCGCAACCACCACATCCGAGAATCACTTCTGTGAATCAAGTTGGTTGTGAGTCATCTATTTCTTGTTTGGAAGGCTATGAGGAAGATATAGATCCTAATATCGCCTATGGGATGGATGTGCTTGAAGAAAGTCCACAATACTACATGGAGGACTATTGGGGACAAGTCAAATCTTTATATCAAGTAGCTACTCCTTGACCGCCTCTTCAATGCTATGAGTGTGGAGGTCCACATCATGTAGCCGAGTGTCCTATTAGGCTACAAAACAACGCCACACTAATGCAAACCAATCAAGCGAGCACGTCTACAATGTCGATACTCATGTGTAATGGATGTGGCATAGATCATTTGATTGCCCAATGTCCAAATAATCCAAATGCACCGAAGATCACGCCATTAAACTTGATTGAAGTTACCGAAGAGCCATCACCAAGTGCACCTGTGGTACCAGTAAACGTACTCACACGACCAATGCTCCAAAAACAAAATTATATTCTTGAGGAAAGAGACACGGCATCAATTGCCCAATCTCAGAAAAAGAAGAAAACACCAAGAAAGAGATCCCAAAAAGCAGCGAAGTCAGACCCCAGTTCAAAGACCAACATAGGGACTGGTGATGACCTCGTATATATGAACGACGCTGAAGAAGATTATGATTCAGGTGAAACCATGGAGACCAAAACGACCACTAACATAGAAACCAACAAGGAAGATCTTCATGAGCCACAATGGCCAGGATCTAAAAAGAAGATAGGAACTTACCCAAACCCTACAGAGGAGATTGAGCGAGTCAAGCAATTAAGGATTTTGATAGAAGATACCCAAAGGGATCTAGAACCAGCACCTAAGAAGATCCAGATTACAGACACCGTGTTCCCTACGCAACAACAACCTCACCAAGTCCATAGACCCTTGGACATACCTAGTGTCATCCAAGAAGAAAGTGACTTAAAGTCATGGGAAAGTGGGCATACTCACTTCTTGATGGAAAGAATGTTTACAGAGGGATTACCTCATCCTATCGAAGAAATGGAGATCCCATCTTCCCCACGTCAAGGGACTCAAGGCCAAAAGGTGCCGTTAAACATTGCCAAATTGATGGATTTCATGTCTTCAGAATTTAGAACCACCATCATGTCCAAACTATATAAATACCCCAAGCTAGTCTCAGCTCTTCGAGCCTTCCTCAATGGAGAACTGAAGTTTGGGCTACCACAATTTTCACAGATGGATGGAGCTGGGGAGATGCCAATAGAGGAGGAACACTTAGATCCACAACCCAACCTAGATGAGAACCTTGTTATAGAAATACCTGTTAACAAGTTGGGACAATACTTTGAGGGTGATGAATCTAATGCGACTATACCAATCACTACTAAGGGATTAACTGTGAAGGGAATCCTTGATGGTGGCGCTGGGGTTAGCATTGTGACTAAAAATTGCTGGGAAACTATGGGAAGACCTCACGTTGCGACCACAACCATAGTAGTGAAGATGGCCAATGGGTCTATTGTTAAATGTATTGGGATGCTAGAAGATCTCAAGATCAAGGTCTTTGGACATAAAATAAGGATTACCTTTATTGTTATGGATTTCTCCAAACACACTATGGCATCGGAGATGATCTTAGGACATCCTTTCATGAGGGAAGCAAAAATGGTGCATGACTGGTCTAAAAACCATGTCTACTTGCAGTTCCAAGATTCTGTCATTCGAGTGGATCTTGTGACGGGTCGAGCACATCCTCTAGGAAACAGGTTTATAATTGATCATAGATCTAACACCACAGTTCACTCGGCCCCATTGCAGTATTGTTACACGTGTAAAGCGGACACTGATGTTGGGGAAGATTCTCCTTATATGTATGTACTACCTGGGATGACTGAGTCGGACAATGTGGATTGGGTCCACCTAGCAGCAACCATAGACACTTGGGGAAATAGGGGGACGACTTGGGTAACACCTGAGGGGGATGAAATATCACCACTTGTACCCTTAAACATGCTAGAAGCATTGCATATAGCTTCTGATGATCTACAAGATGAAAGTTTGACTGGCATTGAAACCAGTAGCGCCTCACAAGACTATAGCCCACACGATTTGGGGTCAGAATCATCAATTGACTTTTACTCTGAGGAAAAAGAATCTGAGTTAAATCTTAGTGCAAATGTGGGGACAAACCATTCAGGGCCCAGTGGTAACCTAGGTGATAATCTATCCAAGAGAGCAAAAGACACAAGTAGTGATTCATCTAGTGAGTCTTCACTAGAAATCGACTGTAATCGAGAATTAAACAAGAAGAGTAAGAGATATAAGAGGCGACGATATCGAGAAAATGTGCGTGCTAGAATAAATGAAAAGAAATCTACCGCAGAATGGCTTAATTATATAGGGGCATGTGATGCTCATCGAAAGTTGGTAGATAACTGGGGTGAATACCTTCAAAGCGTTATGTGGTGTAGTCCACAACCCATTGACATCGCACAACTAGAGGCTACAGATAAGCCAAAGTTGAGCCGTACCGTAAGGAGACGACAAAATCGAGAGTTAGCTCAACAACAAAAGGAATCAGAAGTTAAATCACAGTCCACAGAAAAACAGGACCCCACAGACTTACACCCTGCACCTGAACATTTCAAATCCTATACCACAGAGGAACGTAAGGTTGTGTATACAAAGGCTCAAAGAAAACCTATCGATGGGAACAATGGAGTCTATGATGGTCCAACGATAGTTAAGGAAATAGAGTTAGCAGACCCAGGAGAAGAGTCTAAACTTGTCTTCATTGCCCAAGATCTGACAGCGACTGAGGAGTGTGTACTTAAAGAACTTCTCAAGGAATTCAGGGATATATTTTCTTGGACATATCATGATATGAAAGGTGTTCCACCTTCCGTGGTGCAGCACACAATATCCATGAATAGAATGGCTAAACCAGTTCAGCAACGACCCTCCCCAATGAATCCTAAATATGCAAAAATCATTCAATAAGAGATTGAAAAGCTTGTGGAATGTGGATTTATATACCCTATTGAGCACTCAAAATGGGTGTCACCAATAGTGATTGTGCCAAAAAAGAATGGGAAACTCAGAGTGTGCGTGGATCTCAAGAAGATCAATGCCGCCACTAGGAGGGACCATTACCCCTTGCCATATTCAGAACATGTGCTTGAAAGAGTTGCAGGGAAGGAACCTTATAGCTTTTTAGATGGGTACTCTGGCTACAATCAAATCACAATTGCGCTAGAGGACCAAGCTAAAATAGCCTTTATAACCGAATTTGGAGTGTTCGCATTTCGTGTTATGGCTTTTGGCTTAACCAATGCCCCGGCTACCTTTCAAAGATTAATAAACACTGCTTTTAGAGAATATTTGAGGGAGTTTTGTGAAGCTTTCTTAGATGACCTTTGTGTTTATTCCTCTTGCAAAGAACATCTATCATGCTTACGAAAAGTGTTTGAGAAGTGTAGATTGTATCGCATCTCCGTAAACCCTTTCAAATGCCAATTTTGGGTTAAACATGGAATCATTTTAGGGCATATAGTGTCCAAAAATGGTATTTCCACATATGAGAGAAAAATTAAAGCCATTGCTGAATTGCCACCACCTACAAACTATAAAGGAGTTCAAAGGTTCATGGGCCATGTTGGTTATTATTGGACGGTTTATTTTAAACTTTGCCGAGATAGTTCATCCTTTGTACAAGCTTCTTATTGAGTTCCAATGGACTGTGGAGTGTGACCATGCTTATGAGTCATTGAAAAAGACCTTGACTAGCGCTCCTATTCTACGAGTGCCCGATTGGAATGTAATTTTTCATGTGTATATCGATTCATCGAACTTTGCTATTGGGTGTGTTCTAGCTCAACCAGGAGAACATAAACTGGACTACCCCATTAGCTTTGCAAGTTGTCAGTTGAATGATGCTGAAAGAAACTACACCACTACAGAGCGAGAAGGTTTAGGTATGATTTATGCAGTGAAGAAATTTCGCTACTACCTTCTGGCCAACAGTTTGTGTTCTATGTTGATCATCAAGCCTTGTTGTATCTAGTAAATAAACCTTGTTCCACAAGAAGAATTACACGCTTGAGTTTGATTTTACCATTGTGGTGAGACCTGGTAAAAGACATGTCATGGCTGATCATTTCTCTCGCATGCCCAATGGTGAAGCCCCTACTGGAGTCGATGATGTATTGCCTGATACTTCTCTATTCCTAGTCGAAACCATACCTGAATGGAGTGAGAAGATTGTGAACTTTCTAGTTAATGGTTTTCCACCCAAAGAGCTTCGTAAAGACATATCTCGAAAACTGTTAAAAGAATGTGAACCTTACTCTCTCATTGTGGGAACTCTCTACAAGCTAGGGAAGGATGATATTCTTAGACGTTGTGCCCGTGAGGATTAGTATTTATACATACTACAAGAAGTCCACATGGGTATAGCCGGAGGACATTTCTCGGGGGAACTAACAACTAGAAAGGTGTTGCAATCACGCTGTTGGTGGCCAACCTTATTTAAGGATGCATCACTTTTTGCAAAGAGATGTGATGAATGCCAACGTTACAAGATCACACAACAAAAGGATAGGATGCCCTTACATCCTGTTAAAGTGACTCAACCATTTGAAAAATGGGGTTTGGACTTTGTAGGCCCAATTAGTCCGACAGCTCGTAGCACTCAATCTCGATATATTATCGCTGCCACTGACTATGTGACAAAGTGGACGGAAGCCAGGGCGACACGTAAGGCCAATGCAAGGTCAAATTCCAAGTTTATCTTTGAGAACATTATTACAAGATTTGGTTGTCCCTTTGAGATTGTGAGTGACAATGGTACTCATTTTATAAATGGAGTAATAAAAGAACTCACTACCAACTTTATCATAGCTCACCATAAATCCACACCTTATTATCCACAAGCAAATGGCCAAGCTGAGAGCACCAATAAGACCTTAATCTCTATCTTAACCAAAATGGTGGAAGCTCATCGTACAGATTGGGATGTAAAGCTTACATCAGCTCTATGGGCTTATCGTACTGCGTATAAAGTTGCCATTAATTGCACACCATTCAAGATGCTGTATGGCCAAGAAGCGGTTATGCCATGGGAGTTTGTCGTTCCTAGTCTTCGAGTAGCTTCTCAAGAAGGTTGGGATGGTAACCCCTTAGTTGAGCGATTATATATCCTTGAAAGGCTAGATGAAGAGAGGCAATTAGCTGTGCAAAATGCACTTGTGGAGAAAGAAAGGAGGAAGAAATGGTTTGACCGTCAAATAAAGAACAAAGATATCAATGTTGGTGATAAAGTCCTTATGTATGGAGTTCGTAACGAGAAGAAAAAGTTGAAATATGCGGGAAAAGGACCATATAGAGTATGTGAGATCACCCCACAAGGAACCATTCGTGTGGAGACTCTTGATGGAGTTGAAACCATTGGATTCCTCAATGGGAGAAAATTTAAAAGATACTATGATCCTTTAAGCCAAGAGGAGTTGCGTGCCATCCATACAAAACAGGTAGCCAAGGCACAAATAGAATTGAAGAAGATACAAGCTCAAGCTGAGGCTAAGGAGCGACAACAACATATAAGACGAAAACAAGAGGCTAACCTTGGAGTCACACATGCATTCCACGTTGAAATTGACGAGGATTGGTTGGACTCTGACACACCTCTATGATACCCTATTGAGTTAAATAGTGCCTATGGAAAAGTGCTATATAACGCCTTATTGGACACGGGTGCTAAATATAATCTGCTATCATATGGGGTGTGGTGTCAGTTAGGGAAGTCACCTCTATCTGAGAGTATTATCCAAGTCAAGGGTGTCAACAAGAAAAAAAATACAGTTTTTGGAATCTGGCACACTTTTGTTAGTTATGACAATGGGGTTGTAGCTCAAGACTTTTTGGTCATGCCTACTGGAACTATGGAGGGTAATATAAACCTAGGACGCACATGGATGATAGCCACCAAATGTACTATTGATTGGGGGACTGGGGGTGTCACAATGCAAAAACCAACTCTTATCCCTACCACTCAAGCCATAGTCCTTGAGATATTGCCTAAGGAAATAAAACCCAAGACATTGCATGTCCAGGAGGTTGAACCATACGTCCCCATAGCCTAACTCTCTAGAGCTTCAACTGATGTAGTTCAAAGAAAGCTTGAGACACACAAGAACCATCCTAATATAACAAAGAAAACATACAAGTGGGTCCCTAAAGCTTCTTTAGTGACCATGGCTAATGCTAAAAAACGGAAGCCTCATAAGAAACGTCCCCCTCACTCCAAGAAATGTAAAGAAACATTGCGTTGGATTCCTAAACGACTATTGGAAGCCCAAGGATACTATGAAGGAAATGATCAAGTGTGGGTGCCCAAACGTAAATTGTATTCTTACCTGTCACCTGGCCCATGTAAACCCAATCCTGTGGCTTCAAAACAAATTGAAAATCGTGGAAAGGAAAAAATCACGGAATGCGACACACCTGCTCCAGAGCTAGTTTGGGTACCAAAGAAAGAACGATTTGTTCCACCTAGCTCACGAACAGGGAAAGCAAATGAAGCTTCTTGCTCTTCATGTAGTTCCTATACGGAAATAGAAGCTTCGACACAACCTCCACCTACCATTGTACATATCCATACAAGCAAGAAAGAGTTTGCACCTCCTGTTGTAGGTTCACCACCTACAACAATGTTGCAAATAAAATCATGGGAGAGTACCTTACCACCCTTGCAACTAGATGAAACACATAGGGCGATTGAAAACTATTGGTTAAAGCCTTCACCCATAAAAACTTGGAACAATTGGTTTCAAAAGGTGACGTCATCATTCCAAAAGGTATGATCTACCCAAGGAAGGGGGGAGTTTTTGCTGACATCCATCATTCACTTGCTTCCCTCTCAACCTTCCTCCCTGACCTCTCAATCTCCAATCCTAGGGAATGTATATATAAAGCCTTATAGTAGTTCTAGCAAACAAACAAAAAAAAGATTTTTTTATTTTTTTTTAAAGATAAAGAGCAAGAGCGACTAGCGACGAGAGAGCACCCTATCAGATCCTACACATAAGTCTAAATTCACCATGTCACATCAAGAAACACACAAAAACAACTAATGTTTTAAAGACCTAACCAAATCTATCTATATTCTCAGAGATGGCTAGTTCACCAGAGGCATGCACTTCTATTTTTTATGAAAGGTACCCTTTTTCCTTTTCTCAAGTGTTTCACATCTGCTACCCTGTACTTTCTTGCAAATGGGATTTGGTAGAGAGACTTGCGCATGAGCGAAATTTTGAGGAGTTAGAATGGCTGATACGTCTATGGATAACTAGTGATCCCTACCCAGTAGCGAATGTTTCTCCGGTGGCACATGCTTAATCTTTTGCACAGGATGAGTATCCACGCATCGTGAGGTTCTTGATTAACACGCTTGTGCAAGAGGATGATGAAGAAGAAATAATAGAGACCAAGGAAAACTATGGCCTCACGGAAAATGATTTCGTTTATCTAGATGATGAGGATAAAGGCCTAGTCTTAGGGTGGCCACCCGGTTTATATAATATCCTCTTTCCTTGATTCTAAATGGGATGACAGATAGGTAGGTTAGGGGTGTGGATTTTCTTTTGAGTTTGTTTTCTAGGAGTTTTAATTTTTTCACACTGACATGCTTCCTAGAGGTATAGTGCTTGTTTTTTAGATGTGTTAGGTAGGACTTATATGGATCTCCATCCACATGGCTGAGGACATCTGCATCAACGAAATGAGCAACTCCATACCTCTAGGTGTACTACTTTCCATGATTCATGTTGGTGGATATGTATAATTGCTAATAATGATTTTTCATGGTTTGTTTGAGTGCAATAGTTATGTTTGTTATCTGCCATTATAGATGTATAAATTTGTCTTTGCTTAAGTTGATGGAACTAGAGTTTAATCTTATGGATGAGCCTTGACAGTAGGAGACCGTGACTTTAGGTTAACTCATTTACTTGACCACTAGGCCTAGCTGATAAAATTATATGAGTATTTGAGACCTTAGGAATGTTTAAGGCATAGAGAAGCTTGCTCACTTAAACAACAAAAACACTAGTGAGAATACAAAGGAAATGGAAGCAAAAAACATAAGTGCCACAAATGAAAATTCTAATGCTGGAAGAGAAATCCTGGCTTGATTTGGTACTTCACTCACATGTATTGTCTATGGTACTAGAGCCCTAGAGGTTCCCAGTGTGGACGCTTTTCTTTGAGAAGCAAAAAGCCCCGGACATACAAAATAAGCACACACGTCAAATGATTGTGAACCAAAGTAAAAAAGAGAAAAATAAAAAATGAATGACATTTAAAAGACTTCCATCGAGCTTACAATTAACATTTCAAGCTTTTGTTTGCAGTTGTGAGAGCTAGTTGGCTAATCAAAGCTAAAAAAACACAATTAGGGAATCTTGCATTTAGATAATCTTCTTAGCTTAGCTAGTACTAGAGTAGTTGTTTTAACCTTAGTCATAGCTAACTAATTGATAGACTCACCCATAAGCCCAAAACTCTTGATTAATTAATTTACTCAAAGTGCGATTTATTTGTCCTTAATGGCAGTCTAACATTTCATAAATCTTGCATTTACTCATTTCCACATGTACTTTACATTTCCCTCATGATTTATGGCCATATAATTTCGCTTGTTGAAACAGTGACTTTGCCTTGCAGATTCAAATCCAGATGCTCTACAACATGGACACAACAAGCTTCAACTCAATAGCTTCCGAGGACGGAATCTACATCAGGAAGGGGGGCATGTTAACCCTCACGGCTCACGGACACCCTATTACCTACGACGGACATTGTAACCTATGGCGGACATTGTATTATTTATTTGGTAGAGTCACGTACCGAGCTTGTCGGTCCAATAGGAAAAGGGTAAGAGTGATCGCCGATGAGAGGCGCACTCTAACGGGAACATTCAAGGGATTAGTTGGCTAAGCATGGGCACCCAAGTGTGAATGGGGCGAGCTCATATAAAAGTCAACTAAACCTAAAATTCACTCATTCTCTCATTTGTGAAATAGAAGAGTGCTCTTGCTCCATCTCCATCTCCATATTCTTCTTCTTCACCTCCTTGTGTGTGTGTGTATGTGTGTGTGTGTGTGAGAGAGAGAGAGAGAGAGAGAGAGAGAGAGAGAGAGAGAGAGAGAGAGAGTGTGGGCGATTGAGCATTACAAAGGCACGGCGGCGGCGAAGCGGTTGAGTGCGGCGAAGCGGAAACTCCTTCTTCTTCACGGCGAGGAATCCTCCACGAAGCAAGCGTAGAGCGGTGAGTGACACACCATCGCCTTCTTTGAGCTTACTAGTTTAGGCTTGTTGTGTGCTTGGAGCCATTTGTGGCTCGCACACAGTGTATCGACAAGTTCCTTGCATTGACACGTGCAACATACACGCACATACCCTTTCATACGAGTTCAAGCATCCAAAGAAATTTTGGATGAAATGCAACTACACACTGATCTTATACGGCAGGATGTTAAGACTGCTCAAGATAGACAGAAGAGTTACACTGATCCAAAATGATATGCCAGGCTTTTTGAAGAGGGTAATATGGTATTTTTGAGAGTGAAACCCAAATATAGTTCTTTATCAATGGGTAAGTGCAAGAAGCTAACTGCCAAAGATTGTGGATCTTTTGTAATCACAAAGAGGATTAATGATCAAGCTTATAGACTCTTGTTACCACCACACATAAAGGTACATGATGTTTTTCATGTCAGCTTACTTAAGAAGTATGTACCTAATCCACAACATATTCTTGGTGATTCCTTATTATCTACCTCTATCAATGGAACTTTTGAAGTATACCCCAAAGCGATACTTCAAAGTAGAACTAAGCCTCTACGTAATCAAACCATTATTGAACACCTTGTCAAATGGTCAACGTAACGTCAGGAAGATGCCACTTGGGAACACAATGATGTAATGAAACTAAATAATCCAGATTTCATGTCGAGGTGAGGACACCTCGAATTTTTCCACCTCGAATTTTTCAAGTGTGGGAGGATGTAAGATCCCCAATTTTTGGATCTCTTTTAAAAACAAGAAAAGTAGCTTTCGATATCTAATTTGTCAAATTTTGATTTAAGATGCTTGATTGACAGTATTGGAAGGTTCTAAAGTAAAAAGCAAGGCCATTTCCATGTTCCAGTAGGTTAGACAGATGTTTTGTTCAGTTATGAAAAAATCCGCTATTTTTAGTTTTTTCATGCTTTTAGGTGTTTTTTTTGCAAAAAGCAAGGTCGGATCTTTGATCTACGTGTTCTAGAGAAGCTATGGTTCCATTTTATAAAAATCTGTTTTTAAGTGATTTTCACACTATTTTTAGCTTTTCATGATTTTTAGTGGATTTTAGTGAAAAGCGAGTCCGCTTTCTTATTCAAGTGGTGGATGAGAACAACCCATGGTTTAATTTTAGTTTCTTTTTGTGCTTTTAATGCTATTTTTAGCTTTTCGTGCTTTTCGGTGTTTTTGAAAAGCAATGTGCTTTTTAGGATGTCAGAAACATAAAAATATTAATTTTAATCTCCGTCGTATTTAAAAATGGTCACTCAGAGCAAAAACGGGATCAACCAATTTTTTTATGGAAATTATTTTTATAAAAAGAGGTACAATAGATGCGCTAGGGCAATATGGGAAAGTCATAATTATGTCGGGACATTAAGGTGCGGCATAGTTGGCCACATAATGTTCAATTGGTCAGTTTTAGTGGAAAAATTGAATGGTAAGTGGGAGAGTTGACCACCAAAAGCTCTGCCATGTTTTAAGAATAGACTAGGATTTTTTCCCAAACAGGAAGCTAATCCTGGATGAGAGGTAGGCTACCCTGTAGCTTGAGGCACACTCCGGGTAGTCGGAGAAGCTATAAATTGGCATAGGTACCTCAATTTTCAGTGCCGTCTGTTGCGTCTACTACCGCAAGGCTATATGTATCTATTATACGGAGTGGTGAAAACTCTTCATCATCACCATGTCCATAAGGTCTTCTCTCTCGGGAAGAAGAAGAAGGATACTCTCTCTCTACTTGCTTACTATCTTCTCTCTCGTTTCACGGTGTACACGCTCTCCGGAAGCTTTCGTGGTGAATACCTCTATGTAGCTCTCATCACCGCTCTCTTGAGGCAAAGCAAGAAGCCTTTTGATAGTCCCTAATCAATTCTAAAGCACGATGAGAAGCTGTAAACTCCATAGCTATCATCATCTGTCTCTCTCTATGTTGTTTTCCTGATTAGTCACTCTCTTGATGATTGTTTGTTCATATATGAGTGCATGTATGGATTATCCTAGTACGTATGTGTCATGCCAAGGGCAATGCCTGGTGGTCAAGGACTAGGCCCAAGGCACCGACGGAAAGTGTGGATAGGAAATGAGGCCCAAGGGGCTATTGAATGGGAGGTTGGAGGGTTCATTCCAAGGCAGTCCCACCAAGGGCATTTCACTGGTATCAGAGCTTCAGTCTATTCTAGGAAAAGGGGTCATGGACCTCCACTTTTAGCATGCTCATGCAACCTTGGGGGCTCTAAGGCAGACATGGCCGCTTAGGCGAGGACGAAGTCGAGGATACCCACTCCGTGTGTAGAGCCTCTTGAGGCATGGGGAACCGAGTTGCCGACCAATGTGAAATGTTGTGGGGGTGGGCTTGATGGATGCGCGAGGCCGTGAGCAGCAAAATTTGTCATATGCGCTCATGCCGGGGAGCAACCTGCTGACCACTTGTGGGTTTCTTGATTGCTCGGCTGCCTACAACGCAATCGTCGCCTGCTTTGAGGAGGGTTTTTCAAACCAAGGCGCCTAGAGGGCCTTGGCCTTGGCCTTAGGGCAAAAATTAAAAAAAAGAAGGGTCCTCTATCCTTAGGGCCTGTGCCCACCCACGGTAACCCCCCGCTCTCCTTTACGGTTAACAAACAATGATAACCTCGTCGACAAGGGTCCGAGAATTTTGTCGATAGGCCCTCAATTTTTGGTAGAGTTTCCAAAATCGCAAAAATTGCAGAGGTTGGTCATGATTAACTTTCGACAGCTTTGAGAGTTTCACCTAAGTATCTATTTTAAGTTGTCTCTTTTTTTGTTCCTTTATTGCTAGCACCACACAAACCTGTCATTGATACCACATTCAATTTTTCGGATACGAAGCTTTTCAACAATCATATTTTTGACTTTGAACTCCCTTCAACCGCATCTACTCCTCCTCCTTAAAGTGTACTTGAAATTTTGGAGGATACTAGCAATCTCATCGATGAAAAAGAGTACGTTACACGGCGTGACTTTCAAATGTTTGAAGAACGGTTTTGCAAATTGGTGGTTCGCGTCTAAGTGCTTGCTACACAGGTGGATCACCTTACAAGCTGGTTATCTCGTGCATCCCACAGGCTACCTTATCTACACCTGTGATAGTTGTCGGACCACTCTCTACCAAGGTGGAAAAAAGGAGACTTTCCACAATAGACTTTCAAAAAGCCAAATTGCAGAAGTTGTGTTTCAATTGTATGGGACAGCATCAACGGAAACATTGTCCCCAAGTACTGATTGCTTAGGTCTTCTGATGGATTTTGTGGCTAAGTACTAGTCAATCCAATTTTTGCATGTTCTTTAAAGGTTATCTTCCCTTTCAGATAATCCTTTGGGTTAGTTGTATATGATAGAATACATTGCTTAGTATAGTGTATTCAGTCAAGATATAATACCTAATGCTTTTTTTCTTTAAGCAATTTCGACATGGTCATTGAGCTGACAGTGTTCAACAAGGTCGATTCGCTTTTGCCATGATATTTGTATGTTAACAACCGCATATGTTTGCTATGAGCATAGAAGTACTTGTGTGAAGCACGGCTTCCATAGTTGACAAATTTTGTATTGAGACTTTCCATGTTTATCATATGCTTTGAGCATACACACTTGGGAGGGATTTGACACTCTGCTTGCATACTATTTCATTACGGGGGCCAGACGAGCAAAAATGGTACCTGAGGATGTATATGAAGCAAAATTGGCTAGAGCCAAATTCGAACGAGTTTTTTCTTCGGAACTTCTAGGCAATGGGTTACATCTGAATGACCAAGCTAGACAATTTTTGGATTTTCTTGTTTTTCCATGTTTCCACTTTTAACTGGAAACTATTATTGTTGTGCAAAGCAGAGTGCTTTGACGGTTTTACACAAAGCAAGGCTTCTCCCTTGTGCTAAGATACTACCCATTGACTTGCAATCACGGGATTTTGCGTTTGGGACACTGGTAGAAAACGGATATCTCCTCACATTTTATGTGTGACAACATCCAATATAATGTATCGCTGCTCGTACAGACTGTGCAAGGCACTTGCGGTTTTGTCTCTCACCTTTGAGCCGTCCTTCTTCCCAAGGGCTTATCACTTTGCATGCAAGGCAGGCTAGCCAGGTGGAATGAATTCCACCACATTTTGGTATACACTTACGGTATAACACCATCCTCTGTCAAGGAATATATGCATTATAGATTGTTTCACATGATTTTCATTTATGTTTCTTCTGTTGTTGTTAATGCCCAACAAAAATAAAAGAAACCCAAGACTTGGACTTGATTCACAGGCAAGGTGCCCTATTCAAGTCATCCTCATACAATCATGACTCCATACAAGGTAGATGGGTCAATATTTGACTTGTGTTTCCTCTCTCGATGGGAGCGTTATACAGGCAGATATACTTATAGGATAAGCTGCAAGCCAGGCATAAAATAAGAGCATGTAGATTGGGTACACACTCCAACAACTTAAGCAATGTTCCTCAACTAAACATGCTCTCCTTCTCTCTCTTTCTTCTTTCTCTCAAAGAATAGTAAAAACTTTCTAAGAAGCTTTTTGTTTTGCTCGTGAGTGAGTCTGAGCCGAGGTGCTCTAACTCTCAACTAGAAAGTGGCCAAGACGCCACCCAAATTAGTCTTCATTGGTTTGTTGATTGAACACTACTTTGTTATTGGCATAAGGGCTATGTGTCACAAAGGCTAAGAGCCATTGTTGTAAGGTCCCCAACCCCGACTACACCAAGATGGGGATGGGATCCTTGACAGGTCTCTAGGCCTTATAAAAATCG
This sequence comes from Adiantum capillus-veneris, assembly GCF_014529385.1. NCBI lineage: Eukaryota > Viridiplantae > Streptophyta > Polypodiopsida > Polypodiales > Pteridaceae > Adiantum > Adiantum capillus-veneris. Next base: position 141,400,309 of record NC_140945.1, read on the forward strand.
GAGTCTCTAAACAAGAAAAATCCAAGGAATAGACCTTTACCATTGACAATGGCTTGGGTCTACAGCCTTAGAAGTAGACCTAGTCCTGTCTCACAGCGAAAACGGGACAATGTATTCAAACGGCCTACAAAAAAATTCTTATTCCGGCCCTATAACTTCATCATTCAGATTATGGTTTACTTAGCCAACGCTTTTTTCCCCCTAGCATATGTGAGGGCACATCCGTTGGTGGATTCCTCTTCCAAGTGAGAAATTTCTAAAACATTTTAGTGCGCGGGAATGGATAGTTACCTGACTAATCAGGTCCACCCGTCCATGATTGACAACCTTAGTCAATCCCCACTTACCAACCCGCACTCACACAAGATTCATTTATCTTATTATCACATTGTTTTAACATTTAAAATAATGGTTTCTTTGAATGTGCCATCACAGTAATTCCTTGAAGACAACATTGAAAGCATTCTTTTAGAAAACAGACATCTTTAAACTTAAGACAGGGTACTGTCAATCAAAACATTATCCATAATAACCATGACCAGTACTCTTCTTGTCTCAAGACCACCTAAGGGTGAAAAACGGCACCCATTCCTTGTTCAAATCCGGAGTGGAATAAACCTCCACCCAAGGTTCCGGCTGCCCATACACCAAACCAGTTGCCCATACAACCGGGCGGCTCCCCTAGGATAAAAACGATATCCTAACTTATGTAGAAACATCAAGACATGACACGGAGTAGAAACTCATCGTTCATGGGGGTAACGGACTTAACCGTGGCTAGAAAGCCAATCATTATCATCAATTTATATCAAGGAGTCGGAGGTGTCTTGAGACAAGCTGTCTTAAGGATGATCAAACATATCTTTCCTAATTCAACCAGTTTTAACCCAAACAATTCTTTCCTATATTATAAACAAATGCACATTGGAAGTTACCTTCCGTTTTCAGCCAGTTTATCCTTCTTACGTATGCAATGCTAATTTATAGAATAACTTAAACTAATTAAAGACTTAATTGACAATGGGACACCCACCTGGGATTGATTGGCCATCTACTGCTGCGCTGGCGCCTGAAGAGTCTCCTCCGTAGGCCTACTACTAGGCCCGGCTTCGTCGTCGTGCGACGCTCTAGTTTGTTTTGAAGCTACTTCCTCATCATCAGATGTAGGATTTGCTCGAGTTCTTTTTGGTGCCATAACTTCTTATCCTTATAAAAAGGACGTCTAATCATCAGGTAAATAATTCAAAATCTAGACTTAACCTTTGTATTCAACCGTAACCCATCCAAGGTTAAATTTATAGTCTTAATTGATAAATTCTTGATTTTCTTATTTGTCTATATAAGCATGATAACTTCTTCCACCGCTTCCCTAAGGGTTTTCTAAGCTCTCCTAACTTTCTTATAATTTTCTATATCTTTTTCCTAATTTTCCTATCAACTTTTAAGCTAATAATTTACTTATTTTTGGTTTAATATTTATTGTATTTAATTTCTCTTAAATATTTCATTTCCTTAACTTGATACCATAGGTTTTCACTTACTATAATTTTTCTAAAAACTTTTAACCACAAAGTCTATTTATTTTAATTAATCATTTGCTCAAAATAAGACTTTTGGTCAATTATGATTTACTAACCTCACTAATTAACTATGGTATAATTACCACAAGTAGGTAAAAATATTTTTGACCTCTGGTAATTATCTTATTATTTTCCAACTTAGTTATATAATTTCCATCTTCCATTTTCAGCTAAAATAAGGATAATTTGACTTAAATAAATACTTATACTACTTTTTTAACCTTGAAATATTTATCACGGCCTCTTTATTATGTAAGCTAACTGTGATAAATAGAATGTAATCATATAGCATGATTTGCTAATTTCCCCCTTGAAATTTCCACCAAAATTAGTATATTTTGACTTAGATAAATATCTATACTACTTTTCTAACCTTGGCATAATTATCACGGCCTTTTTACCCTATAATACAGCTTTGATAAATAGAATGTAATTATAACACATGATTTACTAATTTCACTCTTTAGTTTTTAGCTAAAAATAGTGTAATTTGACTTAGATAAATATCTATACTACTTTTCTAACCTTAAAATAATTATCCCGGCCTCTCTACCCTATAATATAGCTTTGATAAATAGCATGTAACCATATAGCACAATTTACTAATTTCCCTCTTTAGTTTTTAGCTAAAAATAGTGTAATTTGACTTAGAGAAATATTTATACTAATTTTCTAACCTTGACATAATTACCACGGCCTCTTTACCCTATAATATAGCTCTGATAAATAGCATGTAATTATAGCACATAATTTACTAATTTTCTGTATTTCATTTTCTCTAAAAATAGAGTATTTCTGCTAAATTAATTAGCTAGATTAGTTATCTTAGCTTATCCTAATTATCACCGGTTTTCCAACATGTAATTAACCATTGATAAATATATCACGGCATTTGAATTCAATTTACTAATTTCCCCTATTTAAATTACTGAAAAAACAGAGTATTTCTGCTAACTTAATTAGCTATATTAGTTTTCTGAGCTTATCCTAATTATCACGGGTTCTTGAACACCTAATTAAACACTGATAAATATATCACAACATTTGAAATCCATTTACTAATGTCCCCTATTTAAATTACTAAAAAACCAGAGTATTTCTGCTAACTTAATTAACTAGATTAGTTTTCTGAGCTTTTTCTAATTATCACGGGTTCTTGAACACCTAATTAACCTCTGATAAATATATCACAACATTTAAAATCCATTTACTAATTTCCCCTATTTAAATTACTTAAAAAACAGAGTATTTCTGCTAACTTAGTTAGCTAGATTAATTTTATGAGCTTCTCCTAATTATCACGAGTTCGCGAACATCTAAGTAACCACTGATAAATATATCCCATCATTTGAAATTCATTTACTAATTTTCCCTATTAAAATTTCTCAAAAAATAGAGTAATTATGCCTAATTAATTAGGAAAACTTCTCAGAAAATTATAGGATAATTTTCCTAGATTAATTACTATATAATGCATCTCTGATAACTACTTCAACTTAATCTAATCTTAATTAATATATTTACCATTAATTCATGGTTAATTTGGCTAATTTCAATCCTATTATAATAGGATAATTAATTAGCTTAGTATTACTAAGCTTAATTCTAATAATTAGCATAGATTAATTAATTAAGAGAGATTTGAGGAGCATACATAGGCCTAATCTTTGATTTATTAACAAATATCTTAATCTAACCTTGCTAATTAAGAAAGATTACACTAATTACCATTTAGGTTAATCAATTAGAGATTAATCTCTAATGATTTCTGCATAGTGTCCTCTCTAGATGAGAGAGAGAGTATCAAGGCTCCGAGTCTGTGTAAAATGTGAAGCTAGGGGTCCTATTTATAGTTTTCTGGCACTCTTAAGCTCTCACAGGCTTTAAAAAACAGTTGCTTGCAGTTCAAGCAGCCCCCCTACAGGTCAAAAAACGACCCCTGCTGCTAAATGAGTCCCTGGTAGGTCAGTGATGACCCTCCCATTACCTGCCAGCTTTTAAAATGTCAATTTTGCTATAATTTGACCTATTTTTGCTTAATTGGTAACTATCTTGTAAATATATGGGAGACCTTTAATAAAGTCTATGCTTAAATGATTACTGTAACCCTTCAATTTTTCTATTTTACACAATTCAGAGTGTAAATGTCCAGGGGACATAACTATGCCAGTTTTTATTGGAATTCAATTCTGAAAATCTCTAGCCCGGGGTTTGCTGTGCTTAAGATTCCAAAAATACCAATATTTTCATGGTCGGACAATTCTACATTGCTTTTTCAATAATCATATTAGTTTGATTAAGCTTTATACAACCTTTAAGGTTTTAGAAACTGGAAACCTTACAATTGTAAACCTAGGGTAAGTCCCAAATGTTGCATTTCTTGGGTAATTATTCTCCAGCTTGAACAGATCTACCCAATAGAGTCCCCATCGATGTCAATGGCCAAGCAAGAGTCTCGCCATTACAGATGTTTTGGGTGTCCTCTTAGCATTACATGTTTTTTAGTGCCAAAATTTAGTTGAGTTTTTGATACTCTTAACCTCACATCAGCAGAGCAGCTGATCTATACCATGGAGTGTAGATGCAGCAAGCAGTTGTGGGACAGCCATGCATTAATGACGCATAGCCTTTCTATATGTATAAACAACTATCGTAATGTTGTTTAGCAACACTTGTACCTTAACAAGCCATTCTACGTATCCAACAATTTTTGGCCACCACTGAAACTTCTCTTGATATGTCATGTTGAAAATGGTCTAGAAAACAGATTTGACCAGCACCTAGGGACATCATCACGATACATAATTGAAGTAGCAAAGCCAGTGTCTGTCCTAGAGACTCATATTCTCCACATGTGCGATATATCTCAAGTAAGGATGTCTAGAAAAAAAACATCCTTCAAGTATGAGATGTACTTGGGTGTGGAGGTAACTGTAAACATGCATGCAAGGTGCGTGAGAGAGACCCTCATTATCCATGCTCCACACTGGTTAAAACGAACTCCTTGAGTTCATAGACCATGATGTATCCCATGTGACAACATGTGCCAAATCAACCCCTACAAGTGGGTCCATAACTGCGGAATGGAAAAATTTATTGTGGACACTAAAGACCAAATTTATTAGCTCTTACGTGACCTTGTCATCTTGCTGAAGAGCAAAAATGGATGAAAGCAATCAAGCTAAGTCACCCGTCTTAAAAATTTAAGCAAATCATATTTAAAAATGGAACTAAACCAAAGCAAATGCGTACCTGGAGGTTGAGCATAGTGTTCGTGTATCTGTAGAGAAAGGTACCTGCCCAATTTTCCCACCTGCATAGGCCTAGGAACACTAAGTGAAACTTAGTGAAATGCAAGGAATACTGCACAAGTAACCTTGGGTGTTGCCCTTGCAATCGAGACCCCGTGGTTAAACTTTGCAGGAAAACTGCTCTACGAGCAGCCAGCCCTTGGCCTATGTCTGTGACCCCCCTTGGGTTGGCCCATGGTAGTATGTTTCATTGGAAGTTGAAACCTTTTCACTACCCATTGGCAGTCTGTGGACTCCTTTCCTTGAAAAACCAAGTGTGATGGGTCCAAGAATTGATCATCAACACTTGAAGAAATGATTGAGTAATCACAAGATGGATCTTACCCTAAAACTGTATTCGTATAGACACTCTTAGTGCTATAAAAAATCCACTCAAGTTTGAATCATATTCACCATTGGATCTGCTCTAAACCCAAAAATCTATCATCTTGGTTTTTTGTGAACAGGTGTGCTATTTGAAATGATGGCATCATCTATACACCTTGGTAGAGATAAGCTCTTATGAGTTTAAGACGTTCAAAAACTCAACTTGACTTTCACACTTAAAGTGTGTAGTGCTTAAATAATGCCCAAAAAATCACTAATGGCAAGACTCTTGCTTGTCCATGATAGTCAATGGATACTAAACTAGATGGATTACAAAAAGATGGCTCTTATCCGTTCCAAAATAGGTGGCAATAGATGGATCTTAGCCCTCCCCGTTACCGTATTGACATAGAAAGGTGTCAAGAAAAGCATGCCTAGTTTCTCTTCTCCCAGATGAAAGTTGAGAAGAGAGAGAGAATGTTGGGCTGAGGAAAACCCCTTATTCGAATGTGATGTATGCTCCTTGCATGTGATCCCATGCAGACCATGTATGTGTCTTAGTGTAGCCTAGAAGAGTACAACTACACGGCCTCATAGAGACTGAGCTTATCCTATAAGCGTACAATTTTATACTTGTACCACGCCCTCCTAGGGAGAGGTATCATAGGTCACATCCTGTCCCACAAACTTGTATGTGATCATGATTGTATTAGGGACACTGTAAATACGGCACTTTGGCTGTGAGTAACATAAAAAATATTGTAGATATCAGCGACGTACCTTGTTCTTGACAGAGTATTTAATGTTATAGCGGAAGCATATACAATGATGGTTGTTGTATAGCCATCGTACTAGTATGCCATCCATACAAAGCAAAAAAGTAAATAAAAAAAGAATAATAAGCCCTTGGCATCCATGATAGCCTCAACCAAGTGAGCCGTTGGTATATGTATCGTGCATGTGAGCTTATATCCATGGAGTGCTAAATATGTGTACCATTATCATTGATCTATAGTCAGTTGAGAATATCTGGACACATAAGAGAAGTTGTGCTTCACATGAAGACAGGCAAAGCACTTTGCTTTGTACAGTGGCTTCATATGGAGTCTACCCAAGCACTTTGCTTTGCACAACAGAGACATATTCCATAGGTGGAGAATATGAGTCTCTGGACTGATACTAGCACCCACTATTTCACGTATGTGTCATGACAAAGTCCCTAGGTGCTCGTCAAATCTTTTTTCTAGACCATTTTTAGCACGATGTATCAGGAGCCGGATACTTAGAATGACTTGTTACGATACAAGTGCTGCTAAACAACATTACAGATGGTTGTTTATACATAGAGCAAGGGTATGAGTTGTTAATGAAAAAGTTTCATTGTTTGTACTTAGAAGTGACTTCTGTTTCACCTTCTATTATGGTTCAAATGCTTCAACAAGGCTTGCAAATGATTGAAGCAAAAAGTATTTAGTTTTTTTTTAGAACTATTTACATTCCGGTTTAATGTGTGCTAGGAGCATCACATTCGCCATAAGCATTGGCAAGGATGATCATGAATATACAGGTTTGGATCTGTTTTTTGCTAAATGCATGCATACTATGTGTTAGGGGTCCTAGTGTTTAGCAAAGGCTGGTTTGGAGCGGCATGCATATTCATCACATTAGTGCTATGAAGCATTTGCACTTTATATGCAGTATCTCTATGAGATTACTTTTTGGATCTATCAATCACCAATAGAGGTTATGGCTCGGTTTGGGTGCATGTGGATCTTTCAAGTTAACCTAGATGGTTATTCAAGACATTGTTGTTTCCTCTGCAATGTTGTATGATCTGGTAATCCCCATTTACTAGTCATCTGGGAAGATTGTCTGTAAACCATGGGGGAAACACACCTCAGTACTGTCAGTATCCAAGGGGATAGGCAGATTACAAAGTGTAATTTTGTGTTAAAGGATATGCAAAGTGCGTAAATTAGCACCAAGCAATCCAATCAATAAGCATTTATTTCTCTAATTGGAGTTTGCTTACCATAAGTTAAAGCATGTTTGCGTGACTAGGCTTAGTCTTTTCATGTATAATCAAATTCTCAACCTTGAACACTAACTATAGTGGGGTTGTTTACTGATGAAATTTGAGAACAAGGCAAGGGACTTAAACTTGGCCGATGAGTTACATCAGCAAGTTACTTTCAAGGAAAGTGAAAAGAGGTACTCTTTGGGTACATTTTAGTTGTAATAACTCATTTAGCTACTCAAGTGAGTTCTACATAGAGTTTACACACTATATTATCTATACGACGGCTACACCAAGACAGTTACAACAGGACAACAATATGGAAAATCAAGCTGCTACTCTTGGTTTCATTGAGCCTCCTACTGAACCGTGTTTTGGTCAAGCAAACAGTTGCATCCCTACAGGATGCCCCTGTGGAAAGCATTAGTGCATCATCACTCTTGTTTTCGACAATGAAAATGCTTCTCCAAGGGGGGAGTAATATCATGCCAAGGGCAATGCCTGGTGGTCAAAGACCAGGCCCAAGGGGCCGCCTGCAAGTGTAGATAGGGAATGAGGCCCAAGAGGCTATTTAATGGGAGGTTGGGAGGCTCATTCCAAGGTAGTCCCACCAAGGTCATCTCAGTATGAAGTTGACCCATGATTATTTCATCATGTTAACACATTGATATATGCACACAATGTGTTTATGATCACGTGCGTGCATAAAAAGTTCTTTTCGTTTCACGTCATAGAGGTGGTAGGAACACTGTTGTGGTCATAACTCACAAACCGTTATGAATTAGCCCAAACCCTTTATTCTAGAGATAAAACACATCATGTAGAAAATTTTATCTCTCAAGTATCATGTGAAAATCATGCATGAGCTAAGAGATATGATCAAAAAACAGCTTGCTGCCCACTACACAACCAAATCTTTTGACTCCAGGCTCCTTGGAGAACCATTATATAGATTCACCGGATGGGCAAACCCACTCAACCAATTGAAAATCTTGATGAAACTGATAATAAATATATTTAGGTCTCTGTTATCACCTCGAGAATGCAAGTTATTTATCATTCTGTACTCAATTTTACCTACATATATAGGGGTGCTACCTAGTGAGTACCATATACGTCGTGAGTTAATCGAGCCGTTTATGTATAATCTATGGTTTGTTTTGGTGAGTTGATTTCAGCTACTATTAGATGCCCATAAGCTTATGTGAGAGTATATGGTTAGATATCCCGAATTGCATAGGCAGATATGATTGAAGTGGCTTTCTTTTTGGGTTATCGTTTGTTGTGTAAGTGCCATATGGGTAAAGTGCTGTGATAGAGTGATAGTCTATATTATCGAGTTGAACTTCATGCATTTGTTTGAGGTGAAATACTTTCATTTGCATGTTATGCATGCTCTCAAAAATGTCCAAAAAAAAATTTGTGTATGCGTGCACATATGGTTTATGGTTGAACTAAAGGTGGGAGTTGTGCTGGATGATGTTTATGATGATGGAATGCTATCATATGATGTTCTGGATATGGTTATTCTATTGAAATAGTGTTGAAATTTTTGTAGGAATGTTATGTTCTAAAGTGGTTATGCAAGACTTGTCGTGCCTCATCTGATTGGGTAGAGTGCTCACCTGTGTGATGTGATTGGTTTATGGTTTTGGGATGAGATCATGGAGTGATCTGGATGGTTTATGGTAGTCGTGTAAGGGTAGAGGTCCTGTACAGCCTAACTGCTTGGAAAAGGATTGTTTGTCCATATGGAAAGTACTATTGTGTTTGGACTCATGTGTTATGTTTCTCATGGCAATGTCGCTACAAGACTAGGATCACCTACATCGCTTAGCCTTCAACTAAAGGTTCGTTGACTTGGGGCTTTGTTGGATTGGGGGTGTTGCCTAGGTCTTCTTCTTTTTGTTAGGCTCATCTACATGATTAGTGCGTCGGGGGTTGAATGACCTACATGGCTAATGCGTCGACCATTTTGCCTTGTCTTTGCCTAAACATCTGGTGTTGGGAATCAAAAAGGCATGGCACCTAAACTGGTATGGTTGATGTTGATACCCTACCACCTACTAGTACTTGGGATCCTTTCAGAGCTCGGGTTCATGGAGGGAGGCAAAGTGGCCTCTACTTATTTCTGGCTCACGTAGGTTGGAGGTGTTCTAGCTCGCTCTCAACAAAGTGAAATTCTCTCTATCTGTAGTAGAGCACATGTGGATCAGTCGATTGGTCGATCCCTACACAGTGTCCGGTGCTCTACTAGTTATTTTGTCATTTAAATTTTTTGATGTTATGGTATACCCAGATTTTGTCATTGCATTGATACATGGTTGCATGTTTCATTTAGACGGGGCATTTAAAGATTCTTTGTTGTCATTCTCTCACGTCTTTGTGTACTTTGTTTCACCCTCCATTATATTCTCTCTCTCTCTCTCTCTCTCTCTCTCTCTCTCTCTCTCTCTCTCTCTCTCTCTCTCTCTCTCTCTCTCTCCCCCCCCCCCCAACACGGTGTACACATATATTCCCCCTCCACAATGTTATATTTTTATTGAGTACGCTTTCATTCATATTACCCATTCAGGGGTAGCACTAGTTTCTAGGTACCTCTGGATACAGTCAGGCTCATGGCCTAAACTCCATGCTTGGTTGGGCACTGATAACTCCTCCCCTATGCAAACACATTTGCAACTCTAGTATATATTGAAGATTTTATAAAGGTGTAAATTGTGTATTTTGTGCATAGACCCCCGGGGAGGGGTATCTCTCATGTGCAATGGAATCCCACTTTTCCAATCACTCTAAAAAATGAAGTCAATCATTAGTGCTCTTAAGCATATGGAAATTCAACACAAGCACTAAAATAATTCAAGATCAATTATAAACTCAAAATGTTATGCCCTCCCATGGTCATTCAAAGAATCTCAATTTTAGTGCTATGTATGGGTTTTGCATTTAAACCAAGCACTAAAATTCACAATCAATACCCATCCCAAAACTTAATGCACACTCTCAACCAAGAATCAATTTAATGAAAATATAGCTTAGGATGAAGCCCACATGCATGCCAAAAAGATTTTTCCTTTTAGTGAAAAAAATTCAATCAAGCTAAGCACTAAAAATTCATGCTCAATCATAATCTCGACCTTTTGAATGCCTTCCATGCACATAATATTAATGAATCATCATAATGGATGGCATACAATGGATTCTCACATGTATATAGCACTATGGCATACATAAGAAGAGAGAGAGAGAGAGAGAGAGAGAGAGAGAGAGAGAGAGTTAGTTAGTTTTTGATGAAGTGACATTCCTCGAAGATATGCGCAAATAATTACAAAGAAATGCACCAGATTTTGGTGTTCATGCTCCTCAATACTCATGTAGTCAATACAAAGCATTAGGCCGCTACTACTCTCCTCTTGTCGATAATGAGTTGAAGGCCATAAAATTTTGAGCTTCAAAGGCCCTCTCAAATAAAAATTTCTTTTTTTATATTCAAAAAAATTATATATATAGTCCATTTCTGCTCTTCGTTGGAGTGCACAATTGAGAGGAGTCAAGCGGGGCTCAAGGGATACCAAGGCTATCGACTAGCAAAGCAATAGTGTGTGTGTGCGCATGGTCATGCTGCAGAGGAGGACAGGTATCCATAAGCCGTTATAGGCAAGCACCGAGAGCACACGCCCGGGGCGGTCAATTATCAAAATCTGCCTATATCGCGTGCGTTCAAGAGGTTATTAATAATACCTCAATATACATACTATATTTACACTACGTGCCTATTTAAAAAACCCCCACCCCCCTCTGTATGTAAAAATTTTGATACATTTTGATCTTTTAATAATCCTCCCCGGTTAACTCACGTGATAGCATACACATTCTAAAAAGTGACCGCCCTGGGAGCACACGGTGGGGTCACGGTTGCAGACAAAAATGAAGGCAAGGGGTGTGCGATAGAATGGGGATGACATATGTGCATGTGTGTGATGCACGAATCCAGGCAAGTGGGTCACTAAGGGCGGCATGAGCTGAGGGTCTCAAGGGCATTGTGTGTGTGTGTGTGTGTGGGTGTGTGGATGTGTGTGTTTGAATTTAAGATCCCATCATTCACAATCATATAGTGAGAGACTTAAATACTGTTTGCAAAAGCATATTGTATAAAGAACAAAACAAAGAAGAATTTCTTGATATATAAAATTCATTATAAGATACTTTAATACATGACAAAGTAGGAGTTTAAGCTGGAACCCTCACCAGGTGAGAGTAGGGATCTTTACCTGCCAGCCAACCACAAGTACAATTAATTAGAGTTAATTTGTACTAAATGGGTGACAGGTATATCAAGCAATCCACACTGCTTGTTACTACTGTCACACCCCAGACCCCAACCTTAGTCTTAAACATATATTATGTTTTCTTTTTATCATCTATGTACGTAAGGTCTATTGCCGTCTTTGAAAGATTTTATGGGTTTACATGATTTGGAGATAGGGTCCCTAATCGCTGTTGGCTTGGTTTTCTTTTGCCTATTATGTGTAGCCATGAGCTTGTCCCGAATATGTTGTAGCTTAATATGTCCCGAGTGATGCTCATCCTAGCCATCTACCTGTATCCCTATTTGCTAGCAATAATTATACACATGTGGTTAATATTCTTATGTACTATACCTAATTGTTTCCCCAAATACTTGTGTATAAATCCCTCCTTCTATGGTATATACAATTACCTTTCAAACCCATTTCTTTATAAGTGTCTCTAATTTGTAAAAATTTTGGCAGCATTTTGTTTGTAATATCTTTCTTTTTTCTAAAAACACTAGTTGTAAACATTGACTTATGCCCTCAGAAGAGGTTGTCATACAAAATCTTTCATATCTTGACACATATTTATACCACCTGGTAAACTTAAAGGGAAATCTTTACATTCAAGAAATACCTCCAAAGGAACCTTATAACCTTTTTTTTTTTGCAAAATCACAATTGTGAGTGAATTATATTGAGCAGCCGAAAAAATTTCAAGGTTTTGTCATGCTCATGTTAAGCCATGACAACATCCAGGAATCATAATTACATCGGCTATTAGGGCAACCACTCCTACCGATGGCCAATGTTTGCCCCCGTCCCAGGTATTCCGTCTGCTGACAACAAGGCACAAGTAGTCCTAGACCAATCCTCCGAGTGATGCTTGCACCCGAGTGCCCATATTAGCACTTTGCTTTCTTGTATAATTTCTGCAAAGCTTGCCACCTCAAATCCTCCTTCAAAAACACAGCAGTTCCTTGTTTGCCATACATTATGAAAGAAGAAGTATGTGCTGACAATCTGGGTGCTGACGAGGAGTGCAGGACTACCTGAGTTTTTACCTCCAAAGCATAGGTTAGTCTTGAAAAACCTAATTTTCCATGTTCTCTGGACCCACTTTCATACTTTCCCTGCGAGGCCTTTTATAGCTGGGCAATACATGAAAAGGTGGGCCAAATCCTCACTAGTCAACCTGCACCCCAAGCATCGATCTGACCCAATCCCTCTCTCTTGAATCTTCACACCCGTCTGTAGAGCACCCCAAATAACCTTCCATAAGAAAACCTTCATGTACTGTGGGACCTTTGGCTTCCATATGTTCTCCATTACATGCTCCCACCTTTCCTCCGGCCATTGCTTTTTCCATAGTTATTAAGGGGGCTAGACCAATTCTTCTTTTGCATCATTGTCTGATACATAATTTGGTATGGGGTTTCCCCAAGAGACTGCTTCCGGGACATTTCCAGGATTTCCAGTCCAACTCCGAGTTACAGATTGGCATCACTAAATTGTCAAGCTCTTTCATCACTTTGTGGATAGGCAAGACCTCCAAGCTATTTAGTTTGTACTGGGCAATCATAAGGGCAATGGTTCATTAGGAAATTTCGGAGGTCATTTGGAGGGCCTTCTAAGAAAATGTATTTTTTGCACTCTCTCTCTAGAAAATATGGCGAATAATAGAGATGGATCTTTCATGGTAAAAGTTCAAAAAGTGTACTTTAAGTAGATTCTTTACTCTTTTGAACATTCGTTCGTAATGATTGAGGGATAATATTCTTTTCAGTTGCATTGAATGAACCTCGTCAACATGGAGGGAATGAGGCTAACATGGAGGGACGAAGGCGCAACCGCCTATTCACTTTCCATTAAACCTGCACATTTGGCTAATGGCGCACTCCTCAAATGTCACAAATGTTACGCAGAAACGAGCCAAATATCACCTTCACATTGATTTGGACAATGAGTACCAACCATTGATTAAGCGTAGTAAAGCAAACACACATATACCTCCCGCATCCATAGACACGCTCAGAGCTCAGGGAGCTAAACACATAGATATCTGGACGAGAGGCTCTCTCTATCCTAAGAATCCAATGACTAATTCCTCTCCACCATTTCTCAATCCTACAAGTTTATTGACCTTTGCTGGTGATGGAGAAAAGGGCCTTCTGGGTTATTGTAAATCTCTTACAAGGGAAGCTGAAACTTATAAGGGCATTCTCCAAGCTCAACAATGTGAGATTGTTCGTCTTTCACATTACATTCTACAGATCAGGTTACCATTTTGCAACAGAAAACAGAGGTACAGGAACTGAAAGGAAAGGTACGAAGTTGTCAAATGAAGGACACCATCTTGGGTGGTCGTATCCGAAAGAAGAAATTGCGCAATCTTGAAACATTACAGGTTTCATCTGGAGGTCTCAAGAAAAGAATCCGAACATTAAGGTGATGCTTCTTGGCTGGCTAAATTGTCTTAGTTAAGTAATTTTTTTGTTTTTTCTTGTTATGCATTGTTTTCATGTGCCTAAATAGTGTTAGTGAAGTAAATTTTCTGTTATTTACTTATGCATTGTCTTCATGTAGAGATTCAATCTATCATGACAAGGAAAACATTGACCCCAAAGCCAATATAGGAAAGAGATTGAAGCCACTTATAAGTAGAAGCCTTGTAGTAGATATAGTACATGACAAGAAGTTTACGGTCCTACAACAAAATGTAGTGGACCGCTTTATTTCAGAGAACTCAGTGCCTGCAAAAGAGAGACAAGGCACACTTGATTCACTTGGTGTAAGCAAAAGAGGATATTCGACTATAAAAAAATCTATCTCATCCATCTTTGTTAAGAAGGGTATAAAATCCAAACTTTTACCATCAGCCTCAAGTGTTTGGAAACAGAGGCTTCAGCTTAATGACACATAGGGAGAATATCTTGGACAGCCCTTTCATATTAAAGCAACTTACAGTGGCCATGGAGCAAACATGGCATACGATGAGTTCAATAATATTTTTATGGACCTGCAAATGTTACAGAAGAGAATGGTGGAGTTTTACAACATCACATTTGAAGAGTCACGAAGGGTATTACATTTTGTGTTAAAACTGGATGAGTGTGAGCTTGTTAAAGAGAACAAGCGAGAGCGTGTTACTATTACTTTAATGAATAGAGCCCTCTCAAAGTGTCCCAATGATGATCCTTTATATTTTAGTGTTCAATCAGAATCTAACATATGGTGGCTTGGTGCGTTTGAGGTAAGCGAGATTCTCAGCTAAGCTCAAATGTTCACATCTACTTAAGTCTCATTTATTTTGTGTTGCAAGTAAAGAAAGAAGATCATGAGATTCTATATTGGGTGTTCCATCAAACTAATATTCCAGAGGTGATTGATCGACAGACTAACCAGGGAGAGGTACTACGTCTAGATGGAAGGGGAGACTTTCAAGTTCAGTGGCATCTTGCACATGACCTCAAAACATTAAAGTGCGTGTATAATTGTGGAATGGGTGCTATGGAAAAGTTGCCGTGTTTGTTCTACATGGAGCATGCAAAGGTCATGGACCCAAAGGTGGAGAAAAGCTCCAACACGTCACATTGAGGACCCTGCTTTTCGACCGGTTTTGAAAATACCACTTGTGAATGTCCACATCTATACAATGCATGCCCTTTGTAGAATTGTGGAGAAATTTGTCTACTTATATATCGGGTTTGCTTGGAAAATCAAGAACTCAGCAGAGCGACAAGTGGCCCTGTAGTGCTTAGAATTGGTACTGTCAGATATGGGGCTTTATGGTGGCAATGTGAAAATCCAGCGGGATAAAAAGAGATCAACTGCTGAGAAGGATGTCCCATGCAAACCATCCATTGGTGGGGTGAAGGCATGAAGGTTTTTATCTAAACCCCAAGGAATACGAGATCCGAAGCTAACAAAACATGGAAAAATATATAACACATCTTATGTTAGCAAGGTAGAGTATCAGAGCTGGGAAAAGCTACATATTGCAGTCAAAGATCAAGAACCAACTACTCGTAACGCGAAGGCTGAGGTTTGGCGATCAATAGACATCCTATTTTTGATGTGCGACAAAGATGACTGGTCACAAGGTGATATGAACAAGTTCAAGGATAATCTCAACCTTCTCAAAAAATCATTCAAGACAGTATGGACAGACACCCAGATTACTCACTACATGGTATTATTGTGTATCTGATTCTCTTTTATGTGTAACTATGTGAGTGTAAAACATTCTAAGTAATCTATTTTCATATCCAGCACATCATTTTCAATCATTTACCATATTTTATACAAAAGTATGGGAACCCGGCAATATGGAATACCCAAGGGATGGAAAAGTCTCATTACATGGCGAGAAATGCTTATTTCAGGCACACACGACATGGTGGCTCTCGAATCAAGGCTAACAGTTTGAGAGAACTATTTGAATGGTTCTATCGTAGAATCATTCATCGAATGCAGGCAAAAGAAGTCTTGGCCTCTTCAGCAAAACAGCACAAGCCATCAGACATTTACAACAACAAAAAGTTAAAAGATCAATGGCATACAACAACTCCGGTGCTCGTGAAAGTCAACGAAGGTGGAGAGAGACAATGGTGTATGTGAACCACAAGTGGAGAAAGATACTCTGAGTGGATGACATTGTAAAAAAATTCCGTAATACATGATCTTATACAATTGCTACTTGAAGTGTATCAAGATTTTGAAGGTTCCATTTTGTTGTGTAAGGGTAGTAATACGCTGCCCGACCACCTGTATAGCCCGAGCAGTAACCAAAACAATCTCTGGCAAACACTTTGTCCACAAGAATGACTTTATCTGCACTTTTGGGCAGCACAGGTCCACCCAAGAAGCGTGATAGTGTCTTTAATGTGTAAGTTGCTATTGAACCCTCTTGTGACATGGAATTGTGAAAAACTACTATCGGAGACTCGCAAAGCTTTGAAAGGTACTGTGCTAGGGCCGCATCCTTCCACGATACTCGCGAGTCCGCCATTGAAGGAAGTCATCCTTGTCAGCAATCCAAGACTGCACATATCATGTCTGAGTAAGTCACACACACACACACACACACACACACACACACACACACACACACACACACACACACACACACACACACACACACACACACACACACACACACACACACAGAGTCACCATGAATCTCTCATCCTGCAGAAAGAGGTTTTCCTGCCACAGGTCTACAGACGTAGTTGACCCCTGACCTGAATGGTTAAACCAATCCTCCACTTGTTTGTGACTTATTGATGGTCTTAGGTTTTGTCTTATTGCTTGGAAGGTGGCTTCATCAAGTAGTGTCTCCTTGTATTTTTCAGCTTTCAAAGCATCTTCGGAGGCATTCCATTGGATTGCTGGATGTTTCCATTGCCTCATCATCACTACTATCCTCTGAAACGAATCCACTCCTCTCCTCTTGGACTCTGGAAATGATAGCCAGGGAGAAGTCCTCCCTTAAATAAAAGATGCTTTGGACATCATGTAAAAAGATATAGGTCCTGTCTCCAATCCTGAAGTCAGGCACAGCAGGCAGCATCATCTGAGCATGCTTCTCAGTGAAGTTACTAACATACAAGGGTAGTTTGATTTCTGTGGTTTTCACAGAGAGCATCTTACTTCTTTGTACTTCAATTGCCTCAACCTCAAGGTCGACTGTATCTTCAACCTCCTCGACTTCTTGTATATGTGTCTTCTCCTTGCATTCTTTGTCTGGTGCTGCATCCTGGTCCTCTAACACCTCATCAGGATTCTGGATGAGGAATCCAAATAGGCTGTTCAGGTAAATCATAAAGCCAAAGGATTCCTGAATAAGTTTTCACTCTTTTTGGTGCAAAGAGAAGGTTGAATGTCGGCAAGCAGATCGTAGTTCCCTATACTTCTTCAGTCCCTGTCCTTTTCCACCACAGTCATTTAAATGAACAACAGTCATACTGGGCAGAACAACCCTCCCTACCTGCACCATCAGTTCAAATTTATCTCTGTAGGACTGCAAGAATTCAATGTGCTGAGCTAAAAGGTCTTCAATATCAAATTTTGGGTTAAACATAGAATGAACTAGATCATATTTATCTCCAGCACCACAAGATGCTGCAAAATCGAACTGCCTCTCATCAATTACAGCTGGGTCTTCCAAAGAAGGCACATCCTCTTTGGATTTACCTTTACTTGCACAGGGACTGCTTGCTGGGAGATTTGCATCATCTGAGAAGTCTATATTCCTCTTTCTTGTATTTTTCTTGACAAGTACTGTAGAGGGTGAGGGACCCTTGTAGGGTGAGGGATCCTCTTGGCCTGATGACCTCTCTAACTCATCTTCACAAATTGACTCTTCTTGATCAATGCCCTGACAAAAATCAAGAGTTCTTTTGGTAGAAACGCTAAGCAATTGAGCGTGCAAAGGCTGGAATCCTGGCACAAGCTCTGGGTCTGGTTTTAGCCTCTTCTGCCTACTAGACCTTAATCCTATTCATCAGGAAACATGTCAAGCCTTTGTTTTCTCTCTCTCTCTCTCTCTCTCTCTCTCCAAAACACACACACAGAGACACACACACAGACTGTGTGTGTGTGTGTGTGTGTGTGTGTGTGTGTACTAAAGGCGTGCAGAGACAACCACGAACTCTTTGCAACTCTCTACATGCGCCTTTAGTACTGTTGAGAGAGAGAGAGAGAGAGAGAGAGAGAGAGAGAGAGAGAGAGAGAGAGAGAGAGAGAGAGAGAGAGAGAGAGAGAGGCAGGTCTCATGAATGTACTAAAGGCGTGCGGAGAGAGTTGCAGACGGTATTTGGTTGTCTCTGCGCGCCATTAGTACACCGACAGAGAGAGAGAGAGAGAGAGAGAGAGAGAGAGAGAGAGAGAGAGAGAGAGAGAGAGAGAGAGAGAGAGAGAGAGAGAGAGAGAGAGAGAGAGAGAGAGAGTGTATCTGTGTCTATTTGTGTGTGTATGTGTGTGTATGTGTGTGTGTGTGTGTTGAACAGTATGGGTTTTTCTTTGTTTACACACACACACACACACACTATTTGCTACCTATTGTTAGAAATACAGAGAGACAGAGTGAGAGATCACCTTTTGTTGGTGGAGTTTGCAGAAACTCCATGGGAGTTGTCTTCTCCATTGCTCTCTTGTTGCTTTCTCTCTGTCAATCTCTCTCTCTCTCTCTCTCTCTCTCTCTCTCTCTCTCTCTCTCTCTTCTATGGTTCTCTCTCTCTTTCTCTCTCTCTCTCTGACAGTAATGAGTCTCCCCCTCCCTCTCTCTCTCTCTCTCTCTCTCTCTCTCTCTCTCTCTCTCTCTCTCTCTCTCTCTCTCTCTCTCTCTCTCTCTCTCAAAATGACACTTATAACGGTTACCCGCGGCGGCGCCCTAGGTGCTATTAAAAAATAGAATATAGTTGCAAGATGCCGCACGTGCGGTCATTTATTGGACCCGGATACTTTCGTACGTCACGTATAAAAGGGATGAGAGAGAAAGTGACACACCGCGAGAGTCAAAGAGAGTGAGAGAAAGAGAGTTCGATCCTTCGTCTGCGTCTCCGACAGAAAGCACGTGCAAAATATAGCCGACCCGTGTCCGACAGAAAGCAGGTCTGCATCCTAAGAAGGTTTGGCCCTCTCTCTCTCTCTCTCTCTCTCTCTTTGTCTCTCTGTTTCTTTTTCTCTCTCTCTTTCTCTCATAGTAAATTTCATATCTATCTCTCTCTTACACACACACACACACACACACAACCTCTCTCTCTGTCTCTCTCTCTCTCTCTCTCTCTCTCTCTCTCTCTCTCTCTCTCTCTCTCTCTCTCTCTCTCTCTCTCTCTCTCTCTCTCTCTCTCTGTACTAAACGCGCGCGGAGACAGCCACCTACGATTTGGATGTCTCTTTGCGCACCTTTAGTACTGTGGAAACGCAAGTAAAATGAGTGAGAGAGAGGGAGTGTATCCTGGTGTGTGTGTGTGTGTGTGTGTGTGTGTGTGTGTGTGTTATAGAGAGAGGAAGAAAAAGTGGAGAGACTTGGGAAGGTGGGAGAAAGAGAGAGAGAGAGAGAGAGAGAGAGAGAGAGAGAGAGAGTCTTTCTATTCCCTTATACTAACGGCGCGTGGAGGTGTATTTTGGGGTCAAAATATCTTTCACGCGCGCCGTTGGTAATGGGATAAGTTTTGGTGTGTGTGTGTGTGTGTGTGTGTGTGAGAGAGAGAGAGAGAGAGAGAGAGAGAGAGAGAGAGAGAGAGAGAGAGAGAGAGAGAGAGAGTCTTTCTATTCCCTTATACTAACGGCGCGTGGAGGTGTATTTTGGGATCAAAATATCTTTCACGTGCGCCGTTAGTAATGGGATAAGTTTTGGGGTGTGTGTGTGTGTGTGTGAGACAGAGAGAGACAGAGAGAGAGAGAGAGAGAGAGAGAGAGAGAGAGAGAGAGAGAGAGAGAGAGAGAGAGAGAGAGAGAGAGAGAGAGAGAGAGAGAGAGAGAGACTCCTCTATTTTTATACAATGGAATGTCTAGAACAAAGGCCACTGCAAGGAAGGCAGTCAAGGGACCAGGGTTAGCAGCTAAGGCAAGTAGCAGATCTGCAACCCCAAAGAAGAGACCTGGAAAACCAAATAAAATTTTGAAAGGTCCAAGGGTGAAGAAGTTACAAAGCTGCATGGGACTTTTTAGAGAAATTAGGAAGGCATAGAAATGTGTTGATTTGTGCATACCAAAGCTGCCCTTTCCGAGGATGGTGAGGTCCATTTGTGAAGAAGCTACCTGGGGCACTAAAAGGTGGAAAGTGGTTGCATTGATGGCTCTACAGGAAGCAGCAGAGGACTTCCTGCTTGAGTACTTCAGTGACATGACCATTGTAGCAGCCCATGCCCACAGGGTGACTGTAATGGATAGTGAGACACTAAAAAGGATAAGGTGGAGGTATGACAAACTTCTGGTCCCCAATGTCTACAAGGATAAGAAAATGAGGGAAATTTTGCTATACCCCCCTGATCTATTGCCACAACTCACAGTTGTAGATGTCACACATGATGTGAATACAAGGGCAAGGGCAGAGACGGTTGCTTGCCAAACAGAGGACATGAGGGAAGCAGAGCTTAAGGAGAAAGCAAAAGTAGCAGTGGAGTCCCGGAGGCAAACAAAATGCAATGTGACCCTGTCCATAGAGGCAAGCAACAAAGAAACTCTACTTTCAATGAAGGATGGTTTGCTTGCAGAGATACCATTTATAGATGGAGCAAGAAAGATGGATCTGGAGAAAGTGGACATTAATTTATTGCTAAATCCAGATGCTCAGATCTCAGACACAATTATCTATGCTTGTCTTAAGTAAGTGTTACTATCTTGCTAACTTTGAAAACTGAGATCATAGGTGTACTAACTCAGGTACACTCCCTACAGTTTGATCAAAAGTCAACTTCCACCGCACACACACACGGAGGTGTTTCTTCTTGATCCACAAATGTCAGTGATTATTAGACAGAAGAACAGTCCATCTGGCACATTTGAGAGTTGGTTTCTCCATTGTGCTATGCTGGAAGTAACTGTCATCATCTTTCCATATGAGAACAAAAATCACTGGAGTCTCATATGCCTTGATGTTGAGCAGCCAGCAGTGTGGGTGTTCAATTCAATAAAAGGAACGCACCCTGAAATTAGGCTGTAAGTGTTATGTATCAGAAAGTGTTTCTTATAGATATCCATGTAAATTTGAAGTCTCCAACTAACATCTTGATACTACTTTGTGCAATTGTATAAAGAGCTTGTTGCTTGCTTATGGCAAGCTATGTGGAAGGTATGAACTATACAAGGCCCCAATCAAAGATGTACCTGTACCAAATCAAACCGATGGAAATTCTTGCGACTGGAGGTGTCTTCTCCATGCATAATATGTCCTATAAAGCTACTTTTCATTAAAACCTTTCATGACTAAGGTAACCATTTGGCAATGCATTCAGTCAGTTTTGGTTTTCTTTCTACAAGACTTCTCACCATGTGGTCTTTCAATTTTGCAGAGTGCTGTGCAAAACTACACATATGATTATTTGCAAAGATATCGGTAAGTCTAATACAACACTTGCTCACTATGTCGAACCCTAGAGAACCTGAAGATAGCGGCTTGGACGATCGCACAATTGATATGACAATACATGACGTGCCACCACGACAAACCCCTGCTTCAGATACAGTGGAATCACAACGGGCTGAGGGGGTCATATCAGCCGAAGATGAAAGAGCCGAGGATGAATAAAGGTCAAATGAGCATATGGAAGGTGCTAGTGTACAAGCAAAGGGGCTTATGGAGGAGACAATGAAAGAGCCAAGTAACCCAGTGGAGGAGCCAAAAGAGCCCATGGATGAAACCTTGGATGAGGAAAGCAGGCCTACGAATGAGCAAAAGGATATGGATGAGGCAAGGATGAATGAGGAAAGCAGGCCTACGGATGAGCAAAGTGATATGGATGAGGCAACGATGGATGAGGAAAGCAGGCCTACGGATGAGCAAAAGGATATGGATGATGCAAGCCGCCCAACAGAGGTAGAGGAAAAGACCTTGGAGGAAACCCTGAATGAGGTAGAAAGAGCCATGGAGGAGACCCTTGATGAAGATGAGAATGATGACTATGACGATGAAGCTAAAACAGAGGATAGCAACAACGACAAAAACACTATAGAGACCCAGTATGGACCCTTGCTACTTGTAGATACGGTTGTTCTGGTAATGTCTATTCAAGTATGGAAAAATATGTTCAGCTTCTAACTACTTATATGTACTTGTCAACTCTTACAGAGGTTGATTATCTTGGACATCAATGGATTGCTGCTGATGCGCGTGCCTTTGGGTATAGCAGATCCCTTCGAGGATTTGCAAACATTTTGGATGGGAACTTGTCGAGTTGTGGGTCGTCCAGGAACCAAAGAATTTATTCAGTTTCTTCTTTTGCGCTTCAGAGTTGCCGTATGGTCTTCAATGCAAAGGCAAAACTTGTAGCCACTAGTTACAATAGTTTGCGGTGTATGCGGCGCTCACACGCTAGATTTTGCCTTTTTGTATGATCAAAGAAAATGTGTTACCGTCGAGGGCCACTACACCCTAAAAAACCACATTTACCTCTTTTGTACAAACCGTTTAGCCAAATAGATGTACCCTTTGATGCAAATAATACACTACTGATTGATGATACTCCTGAAAAGGGAGAACTAAATCCACCAAGAACAACTATCTCACCACCCTCTTTTGAGGGGCATTCCTTTGATTTTTACCTTGAAGACATTTTGATTCCATACTTACAGAAATTGTATCTCAGTCCATTGTTCACGGATGAATTTGTACTTTCTAATGACTTAAGATGACTCTTCTATCATGTCTTTGTCTTGCCTAACATTGAGAGAGAGAGAGAGAGAGAGAGAGAGAGAGAGAGAGAGAGGTGGCAATGGCTAAAGAAATGTATTTCAAGAACACTTATATTCATAGAGCACAATTGACAAATGAGCTCAAAAAACTTCATGTATTTAAAGTCATTCGTATACACTTGGGTTCACAAGAATCTCTGTTACATTGACACTATTTCAACCCGACCATCCAACTCTTTGCACAAAATATCTTTTTCCCTACGCCACATCATCTTACGGCTAGCTAGGAAAAAGGAAAAATCTAAAAGGTCCCTGTCCATTGACTCTTCAATTATGTCGTGCCGCAACTGCAGAAGACTGCATAGCTCCCTTATTGTAACCACCAACATTAGGCCTTTCTCTTTATCAATCACTTCCACATCCACAACAGGATTATCTTCCAAAACTGCAGAAACTTGGTCCATAGGAATGTACTTACCTCTGAGCATTTGTGATCGCATATACCAAAAGGAGACTAACAGTGATTGGCTTGCAA
This sequence comes from Adiantum capillus-veneris, assembly GCF_014529385.1. Classification (NCBI taxonomy): domain Eukaryota; kingdom Viridiplantae; phylum Streptophyta; class Polypodiopsida; order Polypodiales; family Pteridaceae; genus Adiantum; species Adiantum capillus-veneris. Next base: position 141,423,708 of record NC_140945.1, read on the forward strand.
TCATGTACTTGACAACTAGAGTGTCAAGCGCGACCTCACACCGTATGCCAATCTCTTCCTTTACGTACCATCCTCTGTCAAGAAGTTTGTCACATGATGACTGTTGAAATGACTTGCACATGAACATAGTTTTCGTAACACGTATATTGTAGTTATGAAACAACTCAGTGCAGTAGGACAAAATTTTGCAATTCTAACCAGTTTGGTGGGAATAGAGCTACGTAGAGACCTCTATATATCCTTGTAGATCTTACTTGGCATTGCCTCCACCATTGTTTCCTCAGGAACTGGCCAATCCACAGTGTTCCAATCAGTTGGTAGAGTCACTTTCACCAACATGCCATTTTTATTCCCTGGGCTGAGTTGGTAGAAGTGGTCATAGAAAAATATTCCTTCATCAGCCAGGCTTTTGCTGCTTCTCCCTTAATACTGTAGAGAACCAATGTGGGTATGAACAACAAGGAAGAGGCCTATTATGCACTCCATAGGCTCCCATTGCTCATAAGAAGATGGATAAACATCTGCAGAATATATAACAAGAGTTAAACTAAGAGTATCAATAAGTCAAAATGACAAATCTAATGTAGTTGAGATGTGAAGACTGGAGCCATTGCTCATAAGAAGAGGGATAAACATTGCAAAATATATAAGAAAAGTTATAATGAGAGTATCAATAAGTGAAATGACAAATCAAATGCAGTTCATATGTCAAGAATACTTACAATTGCAACGTGGTTGATGTATATCTGACATTTGCTATCACGTCTGGATGGGTAAACACATGCTGAACAAGAACTTCCTTTACAGATCTTTTACCGATTTCAACTTTGAAATCCAACACTCTGGACTTCCATGCTGAGCGGTAAACATTGATAGCACTTGACCTCTTGGGTCTTCTTGGTTGCATGAGGACCCAGGAACCTTTGTTTATCCTTTGTCCAACCCATTGGTTCTCTACACTTATTGAAGTTGATATTTTAATTGAGGATATGCTACTACTTGGCCTTCTAGGAAAAGTGCAGGTGTTGGTAGTTGGTGTGAGAGACCATAAACACCTAGAGCTTCTTGGGCGAGAAGACGTGGAAGCCATAGCTCTGAGAGAAAAGCTTTAGTGGAGGGAGATTCACTTTGAAAGCATTCTAATGGAGGGAAAGTGTTTTAGAATTCCAATATCTTGTGCGGGCTTAATGGTCACCCTCCAGTACGTTAATGACCATAAGAGAATATCAGCAGTGGGACCACACACTCACCTAACAGCTCGGTAAAAGCAAAGAAGTTACGATGCCACAATCCTAGATTAGTGAAATTTTTTAGGGTATTTTCCTATTTTTTGAGTCTTTCCACGTATTTTCCTACGTAACGTAGCCCTCCTGCTCATTGGACGCGCTCTATTTTTCTCTCTCCTTCATATGGCCCTCCAAATGACCTCCCAAATTTCCTAATGTTCCAACTCTTGTTGACACTGTCCCAGAAGTGCTCAAATCGGGTCAGACCCTTATTATTCAACTTCCTTGCTGTCTCAATCCAATAGGGAGTTTGTGGCGGGTCTACAACTTTGGAGAGCTAGGGGGACCAATGTAGGATGGATCTCTTGAAGTATCTGGCTTCTTCCCCCCACTTTAAGACTCCTGTTACTCTATTGCATTTTCTTACCAATTATCTTGAGCTGCCCCCCAATCTTAATGTAGACCACACTGGGGCAAGTAGCTTGGCATGAACCTCCACCCCTATCCACTTTCCTCCCTTCGAGCCAAGTTTAGCTGCTTCTATCATATCTCTGATCATAACTACCCAAACTTGATCCTGTTTAGCTAAGGAAACAACAAATTTGGTGCAACAAGCTTCTGCATGGGTTGCAGGGTTAAGAATCCTGAGGCCTCCTTGATTCCTTGGCCGAGCAACCGATTCCCAATTGGCCCGTTGCCATGGCCTAGAAGATTTCGTGTTATTTTTCCATAAAAATGTTTTTACTAGTTTTAAGAACTCTTTCCAGTGACACTTAGCCATCTTGAGAAGCGGGCTAGTGATGGCAATATAAGGAATCATGAAGGCATTCATCACTTTTATCCTACTTGGGAATGGGAGAAGAGCATACTCCCACCTTCTCATTTTTGTTTTGATTTTTTCAAGTACCCACTCGAATCTTTTCTTGTGAGTTGCTTCCACCCCCAAGGGGGCTCCCAGATGTCTAAAGATATTTCCTTTTGTGACAATCTCCCCTAACCAGACAGAAGGATCAAATGAGTCATTTTCTGATAGGGAAATCATCCTTGAGTTCTCTATATTACACTAGGACCTCAAAGCTACCGAGAACATTTGTACAATCTCTAAATATTTTTTGATGACCTGGGGGCACGCCTTCAAGAAGAGGAGAGAATCATTTGCAAAAAGTTTTTCCATGAGTTGTCTATTTCCTGGTAAAACAAGGCCTTGCACCTCCCCCTGTTCCGCACTAGCTTCGAGAATCATGATTAAAGGATGTGATCCTATGGCAAAAAGTAGGGGGGCAAGAGGGCATCCCTGTTTAATAGAACTTTTAACCTCAAAAGAGCCCACAATTCTACCATTAAATAGGAGCTCTGACTCGCTTCCAGCCCCCATTACACGAACCATCCAACAGAGGCTCGTCGGCCCAAATCCTAGAGCTTCCATGGTGGCTTCTATATATGTCCATGTTATTCTATCATAGGCCTTGTCTAGGTCCAACTGCAACAGAATGCACTCCTGCTTTGTGACAGTTGCGCATTCTATGCCCACCATTGCTATCAAGATGTTATCGTATATGGACCTTCCTTTAATGAAACCATGTTGATGGGGGGAGATGATCTTGGTTAGTAAGGGGGCTAGTCTGAGGGCCACTGCTTTAGCTATAATTTTGTAGGCCACCAACATCATCGTTATAGGGAGCCAATGTTGAAGTTTAGAGCAGCAGATCTGTTTTGGGATGGTCTTGATAAGCCCTCTCTTCACAGGCGTCTCCAACGACCCTTCGACCATGGCTTTATTGGCCAAACTTGTGATTGGGGCCTTGAGATCATCCCAAAATTTTGCATAGAATTCCACCATCATCCCATCCCAACCAGGGGACTTTTCCTTGCCAAGGGCTTGCAATGCTAGTGAACATTCATCTTCGGAAAATTCCCGTTCCAAGTTATTAGCTTCTGAGTGGGGAATTTCCTTTTTATCACTCTGTAGTAAGGTCCCTCTGGCTTCCTCCACTTCTTGGGACTGGGTCTCCGGCCGTCCAATGATTTGACTGAGATAGCTTAGCATCATACCAGCTATTTCATCCTAGTTCTAAACTGCTATCCCTTTCTCATCATCAAGCGAGTGGACGTGGCATTGGATCTTCTTGATTTTTAGAGCCCTAAAAAAATGATCTTGATTGGAGGCTTCCTGTTGCAAATAAATCTCCTTAGAGATAAGTCTAGCCTTTTTTATATCTTCTACTTGCTCATTAGCGAGGTTTGATTTGGCTTCAAGCCATCATTTGTGTTCGCCCTCAGTAGCATGCCCATTGGCTTTTATAACGGTAAGCAATTGTACCTCTGTTGAGAGATGCAACAGTTGATCCTCCCTAGATTTCTTGATTCGGGGGCTCGATGGTTTTATTGCTTTCTGGATGCTCCGAGCAAAGAGGTCCCATGCATTGTGCTTGTTGAGGTTGACATCTTTTTTTAGATTACCTAGTGCTTTCTTGGCAATATTCCTGTATAGAGGGTCTTTGAAAAGGTGTGCCCCTGTGACCAACAATTTTTTTTAACCTCTTGGGGCCTGCTCCTCCTCTTTATTCTTCTTAAATTGAATGTGAAGAGGAATGTGGTCCAAGAGGATTGTTGTTGGGACTACCTCCATTTCCATCAGCGTCGGTATCCAATCAGCTTGGTGTGAGCAATAGCATCTGTCCAGTATAGAGGCAGTGCGGGCGTACTGAAGGCTTGTGTAGGTGAACCCAAGCGTGATGTTCCATGGGCCAACATCCCATAAGTCAATCATTTCCCACTTTTCGCACAAAATTTTCCATTTAGACCTTTCTAAGCCAGCCAGCACACTAGGGGATCATGTTCTATCCCTGCTCTTTTCTACCATGTTAAAGTCACCAACCAACAACCACTCCCCTTCAATAGGGGTATCTCTGAGATGCATCCATAGTTTGGCTCTATCTTTTGCATTGCAAGGTTTGTACAAATTCACAATGGTGAGGGGACGCCCTTCCCATCTGATTCTAATCCCCAGGATCCTGTCGGATGGGTGGTTAAGAACCAACTTAGGCTCCAATTCTCTGTCCACAATGTTGAGGACGCCACTGAAGGCGTTATTTCCTTCTCCATAGAATACCAGTTTCTTTCCTAGCATTTGCTTTCTCTTGCTATGGGCATCTAGATGGTGTTCCTGAATGGCCCAAAAGTCGACTGTCTTCTCCTTTTTTATTTCCTTCCAAAAAAAGGGTACTCTTCTTCCGGGTTTTCAGCCCCTTTATGTTCCAAGATTGGACAGTGAGTGACTCCATCATTAATACAGGGTTCATTGGGATAAAGGAACGAGTTCTTTAGCATCTGAATCATCCCCCCCCCCCCCCCCCCCCCCCTTCTCCTTGGTCTCAAGAGAATCCGAGAGTTCCAAGTCAGAGGATTTCTTTTCTTGCAGTGTTGCAAATGGATTGTGTAGAGGGATAATGAACCCCCTTCCTTTCAAAAGGGTAGAGGATGAATTAGATCCTTTCACCTCCAGTGTTCTGATGACTTGCAACACTTTGGAGTCTCTTGCCACCGCCTTCACTCTTTTGGATCTTTTCAGACTAGGGGCTTGGACAGCTGTCGTCGTTGTTACTGTCATAAATTTGGGGGTAGCAACAGGAGTAATGATCCTATTAATATTGCCAGTACCTTCAGAAGCTCGTTGTATGGGAATCGATTCTTCCACCATCTTTTCCTGCATCTTCGTATCCATTTTCTCACACACCATCCCTCCTTCATCCTTCCTTGTATGTGTCCCTTCATTATTGGCTCCCTACTTCTCCAGTCTTGCCATCGGGGATTCCATTTAATTGGGGCCCTGTACTGCCGGCGTTGTACTATCATTAGAATTCAATGGGAAATCCTTGGCAAAGTGACCAAAGTTGTTGCATTTAAAACATGCCCCAAAGTAAGTTCCAAAGTTTAGCGGAATGGTAACAAGCCCAGATCCGACATTGATAACCATGATTTTAGGTGGCATTTTAGACGAATCCCATCCTATACAAACCCTGTTTGAAGTTCTACGAAACCCTCTCTTACTAGGTATAAATAAGGGAGTGCCCAGTTGGCTAGCAAGCATCCTAAGATTATCCCACAGCTAGCTAGGCAGTCCCACAAACTCTACCCAGACTGGATGAACTGCTTGCAAAGATTCAGCTGAGTCGAACACTGGCTCCCAAGGCACCACACACACCGTAGTCCTATTAAATACTAGGGGCCATTTGTCGAGGATATTCTCCACATCGGAGGCCTCTTTGAATCTCACTGAGCAAAAACCTTTAGCTAGGTAGGAAGTACTTTCAACTGCTCCTCCATGGCCAAGAATTTGAGGGCCCTGCAGCCATTGGATCATCTCAAAGCTGTTCGAGATTCTTCCATTGAACCCAGATACAAGCGTCATCTTAGCTTGGCTGACTAGCTGTTTTTTTATCAATGCTGGTGGAATCGCTACAGTAATAGCCTCAGCTACCTCCACGTGCTATGGCAAGGACTTTTTTAAAGCAGAGAAGGCTCGATCTGCCAACCCGTCTTCTACCAACCCACTGAACTCTGAATGGGAGCAAGTTCTTTTATTGTTGTTAGGTCTAGCCTCAAGCATTTTTTTGACTTCCAAGAGCTCTTGTTGCAGTCTAGCTTTTGTATTCTGCAGGTTTTTGACATCCCCTGCACTTGAAATCCCTTCTGCTGATCTTTTTCCATTTTCCCTAGATTTAGGCCCCTTGAGTATGCTAGCAAACGATACACCTGGCCTGCAAGTAGCCGATGAACTTGACGCTTTATTTACATTCGCACAGATTGGTCCCTGAGGAACCCCGTCTTTGATGGTTTTTACTTCGAATATGAACCCTTGCATTGAGCCCATTTTCACTCCTGTTTCCTCAGAGGGGACATTTTCGGTCGGAGCAATTTTGACCTCTTGCGTCATTGATACCTTTGGCGAGCTGGGGCCTAACATTTCCGTGTCATGCATCGGTCTCAAGACCGAGCCGCCGCCTATATCCATTGGCACTGCTAGCTCCGTTCGGGACCTTTTCCTTTCCGCTAACATCTGCAAGAATTTGCAAATGTCCTCAGTTATAGCTAGATTGTCAAATTCCATTAGCTCAGAACCTTAAGTAAGCTATCACTGGCTCAATTTCCAATTGGGCCAACCGCAAACTACAGGCTTTAAGGCTATGGTGTGAAAGGGGTACAATGCAAAAGGGAGGTCTCAAGGATTAAAGGCTATTGTGTGAAAGGGGTACAATGAAAAAGTCTGCCAACAATTATTAACACAATCTACCAACGATAATTTATGTTTGCTACCAATGATTATTGACTACTATTCTCACAGCGATTATTTGTGTGATGAGATCGCGATTATTAAGTGCTCAGGTACCGAAGCAAGGAATGGAGCAACCTAACTCAAGCACAGAGCGACCTAGATCAAGCACAGAGTGAGAAGCCCGTAGCTGCATTGGACGCTACGCCACTCCTAGATCAATTAGCACAGACCAAGATCAGGTCGGCTGCCGAATAGTGTAGAGCCAAGCAGGAGCCCACAAGCTACATAGTGTGTGTCACCCAATAAGGCCGGGGCAAGTAGTTGAGGACAATAGAATGCAGGAACTCTTCGGCTTCATCTTCAGCACGAGCACTGAGAAGAGAACTGCCGGCGCAAAGGAACCTTATATCCTAACACCTTTGGTTTAGTAATTTGAAAAAAGGAAACTTGTAAGCAAATCCTTATGTACCAATTTACCTGTCTGCCGTTGCCATCTGTGTTATTCCTCTTGTATATGCTTATTATCTAGGGTAATGCACACTCTCACTGTTACGCCCTTCAAGTGACACATTTTTTTGCTGGATGTTAGCCTTACGATGTTGTTTTTTATCAAACATGTTTGACTTTTAATGCTATACTACTCGTATTCCCTTTTTCATATGCATAGGCGAAAAATTTCAAGTGTGTTATTTGTATATGTGCTTGTCTACATGCCTGTGTATGTGGAATCCAAAATAAGATGCTTTTTTGTGTATTTATGACTATGACTAGCACCATTTTTCATTCTATTTGTGTTATCCTTGTGATGGTGGTTCATAACTTATTGTTTTTACCTCTTACGTGTGCATCCATGTTTCCTGAGCTACTTCTTTGTGTACCCTAATTGTGTATGTGATTATGAGAGATTCTATCACTAATCCTCATGGGCATTATGCAAATGGAAATCACCTACACTTATTGTGTGTGTAACTAAGCATACATATGATTTAAGTGCTCTAATCAATTGTGTATATGTCTGATAAAAAAACACAAATTACCGTTCGTGTTATGTCGTATTCTACGTATTTGGAGGTATCCGTTGAGGCGGTCCGGGGCGGGCAACAAGAGAGGCGACCTCTAAACATCCCTCAAGGCACCCGTGCTACTCAATTGGGGCTGGGGCAACCACAAGCACAACACAACAACAAACCCACAACCAAACCCAAACAAAATAGGGGCACCACCTAGTTATGGTATGCGAACTAGGACGCAAGAGAGATTTTGGCACAACCAAGAAGATGCACCACACAACACACACAAACAACCTCACACCAAGACACACACAAACTGGACCAGAGAGAGCTAGAGCAAAGGGAAGAGAGAGAGAAAAGGATCTTGCGTAATACCTTATTTGTGACTTGCAAATGGAGATGGTTCATTATGATGCTATCGTAGAACTTGTACAAAACTCACTCAATGCTTAGTGATTGCTAAACATTGGCAAAACACACACACACATTGTCTTAGGGTGTGGGAGACCTCTCACCACAATACCCTCTTACAATGGACAAAAAACTGGCAATGAAAAACACACTAAAACACTTTTTCTAAAATCAAGATCAACCGATAAAAACCCAAAATACACAAGTCACCTTGAATTCACCAAACCGTATTGCACAAATGGAAGGACGAAGATTTGAACGTCGAACCACGCCTTTGATGCACCAAACCTCAATTTATTGATGATCAAGGAGCATATACAATAGTGGTTTTGAGATTTGTGGAACTCACGCTCTCTCACTTGCAATGTGTAGCTCGAAGGCTTCTCTCACACCAAGAGTGAAGCTCACAAGTGGTTGCTACACCTAAGTCTCTCCTCACGCAAAGAGTGTTGGGGTGCTACGTGAGATGTTGGAGGTTGTTTTACAAGAAGGAGAGGGGCCTATTTATAGGTTGGAGACCCCTCATTAAGATTATTGGAAATCCTAATTTACAAGCTAACAAATCAGGATTATGATTTTTTTGAATATCAAAACATTGCGGGCCTTCTTTGTCTGCTTGAGTCATGGGTGTGGGCTCAAAAGAGAGCATTATTGATGGTGAATAAGGTGAAAGTAGAGTTTTAAGGAAAAGGAGAGAGAGAGAGAGAGAGAGAGAGAGAGAGAGAGAGAGAGAGAGAGAGAGTTACTTTGTACATGTCTTGAGGTGAGGTGTCTTTTATGGTTAGGTCAATGCTATTTTGTGTTAGTATGTTAGTGGTTAGTGTTAGTAATCACTAGAAAGTTAATGTTACATTTACAATGGGTAGAATGAGGTGGATGGTTGAATGAAGTGAGCAAATCCTTGTGATGGTGAAGCTTGAAGAAGTTTTGGACTTACTTGTGTAGGTTGTGGAAAAAATGACCGCTGGTCTTCTTCTTCTTCTTCGCTTCTTTACGCCGCCACCACGGTTGACCACCACGATGAAAAGGGGATTTGTTGATGAAAAATCCTCAATTTGCAGAAGTTATCATGGTTAAGATGCTGAATTTTAGATATTTTTAGGAGAGGTAAATGAAATTGTAACATAGAAGCAATAGAGAGAGACATGGAGAGGGTGTATGTATGTAGAGGTTCATAAAAGAACTATAGGGATGAGAGAGAAGGGTAATGGTGAAGAGGGTGGGAGAAGCCATGGAAATTGCAGGTTTGAGTGAGGGAAGGAGAGGGAGGGATGTGTAAGAGTGAGTAGGTGTGTGGAAGGGTGAGAGAAGACTAAGGGCTACTTGTGAGAAAAGTGGGCAGACTAGGGTCCAGTCAAAAAATGATAGATCACCGCTGGTAGCTCCAAAAATCATGAAAAAATTTGAGGTGATTATTCAGAGCGTGGGCTACATTTTCTCTTTTGATCACCGCTCCAAATGCGGATTGGAGATAGGTGACAAAATTCTCACCAAAAAGCCTGTTTTTTATGCCTGCAAAAGTCTTTTAGTGGCCCCCTCCTTTGTTGAATTTATACAATGCATCCAAGAGTGAGCCCCTCCTTTGTCATATTATAATACAAAGCATCCAAGTTTCCCTTGACCCATGCATGGAGGAGGATTATTGGTGAATAAAGAAATATATACATGGTGGGACTAGTGTATGGACTATTCATGGACTTTAGCTCAATGAGCACATGGTGTTAGAATAATGAGTAAAAATAATAATAAAAATATGGAGGAGTTATGGATATGGAAAGATATTGGAATCATATGATATGGTCCCTCCTTGAATTATTTTGGGTGAAAGAGAAAAAGGTATGCAAGTAAATAATATAATAAACGTGACCAATGAGTAGAAATCAATTTTTTGTTTTCACGAGGGTGAGGGTGAAAATGTGGGAGTGATTTGTATAAAGGAAAAATATAAGGTTAGAGTATGTACATATTGGCAAAAAATATACTTATGGTGCAAGAGGATAAAAGAAGGTAAATTTAATAAAACACACACCTAGGTATAAATATTTAAATAAATATCAAAATAATTATAAAAATCCCTATATTTAGGCCATATATATAATGCAATATTTACACACAAATGGGCCATAATATATTTTTTTTAAATTATTTATTATTATTTTTTGGCTCAACTAGCTCAGTGACTAGCTAGCTGAGGGTTTTTAAGGAGATATGGGAAAAGTCCCGTAAGTCACACACGCGTATGTACAGTGAAATGGTAGGGATAGCCATAGTGTTTGGGTGAATTTGGTAGGGTGAGGTAGCTTACTATGGCAATTACGGAGAGCCGAAAAACGGCTATCATTAGCCCCCCCTTAGATAATGGTACATTCATGTACCATTTATCCGATCATACAACATGTAGATTGTGTAACGTTTGTCTTTGTCTACTCTCATCTTTGTATGATTAAGAAACCTTGTGTTATATGAAAGGTTCTCAGAACCAATAGCAGGATGTAGTGAAGTGACTGAATAAACCTCCTCCATTGAGAAAGTTTCCATAAGCAACCCCCCAAGATCAAAGATCTTGAAATATCTTTCCCAAAGCGAGATGTATGGTATGGAATCACTTACTGATTTCGGTTGAAGAAAATTGTAGATTTTACTGTTGTCCATCATTGCATCTATCACTATGAATGTGATATAAAAGATTGGTTGCTCTTCCTTCTGTGTAAATTTGATGTATCTGCTACGATCTTCAAGAGCTTGTATGAGAAAATTCCTGAACTGTAGCTCATAAAACTCATTCAACCTGGGTAGGCTCATCGACAAGTAAAAAATTCTATGACCTTCATGATTTAGGAAAGCTTGATCCATGCTTCCAGCTGCTATTGGAAGGTATTGCAAATAGTTTACCACATAGGTAGATAACAGAGGAAGGTTTCTATTGCTTCCAACACATTGGAAGAGAATAGATTTTGGTACTGATTGATGAAATATCCACATGTAGCAATCAACAAGTTTTTCATCTATGATGAAGACCAAAAGCATCACAATGTGCGACCTCCATACACCAAAGAACCAAATGAAGAAGATTTGGAAACATTCGTTTATCACCAAGTATTCATGTCCTCTTCCGCTTAAGAAGGTATGGTGTCCCCGATGAAAGGTATATGTGAAGAGAGAAGAAGTTGACCTTGAAGAGGTGAAACCCAATGTGAAGATGATTGGGGCTTCAAAAGCTTGCATTTTCTTGCTAAGAGATTGTCCCATGAATGAAGAGCCACCCACTAAAACACCATTGGAGAGAATGATACCCTTCTGATAGTTTCCTTTTATGATTTTATCTTTTACTACTCTCCCATGTTCTTCATCCCCTTCTAAGCCCCCCCTTTGGCAAGGTTTTAACTCCTCACATTGTACCACCTCAAAGGTTGATGGATTACTGTTTGATTTTGTGAAAACTTTGGCATCTTGCATGATAGGTTCCTCCATGCTTAACATACATGGGTCATACCAATGCTTTTCAACATCCTCAAACACTTCTTCAAGATTATCCTCACATGGATTCAACTCACACTCTTCTACTTTGTTTTGGAGTTGGCATTCCATGTACACAATCATCTCTTTATGATCAATGTGGTCTATGATCTCTCCACCTATGATTTCATCTTCTTCTTCACTCTCTTCTTTTAGACAAGATACACTCTCAGAACATTCCATAAGATCAAGGTTACCTTCAAGGTCTTCATTCTCCATAGAGTCATGTTGCACAAAAGCTTCGTATGCTCGGACTAGAAATTGATCCTCTGCCAAAAGGTTGGATGTATCCATTATTGAATCATCAATGCCATTTGAGATATTCTGTGTCGATTTTTGCATGCTTGTGATAAAGGTAGAAGAAAGAGATTCCACATTTGAATCTTGGCCACACACTTTAGCACTTGAATAATCAGTTGGCATGTAAGTAACTTCTTCAACATTTGTCGGAGTAGAAGGAGACAAGTATGGCAAAGGAGATGACTCCTTGATAGAAACACTTTCATAATGGTTGGTTCTTCCATCATGATGGAAACCATTTTTGATGTAGAAGTACTTGTGAAACTTCCTTCGGGCAATAGTGACCGGTTCTTCAAAGGTAGAGGGTCCACTACAAGTAACCTTAGTCTTTAGGAAAGGAGACAAACCCGAAATAAATTGATCCATTTTTACATAATCTCAAAATGTAGAACTAAATCCACATCCTTCCCATTGACGAGAAAAAATATCCTCATAAGCATAGTAGTCTTCACCATGTTGTTGAAGTCTCCCTAGTGAAGCCCATGCTTTCTTCGTTGTTGGAACTTTAGAGAATCTGGCCTTCAAAGATTTGGAAATATGGGTATATCCATCTTCAATCTGAGAAGACATACTCCAAAACCATTGCTCAGCGTTGCCTCTAAGGCATAGCAATAGAAAATCCCCTTTTTCAATGTCATCCCTTTTACCAAGGATATGACAAAGCATTCTAAAATCAGCAAGAAAATCACCAACATCTTCGTATGGATTTCCGAAGAAGATTGGGATATCATCAAAGATATAGCGTGTCATAGTCTCTCAATGCTAGAACCACACAAAGATTAGTTCCAAACAATCATCAACTAACTACACAAAGTTTTGAAAGGTCTTTCAGCATGAATTCTAGATTCTTATGTGAAAATGTTTTTTTCCTTTCTTATGTTATGCATAATCCGAACCATATTCTAGATCAATTTTTGTTTCCTTGAAATTAAACTCGGTCATACATGCTTTCATGATTCATATAATCTACTTGATTATGCTGAAATTCAAGCATTCATGCAATACAACAACAATAAGCACACAATCGGTCGTCAGTGGGGGCAACAAAATTGAGGCGGTCCGGGGTGGGCAACAAGAGAGGCGACCTCTAAACACCCCTCAAGGATCCCGTGCTGCTCAATTGGGGTTGGGGCACCACAAGCACAACACAATAACAAACCCACAGCCAAACCCAAACAAGATAGAGGCACCACCTAGTTATGGTATGCGAACTAGGACGCAAGAGAGATTTTGGCACAACCAAGAAGATGCACCACACAACACACACAAACAACCTCACACCAAGACACACACAAACTGGACCAGAGAGAGCTAGAGCAAAGGGAAGAGAGAGAGAAAAGGATCTTGCGTAATACCTTATTTGTGACTTGCAAATGGAGATGGTTCGTTATGATGCTATCGTAGAACTTGTACAAAACTCACTCAATGCTTAGTGATTGCTAAACATTGGCAAAACACACACACACATTGTCTTAGGGTGTGGGAGACCTCTCACCACAATACCCTCTTACAATGGACAAAAAACTGGCAATGAAAAACACACTAAAACACTTTCTAAAATCAAGATCAACCGATAAAAACCCAAAATACACAAGTCACCTTGAATTCACCAAACCGTATTGCACAAATGGAAGGACGAAGATTTGAACGTCGAATCACGCCTTTGATGCACCAAACCTCAATTTATTGATGATGAAGGAGCATATACAATAGTGGTTTTGAGATTTTTGGAACTCACGCTCTCTCACTTGCAATGTGTAGCTCGAAGGCTTCTCTCACACCAAGAGTGAAGCTCACAAGTGGTTGCTACACCTAAGTCTCTCCTCACACATAGAGTGTTGGGGTGCTATGTAAGATGTTGGAGGTTGTTTTACAAGAAGGAGAGGGGCCTATTTATAGGTTGGAGACCCCTAATTAAGATTATTGGAAATCCTAATTTACAAGCTAACAAATCAGGATTATGATTTTTTTGAATATCAAAACATTGCGGGCCTTCTTTGTCTGCTTGAGTCATGGGTGTGGGCTCAAAAGAGAGCATTATTGATGGTGAATAAGTTAAAAGTAGAGTTTTAAGAGAAAGGAGAGAGAGAGGGAGAGAGAGAGAGAGTTACTTTGTACATGTCTTGAGGTGAGGTGTCTTTTATGGTTAGGTCAATGCTATTTTGTGTTAGTATGTTAGTTGTTAGTGTTAGTAATCACTAGAAAGTTAATGTTACATTTACAATGGGTAGAATGAGGTGGATGGTTGAAGTAAGATGGTTGAATGAAGTGAGAAAATCCTTGTGATGGTGAAGCTTGAAGAAGTTGTGGACTTACTTATGTAGGTTGTGGAAAAAATGACCGCTGGTCTTCTTCTTCTTCTTCGCTTCTTTACGCCACCGCCACGGTTGACCACCACGATGAAAAGAGGATTTGTTGATGAAAAATCCTCAATTTGCAGAAGTTATCATGGTTAAGATGCTGAATTTTAGATATTTTTAGGAGAGGTAAATGAAATTGTAACATAGAAGCAATAGAGAGAGACATGGAGAGGGTGTATGTATGTAGAGGTTCATAAAAGAACTATAGGGATGAGAGAGAAGGGTAATGGTGAAGAGGGTGGGAGAAGCCATGGAAATTGCAGGTTTGAGTGAGGGAAGGAGAGGGAGGGATGTGTAAGAGTGAGTAGGTGTGTGGAAGGGTGAGAGAAGACTAAGGGCTACTTGTGAGAAAAGTGGGCAGACTGGGGTCTTGTCAAAAAATTATAGATCACCGCTGGTAGCTCCAAAAATCATGAAAAAAGTTGAAGTGATTATTCAGAGTGTGGGCTACATTTTCTCTTTTGATCACCGCTCCAAATTCGGAGTGGAGATAGGTGCCAAAATTCTCACCAAAAAGCCTGTTTTTTATGCCTACAAAAGTCTTTTAGTGGCCCCCTCCTTTGTTGAATTTATACAATGCATCCAAGAGTGAGCCCCTCCTTTGTCATATTATAATACAAAGCATCCAAGTTTCCCTTGACCCATGCATGGAGGAGGATTATTGGTGAATAAAGAAATATATACATGGTGGGACTAGTGTATGGACTATTCATGGACTTTAGCTCAATGAGCACATGGTGTTAGAATAATGAGTAAAAATAATAATAAAAATATGGAGGAGTTATGGATATGGAAAGATATTGGAATCATATGATATGGTCCCTCCTTGAATTATTTTGGGTGAAAGAGAAAAAGGTATGCAAGTAAATAATATAATAAACGTGACCAATGAGTAGAAATCAATTTTTTGTTTTCACGAGGGTGAGGGTGAAAATGTGGGAGTGATTTGTATAAAGGAAAAATATAAGGTTAGAGTATGTACATATTGGCAAAAAATATACTTATGGTGCAAGAGGATAAAAGAAGGTAAATTTAATAAAACACACACCTAGGTATAAATATTTAAATAAATATCAAAATAATTATAAAAATCCCTATATTTAGGCCATATATATAATGCAATATTTACACACAAATGGGCCATAATATATTTTTTTTAAATTATTTATTATTATTTTTTGGCTCAACTAGCTCAGTGACTAGCTAGCTGAGGGTTTTTAAGGAGATATGGGAAAAGTCCCGTAAGTCACACACGCCTATGTACAGTGAAATGGTAGGGATAGCCATAGTGTTTGGGTGAATTTGGTAGGGTGAGGTAGCTTACTATGGCAATTACGGAGAGCCGAAAAACTGCTATCACCGTGCTGCCCTTTGTTGTCTCGGTTGGTGTTTCCACCGATCACAAAGCGTTTGAGGTGGTTTGATTGTTGCACAACAAGTAGCACGACACCGCCCGCCCTTGAGGTTGTATGGCGAATACGAATGCTAGGTGTGTAGACAGAAGCCTTGCATTAGGCAAAATTTGGACTTACAAAAGGGCCCTTTAAGGAGTTTGACTTTACCTCTCTCTATCAAAACGGGCGCATGGATAAATTTTTGCAAACAAACTCCAAAGTTGGCGGAGGTTTGACAGTTAGAATGTCCTCTTCAAGCTCTATCCATTGATATATAGCACGCAATGAGATCCTCATATTTTAGAAGATTCTTTTATCTTTCTATTATTTATCTCAAGGGTAACATATTCTTACTTTATCGTTAGAAAGTACTATGGGAAAAAGTGTCAATATCTCTGCCTCTTTAATTTGGACCAGAAAGCATTGGTTCTTTATTTTACTATCACATTCATCTCACACCTAGATAGATCCTATATCTAGGGTAACTTCCAATATATATATATTCTATGTATTTTTTACGTATTTCTTGTATTTCTTTTTAGTAGCTACTAGGAAGGAGTCAATTTCTAGTGGGACACTAGCTTGCATGATTTTCAAATATACACTCATTTTAATGAAATGTTTAAGAGGATTCTTACAAACCTTTGTCAAGGAGAAATATCATGTTTCCATATTGCATGAGGTGTCCATTGGAATCAAGTGGAAGTGTAAGCTCACAAGACCACAAGAAGACTTTTGCTACCAAAAAGATACCGTATTTTGGTGAATTGTTTTACACAAGGTTTCAATCTTAATTGGAAAAAGTATATAAAATGGGAGTCATAGCTCATGAGCTGAATTTCTTGTCCCTATTTTTATTTCTTTATTTGGAGCCCACGGTTGAGGAGATATGATCAAAATGGTGGACCCCAATCTATCTATATCATGTAGAGACAGCTCATTTTAAACTTTGTCAGTTCCTGTTCACACTGGCTCTTCTCTTTCTTGTGTAACCCTTGGGGGTTCCTTTCACCTATAAAAGGGGACCTCTTCTTCCTTCAAAACCATTCAAGAGGGAGTGAGAGGATTCATGTCAAATTAGCTTCTAGCCCTACACTTGCCTTTGAGAAAGGCTAGCTAAACTTGAAAGCATCCTTGTAAACATCAACTCAAGTCAATCAAGGCCAAAGTCTTCTATCTCTTGCCATTTCATCAAATTGGCAAATACTCTCGAACGGGTTGATAAGTAAGGTGTGTTTCTTTCTTTGTTATTTTGTTGATTTTTTGTTTTTCATGTCCAAGCCCAATATATACCTCCATCTCTTCTACTACTTCTACCTCTACTCCTATCTCCATCTCTCTTGTGTCCTAATTGTTTCTCTTGAAAGCATTCAAGCAACACTTTACCAAAAAGCTTCTTAAATACTAGTACACAAGCTACATCTCTCCCTAAAGTATCCTTATTGCCTACGGACAAGAATAGGGCTTGGGAGGGAAAGTCCTCTTCTCTTCAATTCTCTCATATCTACATGTTTCACATACTAGAGTTATCCTAGATAATAATCCAAATGATGTGGATTTCTATCGCTTCCACTTTGTGCATTCTATTACAATTAATATATGGATTAGCCATAAAATACACTTTCAACAATGTATAGTGTCTCTTTTTAGCCAGAAAGGCTCAATGAAATACTTCTTTCACCGGATCCCATCATACTACCCCTTATGGACTATAACTTTTCTTTTGACATAATTGTAGTTATCTTGCTATGAACCAAGAGGATTTGTACACACAATTAATCTCGATAACCAGACAAAACATATATATTATGGTAAGCACAAAATTTCAATTCCAAAGAACAATTCGTAGCCTATTTGGTCGACAAATATTGAATGACATTAACTCATCTATTAACCCTTCCATATTACCCATGATACGATATGACCATAACCTTGTTGTTTGCATCTTTGTGTTTTTTTTATATGCTCTTTTGTGTTTTTCTTTGTGTGTGTGAGTGTAAGAGAAAAAGAGTGGGTCTTCTTCGATTGCACTTTCTTCCAAACCCTAGACTTCATGGCATCTATGGTATAACTCCTTTATATAGTTTTTGGAGTTCTCTCAGAAACTCTCACAGCCAAAATCCCAGTGCTTTCCTGGCAAGACCGCTAACTTCTTGACATATTTTTAGTGAACCCGATGCAAATCTGCTAGGGTGAGAGTTTGTGGGTAGCCATGGGTGATCATGTGGAGAAAAATGGTATGCATTTTGACCCAGTAACAATGCAAATGTTTCCGAAAGCATTTCCAATGTTCATGCAGCAATAATATGCCACTGAAAGAAGGGAGATTTCAACAACCAAATCCATACAAGCGTCGTCAACAAAATGGATTAGTTCAACAGCAAAGATGTCACCAATTACTTGCACGAGTATGTGAAGGAGATGGAGCTGCATCACGCACCAGAAGGTGAGATGATTCAACGCTTTGAGCTAGTTGTTGCTCCAAAAATTAGGGAACATATTAGGGCACTTAAAGATGTGCATGGGAGAAACTTGGAAGAACTCAAAGTAACTTTAAGGGAGGAATATTTCATGAAGGACTCTAAGAGAGTGACCAAAAGGACATTCTTAGAATGGGTAGTCAAGCCAAAGCAAGGACTATCAATAACATATCTACTTAGGGAATTTGAGTGTCATTATGCACAACTCACCATGACAAAAAAGGCCACACTAGATATAGAGAAGATAGATATTTTCTTACAAGCTGCAGATAAAGAGTTTCAAGAAAATTTGGAGCTTCTTCTTGAAGATAAAGATGATGAAAGAGGACTAAAGATAAGCTAGAATGAGGTTGAAGGTGATGTCTCACTGCTTGCCAAACGACAAAGAAGAAGGGACGAGATGGTAGTAAACACTACAAGTCCTTCCACCTCAACTTCTGACAAAATGGTAAAGCCTACTTGTATATCTCCTAATTTTGATGAGTCCATGCTAGATAAGCTTGTGAAGGGAATATGTGACGAGAAAATGAATCTTGCAAAGCTTGAAGAAAAAGGCCAACCATCAGGGCCACTTCCTAGGCAAAGACAACAGCCCAAAGAAGGTTTGGCTAATAGATGTATTTGGTGTGATAGTACATACCATGTAAGAAGGGATTGTGATAGTTTTAGTGATGCTTTGACAAAAGATGTTGTCTTTTTTAAGGATGGTAAGATCCACTTAACAGAGATAGGTCTACCCTTGAGAACTAACTTTGGGAAAGGGGGAATGCAAACCTTAGTTGAGGATATGGCAACTAGCCATTGTTAGGAAATAAGACGTAGCTAAATAGATAATTGAGTAGATTACTTAATGGAGAGAGACAGATTTATATACACGAGATTATAGAGTAGAGAGAGAGAGAGTACACATGATATACGTGGTTCACCCAATGTGGGCTACGTCCACGGGAAAGCAGCCACTCAATGGCTTTAGTACTTCAAAACAAGAAGTAGTTTACAAAGGGATTATACCCTTAATGGAGCTCCCGCCTTGCTTCACTCTCACCACCTCACACTCACCTTGTTGCATCAACTTCACACTATGAAATGTGTGTAGAACTGGCCTCCTTTTATAGGCCAAAAGGGTTGCCCTCTCTTATGAGAGACAGCCATGTGTAGCCGCCCTTGTGCGAATAAGTCCAAATCGGACCCTCCAATCCACCCATGTGTGGCCGCCCTTGAGAAGACAAGTCCGCTTTTGAATTCGGCCACCGGCCACCGGCCATTGACTTCCGACCACCGGCCATCGGCCATTGACTACCGGCCACCGGCCAACCGACCGGTTGTTTTCCGACCACTTTTCGGCCGCCGTTCGGCCATAATATTCGGGCGAAAAAGAATATTCTGGCGAAAAAAAAAGTCTCGGGGGCCTCCGCCCCCGAGGCCTTTAAAGTTGCCCCTGGTTTTTGACTGCGTGAAAATTTTGGTTTCCGGTGAGTGATTTTCCTTCACGCACGATGGCTTCTCCTCATAATGGGGGCCTTACAAATGTGCGCTTTTACCACAGAAAATTACAAGGGTAAATCAGGCTCCATACTTAACAATCTCCCACTTGGAGACTGATCTCCAAAGCAAACCTGTGACTGCTTTCCATTTTGGCTTCTTATCCTTTAATGCCGATTGAAGATGAGCAAAAGCTCAACGTCTCCTTGTTGACCACCTTTGTGAACATGTCTGCAGGATTTTCACTTATATGCACCTTTCCTAGCTTTAGTTGTCCCTCTTCCAAAAGAGTGCGTATGAAGTGATATCTCACCTCAATGTGCTTTGTCCTTGAATGAAAGGCTGAGTTCTTCGCAAGATGGATAGCGCTTTGGCTATCATTGTACAAGACAAAATTGTCTTGTTTGAATCCAAGCTCTTCTAAGAATCTGTGAAGCCACATAATTTCTTTGCTTGTCTCCGTCATTGCTACATACTCTGCTTCCGTGGTAGAAAGTGAAACCACTTTCTGCAGCTTTGAAGCCCAGCTTACTGTTGTGCCTCCAACCATGAACACATAGCCAGTAGTGCTCCTTCGAGTATCTTTGTCACGTGCCATATCTGCATCAGCATACCCTTCTAGAAAAATATCAGTTCCTCCAAAATACAAAGCATTTGTTGTTGTCCCTTTTAGATACCTAAGTATCCACTTCACAGCTTGCCAATTCTCTTTACCTGGGTTGTCCATGAACCTACTCACAACTCCCACTGCATGTGCAATGTCTGGCCTTGTCCAGACCATAGCATACATTAGAGAACCTACCGCTGCAGCATATGGAACTTTAGACATATAGGCTATCTCCTCTTGTGTCTTTGGACACATATCCTTCGTTTGTTTAAAATGACCAGCCAAAGGTGTAGAAACTGGTTTTGCATTTTGCATTGCAAACCTTTCTAGTACCTTCTTGATGTAATCTTCTTGAGATAGCTTTATTGTCTTCTTCGTCCTGTCCCTTGATATTTTCATACCAAGTATCCTCTTTGCAGCACCTAAATCTTTCATTCAAAAAGATTTGGACAGCTCCTCTTTTAGGTCTTTGATGTCCTGCATGTTAGCACTTGCAATCAACATGTCATCAACATACAACATTAGGATGATGAATTTCCCATCTCCCAAATTCTCCGTGTAGACGCAGTGATCCGAGTTGCATCTTGTGAATCCATGATCCAACATCCATCGATCAAACTTCAAGTACCATTGTCTTGATGCTTGCTTTAAACCATACAAGCTCTTCTTTAATCTGCAAACCATTTTCTCCTTACCTTTTACTTCATACCCCTTTGGTTGAAGCATGTAGATTTCCTCCTCTAAGTCACCGTGAGGGAATGCCGTATTTACATCCATTTGCTCGAGATTTAGATCATGAGCAGCCACAAGGCTTAAGACAAGCCTAATTGAGTTTATTTTTACAACAGGAGAAAATATTTCATTGAAGTCAATAAAAACCTTTTACCACAAGCCTAGACTTGTACCTTTTCTTCCCACCTTCTTCTTCCTTTAGCTTGTACACCCATTTGTTTTGAAGTGCCCGCTTACCTTAGGCAACTCAACCAACTCACATGTTTGGTTGCGATGTAGTGAGTCCATCTCCACTTGCATGCTCTTCGTCCATTCTTCTTTGGATTCATGTTGCATAGCTTCTTCATATGATTCCGGCTCTCCAGAATCTGAGATCAAGAGATGGTTGAAGGAAGGAACAAACCTTTCTGGAGGTCTACTTGCTCTTGTAGATCTTCGGGGAATAGGTTGAGGCTCCTCATCTGGTTGACGATGTTGCACATTGTCACCGTTTGCAGTCCTCGAGTCTTCACCGTCCTGAAGCTCCATGTACTCATCACCTGTTTCTTTTGTTTGTTTTCTTTCCAAGTAATCTTTGTACATATTTTGTTTGTTAAAAATTACATCCCTACTCCTTAAGATTTTACCATCTTCAGGATTCCATAGGCGATACCCAAAGTCTCCTTCTCCATAGCCAATGAAGAAACACTTTTTGGACTTTGCATCTAACTTTGATCTTAGGCTTCTATCTATGTGCATGAAAGCCTCAGACCCAAACACTTTGAGAAATGCATAATTCACCGGTTTACCTGTCCATGCCTCTTCTGGAACTCCCCCATCCAATGCCGTTGAGGGTGACCGATTGATTAAGTACACAGACGTACTTATAGCTTCCGCCCAAAGCTCAAGTGGTAGGCCTGCATGTAGCCGCATGCTTCGTGCTCATTCCATGATTGTCCTGTTCATCCTTTCCGAAATCCCATTTTGTTGAGGTGTCCTTGGGGTTGTCCTTTGCCTCCGAATGCCATTGCTAGCACAAAAGCTTTCAAAAGCTTGGCTGCAATATTCGCCTCCATTGTCGGATCTGAGGCATTTAACCTTGGTACCTGTTTCATTCTCCACAAAGGCTTTCCACCTTTGAAATATGGAAAATACATTGGATTTATTCTTCATGACATAAACCCATGTTTTTCTAGTCGCATCGTCTATGAATGTTACATAGTGCAATGAGCCACCAAGTGATGGTGTACTTGCAGGACCCCAAACATCAGAATGAACCAACTCAAGTTTTTTATTTTTCTTTCATTTCTTGATT
Organism: Adiantum capillus-veneris; assembly: GCF_014529385.1. NCBI lineage: Eukaryota > Viridiplantae > Streptophyta > Polypodiopsida > Polypodiales > Pteridaceae > Adiantum > Adiantum capillus-veneris. Next base: position 141,445,795 of record NC_140945.1, read on the forward strand.
TTTGAAATTTTACCCTCTTTTGTTTACCATAAACACAATCTTCACAGAACTCTAAGTCCACTTCTTTCAAACCTGGTAGAAGCTTCTTTGTTTGAAGGATTTGCATTCCTTTGGCACTCATATGCCCAAGTCGGTAGTGCCAGACCGCACTGTCAACTTCTGTAGTTGCTACACAAGCTGAAGGTTGCATGCTAACAGTACACAAGTAAAGTGTACCGACTTTTTCTCCCTTGGAAACCACCATATATCCCTTTGAGATCTTCCACCTTTTGTTTCCGAATGCAATGTTGTGACCTTCATCATCCAATTGTCCTGTAGAGAACAATTTTTTGCAAAGAGAAGGAACATACAGAACATCTTTAAGCTTCCACTTATTTCCATTAGCAGTTTTGACAGAAACTGTACCTTTGCTGACAATCTCACAAGCTTTATCATCTCCCAAGTATACATACCCAAAATTACCTTTGGTGTAGTCTTGGAAATGTTGCTTGTGTGGTGTCGCATGGAATGAAGCCCTAGAATCTACTATCTAGGAATTAGACACATTGTCTAATGAGAGAATTAGAGCATCTTGCTCTACTTTACCTGCCACATTGGCCTCCGATGTTGGCTTGTTGTCTTGAGACTCTGTCTCCTTCTTCTTCTTGGACCAGAAATCCTTCTTGACGTGGCCCTTCTTGCCACAGCTCCAACATTCAAGAACTGACTTTGTGCGTGACTTGCTCTGCCTTGAGCGATCACGACCCTTTTGGTTTTTGAACCTCTCCTTAGGCCTTCCTCTTGTTTCCACTGATAGTGCAGCACTTGATGATTCTCCTGTGCTTCTCCTTCGCATTTCCTCGCTTCGGAGAAAACCCACAACATCATCAAACTTAAGAGTATTTGTGCCAGAGATAGAATTACTTACAGCCATCACAAGGCTGTACCAACTATCCGGTAGAGATGATAGTATAAGGAGAGCTCGCACTTCGTCATCGAAATTGATTTTCACTGATCGAAGTTGACTTATGTTTGTGCTAAAGTCATTTAGGTGTTCTGCAACTGAACCATTCTCTGCCATCTTTAGATTGAACAAGCGCTTCATAAGAAATACCTTATTGGATGCCGATGGTTTCTCGTAGAAGTCGTCAAGTGACTTCATCAAGTCCTCCGTGGTCTTCATCTCCGAAACATTAAAGGCCACCATTGACGCCAAGCTTAACCGGATTGTTCCCAGTGCCTTTTGATCAAGGACAATCCATGCTTCATCTTCCATTGTTGCGGGCTTCTTTGCAAGACCGCCTAATGGCAAATAGAGGTCCTTCTGGTAGAGATAGTCTTCAATCTAAATCTTCCAATGTTGGTAGTTTTTGCTGTTGAACTTCTCAATCTTGAGCTTCCCTTCCTCCGCCATAACTCCCACTCAATTCAAGGAATCCTTGCCTTGAGATAATTTAGCTACGAGCGAACCTTGCTCTGATACCAGTTGTTAGGAAATAAGACGTAGCTAAATAGATAATTGAGTAGATTACTTAATGGAGAGAGACAGATTTATATACACGAGATTATAGAGTAGAGAGAGAGAGAGAGAGTACACACGATATACGTGGTTCACCCAATGTGGGCTACGTCCACGGGAAAACAGCCACTCAATGGCTTTAGTACTTCAAAACAAGAAGTAGTTTGCAAAGGGATTATATCCTTAATGGAGCTCCCGCCTTGCTTCAATCTCACCACCTCACACTCACCTTGTTGCATCAACTTCACACTATGAAATGTGTGTAGAAATGGCCTCCTTTTATAGGCCAAAAGGGCTGCCCTCTCTTATGAGAGACAGCCATGTGTAGCCGCCCTTGTGCGAATAAGTCCAAATCGGACCCTCCAATCCGCCCATGTGTGGCCGCCCTTGAGAAGACAAGTTCGCTTTTGAATTCGGCCACCGGCCATTGACTTCTGACCACCGGCCATCGGCCATTGACTACCGGCCACCGGCCAACCGACCGGTTGTTTTCCGACCACTTTCCGGCCGCCGTCCGGCCATAATATTCCGGCGGAAAAAAAAGTCTCGGGGGCCTCTGCCCCTGAGGCCTTTAAAGTTGCCCCTGATTCTTGTCCGTGAAAATTTTGGTTTCTGGGTAAGTGATTTTCCTTCACGCACAATGGCTTCTCCTCATAACGGGGGCCTTACAAATGTGCGCGTTTACCACAGAAAATTACAAGGGTAAATCAGGCTCCATACTTAACAGCCATGCCACCACTTCAGTTGAGGCAGATACTTATGGAGTAAAAATGGAGCATCTTAGTGCTGAATACGTGAGTGATCATCATGGTCAATTTTGGCCAAATGTTATGGAATTATCTAAAAAGAGAAAGCTTACAAAAGAGATTCTAGATGAAGTAGGTGATTGCATACGTCTTTAAACAGGGTGGAGTGATCCGGTGGATTCAATGTTTGTCCATGCTTACATTACAAACTGCCAAAGCCATGAAGCCATTCTAGAAGAAAAGTTTAGGCATGAAAATGGTGTTGTGATGTAGGCACAAAGTTCTACTCTCTCTCTCATGTCAAAGGTAATTGTTAAGTATGGAGCCTGATTTACCCTTGTAATTTTCTGTGGTAAAAGCGCACATTTGTAAGGCCCCCATTATGAGGAGAAGCCATCGTGCGTGAAGGAAAATCACTCACTGGAAACCAAAATTTTCACGGACAAGAATCAGGGGCAACTTTAAAGGCCTTGGGGGCGAAGGCCCCCGAGACTTTTTTTTTTCACCGGAATATTATGGCCGGACGGCGGTCGGAAAACAACCGGTCGGTTGGCCGGTGGCCGGTGGTCGGAAGTCAATGGCCGGTGGCCGGTGGCCGAATTCAAAAGCGGACTTGTCTTCTCAAGGGCGGCCACACATGGGCGGATTGGAGGGTTCGATTTGGACTTATTCGCACAAGGGCGGCTACACATGGCTGTCTCTCATAAGAGAGGGCAGCCCTTTTGGCCTATAAAAGGAGGCCATTTCTACACATATTTCATAGTGTGAAGTTGATGCAACAAGGTGAGTGTGAGGTGGTGAGAGTGAAGCAAGGTGGGAGCTCCATTAAGGGTATAATCCCTTTGTAAACTACTTCTTGTTTTGAAGTACTAAAGCCATTGAGTGGCTGCTTTCCCGTGGACGTAGCCCACATTGGGTGAACCACGTATATCGTGTGTACTCTCTCTCTCTCTCTCTCTACTCTATAATCTCGTGTATATAAATCTGTCTCTCTCCATTAAGTAATCTACTCAATTATCTATTTAGCTACGTCTTATTTCCTAACAGTAACAATGTATGCATGACTAATCCACTTGAATTGTTCTTAAAAGAGATTTATGAAGGTGATTGGCTTCTTATTGGAAGCTACTTGATTACTCTAACAAAACAAGATGATAGGTGTAAAATAAAATTTGGGAGGATACGCAGGAAAGAATATGGGTACTTTTTGAGGGATGGTCACATGCGAAAGCATCCTAAACAAAAGGGTGTTACACCACAAAGGGTTATATGTAAAAAAGAGACTCAAGAAAAGCTCAAGCAAGAGTTTTATGAGAGTCTATGGGCTGGACACGGGGGTTTGTGGGAAACCTTCTCCAAGTTGAAAGAAAAATATTGGTGGAAGGGTATGTATAAATATGTATCTCAATTTGTAGAGTCGTGTGTAACTTGTCAAATGTATTCAAATGTTCGACATCGTGATGGGTTGCATTCTACATATACACTAGCCATGCACTATGTCATAATAACTAATATCTAATTCTTCTAAATGATTTCCTCATGTTAAAATGATCATTTGATATGGGGAAGTACCAGGGGAGAAAAAGCTAGAATATTGGTTAAGCTGGCAAAACCGAGCACAATAGGGATCCAAAGGGGGGGCCATTTGCAAAAGAGCGATGTGCAACAATGGGCTTCAAAGACCCTAAGGTTCACCCCATTAAGACTTCCAAAATGCTAAGGTTCCAAAATTCAATGTAAAGTCCAATGGTCAAACCTTAGGGATATTGGATGCTTTGTAAGTGTACACAAAGTCTTCCTAGATCCCTACATAGGAGCGGGTCAGCCCATCTTGTAGTGGATGAGAGAGAAACACACACAAACACACTCACACGCTCCCTTTACACAAAGGGAATAGGGAACACATGTCAGCTCCCTAGACCAATTTCCCCCAAGGTGCATTCTAATCATATTGGATGGGCATAGAGGTGGACCAATGAGAACTAGGCTAGAGTACATTTAGTTTAATTCATTTGAAAACATTTGATAAAAGAACCAATAGGAATTAATCTCTTTAGAAGACTATTGGACAGTATCGCAAGGGGTCCAATGAGCATTCAACAGCCCAATGGCTTGCCTGATTCTTATTGGCCAAAAGACAAAGGGGTCCAATGAAAGTTTAATTGCATTATTTAATTACCAAAAGCTTTCACAAAAGGGAAAAGGGAGACACATGTCACAAGGCTAACACTTATGCTTCTCAATTATCATTGGCTAAGCTTTGTAGGGTCCAATGGAGTGCCAACATGGGTAAATTGCAAGAGGGGTCGACCAAGAGAGAGAGGGGGCTGATTTTGGCAAGGCATATTCACACACACACACACACAGTTTCATATGTGAAGCAAGAAGAATATCTCTCCTTTTCAAGCTTTAATGGAAAGCTCATCATCTACTCCAAGCTTGTGAGAAGGGATGCCTACACCAAAAACTCTTGGCTTTGTGATGCAAATCCAACCAAGAGCCAAGCTTCAATGCATACTCATCTCCTCTACCATGCTAATTGCTAAGATATTCTAAGCTGTCATGAGTGATTATGAGAGGAGATATACTTGTTTCTCGTAAGAATACTCCTTCTTCCTCTCAATCTACTCTCATACCTACTAGCTCTCACCATCTTTGAAGGTGTGTGAGGTCTTGGGTCTAAGACCGTGAGGGAATCGATGTAGTGTTTTAAAGTGTTTGCTTAGTGCTTGAAGCTTCCATCTTCAATGCACTAGCTAGTTATTGAAGGAACACCAAGAATTGTATTGTAAAATGTCTCCCTTGCATTAGGACAAATATGAACCCTCTAGGGGCCCTTTGGGATTAAGGTTAATTAGAGCCCAGCCAATAGGAAGAAGGTGGTGGACACACTCTATACCCTCAAAAAAGTAGGGGGAGAAGGTAGCCTTACACCTCTTAATGGCCTCGTACCTAGTGAGAAGGCTAGGGGAAAGGGATGGAGGGGGCCGGGGGGGGGGGACCACTTTGACCTTTGTTCCCCTACTTTTTGGTCCGGATTTAAAAATACATTAAAAATTCCAAATTTCAAGTTTTCTATCCTTAAAAGGTCCCCAAACTTATTTCATGGTCGAAAAAGTATTTTTGACCTCCAAAAGTAAAAAACGTGCACTAAAAAATCCAAAAATTTGAATTTTTCCAAAAAAGTTCAAAACATCATTTTCCACCCTCCAAAGTCTTTCCAAACCTATTCTATAGCTAAAAAGTAAGTTTCTCTCTCTACAAACTCTTTTCTAAGCTCTCCATTGCAGCAACAACCACATGCACTCCCTATAGTCCAACATTACTCTCTACTAGCTTTCTTTGTTAAGTATGGAGCCTGATTTACCCTTGTAATTTTCTGTGGTAAAAGATCACATTTGTAAGGCCCCCATTATGAGGAGAAGCTATCCTGCGTAAAGATAAATCACTCACCGAAAACCAAAAATTTTACACAGTCAAAAACCAGGGGCAACTTTAGGGGCCTCGGGGGCGGAAGCCCCCAAGACTTTTTTTTTTCCTCGCCGGAATATTATGGCCGGCTGGAGGCCGGAAAGTGGTCGGAAAACAACCGTCGGTTGGCCGGTAGTCAATGGCCGGTGCCAGTGGCCAAATTCAATGGCCGGTGGCCGAATTCAAAAGCGGACTTGTCTTCTCAAGGGCAGCCACACATGGGCGGATTGGAGGGTCCGATTTGGACTTATTCGCACAAGGGCGGCTACACATGGCTGCCTCTCTTATGAGAGGGCAGCCCTTTTCGCCTATAAAAGGAGGCCATTTCTACACACATTTCATAGAGTGTGAAGTTGATGCAACAAGGTGACTGTGAGCTGGTGAGAGTGAAGCAAGGCGGGAGCTCCATTAAGGGTATAATCCCTTTGTAAACTACTTCTTGTTTTGAAGTACTAAAGACATTGAGTGGCTGCTTTCCCGTGGACATAGCCCACATTGGGTGAACAACGTATATCGTGTATACTCTCTCTCTCTCTCTCTACTCTATAATCTCGTGTATGTAAATTTGTCTCTCTCCATTAAGTAATCTACTCAATTATCTATTTAGCTACGTCTTATTTCCTCACAATTGGTATCAGAGCAAGGTTTGCTCGTAGCTAAATTATCTCAAGGAAAGGATTCCTTGAATTGAGTGGGAGTTATGGCGGAGGAAGGGAAGCTCAAGATTGAGAAGCTCAACGGGAAAAACTACCAACATTGGAAGATGCAGATTGAAGACTATCTCTACCAGAAGGACCTCTATTTGCCACTAGGCGGTCTTGCCAAGAAGCCCGCAACAATGGCAGATGAAGCATGGATTTTCCTTGATCGAAAGGCACTGGAAACAATCCGATTAAGCTTGGTGTCAACGGTGGCCTTCAATGTTTCGGAGATGAAGACCACGGAGGACTTGATGAAGTCACTTGACGACTTCTACCAGAAACCATCGGCATCCAATAAGCTATTTCTTATGAAGCGCTTGTTCAATCTAAAGATGGCAGAGAATGGTTCAGTTGCAGAACACCTAAATGTCTTTAACACAAACATAGATTGGTGAAAATCAATTTCTATGACGAAGTGCGAGCTCTCCTTATACTATCATCTCTACCGGATAGTTGGGATAGCCTTGTGATGGCTGTAAGTAATTTTATTTCTGGCACAAATACTCTTAAGTTTGATGATGTTGTGGGTGTTCTCCTAAGCAAGGAAATACGAAGGAGAAGCACAGGGGAATCATCAAGTGCTGCACTGTCAGTGGAAACAAAAGGAAGGCCTAAGGAGAGGTTCAAAAACCAAAAGGGTCGTGATCGCTCAAGGCAGAGCAAGTCACGCACAAAGTCAGTTCTTGAATGTTGGAACTGTGGCAAGAAGGGCCACGTCAAGAAGGATTTCTGGTCCAAGAAGAAGAAGGAGACAGAGTCTCAAGACAACAAGCCAACATCGGAGGCCAATGTGGCAGGTAAAGTAGAGCAAGATGCTCTAATTCTCTCATTAGACAATGTGTCTAATTCCTGGATAGTAGATTCAGGGGCTTCATTCCATGCGACACCACACAAGCAACATTTCCAAGACTACACCAAAGGTAATTTTGGGTATGTATACTTGGGAGATGATAAAGCTTGTGAGGTTGTCAGCAAAGGTACAGTTTTTGTCAAAACTGCTAATGGAAAGAAGTGGAAGCTTAAAGATGTTATGTATGTTCCTTCTCTTCGCAAAAAATTGTTCTCTACAGGACAATTGGATGATGAAGGTCACAACATTTTATTCGGAAACAAAAGGTGGAAGATCTCAAAGGGATATTTGGTGGTTTCCAAGGGAGAAAAAGTCGGTACACTTTACTTGTGTACTGTTAGCATGCAACCTTCATCTTGTGTAGCAACTACAGAAGTTGACAGTGCGGTCTGGCACTACCGACTTGGGCATATGAGTGCCAAAGGAATGCAAATCCTTCAAACAAAGAAGCTTCTACCAGGTTTGAAAGAAGTGGACTTAGAGTTCTGTGAAGATTGTGTTTATGGTAAACAAAAGAGGGTAAAATTTCAAAAATCAGGAAATAAAAGAAAAAATAAAAAAACTTGAGTTGGATCATTCTGATGTTTGGGGTCCTGCAAGTACACCATCACTTGGTGGCTCATTGTACTATGTAACATTCATAGACGATGTGACTAGAAAAACATGGGTTTATGTCATGAAGAATAAATCCGATGTATTTTCCATATTTCAAAGGTGGAAAGCCTTTGTGGAGAATGAAGCAGGTACCAAGGTTAAATGCCTCAAATCCGACAATGGAGGCGAATATTGCAGGCAAGCTTTTGAAAGCTTTTGTGCTAGCAATGGCATTCGGAGGCAAAGGACAACCCCAAGGACACCTCAACAAAATGGGATTTTGGAAAGGATGAACAAGACAATCATGGAGCGAGCACAAAGCATGCGGCTACATGCAGGCCTACCGGTTGAGCTTTGGACGGAAGATGTAAGTACGTCTGTGTACTTAATCAATCGGTCACCCTCAACGGAATTGGATGGGGGAGTTCCATAAGAGGCATGGACAAGTAAACCTGTGAATTATGCATTTCTCAAAGTGTTTGGGTGTGAGGTTTTTATGCACATAGATAGAAGCCTAAGATCAAAGCTAGATGCAAAGTCCAAAAAGTGTTTCTTCATTGGCTATGGAGAAGGTGACGTTGGGTATCGCCTATGGAATCCTAAAGATTGTAAAATCTCAAGGAGTAGGGATGTAATTTTTAACGAACAAAATATGTACAAAGATTACTTAGAAAGAAAACAAACAAAAGAAACAGGTGATGAGTACATGGAGCTTGAGGACGGTGAAGACTCAGGGACTCCAAATGGTGACCTCCAGAAAGGTTTGTTCCTTCCTTCAACCATCTCTTGATCTCAGATTCTGGAGAGCCAGAATCATACGAAGAAGCTATGCAACATGAATCCAAACAAGAATGGACGAAGAGCATGCAAGTGGAGATGGACTCACTACATCGCAACCAAACATGGGAATTGGTTTAGTTACCTAAAGGTAAGTGGGCACTTCAAAACAAATGGGTGTACAAGGTGAAGGAAGAAGAAGGTGGGAAGAAAAGGTACAAGTCTAGGCTTGTGGTAAAAGGGTTTTCTCAAAAGAAATGTATTGACTTCAATGAAATATTTTCTCTTGTTGTAAAAATGAACTCAATTAGGCTTGTCTTAAGCCTTGTGGCTGCTCATGATCTAAATCTCGAGCAAATGGATGTAAATACGGCATTCCCTCACCGGTGACTTAGAGGAGGAAATCTACATGCTTCAACCAAAGGGGTATGAAGTAAAAGATAAGGAGAAAAGGGTTTGCAGATTAAAGAAGAGCTTGTATGGTTTAAAGCAAGCATCAAGACAATGGTACTTGAAGTTTGATCGATGGATGTTGGATCATGGATTCACAAGAAGAAACTCGGATCACTGCGTCTACACGAAGAGTTTGGGAGATGGTAAATTCATCATCCTAATGTTGTATGTTGATGACATGTTAATTGCAAGTGCTAACATGCAGGACATCAAAGACCTAAAAGAGGAGCTGTCTAAATCTTTTTCAATGAAAGATTTAGGTGCTGCAAAGAGGATACTTGGTATGAAAATATCAAGGGACAGGACGAAGAAGACAATAAAGCTATCTCAATAAGATTACATCAAGAAGGTACTAGAAAGGTTTGCAATGAAAAATGCAAAACCAATTTCTACACCTTTGGCTGGTCATTTTAAACTAACGAAGGATATGTGTCCAAAGACACAAGAGGAGATAGCCTATATGTCTAAAGTTCCATATGCTGCAGTGGTAGGTTCTCTAATGTATGCTATGGTCTGGACAAGGCCAAACATTGCACATGCAGTGAGAGTTGTGAGTAGGTTCATGACAACCCAGGTAAAGAGCATTGGAAAGTTGTGAAGTGGATACTTAGGCATCTAAAAGGGACAACAACAAATGCTTTGTATTTTGGAGGAACTGATACTTTTCTAGAAGGGTATGCTGATGCAGATATGGCAGGTGACAAAGATACTCGAAGGAGCACTACTGGCTATGTGTTCATGGTTGGAGGCACAACAGTAAGTTGGGATTAAAATCTGCAGAAAGTGGTTTCACTTTCTACCACGGAAGCAGAGTATGTAGCAATGACGGAGGCAACAAAGAAATTATGTGGCTTCACAGATTCTTAGAAGAGCTTGGATTTAAACAAGACAATAGTGTCTTGTACAATGATAACCAAAGCGCTATCCATCTTGCGACGAACTCAGCCTTTCATTCAAAGACAAAGCACATTGACGTGAGATTTCACTTCATACGCACTCTTTTGGAAGAGGGACAGCTAAAGCTAGGAAAGGTGTACACAAGTGAAAATCTTGTAGAGATGTTTACAAAGGTGGTCAACAAGGAGAAGTTGAGCTTTTGCTCATCTTCAATCGGCATTCAAGGATAAGAAGCCAGAATAGAAAGCAGTCACACAGGTTTGGTTTGGAGATCAGTCTCCAAGTGGGAGATTGTTAAGTATGGAGCCTCATTTACCCTTGTAATTTTGTGTGGTAAAAGCGCACATTTGTAAGGCCCCCATTATGAGGAGAAGCCATCGTGCGTAAAGGTAAATCACTCACCGGAAAACAAAATTTTCACGCAGTCAAAAACCAGGGGCAACTTTAGGGGCATCGGGGGCGGAAGCCCCCAAGACTTTTTTTTTCCTCGCCGGAATATTCCTTTCCTCCGGAATATTATGGCCAGACAGCGGCCGGAAAGTGGTCGGAAAACAACCGTCGGTTGGCCGGTAGTCAATGGCCGGTGGCCGGTGGCCGAATTCAAAAGCGGACTTGTCTTCTCAAGGGCGGCCACACATGGACGGATAGGAGGGTCCGATTTGGACTTATTCGCACAAGGGCGGCGACACATGGCTGCCTCTCATAAGAGAGGGCAGCCCTTTTGGCCTATGAAAGGAGGCCATTTCTACACACATTTCATAGAGTGTGAAGTTGATGCAACAAGGTGACTGTGAGGTGGTGAGATTGAAGCAAGGCGGGAGCTCCATTAAGGGTATAATCCCTTTGTAAACTACTTATTTTGAAGTACCAAAGCCATTGGGTGGCTGCTTTCTCGTGGACGTAGCCCACATTGGGTGAACCACGTATATCGTGTGTACTCTCTCTCTCTCTCTCTCTCTCTCTCTCTCTCTACTCTATAATCTAGTGCATGTAAATTTGTCTCTCTCCATTAAGTAATCTACTCAATTAGCTATTTAGCTATGTCTTATTTCCTCACAACTGGTATCAAAGCAAGGTTTGCTCGTAGCTAAATTATCTCAAGGAAAGGATTCCTTGAATTGAGTGGGAGTTATAGCGGAGAAAGGGAAGCTCAAGATTGAGAAGCTCAACGGCAAAAACTACCAACATTGGAAGATACAGATTGAAGACTATCTCTACCATAAGGACCTCTATTTTCCACTAGGCGGTCTTGCGAAGAAGCCCGCAACACTGGCAGATGAAGCATGGATTGTGCTTGATCGAAAGGCACTGGGAACAATCCAATTAATCTTGGCGTCAACGGTGGCCTTCAATGTTTCGGAGATGAAGACCACGGAGGACTTGATGAAGTCACTTGACGACTTCTACGAGAAACCATCGGCATCCAATAAGGTATTTCTTATGAAGCGCTTGTTCAATCTAAAGATGGCAGAGAATGGTTCAGTTGCAGAACACCTAAGTGACTTTAACACAAACATAAGTCAGCTTCGATCGGTAAAAATCAATTTCGATGACGAAGTGCGAGCTCTCCTTATACTATCATCTCCAACATAAAGATAAAATGGTAAGAAAACTACCCTTGTATCTTACATTCAGAGCTTCACATCATCTCCATCTTTAAATTTATCATGCTGGAGAGAATAAACCTTTTTATGGCTTTCTATGTTTAGGCTTCATACCTCATAACACTGGGTGGTGCTATTTTGTTGATGGCTTTGGTGCACCATCTATAGTTGTGTAGGATGTGATTGAGTCTGACAATGCAAGTAAGTTGTGTTATCTACGGAGAGTCATCAAAGATTTTTCTTATAATTTATTCTTTGTATAGTTGTCATTAGATGATCATTTTGTACTTTATAACCTTGTGCTTCCATAATATGTTGTTTACTTACAGAGTCAACTTCTTTTCAGAGGACATGAGCAAGCAACCATGTGCAGAGATGGAAATCACTCTATTTTTGTTCCTTGAGGAACCCTTCACTACGATGTTAAAGGATTTTGATAAGAATAGTAGAATTTTTGTAGAATCTTGAACCAATAGGTACTCTGTAGGAGCTCTTGGAAAAGCCATACATATAGTACTACTATCTTCCCTAGTGTCATAGACACACAAATACTCAAGTGTATATGAATCTCTAGATGAGGAAGACAAATACTTGTAAGAGAAGCCTAACAACAACAACATTGTCTCCGTTTGTAATTCTTTTCATGAAGCTGGATTCCTCTATAAATGCAATCTAAATATGTTTTTTTGTTAAATGGTGTCGCATTGAGTGAGAGTATTTAATTTAGATTATTGGAGTTTCATACAGATTAGAGAAATATTATTGACCTTTATGGATATTTTGATTTTCCTGTAAGATGTTTCAAGTCTCAAGTCTTAATCTCCACCATGAAGAAATTCAAGCAATATTTTGATTTCACTTTAATCATTAATGGTTATTCTTATTAAAGTGGATCATAACCCTTGTCAAGATGTCCTCATTTGGGGATGTTGAATATATATCATTAGCAACGTTTCACAAGTTGAGAAAGCTAAATTCTTGCTTTCCAACATGTTATTGTTTCCATACTATGCCTATGCCAAGCTTCACTTCTAGAGAAATGACAACTTGAGATGGAGGTGTCGATCTATAGGGGTGACTTATTATTGACTCGTGTTTCATCATACATATATTGTAAAGCCTTTGAGTTTCCACCTTTTTGAGCAGTGTTGCTAATTTTTTGGTATCAAATCTTCTTAAATATCCCTATTCATGAGCTATTGGTAGCTGTTTCTTTGGTATTGCTAAAGATGATACCAATAGCTATTACCTTGTGAACTTAACTATTAAATTGCCGATTTGATTTTTACTATGTAGCTCATTTGGATAGAGAAAGTGTAAACATAAATTATACCTACATGCATTGCTAACATAGAAGATATGTACCAATCGAGCCTATGTAAACTGCTAATCAAGAAACCTTTGGTTGGATGCTATAACAATAGGGGGTCACATGTGGTTTCAAAAACCAAAGAAGTGGATTAACCAAAACATTCCCAAGAACACGAGGTGGACACAAGGAAGTAAAAATTGGCTCCTTGTTTGGTCGATTTCTAGTGCTGAATGTTTAGTGCATAGGATTTGTGAGGGCTTTGACGTGGGAATTTTATATTCTTCTAAAGTTACAGAAACATGTGGAGATAAGGCCTATAAGGGGTCCTTTTAATCCATTTTGGTGAACGCACATGATATAGGAAAATTTTTCATAGTGAATGTTCGAGACCTTTGAACACATCAAACGCTACATCTCTATCTCATGGCCATGCATTAAAAAAAGCCCCTATTTGTCATTATAAGGCCCCAGGGGGGGAGCTCTTGCTCTCTGTACGTCTAACTTACATCCTTATCTCATACTCATACACAATAATTTTGTAGATTTTTGTCATGTAAAGCCCCCCAGGGCCCTCAGCAAGAGTGGCCACAAGGGCACGCAAAATACCCATCCAAAAGTCCCGGATGGGCATTTCGCGCGGCCTTGTGGCCACGTTTTTTTAAAAAGAAATATTTTTAGTGTTGAAATTTTAGGCTATGATGCAAAAAAATCATATCTTGCTCGGATTCTCCAAAAAACAATGTACAAGTTGGCAATTTCTTAATAAATGATGTACAACAAACATTTCTTACTTTTTCCTTAACCTACGTGCTCCAACGAGCATTAAAACCATGGAATCTCAAAATACTCAAAGAACTAATATTTTTTATTGTGTTAAGGACTGTATTTTCCTACACACAAAACTTTCCCAAAATCTTGCCCTAACACCTTCAAAGGCCCCAGGGAGGGAGCTCTTGCTCTCTGTACATCTAACTTACATCCTTATCTCATAGTTATAAACAATAATTTTGTAAATTTTTGTCATGTAAAGGCCCCCACGGCCCTCAGCAAGAGTGGCCACAAGGGTGCACCAAATGCCCATCCAAAAGTCCCAGATAAGCATTGCGCACGCACCTACCTGCAAGATGTAATAAAGAAGACTATTTTAGAGGAAAAGTGGAGACACTTGGTCTCTCTAACCTGCAGCCTTTCACTATTTGTGCACAAAAGCAACCTTTGTGCCAAGCACTACAAAACAAGTAGAGGCAACACCTTAGACTTCAAAGTCTATGATAAGAAGAGCACAACCAAAAGTAAGAAGTATATTGTTACCTTGCACAAAGGGGTGTTTTATTCAAATATGTGATGGTATTGGCAATATATTGAAGAACCATCAACACTCGTCTCACTGACGGTATGAAGTTCCTGGGATGACCTCTGCTCACCTGCATGTGCGGCCTTTGGTGCAAACGCCGCGGACAAGCAAATATGTATGCATACGATTTGTGATGTCCGTGAGCACCATGACAGTTGTTGTGTGAGGAAGAAAAGGATGAAAAGAGAGAGGGGGGAGGGAGAGGGAGGAACATGGGAGGAGAGAAGCGGGCAATGGGGGAGAGGGAGAGGGAGGGGAGGAGGAGGAGAGAAGGGGAGAGGGAGGGAGAGGGAGGAGAGAAGGGGGCAGTGGGGGAGAGGGAGAAAGAGGGGAGGAGGAGGAAGAAGGGAGGGAGAGGAGAGGGAGAAAGGAGGAAGGAGGAAGAGAGAACGAAGGTTTTTTTTTTGGAGGGGGGATTGTTTTTTTGAAAAATTGAACTTTTAGTGCTTGTAGGCTTTAAAAAAGGTCAAAATTGATTTTTTGATATGTATATATGTTGGGGGAAAGTTTTACGTCAAAAAGAAGTAAAAATAATTTTTTTGAAAAAAGTCAAATTTTATCTCTAGTGATCCACGTTTTTGCTGATGTGGCCACACCTCTTTACTCCCTTCACTTTCAAAAAGCTAGAGAGAGAAGGTGACCTCTTAGGTCCACATCCTACATGTGTCTTAAAAAAAGGCTAGAAAAGCCTATTCAAAACTAGCTTCTTGAATACCCTTGTCCCCTTAACCCTACAAAACATTAGCCTTAATCCTAAAAATTAGGATTCCTTACAAGGCCCATGCAAGGTCCATATTTCTCCTAATGGATGGGGGAAACCTATAATACAAAGCCTTTTGGAATAGCTTAATTTCTCTCTCTTTTGAAGTATTGTTCATGCCTATCTAACTAGGTGTTATTCTTTTTGTTGCTCTCTCCATACAAGCACTCTTGCTATGCTCATTAGGAATCTATTCTAATGAAATGCTCACTATGTTTATGTTGTTTTCCACTACACACAAGTTACTAGGCCCTTAAATGTTACATTGGTATTAGAGCACAAGGTTTCTCTTTTCTTGCTCAAGAAGGGAGGTCCTCAAGCTAGCTATAAATGGTTGGATTATTAATTATAATTGAGTAAGTAGAATAGGGAATTTTCAGCCTTGCAGTGTGCCTGCTTCATCCAGATAATGGGGCATCACCATCGAGAGCTATGGTCTGAATAGTGGTGTCCTATGGGGCTTGCCTACGGCTTAACCACTATTGAGCTATTAGAAGCTTGACAGGAGCAATACTATTTTGGTGTTGAAAGACCCTCTCTTCTATTTCTTGCAATTAATGATATTTGAGCCACGGGTACAGGAGCTTGAGTGCTTTTCTAAAGGGTTAAAGAGGAGTAGCAGCTAGGGCTTGAAGTGCCAAAGTACACCTAAAAAATTTTATACCTAAAAGTTGTTAGAATGGCTGACAATAGTAAAGAGAGTGAAATTAATGTTGATAGCTTTGACTTTGCTAATGAGCAGGCTACTAATGATGCCCCTATGCTTGTTAACTACCTTGTTTCTAGTCTTTAACAAGCCATGGTAAATCCATCCCTCCAAACTGAAGTGCAATGGTAGCTTTGTGCTCATGGGGTTCTCCAAACTCCCCACCAAGAAGAGAGACTATCTAGGAAGCCTCCTTGTAAGACTTCCAAAATAGGCCTCTCTCCGATTTGGGAAGAAGAAGAGGATCCATACGAAGGGCTCACAAATCTACTACTTGATGACACATCTCCTTCCCAAAGAAGAACTCAAGAGCCCCCACCAAAAGAACGACAAATAAGTGAGTCTCCTGCCACCTCGATGGAGATGGATCCACGAAGACGGTGGCCAAAATGCTCTCCATCACCTCCTAAATGGAGAAGACCATCGCACACATCTCCACACCATAATTTAAAGAGGGAGGATAGAAAACAAGAGAAGAAAAAGGTGAGAAAGAGGTCACCCTCTTCTTCATCATCTTCCTCTTATGAATAAAGTGATGGTGCAGACAAGGAGGAACAAGGCAAGAAAAAGGCGAGAAAGAGGTCATCCTCTTCTCCATATTCCTCAAATTCTTCATCTTCTGAAGAAAGCGATGGTGCAACTTTGAACCACCAAAAAGAAGAGACCATAGGAAATCCTATGCCATGTGGAAGATGTCATCCAAGCTTAAGAATTTCAAAGAGGGAGGAAAGAGCATCTCTTTCCTCACCTACAATGGCACCTTTAGTGCTATGGACAAAGTCTTGGCTTTCATCTAACAATTCAATGTGGCGTTTGGAGATGAGCGCTTCACGGAGTCCTCTAAGCTACGCCATGTAGCTATGCATTTTTTCAAAAGTCTGCCAAGAAATGGTGGTCTAGCCTACGGGCAAGCGATAAAGCCCACAAACATGGAAAGCTTTAAGAGCTTCCATCATGAAGTAGTTTTTGGCTATCGATGCCAAAGACAAAGTACTCACCCAATGGCAAAGCTCTCTCCTTACAAATCTATTCCAAATATGTAGACAAGTTTTGGGACTTACATCTCAAAGCCACTATTTTCAAACATATGGATTTTGGAGAGCAAAAATGACAATTTTTTGCGGACTTAACTGAAGATATGACGGAGTATGTCAACTCCCAAAGGCCATGCACCATATCTACGGTCATACACCATACCATGGTGGCTTCATGAATCAATTTTCAAACAGGGGCTAAGAGAAATCTTAAGCCCATGGAGAACAATGAGCCTAAGGACAATGTCCAAAAGTGTCCTAAAGGCAACGCCAACAACAACAAAGCTAAGGAGAAGGGAGTTTATAAAGGTAAAAATAAACTATCTCCTAAAGAGCTTGAGTGTTATCATAAAGATAACCATTGTTTCAAATGTGGCGAGCAAGGGCATGCGTACCGTGCTTGCCCCCAAAAGAACACCGCCATGAGCCTCCTAGAGCTACCTTGGTCAAAATCTGAGAAGAGGAAACTTACCACAAAGGATCTCCTCTATGCGATGCTTGGGCAAAGGTAAGAGAACATGATTCGTTTATTCTCTTTGAACCTGATTCTACTCACAATTTCATATCCACAGAGTTGGCCACCAAGCTAGGCATCCAAGCCTATGAGATGGGAGATGTTCTACTCGCCGATGGTGGTTTCAAGGGGCAAGAAGCTTCAGTCACTCTCTTAATTGGGAAATTGAGGCTCCATGTCCAAATCTATGTGGACAAAGAGGACTTCTTTATCTCTCCTCTCAAGCACGAGGATGTAATCCTAGGGGCACCATGGTTTGATTGCATGGCCACCGCCAATGTTACATTCGTTGAAAGTAAGATCTACTTGAGGTTCAAGGAAAAAGATATATACATAGATGCCAAGGAGTTGGGTTACACCATACCCATTGTACATACGCAAGCTTTCAATAAGTCAATAAAGAGCTCTATTTCTGTATACATGATTTTTTGTTAAAGATTCTCAAAATGAACCTAATGCTTTAGCAAAAGAAGATATAAATAATCACAAGGAATTAGAGTTATCCAATTTTCTCAAGGGATTTCAAGATGTTTCTATTGACGACATCCATTGTGAACTACCTACTAAACGAGGCAATGATGACCATGCAATTGAACTTCTTCCAGGAAGTTCACCGCCTAATAAACCTCCTTATAGAGTTTCTAAGCTCAACAAGAGGAGATTATGCGGCGAGTGCATGAGTTAGTTGTTGAGAAGAGCATGGCTAGGCCTAGTTCATCTTCATTCAGCTCACCCGTACTATTAGTGAAAAAGAAAGATGGCACATACCAGATGTGTGTCGACTATAGAGCACTAAATAGGATCATTATCAAGAATAGGTTTCCAGAAGACCTGTTTGATAAGCTACAAGGGTTGACCTACTTCAGTAGAATTGACCTACAAAGTGGTTACCATCAAATAAGGACAGTTGAGCAAGACATTGTAAAGACCACATTTTGCACTACATTTGGTCTTTGCAAATACATAGTCATGCCTTTTTTCTTGACCAATGCACCAGCCACATTCAATTGCTTGATGGAGAAGCTATTCATGCTTCACCGAACCTTTAGTGGAGTGTTCTTTGATGATATCATCATCTACTCTAATTCACTAGACAAACACAAGAAACACCTCCAGATAATATTTCAAGTCACACAAGAGAAAACTTTATATTAATCAAAAGAAAAGTGATTTTTTCTTACAAGAGATTCAGTATTTAGGTCACATTATCTCTCAAGATGGCATCCAAATGGATCCATCAAAACTAGAGGTAATAAAATGATGGACTAATCCAAAGAATCTTCATAAACTAAGAAGCTTTATAGGTATGTGTGCATACTATAGACGCTTCAAAGAAAATTTCTCACAAATCGAGGGACCATCACATGACCTAACAAAGAAAAACGTTAGGTATACATGGTCTGCCAAGGAGAACAATGCTTTCAAAAAGCTTAAAGAAAATCTTGTCTCTCAACCTGTGCTTACATTGTCGGATCTCTCAAAGCCATTTGAGATCCAATGTGACGCTTGTGGCGATTGCCTTGGAGCTATTTTGCTCCAAGAAGGGCACGCCATAGACTATGAAAAGCAAAGGATTGACCCTCTTGAGCAAACTCTAGGCATATATGAGAAGACTCCTCACAGTTCTACATGCCTTAGACTCGTGGAAGCACTATTTATTGGGGACTCCTTTCATTCTGCGGACGGATCACCAAAGCCTTAAGTAGTTCATGACGCAGACCAATCTCTCCAACAAAAAAATGAGGTGGGCAAATATTCTTTCGCAATTTCATTTTCATATTTCTCACATTGTTGGCAAGCATAAGCAAGTAGCAGATGCACTCTCAAGGTGGCCGAGAGTGAATGCGGTTTCCATAGCAACTCAGGATGATCTATCTTCCATGATAGATGAGTACGCTATTGATCCCAATTTTAGAGATGTGATTTCAGCCGTGGCACTAGGGAAGAAAGAGGAACCATTTACTTACAAGATGGTTATCTTCTCTATGGCAATAGACTATGCATTACCAACTCACTACGTGATATGAATCTCATGCTCCTCCTTATGCGGGCCATAGAGGGATTCAGTCTACCCTAAAAGGAATTGAAACGTATTTCTATTATCCTGCCATGAAAGAAAACATACAAGAGTATGTTTCTAAATGTGTGGTATGCCGAAAGACAAAGTTTGATAGAGGGAAGGAACCTAGATTGCTTCAAACTTTGCCAATCCCTAATTTACCATGCGAGAGAATATCCATGGATTTTATCTTTGGATTGCCTAAGTCTATCCATGGGAATATGGGAATATGGACGATAGTAGATAGGTTTAACAAACAAGCCCATTTTATACCTGTCAAAAGGACTATCAAAGCCCATCAAATGGCAACCCTCTTCATATCACAAATCTTCAAGTACCATGGCTTGCCAATGTCCATAGTGTCAGATAGAGACCCTAGAATGACCAGTAATGTTTGGAAGGGTCTCTTTGAGAATTTAGGGACAAGGCTAAACTTATCTTTGGCCTATCACCCGCAAACGGATGGCCAAAGTGAAATAGTTAACCTAACAATTCTTGATCTACTAAAAGCCTACATAACGGAAGTAGATCAAAGGTCCCAAGGGGAGAAGTACTTACCCTTAGTGGAGTATTCCTACAATATCATTTTACATACTTCCATGGGAAAAGCACCTTTTGAGGTAATAGAGGGAAGATCTAAAAGTCCCCTGCTACTTAAGGTACACAGGAAGATCTTCGCTCTGCAGATGAGTATAGCCGAGACCTAGAATAATCTTTCCAAAAGATTAAGGATGCTATCTCTATCTCACAGCAAAGGCAAAAGGCTTCTACTGATAATCACAGAAAAGCGAAGCCTTTAAAGAAAATGATTGGGTCTTGCTTATATTTCCCAAGGCTTGATTAAGGCACACGATGGGCAAGAATCCTACGAGACACCAAAAGTACTATACTAAGTTAGCAAAAAGGTACTATGGTCTCTTCCAGATTCTTAGACCAATAAATGAGATAGCCTATCAACTCAAGCTTCCCATTCATTGGCTCATACACAATGCTTTCCATGTGAGCCTATTAAAGCCTTACAAAGGAGAGCCACCTCAATAACCAACTATTGAAGACTCACCGGAGATTCGGAGGACCAATAAGAGGTTACAACCTGAGTCCACTCTCCAACATGAAGACAAGGTATGAAGAGGCGGTAAGATTATCCGATGGTATTTTATTAATTTTAAGAACTATCCTTTTTAAGATGTTAGATGAATGTAAGACATACAATTAAAGGATAACCTAAACCTTGTCAATGCTTACAATGCTTCCCTAGAGTAACCAAATGTACGAATGTTTAAAATGATCAAAGTTTTGTCTTATAAGACTCTCTTTTTCTTTATTTTGCACATATGCATGCTTAGAATCAAGTTTGTGAAGCCGACGTCTTCCAAACACCAAGTAGAGCTAGTCACTCTACTATGGAAGATAGATAGGACTAATGCGCTGACATGCTTTCTTTAGATTAGGCTCTCAAGCACCAAATGGATTAGTCATCCATTATGGAACGATGTCATAGCGTAAGATAAGGATCCTCTACCCGCTAGGAAAAGGACTAATGAATAGGATTTATCTTCTCTACCCCATAGTCGAAGATGACTATGCTTTCAAAAGAGAGGTAATGTCATAATAACTAATATCTAATTCTCCTAAATGATTTTCTCATGGTAAACTGATCATTTGATATGGGGAAGTACCGGGGGAGAAAAAGATAGAATATTAGTTAAGCTAGCAAACAAGCCAGTAGGGCTCCAAAGGAGGGAAAATAGGGATCCAAAGGGCAGCCATCTGCAAAAGAGCAATGTGCAACAATGGGCTTCAAAGACCCTAAGGTTCAGCCCATTAATATTTCCAAAATGCTAAGGTTCCAAAATTCAATGTAAAGTCCAATGGCCAAACCTTAGGGATATAATTGGATGCTTTGTAAGTGTACACAAAGTCTTCCTAGATCCCTACATAGGAGAGGGTGAGCCCTTCTTGTAGGGGATGAGAGAGAAACACACACACACACACACACACACTCACATGCTCCCTTTACACAAAGGGAATAGGGAACACATGTCAGCTCCCTAGACCAGTTGCCCCAAAGGTGCATTCAACTCCTATTGGATGGCCATAGAGGTGGACCAATGAGAATTAGGCTAGAGTACATTTAGTTTAATTAATTTTAAAAAACTTGATAAAAGAACCAATAGGAATTAATCTCTCTAGAAGACCATTGGACAGCCTCCCAAGGGGGCCAATGCGCATTCAACAGCCCAATGGCTTGCCTGATTCCTATTGGCCAGAAGACAAAGGGGTCCAATGAGAGTTTAATTGCATTATTTAATTACCAAAATCTCTCACAAAAGGGGAAAGGGAGACACATGTCATAGGGCTATCACTTATGCTTCTCAATTATCATTGGCTAAGCTTTGCAAGGTCCAATGGAGTGCCAACATGAGTAAATTGCAAGAGTGGTCGACCAAGAGAGAGAGAGGGGACTGATTTTGGCAAGGCATTATCACACACACACACACACACACACAAATACACACACACAATATCATGTGTGAAGCAATAAGACTCTCTCTCCTTCTCAAGATTCAATTGAAAGCTCATCATCTACTCCAAGCTTGTGAGAAGGGAGGCCTACACCAACAACTCTTGGCTTTGTGATGCAAATCCAACCAAGATCCAAGCTTCAATGCATGCTCATCTCCTCTACCATGCTAATTACTAAGCTATGCTAAGCTGTTATGAGTGATTATGCAAGGAGATATACTTCTTTCTCGTAAGAATACTCTTTCTTCCTCTCAATCTACTCTCATGCCTCGCTAGCTCTCACCATCTTCGAAGGTGTGTGAGGCCTTGGATCTGAGACCGTCAGGGAACTGATGTTTTGTTTTAAAGTGTTTGCTTAGTGCTTGAAGCTTCCATCTTCAATGCACTAGCTAGTTATTGAAGGAACACCAAGAATTGTACTGTAAAATGTCTCCCTTAATGGGGGAAACCTATAATACAAATCCTTTTGGAGGGGGGAATGGCTCCATAAATCCGGTCCTCAACTATTGTCAATAGCTTAATTTCTCTCTTTTTTGAAGTATTTTTCATGCCTATTGAACTAGGCGTTATGATTTTTGTTGCTCTCTCCATCCAAGCACTCTTTCTATGCTCATTAATAATCTATTCTAATAAAATGCTCACTATGTTTATGCTATTTTCCGCTACACACAAGTTACTAGGCCATTAAATGTTACACATTATAAATGGGTTGTGGATCTAGTCACAATGCCTTTAGGACTCTTGCAGATGAGATACTTAGTTCTTGCACAAGAGGACCTAGCTAACCACGTTGAAGGGCGCTCGAGCATTAAGAGCTAAACGCACAGAAGCTATATGAAAATTGCTTCTTGATGAGGTGATTTGCCGTTATGGTTGTGTGGGAAAGATCACTGCAGACAGAGGTGAACTAAATGCAGAGGAAGCAAGGGATTTATTTTTGAGATTAGGAATCAAGATTTCTCTTACTATAGCTTACAACCCTTAGGGCAATGGAAAGAGTGAAAGAGGGCATCCTCCTATCATCAAATGGCTAAGGCTTACGAAGGAAGAGTTGGTGAATGGCCAAAACTGTTGCCATATGCTTTATGGGCTGATTGTACAACACATAGCTCAATAACTAGCTATATGCCTACAGAGCTAATGTATGGTCAAAAGCCAGTGATGCCAATAGAAGATACAATTCTCACACATGGAATGTACTACCTTGGCAAGAGGGGCTTAGCAGGGAATGTCTCCTTGCATTGCACATAAGGAAACTAGAGAGAAGACCTGGACACATTGAGGCTACAAAAGAACGACTCAAAAATGTAAAGTTAAAACACAAGGACTACTTTGATAAGCGAAATCAGCTCAGAAGGAAAGGATTAGACAAAGGTGACTGGGTTTTAGTGTATGATAGTAGCCTTGATAACTAGCACGCAATCATGCGTAAGTTCTCAAAAACATGGTTTGGATCGTATGTTGTAAAGAATGTGCATGAAAATGTTACTTATAGCTTGTCTCAACTAGATGGTACAGAAGTAAGGGTTTCATTGCAGGAAAAAGGATCAAAATGTTTAAGAGAAGAGAAGATAGTGATCCAAACGATATTGAGGAAGGTGAAGAGTAAGACACAAGTGGAGATGAAGCATTGGAAATTATCAATGAATATGAATCATGGACAATCTACAAGGGAATTCAAACTATAGAAAATCATATGTGGCATATACCAGAGGATGTGCCGGTTCAGAGGGGATGGATGTCGTGCTATGACACCTACATAGTGGGAACAAATGCTACAAGATCTATCTTGTAGCTTTTTAGATACATAAATATATTTCCTATAATGTACATGTGCATATCTAAATATAATAAGAAGTTTTCTATCTCATCCTATTATTTATCTCAAGGGTAACATATTCTCATTTTATCGTAGAAAGTACTATGGGAAAAAGCATCAATAGCTCCGTCTCTTTAACGTGGGGCAAAAAGCATTGGTTCTTTCTTTCTACTTCTCATTATCATAACCCTAGCTAGATCCTATATCTAGGACAACTTCCAATCTATATATATATATATATATATATATATTCTGTGTATTTTTCATATATTTCATATTATTTGTTTTAATAGCTACTAGGAAGAAATCAATTCCTAGTGGGACACTAGCTTGCATGATTTTCAAAGATGCACTTACTTTAATGCATGAGTATGCTTACAAACCTTTGTCAAGGAGGAATGTCATGCTTTCATATTGCATGAGGTGTCCATTGAAATCAAGTGGAAGTCTAAGCTAAGGGGAACACAAGAAGACTTTTGCTACCAAAAAGATACCCTATTTTGGTGAATTTATTACACAAGGTTTCAATCTGAATTGGGAAAATTATATAAAATGGGAGTCCTAGATCATGAGCTGAATATTTTTTACCTATTTTTATTTATTTATTTGGAGCTCGCGGTTGAGGAGATATGATCAAAATGTTGGACCTCAGTCTAGGGACAACTCATTTCAAACTTTTCCAGTTCTTGTTCACACTAACTCTTCTCTTTCTTGTGTAACCCTTGGGAGTTCCCTTCACTTATAAAAGGGGACTTCTTCTTTTTTGAAAACCATTCAAGAGGGAGTGAGAGGATTCATGCCAAATTAGCCTTTAGCCCTACACTTGCCTTTTATAAAGGCTAGCTTGCCTTCACCGGATCCCATCTTACTACCCCTTATAGACTATAACGTTTCTTTTGGCATGAGTGTAATTATCTTGCTATGAACCAATAGGATTTGTACACACAATTAATCCCAATAATTAGACAAAACATATATATTATGGTAAGCACAAAACTACAATTCCAAAGAACGAATCGTAGCCTATTTGGTCGGCAAAGATTGAACTCCATTAACTCATCTATTAACCCTTTCATATTACCCATGATACGATATGACCATATCCATGATGTTTTTATCTTTGTGTTGTTTTGATATAATATTTTGTGTTCTTTCTTTGTGTGTGTGATTCCAAGATAGAAAGAGTGGGGCTTCTTTTATTGCACTTCCTTCCAAGCCCTAGACTTCATGGCATCTATGGTATAACTCCTTCATATAGTGTTTGGAGTTCTCTCACAAACTCTCACAGTCAAAAGCCCGGTGTTTTCTTGGCAAGACCACTAATTTTTTGACAACATGAGGGATAGTGAAGATCATCATCGGCGCAACAACACTAGGATCAACACATCCTATCTCATGTGGCGAAAAAGCAAAAGCCTTACCGTGTATTGAAAGAATTTCTTTGAAACACTTCTTCTCTTATTTAGTTAAAAACGCCTCACAACCACCCTTTATCTGTTTTAAGGATTCCACTGTGAACTTGTGCCCAGTTATATTTGTATCCCTCACACTTAGTTGCAAAGAATCTTGCTCTAGCTTTTTCTTGCAATTTGATGGTAACGGTAAGGCAATTCGTCTCACTTTCTTTGCGAGAGTTTTATACTTGGTCTCCACATGCACTTTCAGTCCTTCATTAGCATTGAAATCATTTTTATCTTCAAAAGCCTCAATTACATTAGATATTTCCATAGAGTATACTTCCACAATGAGGATTCCATCTTCAATGCTAGAATCCATTATAGTTTCAAGCTCAAGCATATTATCTACATGAGCAACTTGTTCAAGGAAACCGGCAATGCATTCTCTATCCTCTACAAAACCATTTTCCTTCATGTATTTTTGTACATTAAATATTGTTGTGCACTTCTTTTCATATCTCTAAGCTTTATAAAATATATTGACCCGTGCTCTTTTAATCCTTGCAAACCTATAGAAAAAGCTTCTTATTTCTTTGGGTTGGTTGCATTAGGTCAGGCAGGAACCTTTTTCTTCTTGTACCACTGCAATCCCTCTTTACAATGATACATGGACAAAACCCCTAATCTTCCTATAGTCTTTAAACTCTTTTTTTTATTTTGGTAGAAGATACTCACAAAGACTATCATGAATCCTCTTATGATTCACACATAGTCAAGAACTGCAAAGCTCGTTGCCCATGTCTACTCTTTATCTTAGGATAAGCAGAACCATCACGTGAGAAATATGGATGCCCAAAGATAAGAGGATAGGTAGACATCTCATGCACAAAGAATTTTTTCTCATCTTTGATATTACCAATCGCCACTTTCACATTGTACAAGCCCCATATAGATCTCTTGATGAG
This sequence comes from Adiantum capillus-veneris, assembly GCF_014529385.1. Lineage (NCBI taxonomy): Eukaryota > Viridiplantae > Streptophyta > Polypodiopsida > Polypodiales > Pteridaceae > Adiantum > Adiantum capillus-veneris. Next base: position 141,471,832 of record NC_140945.1, read on the forward strand.
TTATTTCCAGCTCTATGTAAAGAATGAGGATGCAAGAGAGCTACACAAGGCAAGCACAAAGCACACAGAGATGGAAAGCTTCTTCTTCTTCTTTACAAAAAAGAGAGTACAAAATGACTAAGTGCTAAAGCTGAAAAGTAGCACATATGTACATGCGGTCACTAAGTGTGAACTCGCTAGAAGCGTACTAGGCTGGCACTATAAGTGTAGTCCAGCTGTAGAATCACTGGCAGAGATCCTCCGTGTCGGTCACCTAACGCGCCAGTGAGTAAATGCGGTAAGCGGCCAAGACCCGTAGTGGATGCCAGCTCAAGGTGTAGAGCTCGACATCTCAACACTCCCCCTCGAGCTCTGCATGTCGCAGAGTCCAAGCATAGTCCGGAAACGTCAAAGCTTCTCAGCTCCGAGGGCCTTGGTAAAGATATCCACTATTTGCTCCTTTGTGTTGACGTAGACCAAGTCGATGTCGCTTGCCAACACTCGCTCTCAAACGTAGTGGTAATGGACCTCTATGTGTTTGGTCCTAGCATGGAACACTGGGTTCCTAGCCAACTGCATGCTGCTGAGGTTGTCACAATGATTGAAAATCTGCTGGTCCACCTGCACTCCCAAGTCCTCAAGTAATGTGCGTAGCCAAGCTACCTCGCACGTCGCAACTGCTGCACCTCTGTACTCGGCCTCTGTGCTCGATAAAGCAACCGTAGGCTGCTTTTTGCTGCTCCAAGTAACAGCAGCACTCCCAAAAGATAACATGAAGCCACTCGTAGATCTCCTATCAACAATGCTACCTGCCCAATCTGCATCTGTATACCCATACAATGCTAATGGTGCATCTGCTGCATAGAACAATGCGTAGTCAAGAGTCCCTTGCACATACCTAAGTGTGCGTCGTACTCCATCCAAATGTGGCTTCCTCGGAAGCTGCATGAACTGACTCTCCAAGCCTACTGTGTAGCTCAAGTCTGGCCTTGTGATAGTCAAGTAGATTAGACTACCCACCATCTTCCTGTACATATTGACATCCTCAACAACATCACCCTTCTCTGCACTCAGCTTTGCATTCACATCCAAGGGAATGGAAATCGGCTTACAATCAGCCATACCATACTTTGACAACATGTCCAAAGCATATTGTCTCTGTGACAGCCATACACCCTCTGGAGTCCTGATCACCTCAATGCCAAGAAAGTAGCGCAACTCGCCCAAATCTTTCATTTCAAACTCCTGTTTGAGAAGACCCTTCACATGGTCAATCTCCATAGCATTGTCACCAACAATAATAAGGTCATCTACATATATGGTAATGACCACAATCCCCACATCACTCTCACGTACATAGAGTGAATGATCAGCATGAGCTCTCCTAAAACCAATACTGACAAGATACTTGGCAATCCTGTCATACCATGCTCTAGAGCCCTGCTTCAAACCATACAAAGCTTTGAGAAGTCTGCATACATAATCTGGGTAACCTGGATCGACATAACCAGGTGGCTGATCCATATACACTTCCTCTTGCAACTCACCATTCAAGAAGGCATTCTTTACATCCATTTGATGCATAATCCATCCTCTAGATGCAGCCACTGCTATGACAGCTCTCACAGTCGTCATCTTTGCCACTGGAGCAAAGGTCTCCTCATAGTCTATGCCATATGTCTGTGCATAACCCTTTGCGACCAGCCTTGCCTTGTGACGCTCAATGTTACCATCAGCCTTATGCTTGGTTTTATACACCCATTTACAGCCAATAGCTTTCTTGCCACTTGGCAATGGCACCAACTCCCATGTGTCATTTGCTTCCAATGCAGCCATCTCTTCATTCATTGCATCATCCCAATGCACATTTCCAACTGCATCCTCAAAACATGTGGGCTCCACATCCTGTATCACCTTAGCCATGTAGGCTTGGTGATGCGCTAGATACCCACCATAAGTCAATTACTGAACTGGATTTCTGACTCTATTAGATCTGCGCGGTCCTTGGTCACTCCTTTGCCCTCTAGCATCTTCTTGTACTTTCCTTACACCAGGTGTCCTGACAGCCGGAATTCCAAATTCCTCATCAAGACTTTGTTCAGAACCATCTGAATCCATGTCTACATGTGAAAAACCTGATGATGCATCAACCATAAAGGGAGGTTCATCAACCTTTTCCTTTCCTTTTCGTGATACATTCCCTGTACCTATTGGTGGAGTAACCTGCGTACGTAGTCTACCATTCCATGGTTTCTCAACAGAGCCACGAGAAGAGGACTCTTGTGGTCCACTCAAAACCTGTGACTGTGGCCTCACATTTTGTACAACCACATCATCTTTTACATCAGCCCCAATAGTGCCATGTGCATTACTGTACCAGCTGCTCATCTCATCAAAGACTACATCTTTGCTCACTCGTAATTCTCGTGTAGTAGGATTGTAGCACCTGTACCCCTTTTGTTCAAGGGAATATCCCACAAGAATACATTTCTCTGCTTTAGGATCCAATTTACTACGCAACTCATCTGGTACATGCACGTAAGCTATGCAGCCAAACACTTTCAAGTGTGCCAAATCAGGCTTTGTACCTGTAAACTTTTCCTCAGGTGTTACATCATGCACCGCAGCTGTAGGTGTCCTATTCATAATGTACACAGCTGTATTTACAGCTTCAGCCCAGAAATGATGAGGCATGTTCTTCTCATTCATCAATGCACGTACAACCTCTGCAATGTGCCTGTTTTTCCTTTCTGCGACCCCATTCTGCTGTGGAGTATATCTGCATGTAAACTGCCTGTGTATACCATGCATTCGCAGAAACTCTGAAAAATCATTGGAGAAGTACTCTCCCCCTCCATCTGACCTCAATGTCTTGATTTGCATATATGTCTCCTTCTCAATCATGACTTTGAAGTCTTGAAAGTGACCAAACACTTCACTTTTGTTACGCATGAAGTAGACCCATACTTTCCTTGTATGGTCATCAATGAAAGAGACATAATACCTGCAACCATGTATACTTGCAGTATCGGTTGGACCCCAAACATCTGTGTGCACCACCTCAAGTGGCCTTTTACATACATTGCGCTCATGTGGAAATGAGCCCTTTGACTGTTTTCCAAACTGTCATGCTGCACACACTTTATGCATACCATCCACCTTGAATTTGGGCAAACCTTTTACAATCTGTTTTGATTGCATGCTGCGCAATCTCTGCTCATTGACATGGCCAATGCGTTTGTGCCAAATGTCAACATCAGCCACAACACCTGTGCCCTGTGCAAATAATGCAGCTTTTACCTCAGGCATGTCTACATTCAGCGTAAACATTCTGCCCACACATTTGCCCTCTGTGATCAGCTTACAGCCATTCTGGAAATCTTCTACATAACAACCATTTGGATTGAAGCGAACCTGCAAACCCTGCTCAACCATTTGTCCAACAGAAACAAGATTCTTTGTAATGTTTGGGACATGAAGTACATCTGCTAAGTACTTTGATTTCCCACTCTTCGTATTTAGAGGTATGTCCCCTACATGAGCAATGGGGTGAGCTGTGTCATCTCCTGTCTGCACATAGCCTGACACATCTGGTTTGCGCATATCTCTAAACCACTCTCCACGAGACGTCATGTGATTAGAGGCACCTGAATCCACGTACCAAACATCATCTTGGGTGGAATTCTCTGCAGTCATTGTATTCATTACATGCTGCATAACAAACATGCGCTCGTTTTTGCTGTCATCTGCATCTCTACTAGTAGATGCATAGTTGCCCTATTCTCTCTTTCTACTTGCTTTTCCCTTTGGACAGTCACGTGACATGTGACCTCTTTCACCACAAGTCCAAAATTCTCTACTATTTGGAGTATGTTGCTGCCTGCTTCATCCTGCACCACGACCTCTTTGACTCCCCCTGCCTTGAGACTGGTTTCCCCTGCCACCTGTATTGTTTTGATTTGATTGACCTTCCAGAAATTGGCCCCTGCAACCCCTTGGGCCTCGACCACGACCTCTACCTCTACCTCTGTTGGAGTTAGAATAGAAGGCCTGTTCAGAATTATTTCTTCCATGAGAAGAAGATGTGTCAAGGTTCTTCTCCTCAAGAATAAGCATAGAAATCAAATCTTGGAACACGGGGATGTCGTCTCTTGTATTCATGGAAGACCTAAAATGTACATACTCATCTCCTAGACCATCCAAGCATGCACAGACAATGTCATCGTCTTCCACTGAGACTTTAATAGATCCAAGAGCCTCAATGATACTCTTGATCTTCAAGACATAATCATTGATTGAGAGGTTGTTCCTCTGAACCTGATTTAGCTCCGATTTTAGTTGAAGCTTCCTGGCCTTGGTGTTCACCTCGAACACTCTGCCTAAGTTTCTCCATGCAATGGCGGGGGTTTCAGCATCCTGTAGATAGCCCATCATGCCATCTGTGATGCTCATAGACAGCCAATACATCACTTTGCTCTGGCCTTGTTGCCAGTCCCTCAAAGCTTTCCTTTGTTCTGCTGTAGCATTTGCCTCGGGAATCTCTGGTTCCTTTTCATTGTCTCCTTCTACATAGTCCCAATAACCTTTTCCTTTTAGGAAATTTGTTATTCTGAACTTCCATGCAGGGTAGTTATTTTTCTCAAGCTTCTTAGTAACAATCTGACTGAAACCGTCAGACATCTTGAAGCACTAAGACAAAATAGCTGCAATCTGCAAAAACCTGCAAATCTGCTATCGTGGTTCCTGTAACGCTTTCTACACTCAACGAGTGTCCACAATCAAGCGTTTCACAACCACTGTACTTGTACAGTAAATCTCTGTATACTGCACTTTGGAAACCTGTTCAGAAACTTGTGATGCTCTTGATCTCTTAGCCTCTCTTGCCTGCACCAGGCTCTGATACCATGTAAAGAATGAGGATGCAAGAGAGATACACAAGGCAAGCACAAAGCACACAGAGATGGAAAGCTTCTTCTTCTTCTTTACAGAAAAGAGAGTACAAAATGACTAAGTGCTAAAGCTGAAAAGTAGCACATATGTACATGCGGTCACTAAGTGTGAACTCGCTAGAAGCGTACTAGGCTGGCACTATAAGTGTAGTCCAGCTGTAGAATCACTGGCAGAGATCCTCCGTGTCGGTCACCTAACGCGCCAGTGAGTAAATGCAGTAAGCGGCCAAGACCCGTAGTGGATGCCAGCTCAAGGTGTAGAGCTCGACATCTCAACACTCTAATCGTCTATCCATGGTCTGTGTCTATTGGCCACTTTCCCTTCATGTAAGAGTGAAGACTCTTGGACATAAGATTGATTTTAGAGCCATGATCTATCAATGCATCATATGGATCCTCAAGATCACCCACCTTGACTAAAGTTTCCATCGTAGCTCTTTCCCAATGACTTTTAGAGTAGTTGCTTTTATGTGAGGCTTCATCTTTATTATCATCATCCACAAATCTAGCATGCATATCTCTTCTAGAAGACTGGTAGCATCCTACCACACTGTCACCACATTCACTCTCTTGTACATGTATCCATTGTGTCTTCAGTGTCTCTCCTTCACCTTGAGATTATGGAGGAACGTAGTGACAGTTTTCCTCTTTCTTTTTTGATATCTATAATATCCTCATGAAACTCGCACTTAGTTATGCCAAGAACTTTGCCCAAGGTAAACTCAACTCTTCCACTAACTTTTTCATGTCCCCCTTTTCCAAAGTTAGTTCCTAATGGCACACATGTCTTTTGCATATGGATCTTCTCATCCTTAAACACAAGATCTCTTTTCAAGGAATCACTAAAGCTATCACAATTTCCTTCCATGATATGTGTTATTACACTATATGCATTTGTACACAAATCCTCTTTGCTTTGGGATTTATGTCCTGCAAGTTGTCCTTTTTCTTCAAGCCTTGTTAGCTTTAACTTCATTTCTTGCATTCCCTTAACAAGCTCATCAAGCATAGAATTATCACCTTTTGGACTCACAATAGTAGGCTTTGGTGGAATCTCTGACATGCTAGAAGTAGAGGTAGTTTCATTCAACACCATCTTGTCCCTACGATGCTGCCTCCTAGCAAGCAATGAGACTGCATTCTCAACCTCTTTCCACTTAGCCTTTAGACCATGTTTTGTATTCTTGTCTTCAAGAAGTAGGCTCTAACTTTTCTTGGAGCTCAGGACCTACAGCTTGAAGGAACAATTCATTTTTTTCACTATCCAAAGTAGCTCACTCTATTCGTGTGGCAGCTGAGCATAATGCCGCTCAAACTCTCTCCATAGTTCAATGATGGAAATTCCTTCTTTTGGATTTGCAACCCATTCCAAGAAAGTTATTTTTATAACCCTTTCAGAATCCTCCGTGAAGTATTCCTCCTTTAGGGATAATTTGAATTTCTCCCAACCTCCTACATGCTCCTCCCTATTCCCCTTACATGATCTCTAATCTCAGGGACCACAACAAGCTCAAAAATACAAATTATGTCCACCTATGGAACCCGTTGTAGCTCCATCTCCTTCACATAATTATCAAGATATTTTGTGACATCTTTCCCTTAAAATTGGTCCATTTTGTTCACAATATCTTGAAGGGACTTGGTTTTTGACACCTCCCTTCTTTCTGAAGCCTATTGTTGTTGCATAAACATAGGAATTCTCAAAACATTATCATTACCCCTTGAACAAAAACCATGCTCTACTGCTCTTATTGATCCATAGCTTTAATTATTTGTATTCAAACCTTTGAAAACAAATTTTGAATCCTCACCCCAATTGCTTTGCGCCGGGTTCACTAAGAATGTCACTAAGTTGTACAGTTTAGCTGGGAAGGTACAAAACCTTTGGCTGTGAGAGTTCGTGATGAGAATCACAAAAAATTTGTGAAAGAATGTTTAAGAGAATCACCAACCCTCTTCCTAAGTATGGTTTGAAGTGTAAGAGTTGTTGGAAAAGTCACAAACCTTTTATCCTATCGTACTTGGAATCTTCTTATTTTCATAGTCAAGTTTGTGACAAAAGATCACCAATTCACATCCAGTTTTACTTAAAGAGGGCAATTAGAAACACTAAACTTTCAGCCATGAAACACTAAACTATCATGCTTGGAGTCTGCTTGTTTTCGTAGTCGAGTTTGTGATGGAAGGATTGCCAATTCACATCCAATTTTACTTAAAAAGAGCAATAAAAAACACTAAATTTTTAGCCATGAAACTTCAAGTCTCATACAAGCACAAATCCCATTCAAAACCCAAACATCTTATGGAATCATGTAGTCTTGCCCCCAGTTATATATTTGTAACTTCAAACAATTGAAAGGAATATACAAGCTTTCACCTTCACGATGACCATTTTCTGATTTTATAGAGATTTAAGAGCAATAATCCTAATTCACTCCCTCACAAGCTCAGATACAAGATTGCAAAGAGATGGGATTGCCTTACACATAGATTGAGCAAGCATGACACTATAAGAGGAAAACTCATGAACCACCAGTATTGCTGCGGTTTAACAAAGGAAAATGGACAAATTTTATTTTTTTGTGCGGTAAAAGCGGTAATATTTGCAACAATATATCCGCGACTATTACCGTGGCCATTATTGCGCTTATTATTTCCATACAACTTATAAAAACAAATTTCTATCTATCCTAATCCTCCTTCTCCTCGTCCTCGTCCTGAGCTACATACATTGGATCACCTTGGCTCTACACCAACCAAAGAAAATTTAGATAAATCAATAACCTAGATTAACTTTCAATATAATATTAATTACCGTGTACACTTACTGCTTGTAGTGTGCTGACTGCTGAGTAGAATTGCTCGTGAGAGATATGATTGTTTTCCAACAACCATTGCCAAGTATGAAACTCTTTGTGTCTCTCTTGTTACTTAACAATCTCTCTAATAGGATGGGTCAAAGTGATATTTTCTTAAGTTAATGCCAACCAAAAAGGTTTAACAAGCTAAACAAATTTGTTATCCAGACCTGCACGATTAAAAATAACTACATATTTGATCTTTCCAGGCTACTTTGCCTCTTGAACCATAGTGCGTGGGAATTCCTAGCCCAAACTTCACGTTGATGAGTGTGGACTGATCCATTTGCATCTTTCTCAATCTTTTCTTGCATTGCCCACTCCCACTCTGCATGTGTCATGTTTCGACCATGATAGTTTTGTTTAGATTTGCGATCTCGTTGGCGCCACTGCAAGCCGTACACTTGATTGCTTATTTTTCATTTTTTTTTTGATATAGTCCTCCAACCACTCTAATGAGAAACGTTGGTCAAGGGCATTTGGAAATTGAGTATGCAACACTTCCTCACATCCAAGTCTATAGATAAAAAAATCCAAAGCCAACGTCTTGGTTTCCCAGCTTTTTGGAGGAACCTTGTCTTTAGGACGTGTGTGCTAGCTATTTTTAGACATATACACAAAAAAACATAACAGTTCAAAAGACAACTAGCTCTAGACAAAGTACAATGATTAGCACAACAAAAAATCACTCTTTGATTCATTTTTGTACATCATAGTGAGAATGAGGTATCATTCTAGTGTTTTGTGTTAGGAAATAAGACGTAGCTAAATAGATAATTGAGTAAATTAGTTAATGGAGAGAGACAGATTTACATACACGAGATTATAGAGCAGAGAGAGAGAGAGAGAGAGTATACACGATATACGTGGTTCACCCAATGTGGGCTACGTCCACGAGCAAGTAGCCACTCAATGGCTTTAGTACTTCAAAACAAGAATTAGTTTACAAAGGGATTATACCCTTAATGGAGCTCCCGCCTTGCTTCGCTCTCACCACCTCACACTCACCTTGTTGCATCAACATCACACTATGAAATGTGTGTAGAAATGGCCTCCTTTTATAGGCCAAAAGGGCTGCCCTCTCTCATGAGAGGCAGCCATGTGTATCCGCCCTTGTGTAGATAAGTCCAAATCGGACCCTCCAATCCGCCCATGTGTGGCCGCCCTTGAGAAGACAACTCCGCTTTTGAATTCAGCCACCGGCCACCGGCCATTGACTTCCGACCACCGGCCACTGACTTCCGACCACCGGCCACTAGCCATTGACTACCGGACACCGGCCAACCAACGGTTGTTTTCCGACCACTTTCCGGCTGCCATCCGGCCATAATATTCCGGCGAAAAGGAATATTCCGACGAGGGGGGAAAAAACTCTCAGGGGGATTCCGCCCCCGAGGCCCCTAAAGTTGCCCCTGATTATTGGCCATGAAAATTTTGGTTTTCGGCGAGTAATTTTCCTTTATGCACGATGGCTTCTCCCCATAATGGGGGCCTTACAAATGGGCGCTTTTACCACAGAAAATTACAAGGGTAAATCAAGCTCCATACTTAACAATCTCCCACTTGGATACTGATCTCCAAACCAAACCTGTGACTGCTTTCCATTCTGGCTTCTTATCCTTGAATGCCGATTGAAGATGAGGAAAAGCTCAACTTCTCCTTGTTGACCACCTTTGTAAACATGTCTGCAGGATTTTCACTTGTATGCACCTTTCCTAGATTTAGTTGTCCCTCTTCCAAAAGAGTGCGTATGAAGTGATATCTCACCTCAATGTGCTTTGCCCTTGAATGAAAGGCTGAGTTTTCCACAAGATGAATAGCGCTTTGGCTATCATTGTACAAGACAAAATTGTCTTGTTTCAATCCAAGCTCTTCTAAGAATCTATGAAGCCACAGCATTTCTTTGCTTGCCTCCGTCATTGCTACATACTCTGTTTCCGTGGTAGAAAGTGAGACCACTTTCTGCAACTTTGAAGCCCAACTTACTGCTGTACCTCCAACCGTGAACACATAGCCAGTAGTGCTCCTTCGAGTATCTTTGTCACCTACCATATCTACATCAGCATACCCTTCTAGAAAAATATCAGTTCCTTCAAAATACAAAGCATTTTTTGTTGTCCCTTTTAGATACCTAAGTATCCACTTCATAGCTTGCCAATGATCTTTACCTGGGTTTTCCATGAACCTACTCACAACTCCCGCTGCATGTGCAATGTATGACCTTGTCCAGACCATAGCATACATTCGAGAACCTACCGCTGCAGCATATGGAACTTTAGACATATGGGCTATCTCCTCTTGTGTCTTTGGACACATATCCTTTTTTAGTTTAAAATCACTAGCCAAAGGTGTAGAAACTAGTTTTGCATTTTGCATTGCAAAACTTTCTAGTACCTTCTTGATGTAATCTTCTTGAGATAGCTTTATTGTCTTCTTTGTCCTGTCCCTTGATATTTTCATACCAAGTATCCTCTTTGCAGCACCTAAATCTTTCATTGAAAAAGATTTAGACAGCTCCTCTTTTAGGTCTTTGATGTCCTGCATGTTAGCACTTGCAATCAACATGTCATCAACATACAACATTAGGATGATCAATTTCCTATCTCCCAAATTCTTCGTGTAGACGCAGTGATCTGAGTTGCATCTTGTGAATCCATGATCCAACATCCATCGATCAAACTTCAAGTACTATTGTCTTGATGCTTTCTTTAAACCATACAAGCTCTTCTTTAATCTGCAAACCATTTTCTCCTTACCTTTTACTTCATACCCCTTTGGTTGAAGCATGTAGATTTCCTCCTCTAAGACACCGTGAGGGAATGCCGTATTTACATCCATTTGCTCAAGATTTAGATCATGAGCAGCCACAAGCCTTAAGACAAGCCTAATTGAGTTCATTTTTACAAGAGGAGAAAATATTTCATTGAAGTCAATACCTTTCTTTTGAGAAAACCCTTTTACCACAAGCCTAGACTTGTACCTTTTCTTCCCACCTTCTTCTTCCTTCAGCTTGTACACCCATTTGTTTTGAAGTGCCCGCTTACCTTTAGGCAACTCAACCAACTCCCATTTTTGGTTGCGATGTAGTGAGTCCATCTCCACTTGCATGCTCTTCGTCCATTCTTCTTTGGATTCATGTTGCATAGCTTCTTCGTATGATTCCGGCTTTGCAGAATCTGAGATCAAGAGATGTTTGAAGAAAGGAACAAACCTTTCTGGAGGTCTACTTGCTCTTGTAGATCTTTGGGGAATAGGTTGAGGCTCCTCATTTGGTTGACGTTGTTGCACATTGTCACCGTTTGCAGTCCTTGACTCTTCACCGTCCTCAAGCTCCATGTACTCATCACCTGTTTCTTTTGTTTTTTTTCTTTCCAAGTAAGCTTTGTAAATATTTTGTTTGTTAAAAATTATATCCCTACTCCTTAAGATTTTACCATCTTCAGGATTCCATAGGCGATACCCAAAGTCACCTTCTCCATAGCCAATAAAGAAACACTTTTTGGACTTTGCATCTAGCTTTGATCTTAGGCTTCTATCTATGTGCATGAAAGACTCACACCCAAACACTTTGAGAAATGCATAATTCACCAGTTTACCTGTCCATGCCTCTTCTAGAACTCCCCCATCCAATGCCGTCGAGGGTGACCGATTGATTAAGTACACATACGTACTTACAGCTTCTGCCCAAAGCTCAAGCGGTAGGCCTGCATGTAGCCGCATGCTTTGTGCTCGCTCGATGATTGTCCTGTTCATCCTTTCCAAAATCCCATTTTGTTGAGGTGTCCTTGGGTTTGTCCTTTGCCTCCGAATGCCATTGCTAGCACAAAAGCTTTCAAAAGCTTGGCTGCAATATTCGCCTCCATTGTCGGATCTAAGGCATTTAACCTTGGTACCTGTTTCATTCTCCACAAACATAAACCCATGTTTTTCTAGTCACATAGTCTATGAATGTTACATAGTACAATGAGCCACCAAGTGATGGTGTACTTGCAGGACCCCAAACATCAAAATGAACCAACTCAAGTTTTTAATTTTTTCTTTTATTTCCTGATTTTTGAAATTTTACCCTCTTTTGTTTACCATAAACACAATCTTCACAGAACTCTAAGTCCACTTCTTTCAAACCTGGTAGAAGCTTCTTTGTTTGAAGGATTTGCATTCCTTTGGCACTCATATGCCCAAGTCAGTAGTGCCACACCGCACTGTCAACTTCTGTGGTTGTTGCACAAGCTGAAGGTTGTGTGCTAACAGTGCACAAGTAAAGTGTACCGACTTTTTCTCCCTTGGAAACCACCAAAGATCCCTTTGAGATCTTCCACCGTTTGTTTCCGAATGCAATCTTGTGACCTTCATTGTCCAATTTTCCTATAGAGATCAGAGAAGGAACATGCCTAACATCTTTAAGCTTCCATTCATTTCCGTTAGTAGTTTTGACAGAAACTGTACCGTTGCCAAAAATCTCACAAGCTTCATCATCTCCCAAGTATACATACCCAAAATTACTTTTGGTGTAGTCTTGGAAATGTTGCTTGTGTGGTGTCGCATGGAATGAAGCCCCGGAATCTACTATCCAGGAATTAGACACATTGTCTAATGAGAGAATCAGAGAATCTTGCTCTACTTTACCTGCCACATTGGCCTCCGATTTTAGCTTGTTGTCTTGAGACTCAGTCTCCTTCTTCTTCTTGGACCAGCAATCCTTCTTGACGTGGCCCTTCTTGCCGCAGTTCCAACATTCAAGAACTGACTTTGTGCGTGACTTGCTCCGTCTTGAGCGATCACGACCCTTTTGGTTCTTGAACCTCTCCTTAGGCCTTCCTCTTGTTTCCACTGATAATGCAGCACTTGATGATTCTCCTGTGCTTCTCCTTTGTATTTCCTCGCTTAGGAGTTCACCCACAACAGCATCAAACTTAAGAGTATTTGTGCCAAAAATAGAATTACTTACAGCCATCACAAGGCTGTCCCAACTATCCGGTAGAGATGATAGTATAAGGAGAGCTCGCACATCGTCATCAAAATTGATTTTCACCGATCGAAGCTGACTTATGTTTGTGTTAAAGACATTTAGGTGTTCTGCAACTGAACCATTCTCTGCCATCTTAGATTAAACAAGCGCTTCATAAGAAATACCTTATTGGATGCCGATGGTTTCTCGTAGAAATCATCAAGTGACTTCATCAAGTCCTCCGTGGTCTTCATCTCCAAAACATTGAAGGCCACCGTTGACACCAAGCTTAACCGGATTGTTCCCAGTGCCTTTCGATCAAGGACAATCCATGCTTCATCTACCATTGTTGCGGGCTTCTTCGCAAGACCGCCTAGTGGAAAATAGAGGTCCTTCTGGTAGAGATAGTTTTCAATCTGCATCTTCCAATGTTGTTAGTTTTTTCCGTTGAACTTCTCAATCTTGAGCTTCCCTTCCTCCGCCATATCTCCCACTCAATTCAAGGAATCCTTTCCTTGAGATAATTTAGCTACGAGCAAACCTTGCTCTAATACCAGTTGTTAGGAAATAAGACGTAGCTAAATAGATAATTGAGTAGATTACTTAATGGAGAGAAACAAATTTACATACACAAGATTATAGAGTAGAGTGAGAGAGAGAGTACACACGATATACGTGGTTCACCCAATGTGGGCTACGTCCATGGGAAAGCAGCCACTCAATGGCTTTAGTACTTCAAAACAAGAAGTAGTTTACAAAGGGATTATACCCTTAATGGAGCTCCCGCCTTGCTTCACTCTCACCACCTCACACTCACCTTGTTGCATCAACTTCACACTATGGAATGTGTGTAGAAATGGCCTCCTTTTATAGGCCAAAAGGGTTGCCCTCTCTTATGAGAGGCAGCCATGTGTATCCGCCCTTGTGTAGATAAGTCCAAATCGGACCCTCCAATCCGCCCATGTGTGGCCTCCCTTGAGAAGACAAGTCCGCTTTTGAATTCGGCCACCGGCCATTGACTTTCGACCACCGGCCACTGGCCATTGACTACCGGCCACCGGCCAACCAACCGTTGTTTTCTGACCACTTTCCGACCGCCGTCCGGCCATAATATTCCGGCGAAAAGGAATATTCCGGCGAAGGGGGGGGGAAGTCTTAGGGGGATTCCGCCCCCGAGGCCCCTAAAGTTTCCCCTGATTATTGGCCATGAAAATTTTGGTTTTCAGCGGGTAATTTTCCTTTATGCACGATGGCTTCTCCTCATAATGGGGGCCTTACAAATGTGTGCTTTTACCACAGAAAATTACAAGGGTAAATCAGGCTCCATACTTAACATTTTGTACATAATATAGTGAAGGAAAACTTATTTTGAAGTGAAAGATGCGAGGTTCAACAGTGATGGACAGCAGCTTAGCCAAAAAGATTGTAAGTAAAGATAGAGTCATCACTTGTATCCATATCAACAAGAGTGAAAATTTGTTAGTCTTGAATATGTATTACACGTGTCAATGAACCTATTAGTTGTTATTCATGTCCTACTTAAAACCTTTTTCAGTTATACCTACCATCCATGTAGTGTTAAGTATCAGCAAGTATCCCACTACAAGAGGTTCTTCATATTAGCAACACTAGGAGTGCGATGCTCAAATGTGTAAATCCACGACGTTTCCATGGTTGTCAAGACAAGGGTCCTACGGGGCAAGGCCCAACCTAGGGGGTCAAGGCCAAGGGCCTGGACTGGACCAGTGCGGACTGGGGATCCACTTAGGGCAAGAGCTAGGAGCTAGGCCTATATAAGGGGTGGTAGGGAGGAGGATCCTATGTTCAGTTACCCTAGGTACTACATTGGTATCAGAGCTCAGGGGGAGGGAGGAGCTATGGAGGAGGAGGAAGCCTTGCTCGGATGATTGCATGATCTCTCTCTCTCTCTCTCTCTCTCTCTCTCTCTCTCTCTCTCTCTCTCTCTCTCTCTCTCTCTCTCTCTCTCTCTCTCTCTCTCTCTCTCTCTCTCTCTCTCTCTCTCTCTCGGGTCGTGGGAAAGCCCTCTTGCATGCGGAGGACCAAGGAAGAGGCATGGCCGTGGGAACTGTCCCCTAAAGAGATGAAAGGGGAAGGACGCGGGAACGCTTACTTGCAAGGAGGCGGGGAGATCAAAGCCAATCTCTCCCGTGGGCTGACACCCTTGCTAGACGAGAAGGCCGAGGCCTCAAGGACGCGGGTAAGCCTGCTTAGCAGGAGGAAGGGGAGTCGACCTCCACCATCTTGAGCGAAGATGGGGTCTTTGGCTTTGCGCTCAGCTGCTAAAAAAAACCCGTAACAGGCGTGAGGCGGGGGGAGCACCACAGCAGGCGAGGCCAGCCTTACCTGCTTAGCGCAAGTAAGGCTGCGCTAAGCAGGCGGCCGCCATCGCTGTAGGTAAGCGTTGTGTTTATTTATTTATTTAAAATTTTTGTTGCATGCGGCCATCCACGGGCGCCCTAGGGACACCCTAAGCGGGTCCTCCCATGGTTTGAAGCGGGAAGCCTTGCCGCCATCTTCGCGTTAGCAGGTTGGGCATGGTGCATAGCTACACGAGGCATGGGCATGTGCCTAGCTAGGGTTGCAGAAAAATTACAAGTGCAATATCTTGAGAAAGGTCACAAGTGCGACTTCTCGAGAGGCATTGAATCTACAATCGTGGCTTTGAAGGCCACTACTCTTTGTGCAAGGTTCTCCGCGGGAAGCCTAGCAACAAGTATGTTACCAACAGGGATGAAAGGCATGTGAGACCATGTTGGCAAGGTGCCAGGCCGTGAAGCCATGTAGCCGATAAGGGGGATCAAAGTACATATTCCCTCAGTGGGACGATATGCTTCCACAAGAGGAAGCTACTGCAAAATTAAGGCTTGAACGGGAAATCCAAGACATGCATGGATGCAGACAAGGTTGTACATGTCAGCTATGACACCATGGAAGCAAGGCTCTAAATCAACAACATGGTAGTACAAGTCATCACCCAATTCATGAGGTATGCAATTGTTTTATATTTTTTATGAGGATGTGATTGCTCATTATGCCATGCACACGAGGTGTGTGTGCTCTAAACACTCAAAGTACAAACACGGCGTGTAATAGTAACCTTAAGCACTAATTTTGTTAAGAACCACTAATCAGTTCGAAGCCCCAATCACCCGAGATTACATTTTGGGTGCAATGCCAAGGTCTAGAATCTCACGGAGATTGACACAACCTGTTGCTAGCCAAAATGAAGGGAGCCAAGTTGCTCCGAAGGGTTGGCTCCTTCTAGCCACAATTGGATGTTTTTGCCACAGTTGCAACGAGCATGGCTCTCTCTCAGGTTGATCCAGTCCATCACTAAGCAATTTACAGTTTACAATTTTCAATTAATCTTGCAGAGGTTTTTATCATGCTAACTTGACAAGCAGTTGGTTGCTTTGGTGCAATCCGATACCTACCCTTCTTTAGCTATCTCTTTCTGTATTGGGTAATCTATGGATTTTCAATCAGATGTATACTTTGGCAAGGCTGTTTTTATTTGAATGTTTGACAAGGTCAATTTTCTTTTGCTAGGAAATTGTACATGGGCAAGAGTATCTGTTTGCTATGAGCATTCAATATCAGTTTTGTGTCATCTTATTGCTAGACTTCTAGGAAGCAAGGCTTCACTCTAAGACATACAACATAGGAGTTTTCGATGTTCGGAATATGCTATCAGCATATGAACTTGGGAATCTTTGCAACATGTCAGCCTATCTTTTCACTGGTGAGGGCGAGATTTTTTAAATGGGGCCTCTAAACCCAAACCAATGGGCCTACCCTCACAAAATGTTTGTAAAGAGGTACGCACACTACTTGGGGCACCACCTTCTTTTGGGAGTGGAGAAGGAAACCAATCAAAATAACACTTGCACTCACCCACTCAAGCAACACACTTTGAAAACCCCCTTACTCTATATACACTTTGGACACTTGAACACCATCAACGATTATGCAACCCAATGTCGTGCATCAAATGAAATATGCAATTTGTGGAATAGCATTCACCTTCTCCCCATAAGAATACCCATAATACATCCAAACTCCTCCTCTCTCAAGCACTCATAAAAAAATCATGCGCACAAGACTTGCCTCTCAAACACACAAGAGAATCACTTACATCAAACTAACACACTTTGCATAGAGAGCTCATCTCCATCTATGCAATGTCGTGACACAAATAAAAATCACCATGAGAGGTAGCCACATGCATATGTAATGAAGCAAAAGAGAGTTGGAGTGAGAAATTTATTTAGACCAATTGAATAAGTGTGGAGAAACAAACCAATGGTAAATTGAGAATAGAACACTTACTTGATTTCTCGCACACCTTTTAAGGGGAGGACAGACGCTGGCTAACCATCACGAATTGTGACACTTGAAAGTTTTGAAGATGATTTAATGATCATTACATAACCATGAGAGAGATCATGATTTATTTACAAGTTATTGAGGTGCTACAAATGATTATTGGGTTGATGGAGTAAGAGATTGTAGAATAGAAAGAGTGGAGGATAGAGTTGCACTTCCTCCAAAGAGGAGGGTTAGGAGGGAGGATGTGAAAGAGGGAGAGTTGGGGTTTTCTCTACTATTGATCAAGAAACAACATGAAGTTGAAAATATAGGTGTGTGTCCTTGAGTCTCTCCAAGGGGGGCTATTTATAGTTGTGTAGGAGTGGGATTATGCTACACTTAATTAGGGTGAGTGATTAGCCCTAATTAAGTGTCATTTGACCATTCATTGAATATTGGACATAAAAGGGACTATTTACTCACCAAAAATATCATTTTAGACCATGAAGGCTCCATAGGGGTGCATAATGTAGGTGGGCCCCACCATGAGGCCCTACGGGTGGCTCTTGCGGGGTATCTCAACTTGTCTGT